>NC_140581.1:288723524-289323524 GCF_964204655.1 Triturus cristatus | reverse complement strand
TGGGGGGTAGAGAATGGTCCAGTAGTTGGGGCTGTGTTTAGACAGGGTATGGTCCTGAGGGTGATGGTCAGTGCTGTGAAGGGTTATGTTGGGTGGACGTGAGACGGAGACGGAGACAGAGTAAAGGGAAGGAAGTTAAAGGAGATGGGGGTAGAGGAGGAGAGGAGGATTGGGAGCCAAGGGGGGTGGGAACTGGGAGAGTGTGGGGTCGAAAAATCAGGGGCAAGATAAGGGGGTAGTGTTAAGCAAGAGAGGAATAAAATCAGGAGCAGATTCGATAGCAAAACAAATTACATCACTGATGTTCAGTAATGTAGAAAAGGTAAAACAAGCACGGTAGATGAGATGAATCAAGCAAGGGGGCAAATAAGCGAGGAAATACAGTCAGGCGCAGATAAGATAGTAAAAGCAGATTCCAGTGCTAATATGGATCACATTAAATAGGTAAACAAACACGATAAAATAGGGGAGAAGAATAAACAAGGGAGGAATTAAAAATCAAGAGCAGATTAGGTAGCAAAACAGATTACATCGTAAAATTGGAGCAAAATTAAAAAGGTAAACAAACACAAACCTCAAAAAGCAAAAGATAAAATCCAAAAACAATAGTCTGTGGGGGAGCAATTATATTATATTAATATTATAATATTATATCATGTTTTAGCAATTTGAAGCAAGTAGCTTGGTTTGATAGGCTCGATTCCCAGGGTTTACTCAGGATTTACGCCGATGGCGATCCCAAACCTCCGGGGCCCAACCATTCAATAAACCTAGAAAAACAAAATGAGGAAGAAAACAATGGCTGATGTCCAGTCGGCCCCTCTGCTCACCTTTTGTGGACCACACAGGGCGTCAACCTGAAATCGCCTGACCGGCGCCATTTTGAAGATAGGCGACATCAAACAGTAGGGACAGAAAAATAGGGTGGCCATGAATAGTTATGATTAAGATTTAGGAGAAACATCAGCAAAGGCAAAAGCAAATACTTTAAAAAAAATGTATTCTAAACATTGGTAATGAAGCACCTATCAAAACACAGGTAAAGAAACACCTATCACCTGTGATAGGGATGAACTGGCTAGCCTTTGGATACTAATTGCGGCCACTAGATGGTGCTCAAGGTTAGAACAAGAATCTGCTTCCTCTGTTACTAGAAACAAAGGTTTAGGGGGAGCGGAGATAGTCGTGGCAATTAAGAAAGTCACAAAATGGTGGACAGATAGACGGCCGTCAATGAAAGTCAGGGGAGCAGGGATGAAGCTAGGCACCACACCAGCATCAGCCGGTCAAAAGTTAAAGCTCATCAGGCCGAGCGTAGTGAAGAGCTGGGACCTCAGCCAGTCATAATGGGACACCTCCGTTTTAGACAAATGCCAGGGGAGCATCTCAGAAGGCTGGTCAAAGCAAAAAAAGACAGCCAGATGCCTGCGATCATAATCCAAGAAGGAGGGGGCATCCCCACTCCAAAAGCCACTTATCCAAACGACAGAGCGGGTCTGTGGAAACGTGGAAAACCATCCCTAGGATGCCCATGCAAGCTGTGTGTAGAATAGGATGTGGGCCGCGGTGATTAATCAATAGCTTAACAGGATAGGGGAGCGGGCATCTGGGCAGCTGTGCCTGTGCGACTTAGCCAGGGCGAGGGAGCTGTGAGATGAAGATAACTTTTGTGATGCCGCCGTCTACCTCAACATCGAAATAGTCTGGAGGCAGTGGGGTCACACAAGGCTGAGCTAATGCGGTGCAGGAGAAGAAATCAGAGGCGGCGTCTGAAGGCTGGAGTGGCCGTTAAGGAATGGCAGCGTCTGGAGGCCGGAGCGGCCATTGAGCAATGGCGGCATCAGGAGGCTGGAGCAGCCGGGAAGTAGAGGCTGCGTCTGGAGGCAGGAGCGGCCGGAAAAGCGATGTCGGCGTCAGGAGGCTGGAGCGGCCGGATAGAAATGGTGGCACCAGGAGGCTGGAGCAGCCGGGAAGTAATGTCGGCTTCTGGAGGCAGGAGCTGTCGGACAGCAAAGTCTGAGTCTGGTGAGGCAAACCAGGCTGGGTCCGCGAAGGACAGGCCTCCCCATGAACCGAGGTGTGAGACCCGGCCAGGCGAGGTGGCCCGTCGCAGAGATTGCAGCGGTAGTTGCCGTCGGGAAAAAGTCAGGTCTATGTACAAAAGCGATCAGGACCAGACGAGATCAGCATCCGGGGGTCCGATGCAAATGAGGCGCAGAGAGGTCAGCAAGTCATCGGGATTGTGTCCAAAGGCGACCGGGAACCTGCCGAGATCAGCATCCGAGGGTCCATTGCAGATGAGGCGTGTAGAGGTCGGCGAGTCGGAGGGTCATCAAGTTGGCGTTTGTCATCGCCAGACAGGTAAGAAACAGTGCAATCTAGTTGTAAAAATTCACAGGAAGATTGGTTGCAGGAAATCATCAAGGAAGCGGTGGGAGGCTGGGTTAATCAACAGGATTTCTACAAATTTAGTAGTCCCAAACCCGGGAGTCACTGAGGTGAACTCCTATCAGGCGGCCATCTTAAGAACTTAAGAGTTCAATGGGGAGCAACACCGCACTGCAGCCAAGCATAGCGCCGCATTATCAGGGCTCAGGGAAGCACCATCTCCGCTCCCACGGGGCACAGCATGCCGACCAGGAAGACTGTTGGACTGTGCTATATTGAACGTCAATGACTGACGCGGAGCTGACCGATGCCACCTTCCGACGCACAGAGGTACTGCTGACGAAAAACTGTCCCTATCCATTTTGATGCTTGGGGGTAATTCTAAGGTAAGGAATCCATAACTAACCTATGTTTCTTACAGATATATAGTTACCAAAGGTAAGTAACTTGTTCATTCGTCATACTACATACGCATGGACACCTCTATACTACACTTCCTTACTCCATTCTCAACCTCTCGTGGGAAAACAATCTAACAATGGAGTCGATGCCCATGCGCTGTAATGCTGAAAGGAGTCACCTTACCTCGTGACTGGAAAAGACTTCTTTGAAGAAAAACAACTATCAAACATCCCGACCCACACTAAATGTCAGGAGTATGCAAAGCATGTGAATCTACATCTCTACATGCCAAGAACAGATGCTTTCACAGTAAGTAACTAAATCCTTCCTCTTCTAACTTGCACAACTGTATTGCAGAGTACAGACAGCATGATAATAAAATATTTATATCCTTATTTTTATTTTTTTCCATCAGGTTTACAAGAGCTTTAAGTTATGCATCTTTAGATAAGGAAGATTTATTAAGTCCTATTAATCAAAATACCCTTCATCGCTCCTCCTCTGTACGTTCTATGGTGTCAAATGCTACATATGGCAGTTCAGATGACTACATTGGCCTTGCCCTCCCAATGGATGTTAATGAAATATTCCAGGTTTGTAAATAATAGTGTTTTGCTTACCATTTAATTCTGTTTAACTTTTGCCAGCTTTGCTTGTGGGCTATAAATGTGAATAAGAGTAGAGTTTAGGTAGGCTCTGTGCCAGTCTCTGGCTCCTATGCTATGTAACTGCCCACCTTAGTTGGCTTTGTTACACAAGGATACTTTCATCAAATGTTATGCCATTCATCTCCATTATTTTCTTGCATTCCAGAAACTGTCCTCCAAACCCTAAAAAAAGCAGACATTGTTTTTTGAAAAACAAATGTCTCCAGTGTGTAGAAATTGCACTTTCTGCACTTCTAGAGCATTTTTGTACACTTTTGGGTGGTGCCTGGGCATGCCTTGCATGAAGGACCCTGGGAAGGGAAAATCACCTGTCATTAAACAGTACTGTGGCGGATGTTGCACCAATTATGGCTTTTGACTGTGCATCCTTCTCAAAAAGGCAGTGGCGCTTAAGACATCTGCCTGTTTACTTGGATGCCCCTCGTATCCACCAATCTCTTAATGACCCCATTAATTTTTAAGATACCTCAGGAGTTTCTTGCACTTACATGTTCAAGAAGGACAGTGCACAAATGAAATGTGATATAATGCCCTATTACTTACCAGTAATCTTCATTAATCCTGGTCCAGTTGTCCTCGTCCCATTCCTTAACAAAGTGGAGATGACCAACTCCACGACAGGAAAAAAGAGCAGGAGAATTCTGGGATACCTAAACCCACCCCCTCCCACTGGGGGTACATAAGCCATACCATCCCAGCATTCAGCCTGAAATACCAAGCCACAAACCGGAAGGCCGACTGGCCGTCTGGGAGGTAGGGATGGGCGTAAGGAATGGGACGAGGAGAACGAGACCAGGAGTAATGAAGATTACCGGTACGTAATGGGGCATTACCTCCCGGTCCCTCTAGTCCTTATCCCATTCCTTAACAAAGTGGAGAATACCAAAGCAAACAACCCAGCCTTCCAAACTCCCAGGGACACCACACCGAAAGCGGCACACAACAGAAGCAAAAGGGAGAACCACAAGAAAAAAACCCAGGCAGGCGCACACAACCAGCAATGCCCCCAAGCAAACCAATAGAGCCGAAACCCCAAAACAAGCAGGAGACGACCAGGAAAACCCCAAAACAAGGAGCAGCCACCCAAAGGGCAGATCCACAGAAGACCCAGAGCAACCTGACTGAGCAAGGAGAAGGGGCTGCAACGAGAGGTACACAAGACCCCCAGGCAATGCCAGAAGGAGGCCCAGCACCCAGAGCCAAGCCCCTAGGGAACTTCCAGAGGGGACGAAACAACCAGCTTCTCCCAGAACAACGAGCAAAAGGGTGCCCAGAAGATGCGGAAGTTCCCACACGGCACCAAAAGCCAGGAAGGACATCCGACCAGAGCCAAGGGCAGAAACACCACCAGTCAACCAGAACACAGCAGGAGCAACGACAGAGAGCGACCCCCCTCAGACGAGGGACGAAAGTGACCGACATCACCAACAAAAAAAGCTGAGGGGAAGAAGGGAGAGAACTAACAAACCCCACCAAAAGCAGGAGACAAAGGAGCGACATGACCAACCACAGGACCAAACCCAACACACCAGGGGAAGCCCCCATCAGAGCCGCAGACCCGCTCCACCACCAAGAACAGATGAGAACAGGAGCAGTCTTGGTGGCACGGCCGTAAGTCGAAGAGGACGGAGTCCAATATAACACAGGCACCGACCCAGAGGACCAACCAAGGACAGGCCCAAACTGAGCAAACCAGTATGAGGGGGACAGTGACCAGAAGCAAGCCCCTGCAACACCGACAGCACTGGCAACAGAGAGTCCACAGGAATAGTAAACCTAGTGGGGGTCCAGGCCACAGGGCCAGAACGGCCATCAGCCAACACCAGCGGAGACACCGGACAGCCGCAGAAAGACCACCAAACCTTGAGAAAAACCCGGGGCACAGGGACAGGTCAACAGGCCAGGCCCGAGGAAACCACCCCGAAAGCAGGAGACACCGGGACACAAACCCAGCACCCCGCCAAAAGAAGGCAAGGGGGAGGCCAGAAGCGCAACCTCACCCCCTAACGAGGCTAACAGGACCTCACCCAAGGAAAGCCAGGGACGAACCCCAGGGGACCCGGAACCAGACCAGGCACAAACCAAAGAAAGGGGCGAGGCAAAACCCCAAAGGCCTCCGAGACCAGGGGAACCCAAAGAACAAACAGAGATAACCGGTAGGAAGATGCCACAAACAGCCCCTAGCAAGGGAGACACCCCCAACCAAAAAAGCAGGGGGCCAACCACAGGGAAGAAAGACGGGACCGGGGAAGACGAAGCCACCGGGCATAGAACCAGAACCCGGAACAGGGACGGAAAACCCCAACTGAACCAGCAGCACACGCAAGAGCAGCTGAAGACGGGCAAAACAGGAGAGAACACATGGAGGCCCAACACCCAACCCGGCAGATGCTCCCAGAAAAACCCAAGAAGCAAGCAGAACGAACAACAGACATGCCAGCAAACAGGAGGCCAACAACACGGCGCCCCCACGGGCCCAGAAGGAGAGGCACAGGGACAACCGCCCCAAACCCGAAACCCCAATCGCCAGGGGCATCAGGGAAAGACACAGGACCCAGCCAAAGCCAGGCCACTCAAGACACCCAAAGCAACCTCCAACACCAAGGCCCAGCCCCCACCAGGAAGGCATGGAGAAGAGCTCAGAAGAAAAGAACAGAAGGCCGACCCGAGCCCCCACAACACCAGGCACCGGACCGCCGATCACCAAGGGGGCCAAAAGACCCACACCCAAACAAAGAGCTGCACCGGCAGACCGGGAGGGCAAGGAGCTGGGCGCCCAACCACCGACCGACACCAGCGCAACCCCAGGGCGGAGTACACGCAGGGGAGACAGGAGATGACACACGGGCACCGGCAGTCCCAGCCGACAACCCAGAAGGGAGAGGCAGGCCAAGGAGCAGAATGCAGACACCCAATAGTGACCCCCAAAGGGACAAAGGCCCACACCGCCAGAGCTGGACACAACCCAGCAGGAAAGGCACCACCAGAGGCGCACCACCCACCAAGGGGAGAGAACGGAAGAGTCCAAAGGAGAAATCGTACCCAAGCACAGAGACCAGAGACGCCACAGGCCTAAAAGGAGCCCCCCATCAGAGAGCCAAAAGACCAGCCCCAAGGGGAAAGAGACAGGACCAAACCAACTCATCACCACCCCCACAAAAGCGGACCAACAGCCACAAGGCCCACCAGGGCAGAGGCAAAGCCAGGTCAGAGAAAAGATACAGCACAGGGCCACCACGGAGTAGTGAAAGGGAAAGCCACAACCCAACATAGACCCCGGGCAGGCTCACACCAGACCAACTGGCCCCTCATCAACACCCCCAAAAGAGAGACAGAACAACAGAGCCAAGAGACCTCAGCAATGGACGGCAAAGGAACCAGCAGCAGAGTCAGATGCCCCCAAAAAGAGGCCTAAGCTCCGGCAAAGGAACCCAACAGGAGAGATGTCTCCTGGGATACTCACCTATCCCAGGAGACATCCCCTCTTCTTGTTACAGCACATAACTGTTGGCTGTATCTCCCTCTACCTATAGGAACTGAAACCATCCATTGTGATTTTGAGAAGGAAACCACAACATGGCACCAAACCCCCATCAGCCGGCCTAGGCGCTAACCACAACCCAGCACCAGGCAGAAGACAAACACCAAGAAGAAGGCACACGAGGGGCACCAGCAGCGTAGATCCGAAACCAAGCAGCCGACTACGGACAGCCACAGGAAACCAGAGAGAGAGGCAGCAGAGGCCCAACGCACCAGCCAACCCCAGCACCCAGGTTCCAGGCAGGCCAGAGAGAGGTTACAACACTAATCTCCCCCCTGCCCTTCCCACCCCTCCTCCCTCAGGCGAGACCAAATTCCCGGCACTTGACGCAACCAGGGAGGCACGCAGAGCCGGGCAACCGGAAGAAAAAACACACCCCAGCACCCGAGAGGCCGGGGACTCCAAAGGAAAGGCCAGAGACAAACCGCCGTGAGGCACCCACCACCGGGGCAAACATACAGCAGCATACATCACAAGCCCCCACCAGCCAGCCCAGGGACCGGCAACCAGCGCCGCGCCAGACAGACGGTCAACTGGAACCACCTTCCCCGCAAGAAAAGAGAACAAACACCGGCCAAACAGGTAGCCGGGAACAAAAAAGGCCAACAGGCAGAAACACCAGGGAGCACCCAGGTGGACACCAGTGCCGCACCCGCCGACAGGGTGGGAGGGAGCCGCGACCTCCAGAAATGAACTAGAGCCGACCCCACCCAATGCCAGAACAGAGCAGGTGAACAGAAACAACCGCCAACAAGACAGGCACCCCCAGGTGGCCACCCAGGCAAGGCAACAACCAGGCCCCACCAGAGCAGACTACGAAGCACACAGCACCGGGAAACCCATCAGAGGCACCCAGCTGAAAGGCTACAGCACCTGGCAGCCCCAGGCGGGCACCCAACCTGGAACTAACCCAGCATGACCCCGCACAACCAGTGAGGTCAGACGAGAGCAGACGCACACAGGGAGGAAGGGCCGCAGGGCAGGGACCAACCAGGGCCAACCCAGCAGAACAACAGAAAGCAACCGGGACACAGGCAAAAAGAAGCAAAGATCCACGAAGCCCACAGCACCAGGAATACCCAGGCCGAACCCCAACCAGGACCTTCAGGGCTCGACCACGCAGAACAACCACATGTCTCAAAAGCCCACAGCACCTGGCATATGTAGACCAAACCAGGCACCAGCCAGGCTAGACCCCGCTCAACAGCAGAAGCAGACGAGAGCATCCGTATTCAGGGAGGAACGGCTGAAGGCGCAAGAGACAACACACAACCTGTGGAGGAAGAGCCAGCAACCAGAACTATGAGGCCACAGAAATGCATGGAAAACGGATTGGGCAATGGAACCGCTAGGCGGTACCCACTATAAGGGCAGGGAGATAGCACCACACACCCACTGCCCCCAGCAGCCGGGCCAGGCGCCCTCCAGTAAACCAGCGCCGGGCAGAAGACTGCAGCAACCGACACTCCGAGGTCACCGCTAGGCCTGCCCCCACTCCACCACGAAGAACAGCAGGGGCGCCAATGAGGAAAAGGACAACAGCCAGCTAGGAAGCCCTGGGGCACCTCCAGGACTGGCTCCGGGACACACCAAACAGCTGCAGCAGCTCGTCTTCCAGACCGTCCAAGCAACAGGAAGAAGCGCCCGGAAATCCGGAAGAGACCTGGAGGAACAACGCCCCAGCCGCAAAGGGCCTGCTGCCAACCAACGCGGCAAGCCCGGCAGGCCAGGAGACAATGCAGAAGGACGTCAAGGACAGCCCAGCAGCCCGACAAAGACTGCAAACAGGTAAGAAAGAGCAACAACTCCAAGAACGGTTCTAATGGAAGACAGAAAAGAGAACAGACTGAATGCTAGGATGGTACGGCTTATGCACTCCCAGTAAGAGGTGGTGGATTTAGGTATCCCAGCATTCTCCTGCTTTTTTTTTCTGTCGTGGAGATGGTCATCCCCACTTTGTTAAGGAATGGATCTGAAAGAAAAACGTAGTGATAGACTCCTTACCTTAGATAGATTCCTTACCTTAGAATTACCCCCAGACTGGATCCGGAAAGTTTTTGCCAGCAGTACCCCTGCGTGTCAGTGTGCGGCTCAGCGTGCGTCGTTGGCATCGTCTGTGACGAGATGACCTCGATGGAGCTACTTAGACGCGCCCACGCAGGCTGACGTCAGCTCTTTCTTTTTCTGTGCCAGCAAGCGCAGATCCGGGACGAGCAAGTACCCCCAGTCACTTTTTGACTGAGTTTTTTCGAGGCCTTTTGTCTCAATTTCTTCGAGTCGATCGACTCCTGGTGTCATAGGGATGCCCGGCTTTAGGAACTGTGGGGACTGTCACTGCATGATGGTGACGGACCCACACCACGTGTGTCTCTACTGCCTGGGGCGCGACCACGACTCCAAGTCGTACCCCGACTGCCGGGCCATGGCACCGAAGACTTTGCTGGAGCGCTCCCGAAAGTTGCTGTAAGTCCAGCAGTCGGCTCCTCTGGTTCTAAGTCTTAGCACTCTGGGTCAGGTAAGTCAAAGCATTGAAAGAGAACTCAAAGAAGCGTTGTCGCTCCTAGACTGCCCCTCACGGCTGAGGGTGCGTGCGGGTGGTGCCACCCCCGTGGATCCGACAGAGCCTGCCGGGGAGCCTGCTACGTCGCCGCTGGCCTACCCACCCTTTCCGGGTCCGTCGGCGACGCCTGCTCAGGTGCAAGAGTTTCTTGCTGCCATGGGCCGACTCTTTGGGCTGCCTGGCCCTGCCGGTGCGCCTACGGGCCCCATGGGGGTCTTATCCTTTCATCGGCGGCGGCTCCGGACCCGGCATCGCCGGCGGCTCTGGCCCCAGCGCCGCAGGACCTCCTGGGATCTGGGATCGGACCCCGGTTGACCTTATAACACCTCCACCGACGTCGACCCCACCGGCACCACTTACGACGACGCCCGCAGTTTCAGCCCTGAACCGGACACGATTCTGACGCCAATGGGGCCCTTTTTTCCCTATGTCCGTCCTCTTTATTTTCAGCCTGTTTCGCAGACTTCGGAGGAAGGGGAGGACTGGGAGGGGTCTGAGGACCCTCTCACACAACAGTGTGATTATGATCCGGACTGGGCAGAGGATTTGGGGGATGCCAGTGGTCCTGACACCTCACCTGACCTTGGCATGCTGTCTCCTCCTACCGTGGCTACGGAGGAGGGAGCTTTTTACTCAGTGGAATTAGGTAGGGCAGCCGAGGCCCTCCACCTCGAACTCCCTACAGCGGCTGACAGGACTAAGTCCTTATAGAAGTTCTTCAGCCGGCGGCGACCTCTTCGGAACCCTTGCTGCCGTTTAATGATGCACTCAGACGTCCTTTTGGGAACTTGGTCCAGGCCCACAACAGGGGCTCCTGTGGGCAGGAACGTGGCCCATCGACCGGCTCCGGGCGACCCCTTCTTTATCTCCCAACACCCCACCCCCGAGAGCTTGGTTGTCCAAGCCTCTGCTTCCCAGAGCGTGTTCCCATCTGCACCTCCGGATAGGGAATCCAAGAAGCTGGAGCAGCTTGGCAAGAATCTGTTTTCATCTGCCAGCTTAGGGCTGCGGTCGGTGAACACTGCATGTCTCTTAGGGCGTTATTACCACTCTCTGTGGGATACGGTTGCGCAGGTGCTGCCCAACTGTCCAGAGGAGGCACGGACAGTACTCTCCCAAGCTGTAGCACCTGGGAGAGACAACAGCGACGTTCTTTATTCGTTGTGGGCTCAATACCGCCGACTCGTTGGGCAGGGTGATTTCCACGATGGACGTTCACTATTCGTTGTGGGCTCGATACCGCCGACTCGCTGGGCAAGGCGATTTCCACGACTGTGGTGCTTCGGCGCCACGCCTGGCTGAGAACAACTGCCTCCTAGACATGCCCTTTGATGGCATTCGCCTTTTTGGCAATAAAGCGGATAGTGGGTTGGAGCGCTTTAAGGACTCACAGGCTACGGCCAAGTCCTTGGGCCTGTCGGCCACTCGCCCTCCTCCGCCTTCCGCTCCTTTCATGGCCACGAAAGGGGTCCCTCAAAACGTTCGTTTCAGAGCCACAGGCCTGTGCAGCAACATCCTCAGCTCGGACATGGGAACCGTCGAGGCGGTTCCGGCGGCCAGCGGGCAGGTCAGTCTACCTCCTCCCCCGCAGCATCCACTGCAAAGCCTTCCTAGTCCGTCCTTTCAGGCCCATCAAACGGCAGGATTCGTCATCATCTCCCCCACTGGCGCAACATCACATCAGATAAGTGGGTGCTGCAAATTGTCTGAAGGGGCTACTCCGTCCCCTTTGAGACATCCCCTCAAGCTATGCCACCTCAGTACCACCGCATGTCGAGGGACCATCTTGTGCTGCTTCAACAGGAAGTCACAGCCCTCTTGGCTAAGGGGGCCATCGAGTGCGTTTCTGGGCCAGAAGTAGGTCCTGGTTGTAATTCCCACTACTTTCTGGTCCCCAAGAAGGACAAGGGCCTGCTTCCTATCTTAGACCTTCGGAACGTCAATCGCTTCCTCTGGAAGGAGAAGTTCAAGATGCTCACACTTGCTCAAGTCTTGTCCGCCCTAGACCCTCAAGACTGGATGGTAGCGTTGAACTTGAAGGACGCTTACTTTCATATCCCCGTCCTGCCGGCCCACCGACGTTACCTGCGGTTCACGGTAGGCCACAAGCACTTTCAGTTCACCGTGCTCCCCTTTGGCCTTACAAGCGACCCTCGGGTGTTCACGAAAGTGATGGCGGTGGTCGCATCTCATCTGCGCAGATCAGGGCTTCTGGTCTTCCCCTGTCTCGACGACTGGTTGTTGAAGGTGGGCTTGCCCCAGGCAGTTGTCTTCCACCTCCAGACTACGCCCGACCTCCTGCATTTGCTGGGGTTCTCCATCATTGTGCCGAAGTCGCACCTGATTCCCTCTCAGAAGCTCCTCTTCATCGGAGCGGTTCTGGATGCGGCGCAGTTTCGGGTTTATCCTCCCAAGCAGCGAGTCCGGGATATTCAGGCTATGATTCCGATCTTTCAGCCTCTATCCCGGGTTTCGGTCATGATGACCCTCAGGCTACTGGGCCTGATGGCCTCCTGCATCTTGTTGGTGGATCATGCCAGACTGCAAATGCGGGCTCTGCAGTGGGACCTGACGTTCCAGTGGGCACAGCATCAGTGCAACCTGTCTGATCACGTCCAGATCTCGGAGTGCACTGCACAACAATTGCAGTCGTGGCTCACAAATTGCGATTGGGTCAATGGCAGATCCCTCTCCCTTCCCCAACCAGAACACACAGTGGTGATGGACGCGTCCCTTCTGGGATGGGGCGGCCACATGGGAGAGGCGGAGATCAAAGGACTCTGGTCCCTGGCGGACTCCCGGCTCCATATCATCCTTCTGGAGCTTCGGGCAATCTGACTTGCACTGAAGGCATTCCTTCCCTCTGTCAAGGGGACAGTAGTGCAGGTGTTCACAGACAACACCACCGCCATGTGGTATTGCAACAAACAGGGCGGGGTGGGGTCGTGGACCCTTTGTCAGGAGGCTCTGCGCCTCTGGATATGGCTGGAACATCTGGGCATCACCCTGGTGGTTCAACACCTGGCGGGCTCTCTGAATGCCAGGGCGGACAAACTCAGCCACCGGTGCATGATGGATCACGAATGGCATCTGAACTCGGACGTGGCGCAAGGCCTCTTTCGGCAATGGGGAGAGCCTTGGTTAGATCTATTCGCCACCGAAGAGAACGCGCAATGTCATCAGTTCTGCACGTTGGAATTTCCAAGGCGGCACTCGCTCGGAGTCGCTTTTCGTCGCGAGTGGAGTTGCGGTCTGTTATACGCCTTTCCGCCTATACCACTTCTGCCCAGAGTACTGAAGAAGGTCAGGCGTAACCGGGCCCAAGTCATCCTTGGTGGCTCCGGATTGGGCACGAAGATACTGGTATCCCGAGCTACTCAGTCTGTCAATCGATACCCTGATTCGACTGCCGCTTCAAGAGGACCTTCTGTCGCAGCAGCAGGGGACGGTCCTCCACCCGAACCTTTCCAGCCTCCACCTCCATGCGTGGAGATTGAGCGGCGGCAGTTGATGCCATTTGACTTGCCTCCTGAAGTCTGTGATGTCATTCTGGCAGCCAGGCGTCCCTCCACTAAAATGGTATACGCCTGCAGGTGGAACAAATTTGTGGCATGGTGCACAGCAAAGGCTGTGGATCCCCTTTCCACCCCTCTTTCTGAGGTTCTCCTCTTTCTTCTTTCCCTGGCCCAGCAGGGCTCTGCTCTGGGCACCATCAAGGGATATCTTTCCGCTGTTTCTGCCTTCTTACGGCTTCCTGATCAGCCTTCTCTTTTCAAGTCCCCTATTGTAAATAGATTCTTAAAGGGCATTACTCACATGTTTCCTCCTGTCCCCTTTGTAATGCCTCAGTGGGACTTGAATCTGGTGTTAACCTATCTGATGTGCCCTCCCTTTGAGCCACTTCATAACTGTCGTCTTCGTCTTCTGACTCTCAAGACTGCTTTCCTGGTTGCCATCACCTCTGCCAGAAGAGTGAGTGAGCTCCAGGCTCTTTCTTCTAAACCTCCTGTCCTCTCTGTCCATCCGGACAAGGTTGTTCTGAGGACTCGCCCTTCTTTTCTTCCTAAGGTGGTTACTGCTTTTCACATCGGGCAGTCTGTTACCTTGCCCACCTTCTTTCCGCCTCCGCATCCCTCGAAAGAAGGAAGAGAAGCTCCACCGTCTGGACCCAAAACATGCGCTCTCCTTCTATCTGGACTACACAAAACAGTTCCGGGTGGACGACCAACTCTTCGTTGGCTACGTGGGCGCTAAGAAGGGGCGGGCAGTGCACAAGCAGACCATCTCTCGGTGGGTCGTTTTGTGCATTAAGGCCTGTTGTTCCTTGGCTAAGAAGGATCCTCCTGTGGGGCTGAGGGCCCATTCCACTCGTGCCATAGCGGCTACTACTGCCTTGGGACGGGGAGTCCCTCTGCAGAACATTTGTCAGGCAGCAACGTGGACCACGCTGCACACGTTTGCCAAGCACTACTGCCTGGACAGTCAAGTCCGGAGAGACGGCTTCTTTGGCCGTTCCGTTCTCCAGGACTTCCTGCTGTGGTCTTGGTTCGCAGACCCACCACCGGAGTTGGTATTGCTGGGGTATCTATTCTAAGGTAAGGAATCTAACTAACGTGTTTCTTTCAGATGAACAAGTTACTTACCTTCGGTAATGATATATCTGTAAGAAACATTAGTTAGATTCCTTACCGCCCGCCCATCCTCCCCGTTCTGCGAACTGATATCTAGGGTTAAGGTCATCCCTTTCAGGGCCCTAGTTTCATTGCCCCAGTGTCTGTTTCCTGCATGGCTCTGCGTTCCTGGAGCGGAAAGCTATATACAGAACTGACGTCAGCGCACGAGGGCGGCGTCTAAGTACTCCGACGTCATCCCGGCTATCACGACGCCGACGACGGACGCGGAGTTGCAGACGACGCCTACCGACGAGCAAGGGTACTGCTGACAAAAAATCTTTCCGGATCCAGCCTGACGCCTGGGAATATTCTAAGGTAAGGAATCTAACTAACTAATGTTTCTTACAGATATATCATTACCGAAGATAAGTAACTTGTTCGTTGATCATTGAGGATCAGCAATAAAGACTAGTCCAGAAAGGAGTAGCCCTATACCCTATTGCGCCACCCCAGACTGAGATTCAGCATAAAAGTATCTTAAGTTATTCTAACTTAACCATGCTGCTCTAACAGCAGAAAACGTATAAATGTAAGGAATTAAGCAGCTTTAGCAGGTAGCACTTTTTCTCCCAAGACTTAATATGTTTTCCAGCATACAAGGTGTGGCAGAGTTACTGCAAGCACGTTTAAAATCCAGTTGTTAAGTTGTAGTTCAAAAATAGTCACTGCTCAGCAACATGGAAGAAACAGCCACTCATATATCCCATAAGTTGGCACAAAGTTCTTTGGTTCATTTACAGAGGTGAGCAGTTGCAATCAAATGCGATCCGTTAGAGAGTTTCTTGTGTACGAGTCTTTATTGACGCATTTCTTCAAAGTTTTTCATCGCATGTATCTATTGCTAAGCTTTGGCGAAATGTGACAGTAAAGAGGACTAATACACAAGGAGCTATCTAAAGGATATTAATTAATTACAACTTCTCGCACCTGTGTAAATCTTTTTTTTTTCATTCTCTGTATCCCTGCAAATCTTAACATTTTGGAGACTAAGAGTAATGGGCTTGAACCCTCATGCTGGAAATTTTGCATATGACCCACACAAAGTGAAGGGCAGAAGAAGGAAAGATTCTGACAAGTTGCATTTGCATAACAAAACATCTTTATATCTGAACTTAGAGGCCAGATGCGGGTGGTTCTGATTTGTGTGGCAAATGCCTAAGGGTGCTACTGTGATTTCTATGGAGATCATCACATGTAGCATGAACACAGTTCTCAGATTTCCAAAATGTTTTACGACGAAAAATCTTTTTTCTTCAGAATGCACGGTGCTTTTTGAGTTTGCAGGAGCAGTTTGTGTATGTGTTTTTTTCAAGGTTAAGTAGCTAGGTGCGTGCAAGGGATCTTTTGACCAGTGTTCTGTAATTCATCTGTAAGAAAATGCCTACATGCTGGGGTCAGTCATTTTGCTTTCCCATTATAGGCTTAGGCTTAATAAGCCTTCCCAGTAGGTTACAAAGTTCTGTTAGGGAAACCAAATAGCTACAAATTAAGGCTTTCTTATAGTTCCTTCTAACCAGAAGATTACTCACCTTTTGAATTTCCCCAGACTAGATCCAGAAATCTTTATTAGCAGTTTCTTCACATGTCGGTAGGAGCCGTTGTGTGGCTAACAGGCAAAAATATCCTGCCCTGGATGTGACATTGGGGCCACTATATCTGCACCTTCTCAGTGTGCTGACATCAGTTTCTTTCTTTCTGAATTCTGACCACAGTTTTCTCACCCTGTGAATTTCCTGAGGCTTCAGACTGGATCCAGAAACTTTCATAGCAATTCCCTCGTGCATCCGCCGGTGGCGTCGTGTCTCCCCTCTTTGGGTTTGTCCTACCCTGGATGTAATGTCAGGACTACTATCTGTTTCTTTCTGCACCTACCGACACAGATACATAGCTTCTCAAATCCTGTTACTTCTGACAAAGATTTTTCCATCAAATTTACTTCAGTGTGCAAAATGTCACCCACTAAATCTACAGTGTCTAGACTGTGCTTTGACTGTACCCGACCGATCTCGGTGACAGCCACCAATGATGTCTGTCTATGATGTCTCTGCTCCAAGAATGACTCCGCATTGTGTCCGTACTGCGCCAAGATGAATAAGGTGGCCATCCGCGACAGGGAATCAAAAATTGCCTTTGCCAAACTCCATTGGTTGAAGAAGTGCTCCCGGTCGAAGTTGGAGTCATGGGCCCGCTGTCGCTCCCACAACCAGTCGTCATCAAGGTTGTGGAGTTCAGGTAGGTCCACAGAGTCCCTGTGAGGAAACAGGATGTTGTGTATGGTGTGGTTGTGAGACCTCACTGTGTAATATACTACCAACCCTTCTTTGGACCAGTTAGGATTTGTTTGTCAAACCTTAGCTCAACCCGGGTTGCTATGGCTTCGAACAGTGAGGCTTCAACTTGAAGTCCTCTGTGGTACAGCAAAAGTCTAGTCTTCACCAGGCTATTGGTCATCGGTTCCCTTCTTTTGGCAATAACTTTTCTTCTGGGCATACAAACTGCCCTCCTATGACTCTCCTGAGTCGAGTGGACTATTGTACAACTAACTTTTAAGCATCGGGCCTCGGTTTCCCAGGCTTCGAGGAGCAAGGATTCACTGATGTGGTCTACCAACTCAACCAGGCAGGCTTCTTCATTGTGTGCCCTGTGCTGCGAACATAAAGTCAGCCAACTGAATCTTGGAGTCTCTGCTTCTGGATGGGCTAGTGGGGATAACTTCCCCACGAGCAGGACACCACAGGAACAGTCCTATCTTTGCTATCCCAAGGAGCAGCAGATGTAGTCCAACTTTGGTGCAGTTTGTTTCCCGGTTCCAGTATCAGTGGGGCAGTCCTTCTTCACTCCTCTTCTCCAGTCCGAGTGAGTTCTGGGTGTCAGGGAGACCTCTTTTATTCTCATGAAGTGCCCTTAGGGGAGGTCGCGGTCACTAGTCAGTAGGCTACTAGGGCCCTCTCGCCTGATGACAGCTTCCTGTGAAGTACGGCATCTAGCTATTCCAGAGTGCTCTATTCTGCTCACCCCCAAGATGGCAGAAATCCTCGTTCAGTGTGTGGAGCTTGGTAGCCTTTCCTAGAGGTGTGGCTACATGTAGGCTACACATACATGGAAAATAGTTTGGCCTGCGTTCCCCCCTCCTCCCTGTCCCAGAGGCCAGCCTGACTACCTTAACAAAAGAGCAGCCCTTCTTATGGATGTTCTCCATTTGCCCTTCAAAGGTGACTTCCCCTTCGTAGCACACCTTTTGGGCCAACACCCCATGTGGCTTCCTGCCAGGTGGACAGAAGTCTGTCTCGTGGCCAGCTTCAGCAAATGGCCAGTAGAAAACTATGCAACAGTGTGTCAACTTTCTAAAAGTTGCATGTGCCAACAAGTTAGATTCTTTTCAACGTGGGCATCAAGTTGGGTTTAATGTAACAAGTTGTTTGATACCTTGAAGTATCAACTTTGGTAGTCCCATTCAGAAGCTAGCACAGCTGAGGAATAAGTATGTAACTCAGTACTTGGCCAATGAGTTACCAGTTTCTCGCCAAGTAAAAACCACAACAGCAGGTTTTTATTGACTGCCAGAACATGCTAAACACATGATCCACTTTTTATTATGTTGCACCCTCTCTGACGACCCGATAGGCCTGCTGTCAGTGTGATTTACACCTTAAAAAGGGGGTCTGGGCTTTGCCTTTGACTAAAATGCCAAAGTTGAGTAAAGCAGTTTTAAACTACCTTTAGTCAAGTTTTACTTGATCCACTCAGGTTGGCACAACAGGGCTGCAGGTCCTGAGGGTACATCCTAACTTGCAAGCCCTGGATACCCCTGTACCATATGCTAGGGACTTAGCAGTAAGTTAGCTTATGCCAATTTCGTACTATACATGTTTATGGGTCAGGGCACTGGCACTGAGGTCTGTTGAGCAGGCCTCAGTGCAGTCTCGGAGTCGGAAATAAGCAGCATCAGTCTAAAACTTAAGAGAGTGACCATATAAAAAGAGGCATTTCCGTACATGACCCCATCAGATGAAGGATAAGAAGCTAACCCTTAAACTGGTAGTGCTCATCCTGTCAAGTGGAAGAGCTAGGAAAGGCCAACTCCATTGGCATGGTGAGTCCCAGGTCTGTGTTCATTTGTAAAGTCCATACCATGTAGGGGAATGGACATCCTTATATGGATCAGCCACTGGAAAGGTCTACTGTCGCTTTGAATTCTGAAGTCAGTCCCAAACAGGTTGAGTCTGAGCTTCTTTAATGACTTTAATACTGCTTTCTGGGGAGAAGTCGCCTACTGATGAAAGCAACAGGTTGATCCTGCCCCAAATCATTCACTTGTGACAACACGGCCCTAGTCCCATGTTCTGAAGCAACTGTCTTGATAATGAACCCTTTAATAAAATCAGGTGCCTTCAGGACTGGTGCTGAGCACAGAGTTTCCTTGAGGATGTCAAAACACTGCTCTGTCCAGATAATTTTTCTTGGTTTCTTCTTGAAGGTTACTTCAGTTAATAGTGCCACTATGATACCTGTGAGGAAGTCTGGTGTATTATATAGTGTGGTTGTGTGACCTCACCGTGTAATACACTTACCAACCCCTTTGGGTCCCGTAGGTTTCATCTGTAAAACCCTCAGCTCATCCCTGGGTAGCTACGGCACCAAGCAGCAAGGCTTACACAAAAGAACAAGAGGAAAACATTTAAACAGCACCTAAACAATTGAATAAGAAATCGACTAGACCCTCAAGAAATCAGACACCAATTTATAAAATAGTATTTAAAAAAAAAAATTATAAAACTTCAACCACTAGAATGAAAAAGATTCCACAGAGGTTTCCGAAGATATCGATTTTACAAGCTATAAGAAATCAGAGGAATTTCACTCAACCGCAAACAAGCCTTGGCAAAGTCCACACATGAAAACTTTCAAAACTTTTCCCCAGGAAACTTAGCTAAGTGTCAGTGTGGTTGGTTAAAATTACTTGGGGCAACCTGGTAGGAAGGTAGTCAGAAAGACCAGCAAGGTCCTCCAGAGCAGTTACCTTCGTAGAAGGATCAGTCCTTCAGCAGTTCCAGGCACTTTATCTGTGTTGCAATGGATTCCTATAGATTGGTCCTGATCCAAGGAACAAAGGATGCAGAAGATGCTGTGAATGCGATGCGGTCGTCAGGGATCTTCCTGTGGGGATACTTCGGTCCACAAAGATGCTGAGAGGGCCCTGGTTGCAGGGTCAACATCCCACAAAGTCCTTTACGGTATGGCAGAATTCCAGTGCCCACTAGACTACCTGTCTAATGCTGTCACATGCCAATCCTTCCTGGGTTGATAACTCGCTTTCTGCGTGTCCCAGCTACTCTCCAACATCATTCCCGGGTTCATAGAACTCTAATGCAGCTCTGTGCGTCGGGTCTTGGTCCTTGGTGCTGCACGGTGGCGGTGGTAGCGACTTGAAGACTATGGGCTACCAGCTTGCCCCGGGAGGTTTCTTTAGCTGTTTTGTCCCTGTGCTGCAAACAGTAGGCCAGTTGGATAGCCCCTAGAGTCTCTTGGTTTGACTGGGCATTAGAGACAACTTCTCCATGAGAAGGCCAATGCAGGCACAATGCCTCTGTTCGCTAGCCATCAGATGCAGCAGATGCTGCCTTCAACAGTGCAGCCTCTTTGCTGGTCCCTCTGTGCAGCAGAGCAGTCCTTCTTCGGTCCTTCTTCCGATTTGGTCAAGAACTGAGGTCTGCGTGCCAGGGGTACCCCTCTTATGCTCTGGAAATGTCATCCGGGCAGGATGCGATTGGTAGATAATGGGCTACCAGGGTCCTGGTGACCACTTCCTGAGGAGAGTGGCATCAGGCTATCCCAGGGTGTACCAGTCTGCCCACTACCAAGATGGTGAGACTGCTTTCTCAGTGTTCAGACCTCACTAGCCTCCCCCACCCCCCGGGTGTGGCTACCTCAGGGCTACATGTCCCTGGGGATCAGGTTTGGCAACTGGCATTCCCTCGATGCTTCCTGTGCCAGCCTGTCTGCCTAAACAATGGGGCATACCTCCTCCCTAGTGTGATACATCTGCCCTTGAAAGGTAGCTTCCCCTTTGAAATCTGCCTTTTTGGTCTAGCACCTAAGTTGATTCCTGCAGGAGGGAGGTAACACCTCCCTGACCTGTAATCACTCTTTGTTCTCCATCTTGAGAGTCGTTGACATGTCTCTTCAGGAGAGCTAAAAGCGGTCTCATGGAACAGGCTCCATGTGTGCCCGGGAAGGCACTGGAGTTTTAAAAGTAACAAAGTGGCAGCATTGCTAAAGCTGCACACTGCAACAAGTTACATTAATTTTGACTTGAGATACACTTTGGGCGTAATGTAACAAGTTGTTTGATACCTTTGAGTGCCCACTTTGGTTGCACCTTTCTGGAGTTAGCGCAGCTGAAGGTAGCATGTAATCTTGCACTCTCTGTAGCAAGGTGGAATCTGACTGCATGGTTACCCCCACTTTTTGCCTGGTGTTTTGCTGGTTTTCGACTTAGTTTGACTGGGATCCTGCTAATCAGGACCCCAGTCCATCTGCTTTCTCCCTAAATTGGTTGTTCATGTACTTTAGGTACACTCCAGATTGGATTCTGGGGTAACCTTATAAGTCCCTAGTATACGGTATGCTATATACCCAGAGCATAGGTACCCCAGAGGCCTCTCAGGGGCTGCAGCATGTATTATGCCACCCCTGGGAGACCATTCAAAATGACACAACAGGTCTGCTACAGCAGCCTGAGTAAGATGGTGCATGCACCCCTTACTTAAATATAGGTTCACAATATCTATCCATATCACTGCATATATAAATTTATCAGTCACCTCTATGGCAGGCCTTATTAATCCTGAAGGCAGGGTGCTGGGTTTTATGTGAGAGGGTGCCCATGCATGAGCAGAGCCCCTCTGCAGCTTTCGGAACCTTTATTCCGGGGTTTTTTGTGATGTAGCCAAACATACACTCTTAAGTGCATTATAACCTTGCGGTAAATGCTAACTTTAAAACGGCTGCATGGAAACATGTTGTGTTTGGTGTCAAACACCTTGGAATCATACCTCCACACCAGTATCTGGTGTGGGAGGTATGTTTCCACCCTACTAGAGGGAGAAATATGACAGCACTGGTACTCCCGGTACCAGCTTTCCTGACCCTGGCATCACAAGATGGATGCTGCCAGCAACATACACAAGTCTGCCCTCCTGGTGCTGGACGAAACTCCGGCAGGGGACGGCTTGACAATAGGTTTCCTGTCACAAGGAGGTCTGACCACCTTCCAGACAGGCTTTAGTGTATTGGGGCTGGGTGGGTGACCTCTGAGAGTGCTTTGATGTCTGTACTGGGGGCACATTTGGTGTCCCTGTGCATAGTCCAGCTCAAACCGGTTGCAGGGGCTATCAGTCCCTGCTCTGGCACGAAACTGGACAAAGAACATGGGTGTAGCCATCCCTCTGTCCTGACCCTCCCATAGGTGGGTCCTCGAAGTGTGTCCCACCCCTTCCTTGGGTATAAAGTAGGAACCCCTGGCTACAGGACTTTAGTTTTTACCTGGCCGAAACTCTGCTACAGAAACCAGGTACTTCAACTATCTACACTACGTTGGATGACCGAAGAATCTCCCTTGGAGTAAAGGAGTTACTCCCCTGCAAGGCAGTCACCAAAGACGCATCTGACCGGTTCGCATCTACGCGGCTCCTGAAGGACCCCGAAGATTTTGCAACACAGGAGGTGGGTTCCTAAGCTTCCCCGAGGCCGACCAGTGCTCTCAGCAATCCTGAGACCTGCAGCCCTTGTGGGGACCGTGCAACCGTACCCCTGGACACTCTGCACCTGTGCAGCAGCATATGCTTTTTGGCGATCCCTGAGGCTGTGCTTTGGGCTACTTGTAGTCCAGACCTCGAGCAGTGATTCCTCCGAAGATTACCGGCCTACACTCCACGAGTGTTCAGTGGGCTGGTATTGTGCGATTCCTCTCAAGGCCCCTTTGTGATTCCTTTTTCCTTCGACCTATGGGTCCCTGAGAAGGGTACTTTAACTTTCACTGGGCTTTCCTGGTTGCTCCAGACGTGCCCTGACTCTCCATCGCTTGGGGAGTCTCCAGGACCTTGCTGGTCCTCATCAAAGCATCTTTTCTCTAACTGCGTGGGTTGCAGTTGCCAAGGCTTGTTGGTCTCTAATCCGGACACTGACCCCCCAGCATTCGACATCCTTCGTGGGACAGCTCGCCTGCGGACTTAGGTTCGAGGCATGTGGGCTGCTGAATTCATATCTGTGCATAGATCACCGCCTAGTGTTGGGTCCGGATGATTGCACATTGTTGTCCTGGAAGAGTCTTCGAAGTATCACGAGATAGGTGGCTCCTCCCCTGGACTACAGTGCGCATGGGCATCCCCTCCATCCTTAGATTGTTTTTTTCCGCCATTGGGTTCGGATGTCCTAATCTTAGCTCTTTGAGTATTTAGGCCTTTACATTCGTCGGTATTGTTTTCGTTCGGCGCCAAGTATATTTGTCGAGGGCGTTCTCGAGTAGATCATCAACGATGGATCCAAAGACATCGAATAGCCCTTTTAAGCGTTGCCCTTTTTGCAACGCTAAGTATGCTCGCTTCGACGTGCACCCGGTGTGCAACAAGTGCCTCTCTCCAAACCACGACGAAGCCACCTGTATGGCGTGTTCCAGGTTTCGATCGAAGAAGACCCTTCGCATTCGTCGAGCAGCTCGGCTCGAGGCGCAGAAAGCGACGCCGAACCCGGACAACATCTTCGGGACAGAAGATGAGGAGGTCGTGGACCTTGAAGTTCGGGGGGAGCTCTCGGATCCGGATTCGGAGCGCGAATCCGACTATGATGCCGAAGACGAGCGTATACTAGACGAACAGGAAGATGGTGTCGTCGAAGAGGTAGGAGACGACGAGGAGGCCCTTGGGGCCGAGGAAGATGGCTCAGAAGATGAGCTAGGCCCACATGTCGATACAGGACCCAACGAGACACTCGATAAGGCTCAGGTCGAGGGATCGCCACAAGGCCTTACCCAAGATCATTCCTCTCGTTCTACAGCCCCGCATAAAGGCCAGGCTACGAACTACCCCAAAGAGCCATCGGTATCGAAAGAGCCATCATTCGATCAAAAGAAATCGAAACTGAAGGCACAGGCACCTACCTCGAAACCGAAAGTGAAAGAGTCTCTCATCGGCAACAAGGCCTCGAAGCCCTCGGAGCCGAACAAACAAAAGAAGGCCGTCGACGCACGGAGACTTCATGGGGACGTCGAGCCGAAGGCGGCGCCGACAACCAAGGTCAAGGTTGCCGACCCGAAAAAATCTGCGCCGAGGATCGTTGACACAAAAATACAGAGCGCCTCGCGACGGCCGAGCCATCCCGGTCCTCGTGCCGAGAACACGGCGTCTGGTTCGGGGTTAGATGCCACGTCCAAGAGGGTATCGACGGAACGTGTCGACTCAACAACCCCGTCTCCCCTCCTAAAGAAGAAGGTGTCGGAGTCGTTACTCCGCATCCGCGACACGGCTTCCATGCTTGGCGCAAAAGCACCCCCGCAGCCGAAGACGGTCAGCACAGTTCACATCGCGTCGACGCACATACAATTCGGACTACCACCGGCGGTACGACCGAAGATGTTCGACGCAAAGAAGGGTCTCGAGTCGCAAAAAGGGGTCGACCCAAAGAAACCTGTCGAAGCACCAACAGGAGTGCCGATGGGGCAGAGAGCTGTCGAAGTCCCTCAGGAAGATGAGGAGCCAAGGCAGTTTATCGATGCGGAGACTGGTAGACTGTCAATATATAAACGAAAGATACTGCCAGAGAAATCAATGGAGCCATACAAAATTCCATTGAAGAAGAAGAGGACCACGTCACCAATTATAGTAGAACATGTTCACTATTATGACCAGGAGCCTCAGTCATTCTCACCCACACAATTTGATGAGGATGCAGGGGATGCTGGTGATATTGAGGACACTTATCCTGTGGACACTGACCCTGAAGATCAAAACCTACCTTGGGTGGACGATATTGGTACAGGGGACCCACATACCGCTCCAGACACGCAGGCATATGTGGTAAAATCATCTCCTACTGAGGATACTGCTGCTTTCAATGCCTTGATTGAGAGAGCAGCTAAAAATCATGATGTACAGCTCCATACTGATCCTATTGAGGATGATTTTCTGATGGATACCTTCTCTACCTCAGAAAGATCTATTAAGACTTTGCCCATGCTGGAGGGGGTCCTAAAACCGGCTAATGACATTTTTAAGGAGACCACAAGGGCGAGAGTGCTAAATCCTAGGTTTGACAAAAAATATAGGCCAGCTCCTGTGGACCCTACCTACATACGAGGCCAGTTGCCTTTGGACTCGTTGGTGGTGTCCAATGCTCGGAAGAGAGCCAATTCACAGACAACGGGTGATGCTCCTCCCCCTGACAAGGAGTCTAAGGTCTTGGAAACTTCAGGGAAAAGAGTTGCTGCACAGGCAGCTAACATCTGGAGAATTGCCAACACTCAGGCACTTCTGGCTCGATACGACAGGGCGCATTATGATACCCTAGAGACACTGCTACAGCACCTCCCAGATCAGTTCAAGGAAGGAGCAGAGTCGCTTATTACAGAAGGGAAGCTCATAAGCAACGCTTCTATTAAGTGCGCTCTTGACGTAGCGGACACTGCAGCTAGGGCTATTAACACCAGCGTCATGTTAAGACGGCATGCTTGGTTGAGAATCTCAGGATTCAAACCAGAGATACAAACAACGATACTCAATCAACCTGTCAACCCTGACTCCCTTTTTGGCCCCGAAGTTGACACCACCCTAGAGAAGATCAAGAAAGATACAGAGACTGCAAAGTCTATGGGGGCTCTGCAATCACAGCAGTTTAGGAGTGGGTCCTTTCGTCGCTCTACCAACAGAGGACCATCTAGAGGCCAGAACTCCCAACAGTCGCATTACACTAAACAAGGTACACAGACCACCTATAATAAGAATAACAGAGGTGGATACCGTCGAAACAACGTCAAGGGCAGAGGTCGAGGAAACAACAGCTCCAGGTCCTCCGCCACCAACAAACAGTAACGCCTTGTCACTGCCCCCCGACCACTTAACACCTGTCGGGGGGAGACTCCAAGAGTTCCTGCCGGTCTGGAAGTCCATCACTACAGACAGGTGGGTGAGAGACATTGTCCAGTACGGTTATTGTCTGGAGCTCACATCCACTCCACCAAACATACCACCAAGACACCGTCCTATGTCCGCAGAGCACTTGCACTTATTACACCAGAAAGTTCTCACTATGCTCCAAAAAGGAGCCATAGAACTCGTGCCAGCAGACGAACAGGGATCAGGAGTGTACTCGCTGTATTTTCTAATCCCCAAAAAGGACGGGTCTCTCAGACCCATACTGGATTTAAGACCTCTAAACCGTTACATTCTGTCAGAGCACTTTCACATGCTCACCTTGCAACAGGTGCTGCCGTTGCTCAAGCAGGGAGACTTTCTCGCAACTCTAGATCTCAAAGATGCGTATTTCCATATACCCATGCACCCATCACATAGAAAATATCTCAGGTTCACTGTTCTCAATCAACATTACCAGTTCAAAGTCCTCCCTTTCGGAGTAACAACGGCACCCAGAGTGTTCACCAAGTGCCTGGCAACAGTGGAGGCGCACTTAAGGAGACAGCACATACATGTCTATCCTTATCTGGACGACTGGCTTATCCAGGAAAAGTCGGCCAAGCAGTGTGCCAACCACATGACCCACACCATTCACCTTCTTCACAGCCTTGGATTCTCCCCGAATTATCCAAAGTCCCACCTTCAACCCACCCACGTACAGCAGTACCTAGGCGCGACCATAGACACTCTGGCAGCCAAGGCACAGCCCAATTCAGTGCGGATCAACAGCATGCAGTTGCTCATAAAAAAGTTCAAACCTCAACACTCACTACCGGCATGAGTGTTTATGCAGTTGATAGGCATGATGGCCTCCTGCATCTTCATAGTCCCGCATGCGAGGCTACATATGCGTCTGCTTCAGGAGTGCTTGGCACGTCAGTGGAATCAGGCTCACGGACAATTGAAGGACCTAGTGTTGGTGAGCGGTCGGGCATACGACTCTCTGCATTGGTGGAATCCACAAAACCTTTGCAAGGGCCGACCGTTCCGAGAACCTGTCCCACAAATCATACTGACGGCGGACGCGTCTCTCCAGGGATGGGGAGCTTATGTACTCAATTACACAGTGCAGGGACTATGGACGACACAGCAAAGGAGGATGCACATCAACCTTCTGGAACTCATGGCAATCTTCCTTGCAGTGAAGGCATTCAAAGTACACTTGTGCAACAAAGTCGTGTTGATCCGAACGGACAACATGACCGCCATGTACTACATACAAAAGCAGGGAGGGACACACTCTCCACAGTTGTCTCATCTGGCTCAGAGCATGTGGAAGTGGGCCAATCAGAGGAACATCTTCCTCATGGCGGAACACCTCCCGGGCAAGGACAACCAGATGGCGGATCTGCTCAGCAGACACAGCCACCAAATACACGAGTGGGAGATACATCCGTCAGCAGGGCAATGCAATATGGATGAACTGGTCAGGCAGATTTGCGTACGCTTTTCCCCCAGCACCATTAATACCGCTGGTGGCAGGCAACACTCAATGACGCTCATCCTGGTTGCTCCAACGTGGGCACGCCAACCATGGTACACCACGTTTCTGGAACTCTCCGTGGTACCGCATCAACGACTACGGCTAACACCCACGCTTTTAACGCAGAGCCATGGCGAGATTCAGCACCCAGATCCGCAACAGCTGAACCTAGCGATCTGGCTCCTGAGATCTTACAATTTGGCTACCTAAACTTGCCTCCAGAATGTATGAATATCATCAAGGAGGCACGGAGACCCACTACCAGAGCCTGCTACGCGGCTAAGTGGAAAAGATTTGTCATTTATTGGAAAAATAATGACATCAATCCGCTGGATGCATCAACGCAAAACATTATCTGTTATCTATTACACTTATACCGATGCAATCTAGCATACAATTCCATCCGTATACATTTAACCGCACTGGCAGCTTACCTTCAGAACCGGCAGCACCTCTCACTATTCAAAGTGCCTGCCATCATGTCATTCCTCCAAGACACCCTCCTTCACCAGTCTGGAACCTAAATGTGGTCCTCACCAGACTGATGGGACCACCTTTTGAACCTCTACACTCTTGTGAGATTCAATTTCTGACATGGAAAGTAGCTTTCCTGGTTGCCATTACTTCACTAAGAAGAGTTAGTGAACTTCAGGCACTAACCATTCAAGAGCCATTTATACAGGTTCATGCCAATAGGGTCGTACTACGCACCAACCCTACTTTCATGCCCAAGGTAATTTCGCAGTTCCATATGAACCAATCCATAGAACTACCAGTTTTTTATCCTAATCCTGAGAAGGTTGCAGAGAGATTGCTCCACACACTTGATATCAAAAGAGCTTTCCTGTACTATATTGACAGAACACAAAATTTCAGGAAAACAAATCAACTGTTTGTTGCCTTTTCTCCACAGCACAAAGGCAACCCCATTTCCAAAACAGGAATAGCTAGGTGGATAGTTAAGTGTATACAGATTTGCTATGAAAAAGCTAAGCGCACACTAACAATTCCTCCAAGAGCCCACTCTACACGAAAGTTAGGGGCCTCCATGGCTTTCCTGGGAAATATTCCTTTAGAGGAGATATGTAGAGCAGCCACATGGTCCACTATACATACATTTACCAAGCACTACTGTGTAGAAGACAGCAGGCAGCTGTAGGACAGGCTGTTCTCAAAACTCTTTTTCAGACTGCTGCAGCTGGCACGGGAAGCCGCCGCTAAATGGAGGGACTGCTATATAATCTATGCACAGATATGAATTCAGCAGCCCACATGCCTCGAACCGAATATGCTATTTACCAGTATGCATCTGTTCTTGGCATGTAGGGCTGCTGACATTCATATCGCCCACCCTCCTCCCCAGCGCCTGTAGCAGCTGTAGCATTCAGTAATTACTAGTTAGCATGGTCATCATTCACTGTATTACACTCCATCTATGCCACAATGGCGAAAAACAATCTAAGGATGTGTCAAGAATTCCTGTCATACAAGGGAAACACGCCCTTATGTAAACAGGAGAGCTGTTACATAACTCAAGGAAAACACGCCCTTATGTAAACAGGAGAGCTGTTACATAACTCAAGGAAAACACGCCCTTATGTAAACAGGAGAGCTGTTACATAACTCAAGGGAAACACGCCCTTATGTAAACAGGAGAGCTGTTACATAACTCAAGGAAACACGCCCTTATGTAAACAGGAGAGCTGTTACATAACTCAAGGAAAACACGCCCTATAAAGGGAGGAACCGGGAGGTACAACGCTGTCGGATATTGTGTTCACACCGACGTACCTGCTTCGTGAAGAGCAGTGTTCCGTAGTGGTGCTCCAGTAAGGCAAGAACGGAGGTAGGTCGAGTCGTTACTCCCTGGGCCGTGTCTTGCCCCATCGTCACCTGTGAAGGACCCGGAAGCTCTACCGGTCAACCATTGAGCTTCGCTTTTTGACTCGGCTGAGTCCAAGCGCAGTGGCGCTTTTGCTGGTTGGAGTCGTAACTCCCAGCCCGACCAGAGACACAGGGACTGCCAGCTGTAACGCACACCAGGAGGTGTTTGCCGCGTTACAGACTCGGAAGTCCACAGGATCGAACGAGCGGCTGCTCTCGGTTCAGTCTTCTTGCTTGTGATTGGGGTATCGGTGACGCATCACCAGGAGGTGACTCCGCGTCCCGGTGCAGTCTGAGGAAGAGGTTGAGCGGCTGCTCCCTTCAGGTAGAGACCCCGGCTGGGTGTTTCCCTGACTCCTCGATTCTCCCCAACACTCTTCGTGCCCCTCACAGCCTACCGATTGGCATTGTCGGCCATTTCATTTCTGCCCTCTGTTGGCATACGCCGGGACCGGCGTATATGCAGAGGACGGTTAGGACCATCCGTGCTGTGGGCTGGTAACGTACTTAGCCTGGAGGATTCCAGTGACTATAACTTTTGTTTATTCTTTGTATTATATTTGCCTTCATTAAAACAACTAACCCTTCACTAGTGGTTGCGTCCTCATTGTCGTGTCTGTTAAACGATCCTGAGACGTTCAGGGCGTTACAAAATATCCGACCTTAATAACACTAACTGTCTCCCGGTCGATAACAGACATGGCAACACTTGATGATGTGCTGGCTGCTTTAGCGGCCATGCAAGTTGAAGTGGCTGCCTCTAGGCAAGAAACAGCCGATGTAAAAGCCAGACTGGATGCTATCCAATTGGACCCGCTCACGCCCAGCACCTCCCTCACGAATCAGACCCCTGCGGTAGTAGTGGAAATGCCGGTAGCCATCCCCTTGGCGACACCAGAGAGGTACAGTGGGGATCCTAACACAGTGCAGGTATTCCTCACACAAGTGGCGCTACATTTATCGTGCAAACCAAAGGCGTTCCCCACGAGTCAGGCTCGTGTGGCTTTCCTTATATCCTATTTGGCTGGAAACGCGGCACAATGGGCCGTACCTCTGGTGAGCAGGGACGACCCCATCTTATGTGATTGGGGTGCTTTTCGCGAGGAATTCCTGAAGGTATTCGACAGAAGGGCTGACTCGTACACGGCGGACCGTGAAATGCTTGAGTTGAGACAGGGATCCAACGACCTGGTGCAGTATCTCAACGCGTTCCGAAGGCTGGTTGCGGAAACCAAGTGGCCTGTTGCTAAACAGACGGCGCTCTTCCATCAAGGGCTGTGCGATGAGCTCAAGGACGCCGTGGCTCATATTGACCCTCAACCCAAGACATGTGAGGGCCTTATCAACCTGGTATTACGGCTGGAACATAGGCTAAGTGAAAGAAAGGGGGATCATGGGAGAAAAGGAAAATCCCTTCCATCCTATGTGACGGTGGGAAGTCCTGAAACTTCCACCGCATCCAAGGGAGAACCCATGGACATCGGCACAATACGAGCGAGCCTCACAGCCACGGAGAAAGAGTCACGCCGTAAACAAGGATTGTGCCTATATTGTGGCAAAAAAGGCCACTACGTACGTGAATGCCCTGCCAAACCGAAGACGTCACGTTATCGGGCCAACCGGTCGGTAACAGCCGTGGTGGACATACCGGCGGAAAACTGGAGGACTCCAAGACCAGAGAAGGGGCATCTCGGAGTCACTCATCCATCCCTTCACTTTCCAACTCGGTCACTAAGGGACAACGACACCTGTTTATCACGGTGCACGTGGGAGTGCATGACCAGTGGATACCCGTTGTGGCCATGGTGGATTCAGGGGCCACTGGCATGTTTATGGACCACAACGAGGCATGCAGGCTAGGGCTAGTGCTTCTTCCCAAAGCTGTACCCGAAGACGTCTATGCTGTAGACGGAAGGCGATTGGTGTCGGGGCCCATCGGGCAGCACACGGGGGTCCTTCCGATGAGATATGGGTGGAACCATTTGGAACAAATCGATTTTAACATCATCCGAGCGCCCCAATATGGCGTCATATTGGGATTGCCGTGGCTACAGAAACACAACCCCTTTGTGGATTGGCCAACACATCGCTTCGAAATGACGTCACCGTATTGCATCCTGCATTGTGGAATAAGAACGGAATCCCTTGACGCAGATGAGAGCGGGAGTCAGACGGTGGCTACAGCGGCAGAAAAAGATGTGGCTCTCCCCCAGGCTTATCACAGTTTTGAGGATGTATTTGATGAGGTGAAGGCGGACGTGCTACCACCACATAGACAGTTTGACTGCCAGATCGACCTGGTGCCAGGGGCCAGCGTTCCCAGCGGCAGGCTGTATGCCCTGACGGAGCCTGAAAACGTGCATCTCCGGGGGTACCTGGATAAACTCCTCAAGCTAGGATTCATCCGCCCGTCCAAGTCTCCGGCCGCCTCGCCACTCTTCTTCATCCCGAAGGCTAATGGGGAGCTGAGAGCCTGTGTGGACTTTAGGGCATTGAATGCGATAACCATAAAAAATCGGTACCCCTTGCCTCTCATCAGTGTACTTCTGGAACAGGTCAAGAAAGCTCGTATCTACACCAAGTTGGATTTGAAAGGGGCATACCATCTGGTGCGCATGAGGGACGGAGACGAGTGGAAGACCGCCTTTAAGACCAGGTTCGGCCTTTTTGAGTACCTCGTCATGCCGTTCGGTCTGTGCAACGCCCCGGCAGCCTTTCAGTACTTTTTGAATGAGGTATTCAGAGAGGAGTTGGATATCTACGTGGTCGTATATATCGACGACATCCTCATCTATTCGTCCAGTGTGGAGGAGCACGTACACCACGTCAAAGCTGTGCTCCAAAAGCTGAGGGAAAACATGCTGTTTTGTAAACTCAGCAAGTGTGACTTCCACGTCACATCCGTGGAATTCCTCGGAGTGATGCTGAGTCCAGAGGGACAGGAGATGGCAGAACGAAAGATCAAGGCGGTGAAAGAATGGCCGGTGCCCCAAAGCGTGAAGGACGTCCAAAGTTTCATTGGCTTCGCCAACTTTTACAGGCGGTTCATAGATGGATTTTCAGGAGTGGTGGCCCCAATCACACAGCTACTGAGGAAGTCCAAGGAGTTTGTCTGGTCCCCTGAAGCGAACAATGCCTTTGAGGCCCTGAAAAGCGCCTTTGGTAAGGCGCCGGTGTTGGCTCACCCCGATCCGGATCTCCCCTACGTGGTGGAAGCGGACGCGTCGGATGTGGCGCTGGGGGCTATCTTGTCCCAACGCAACCACGACACAGGGGTGCTTCATCCCGTTGCGTACATGTCCCGCAAACTCAACGACGCCGAACGCAACTACCATATTGCGGAGAAGGAGCTTCTCGCAATCAAGGACGCCTTCACCGAATGGAGGCATTGGTTGATGGGGGCAAGACATGTGGTATCGGTGTACACGGACCTTCGGAACCTACAGTTCATGACGGCCACTAGACAGCTTTCTCCCAGGCAGCTGCGGTGGATGATCTTCTTTGCGGGGTTCAACTTCCGCATCACATATCGGCCGGGGACGGAAAACCGAAAGGCGGACGCCCTGTCCCGTCAATCTGCAGTTAAGGAACCATTGCCTGCGACCGAGCGTTCCATCATTTCCCCGAGGATGGTATTGGGGGTTATCCAACCGGATACTTTCCTGAGGGGAATAAAGAGAGGGATCAGGTCATTCGCATGGCGGAGGTGGCTCCTCAGTCACAGAGAATGGCAGCTGAAGGACGGGATACCCCTGAAGGGCAGGTGCCTATTGATACCCACGCCTAGGCTAAGGAAACAAGCATTCATCTGGTGCCATGACTCTCCATGCGCAGGTCATTTGGGCTTCGAAAAAACGGTGGCTAGCATGGGACGGCATTTCTGGTGGCCAACCATGAGAGTGGATGTCAGGAGGTGGGGACAGGAGTGTCCTACGTGTGCTACCATGAAGGCCGACCATGGCCGAACCCAAGGGCTCTTACATCCACTTCCAACCCCGGATAGACCATGGGATAGCATATCACTGGACTTCGTGGTGGGCCTACCGGTAGACCAGGGGATGACGGCAATACTGGTGGTGGTGGATTACTTGACGAAAATGGGGCACTTCATCCCCTGCAAGAGAGTCCCTACGGCCGGGGAATTGGCGTCACTACTCCTAAAGAATGTGGTACGACTGCATGGATTACCTGGGGTGATCGTGTCGGACCGGGGGTCGCAGTTTACTGCGCAATTCTGGAAGACTTGGTGCACTGCGCTGCATGTTAAGACCGCCCTGTCCACCAGCTACCACCCTCAAACGGACGGCCAAACCGAGCGTCTGAACCAAACGCTCAAACAGTATCTGCGATGTTTTGTGGACCAGGGCAGGGGATAATGGGTCGACTTGCTATGGGTTGCAGAGATAGCCTATAACAACGCCACTCACAGCTCCACACAGTCATCTCCGTTCTATAGCAACTATGGCCAACATCCCAGGTTCTTGCCATTTCTACATCCGTTCAGAGAGGACAGGATTCCCGCCACAGCGGACAGGGTGGCACACATAATAGACACATTGATGCGCTCAAGGGCTGTCCTAATAGAGGCCAAGAGAAGATACAAGGCTGCGGCAGATAGGAAGAGAAGGCCCGGGCCACTGTACCGCACTGGAGACTACGTCTGGATATCCACAAGAAACATGAGGTTTCGAAAGAACAGTGTGTTCCATCCCAAGTACATGGGCCCCTATCGAATTACCAAGTGTATGGGTCCCGTGAACGTGAAGGTGTGCTTGCCCCAGTCATTGCGGATACACCCGGTCTTTCATGTATCATTGCTCAAACCAGCACCCTCCAAGCCGTCTGGGACACCTCGGCCGGTATGCGTGGAGTCGGAGGTGGAGTATGAAGTGTCGGGCATACGGGCGTCCAAATGGCGCAGGGGGAAGCTGTGGTACCTGGTTGCGTGGAAAGGCTATGGCCCGGAGGAGCATTCATGGGAACCGGCTGAAGGGGTTCATGCTCCGCGCTTGGTCTCCTTGTTCCATCGGCGTTTTCCTGCCAGCGCTGGACCCGTGGGGAGCCGCTGAGAGGGAGGATGTACTGTCAAGAATTCCTGTCATACAAGGGAAACACGCCCTTATGTAAACAGGAGAGCTGTTACATAACTCAAGGAAAACACGCCCTTATGTAAACAGGAGAGCTGTTACATAACTCAAGGAAAACACGCCCTTATGTAAACAGGAGAGCTGTTACATAACTCAAGGGAAACACGCCCTTATGTAAACAGGAGAGCTGTTACATAACTCAAGGAAACACGCCCTTATGTAAACAGGAGAGCTGTTACATAACTCAAGGAAAACACGCCCTATAAAGGGAGGAACCGGGAGGTACAACGCTGTCGGATATTGTGTTCACACCGACGTACCTGCTTCGTGAAGAGCAGTGTTCCGGAGTGGTGCTCCAGTAAGGCAAGAACGGAGGTAGGTCGAGTCGTTACTCCCTGGGCCGTGTCTTGCCCCATCGTCACCTGTGAAGGACCCGGAAGCTCTACCGGTCAACCATTGAGCTTCGCTTTTTGACTCGGCTGAGTCCAAGCGCAGTGGCGCTTTTGCTGGTTGGAGTCGTAACTCCCAGCCCGACCAGAGACACAGGGACTGCCAGCTGTAACGCACACCAGGAGGTGTTTGCCGCGTTACAGACTCGGAAGTCCACAGGATCGAACGAGCGGCTGCTCTCGGTTCAGTCTTCTTGCTTGTGATTGGGGTATCGGTGACGCATCACCAGGAGGTGACTCCGCGTCCCGGTGCAGTCTGAGGAAGAGGTTGAGCGGCTGCTCCCTTCAGGTAGAGACCCCGGCTGGGTGTTTCCCTGACTCCTCGATTCTCCACAACACTCTTCGTGCCCCTCACAGCCTACCGATTGGCATTGTCGGCCATTTCATTTCTGCCCTCTGTTGGCATACGCCGGGACCGGCGTATATGCAGAGGACGGTTAGGACCATCCGTGCTGTGGGCTGGTAACGTACTTAGCCTGGAGGATTCCAGTGACTATAACTTTTGTTTATTCTTTGTATTATATTTGCCTTCATTAAAACAACTAACCCTTCACTAGTGGTTGCGTCCTCATTGTCGTGTCTGTTAAACGATCCTGAGACGTTCAGGGCGTTACAGGATGGAGGGGATGCCCATGCGCACTGTAGTCCAGGGGAGGAGCCACGTATCTCGTGATACTTCGAAGACTCTTCCAGGACAACAATGTGCAATCATCCGGACCCAACACTAGGCGGCGATCTATGCACAGATATGAATGTCAGCAGCCCTACATGCCAAGAACAGATGCATACTGGTAAGTAGCATATTCGATCGTCGTCAACGTCTCCTGGTCCCCGTGGCTGCAGAGTCAAGCTTCACCTCATCTCACCTGAAACACCCAACATCGGTGGGTATTAGTCTACCGAGCCCCTGGTCACCCTGAATTGACCCAGACTCTGTCCCCTCTGCTTTCAGGTTCTTCTCAGCTCCAATACAGGCTTGGATCACACCGGACACTTCTCATCTTCCCGGCAGCAGCACTTAGCAGCATCACGCCATTGAAAACGACGAAGATTCCCGACACCATTTGACACCTATGCACCCGGCTTCCCTGGGTTAGGTAATACGAGTACTCCAGTGCTCACATGGGCGCTGGCCTTAGAAGCTCCTAAGTTTGAAAGGGTTTGCTCAAAGTCCTCTTATAAGTGTCCTTAAGCTTTAAAATTCCAACCGTGACTTTCCCATAGGATTGTACGGAGCTCGCGGCTGTGTTCTCACGCTGTACACTTCCCCCGTGAGTCCCCTGTGTCATTACCTTGGGTGGTTCCTTGGGGTCTCAGCGATTCTATGTGCTCTAGGCACTGTGACTAGTCAAGTTGTGGTTATTATACCACTTTGTTAATATATGGTTTGTTCTCCCCCTGGGGTCCACTGTGTATTGTGCTATTTACTGTCGTTCTAGTGTATTAATATTGTGTATCTTGTGCTCTAATCTCATAAAGAGGTTAGTAGAGAGTGTTTAGGAATAAATACATATATTTTATATATATCTTGTGTGGTTCTCCTTTCATTTGGTCATTCAGGAGGTTATATTCTGGTAAACCAACCTGCTTTACATTCCTTCGAGACTAGCCTGAAGGCTGCTCTCCATAGCTACCATTAGGATAGCTTTCAATAAAGGTTGTCTTTAACCTAATCATCAATAAGGGTTGTTTGGACTGGTGCAAGGTGCCCACTATAACTAGTGGAATACCAGGCCAACTTCTCACACTCTAATTGAGCGACCAAGTCTTTTCGCAGTGAAAACTGTAGTTTTGCTTGTTTACTGCCAGGCCAGGCAAAATTCATATCCTGCCCGTGTCATTTGTTGCACCCTGCCATAGGACTCCGTAGGCATGTCAAAGGGCTGACCTACACAGATGTACAAGGGAATTGGTGGCTTTGCCATTGCGTTCAATGGCAAAGAAGGGCTGCCAATGCACAACTTGCTCTACCAGTCTGTAGTGGTGGACTAGGAGATTTGTTTTACTTGGGGGACCTCTAGATTGGCACAACCAGTGCTGCACAACCTGGGGTAACCCTCTAACTTGTCTGCCCTGTGTATCAAGTACCATATACTAGGGCCTTACAGGTAAGTTAACCATTTACTAGGGCCTTACAGATAAGTTAACCAGTGTAGCCAATTCGACATACATTTTAGAGACAGAGCACTGGCATTAAGGTCTGATTAGTGGGCTTCAGTGCACTGAGTCGAAAAACCAACATCATCAGTTGAAAAAACTTGGGGGTGACCATACAAAAAGAGGTCATTTTTTGTAGAAAGTGCCCGTTTTGACATGGTTCCCCACAGATTGTTGCCTTATATCTGATGCAGCTTGACTGAAAGTGTACTGGGTTTCTGCTAGCCAGGTCCCCAGTACCAGTGTTGTTTGCCTAAACTGTACCATTGATTCCACAATTACCACCACTTTAGCACACATATAAGTCCCTATTAAAGGGTACCCCTTGTACCAAGGGACTTGAAACTAAAGAGGGTCCCTAAGGGCTGCAGCACAGATTGTTACACCCTATGGGACCCCTCACCAAGCACATGCACACTGCAACTGCAGGATGTGTGTCTTGGTGCAGAGAAGAGTGTAGAGTCGACATGGCACACATTCCTGTGTGCCATGCCTACACCACTCTGTATTAGGCATAGGTAAGTCACCCCTATAGCAGGCCTTACAGCCCTAAGGCAGGGTGCGCTATACTTCATGTGAGGGCATGTCTGCATGAGCCGATATGTCTCTGTAATATCCAAGTCCATTCTTATTTTTTATTTTTTACTTTATTTAAGGAGTTTTATATAGTGCGAACTTAACCCGAATTGGGTATGAGAGCGCTTTACATAGCACCAGTTGCATTACATGAGGTCACATTCATTTTTGTTAGGCACGGGGAGTTTAAGTGATTTGCCCAGAATCATAGGATGTTCAGCGTCCTTGCCAAGACTCGAACCCAGTTCCCCAGATTCGAGGTCGACCGCTCTAGCCGTTAGGCCAACACCTCTAGATATTACAAGTTCCCAGAGCAGCCATACTGAGTACATGGGCTGAACACTCGTCATTACGATTTTCCTAGCTCCATGATGGTTTCCCTGTAACGACAATTGTTTGGTACTGTAGGAGGCTGGCTTAGTATATGGTGCACACTCAAGGGAGTGATATACCTTGCACTAATCTAGGCAACACTTGGGAGGAAAGGCCTCTGGAGAAGTCTGTGAAGAAGTTCTGTTGAATCTAAGGGTGGATTCTTAAAGAGGAGAACCTGCAAGCAGAGGGGACAGTCTATGCCACTCGGAGATGGCCAGGAGGCAAGGAAGCACAATGCTCTCCCTTAGCAGGGAGCTCTGGTGAGTTGAAATGGACCTTGTTGCTTCATCTGTGGTCACAAAGTGACGTAGAGGAATACCAGGAGCCGTGCACAAGCTGTCCCATGTCAGATATCCGTGTCTAGGTGGTTGGTGTCCAGCGAGAGCAACAATAAGCCTTGGTAGCCGCAACTTGCATGGAAGACAACAAGATACAATCGTTGGGACCAGCAAGGTCCAAGAGACTCACCAAGTGCAGGAGAGTCAGAGCAGGCCCCGAGCAAGCCAGGGAACCCACCAAAGCAGAAGACCCACAAGAGGACCCACAGGCCGAAGGCACAGGAGTCGCAAGAAGACCACAGACAGCTCATCAAAGATGGACGCCTATGGTGCAAGGGATGCAGTGAGGACGCTGATCTTCGAAGGATGAGGTACTGGAAACTGGAGCTTCTTGTAGCTCGAAGATCTTTGGAGTACAGAGCCAACAAGCTTTGGAACTGCAAGTTGATGCAGTGCACAGGGGTTTGGTCCCAGTTGCTCCGACGAGGGATACTGTCCTCCAGAAGACAGGTCAATGTCTCTGGAGAGCCACAGAACCACCACCTGTGTTGCTGAGCATCAGGAAGTCCATAGGATGACAGGAGCAGCAGGCCGGTCAACTTCGTTGCTGTGTCTGCTGATGCCTGGGAGTTACTCCTTCGCTCCAAGGGAGATTTTTTTGGATGTCCTTGATGCCCACAGTTCTTCTGGAGAATCTAGCAGAACACAGACACAGAAGATGCAGAAGACTTGCAAAACAGCAAGACTAGGAGCAGCAGGAATCTTCCTTAATGCAGTCTCTGTTCCAGGCGAAGTCCAACAAAGTCCAAGTGTCCAGATTGTCGAAGAGTGTTTTTTTGGTTTCACAGGTGAGTCTTGTTCCACGTTGAATCTGAGGACCCACCCATGAGGGAGCCCATAAATACCCCAGGAAAGGGTTGGAACGACTTGGTAATCCCTCCCAGAGGAGGGGCTGGAGAGAAGGGAGGTTACTTCCCTTTCCTTTGTGCAGTTTTGCTCCAGAGCGGGAGCCAAGGGTTCCTGAACTGGCTCAAGCCAGAGTGTGCAAGGAGTGCACCAAACGTGCCCTTCATTGCTATCTGATGGTGCTAAAAAGCGCTCCCACTCCAGCCCAATACACTAAATCCTGTCTGGGAGGTGATCACACTTCCCTGTGACAGGAAACCTATTGTTCTACCTTCTCCCCCTCAAGCTCAGCTCAGCAGCAGGAGGGCAGAACAGTGTCTGTGGTAGGCAGCAGCTCTATCTTGCTGGCAGACCCTGAAAGGATGTAACCGGGAGAACAGAGGTATCCCTTAAGGTGCCCCAGTACATGGGATTATACCTCCAACTCCAGAAACGGTGTTGGTGTATGATTCCAACATGTTTAATGCCTGGTGTTGGGGTATGATTCCAACATGTTTAATGCCAAACATGACCAGGTTCGGCGCAGCCATTATATAGTTAGACATCTCGTAATGACTGATGACCACAATATGTCTTAAAATGGCTGCCTGCTTTTATGACACCAGCAGAATCGACCCTCTGGTTTGTTGAGGTGTCCTGCTCATGCAGGGGCACCCCCTCACCTATAACCAAGCACCCTGCCCTCAGGACTGAAGGGCCTACCATAGGGGTGACTTATAGGTTTTAATTGTAGTGACCTCAGATATAAGGAAACGTATATCTGTTGTAAGAGGTGCAGGCACCAACTCACACAGGCTGTATGGACAGGCCTGTAGTCAGAGATAAAGTGAACTCCCATGGGTAGCACAATAAATGCTGCAGCCCATGGGAGACCCCTGGTGTAACTATGCCCTGGGTACCATATAGTGGTGACTAATAAGAGTACACCAGTAGCCAATTGATGAGTTACTGTAGATCTTGCCAAAGGCATTTTCGGAGGGAGATCACAGATGCTGGGGTCCTGATTAGCAGAATCCTAACAAACAGTGGGGTACCCATGAAAGCAGATCCTGCTTTGCTACAACTACCAAACATCTTGTCTTGATACACCCAAACTGATGCCAGTGGTGAATTTATCAAAACATGCAGACAGAGGTGCCCCCTGAAAACCTACCAACCTGTGAGCCTGACGGGTCTCCACCAGCCTGCCACCTCTAGACATGTTTCTGACCCCCTGGGGGGTGAACCTTTTGCTCAGAAACAAAGCCTGCTCTGGGTGGAGGTGCTTCACCCCCTGACTACCTAAGAAGAGACCAACATCGAAGAGCCGCAAAAGCAGAAAAGACTGAAGAGAGCCCCTGACTTGGCTCCAGCCACGCGAGCCTGCATGCAGCTCTTATCGAACACTAGGCCAAAGCCAACTCGTCCTGCAGTCCAGCAATCTCCAAAACTGCCTGCCTTCGTCAAAGACCAAGACCAGTAGGCCTGTTCAAAAGCAATCACCTCCAAACAATGACTCTGTGACTTGAAGAACCATGACACCCGACACCCGGTCCCACCTCTGCACACGACACCTCCGGCCAGAGTCGAAGTGGCCCACAGGTTCCAAAAAGGTTTCCCAGCGCTCCAGAGCTAGAGTCCATTGTGGGCTGTCCCCTCCTGGAATCCCAGACATCGCCTGCAGCCCCTGCACAGAGACCACCTCAACCGCTTCCTGCTCCTGTAAAACGTTTCTGACATCAAAAGACACCCCTGCACCCTAGGGCCCTTGGCCTTGGTAAAGTGGATCACAGATGTCCCTACGTTCCTGAGCATCACATCTTACCTCCCCAGCTTTTGATTTCCTCCTACCGGCCTCCTGGCCTGAGCCTCCAACCCTTTTCCAATTTGACCTTTCTCCTTTGATTTGTATTTGGCGCCTGACACTGTGTTGGCACCCAGGACATGGCTGCTTTGTGCCGCTGGTGGTGTACTGTCGGTGCTGTTTTGTACTTTGGCCAGTGCTTGCTTTAAGCCCTGGAGACTGGCCTCCCAAGTTGCTATCACTTACCTGTAAGCAACTTCTGTCCAATTTCATCTTTTTCCATTGATTTGTATTGAATGCCCAGCGCTGTGTTTTCACTGGGTACCCTTTTTATACGCCTCTGCCTATCTGGCGAGGTCTGGTACTATATCCCCATTTTTCGGGGAGCAGTTGGGTGCCTTGTACTCTCGGGTGCCTTGTTTGCCGTCGTTCTGCACGGCAGCGTTTTCCTTTGCACGTTTTATAGTACACTTCGGTGTCTTTTCATGCTGCTTCGGCAACAATAGATCCCGTGGTTCCGCCCCCTGTGGTTAGCCTCCTCTTCCGGAGGCTTTTCTTCTTGGGCGTCTTGTCTGTCCCGTTCATGTACTAAACAGTCCCTCTCTTCTGTGGGGGTGCATTTCTCCTCCCGGTCGGGGGTGGTGGTTCCGGGGATCTGTTGTTGTTCTCCACAGCTCTGCGTGCACTTATTCACAGTTCCTATTTGCCCTTCGGTGCCTCGGATGACACACCCTTCAGATGTCTTTTTTTCCGTCGAGTGTCACCCTCATCAGTGTCTGGTGTGCCTGCGGGGCAGTTCCTCTTCTGAGTGTCGTCTCGGGTGCTGCTCCCTGCATCTCTGTTTCCCTTTGGGTGCGTTCTTCCCCTTGGACTTCCAGTTGCCTTGTTGGGCGGGCCTGTACTCGTCTTAACTACATTTTCTTGTGACTGAGTTTTGCGATTGGCGTGTCTTATGTTTCATGCCTGTGCTTCTGGGATGTTGCTCAGTTCCTGCCTCTTGCACTTCGCCTCCTGTGCTGCTGCCCTTGCGTAGGCCCGCCGGGTAGGCTCAATATTGTCACTCCATATTGTCCTTTAGATCTTGGTTGGTGCCAACGTAGCGCACCATTGGGCTCTGGGAGTAGTTCTTCATTCTCCAGTATTAGGGTATCTTTCATAGATTCACATGCCTGAATCATTCCCCGTCGTCGGAGTGGGAGTCCCACAGTACATAAAAAAGCAATAATTATGCACTTAATAACCATAACATAGGTAACCTAGAACCAGGAAGTAAAGTAGCCATAAACTACAAGGAAAAAAAGTTCCACATGTATGACTTGTCCAAGTCATTATATACAGTCCAAACTGCAGCCAATCAGGTGACAGCACCCTCCAGAATGTTCTCCTCAGAGGCTGAGGCTCTCAGATTTTCTACCTCACCTCGTGTGAAGGGAGTCTCTCCTGAGCTCTGCTCAGTACTCTTCTATTCTTCTGGAATTTCTTCTCTTCAAGATGTCATCTTCAAAGAAATCTCTCTTTAGACCTTGTGAATCTTGTGGGAAGCTCCGGCTGTTTTCTGAAGATCCCCACAAGAAGTGCATTTTTTGCCTTTTATCCTGATCAACAGGTGAGAGATTGCAAGATATGCAGGAACTTCCCTCAGAAAACCCTTAGAGATAGAGAAGGGCGTCTACTTCTGTGACTACAGAAGATTAAGGATCAAGACAACCCCTTATCTGAGGTGGGAAGTATTGCCTCTGGCTCATTTATGTCCTCTAGGACGAGGATGGCTGAGGAGGATCTGTCTTCTCCTGGGGCTAAGGTGTCGAGAAAAACACAACCCTCTAAGGGTTCTGATTTGCATTCCCCCTCAAAAAAGGCTCGTCCACCTTCAAAGAGTAAGCCTCGGTCAACTACGCCCCCTACAAAGACTGTGAAGTCTCTGGCTTCAAAACGACTTCCTGAGAAGGATTTACCTCAGAGAAAAATCCCGTTGTCGACTGCATCGACGACGGCTCCACCGTCGACGAAAATCAGAGATGTCGAGTGTTACCTTTTCGTCGCCGAGAGCAAAAATGATCATGTCATCAGTTTCATCTCCATCGACGCTAGTCTCAGTCTCTGTGTAGCCCATCTCGTCGATGAAGGAAATTACATCTGCCGCCGACGCCCCGTCGATGGCGAGGGTTAGAAAGATCTCGTCGACGATTGCCTCGTCGACGGTCGCCTCGTCGTCAAAGACTGCCTCGTCGTCGAAGACTACTTCGTCGTCGATGACCTCGTCGATGAAGACTGCCTCGTCATCGACGACGACCTAGTCAACGAAGATTGCCTCTTCTGATGGATACATCTGCCAGTGGATTCCTCACCTTGTGAATATCCCCTGCGCCAGCATTCCACTGAATTTTTCCTTCCCCAGCACTCCACGTCGACGACGTCATAATACATCGGCTCCGCTCGCGACTCCGTATGACGTCACCGGAGCCATAAGAGGCCCACGTCGGCGTGATGACGTCAGTTCCCTTTTTTCCGCGCCGTCGACGCGCAGCGTTTTTTTCCAGTACTCCTGCTACTTTGTAGTGTTAAGGTGTTTCTGTTACAAAATTCGGTGATGTCTTCGACGAGGAAGTCGGGCTTAAGCCCTGTAGGGAATGTGGCGGACATATGTCCATGACGGATCCACATGAGGACTGTTTGTGGTGTCTTTCTTCGGACCACGATGTCGAAGACTGGGAATGTTGTAGGAGGATGAATCCTAAAGCTTTAAAGGAAAGAAAGGCCAAATTGTTTATGGCGAAGATCGGTAAGGAGAAGAGAGGGAGAAAGAAAGAGGCCGGGGTCATCGTCTTCGAAGTCAAGAAGACATCATAAGAAGAGGAAACACTCTTCACGACGTCGGTCCTCGAAGAACAGGAAGTCGAGGTCGACTTCACCTCGGCGTCATCGGAGTAAGGGCATTTCACATTCTCCTTCTCCCTCTAAGACTCCGGAAGGTTCTCGGTCGCCGAAGCGGGCTCCGGCGCTCTCTCCGGAGCAGTCCCCGGCGCCATCTCCGGCGTCGTCTCCGGATCGGGTGCCTGTTTCGGATCAGTAACGAGAGGAAGAACCGACACCGGCGCTGGAAGAATCTATGGCTCTGGTGGAGGACACTATGGCGCCGCAGCCAAGTACTCCACAGAGGGATACAGGGTCAGTGCCTTATCCTCAATTTCCTGCTCCAGGTACTGATTCTTCTCAGTTCTTGAATGCCATGTATGGTATTTTCAATAGGGCGGCCTTCCCATCCGGAGCACCAACTGGTCCCGTGGCTCCTATGGCGTATTCATTGGGGGTGCCGCAGCATTATGCTCAGGCCCCCTTCATGCCCTTTTTGCCGATTGCGCCTTCGTGGCAGTTTCCGGCGCCGTCTGGGGATCCGACACGACTTCGGATGGACCATCAGACTTCGGAGCCTTCTTCGACGCCGCTGCCGACTCCATCGGCGCCGCCGACTCCATCTATGGCGCCGCCGACTCCAACACCTCTGGCTCCACCGACACCGCGTAAGACGGCGACGCCGGCTCCTTGGATTCGATCGAGAAGGGAGGCCCAGAGAGTATTCGAAGAAGGAAGGTATAGAGCAGAGGAAGGTGAGGTGGACACATCCTCTGATGATTTTGAGGGCATTCAAGAGGCTAGTGGCCTGGACACTACCCCAGAAAGGGAACACACATCAGCAAGATCCTCTCCGCCTCAAGAATTGGTTCCATACCATACTGTGATCAAAAAGGCTGCAGAGCTGTTCGATTTATACTCTGCCTTGGGCAATTGTAAATCTAACTTGTTGACAGAGGTTCTGCACTCTCCTATGTCCACTTCGGAGCCTTTACTGCCCTTTAATGAGGCCATCTTGGAGCCTGTTTTGGATGTGTGGCGGAAAACACTTTCTTCTCTGGCGGTTTCCAGACAGGTGGCATGAAGGTATAGGGTGGCGCCTGGGGATCCGGATTTTCTATCGATACACCCGTCTCCAGAGAGCCTAGTTGTGCAGGCATCCTGCTCGAAGCATGCTTCAGGTGCTTTCCCTCAGTCTCCCGCAGATAGGGAGTCTAAGAAGGTGGACCAGGCTGCTAAAAAGACCTTCTCTTCAGGGAGTATGGCATTAAAGTCATCTAATGCCACATGTTTGCTGGGGCGTTCCATACACGCATCGATGGACTCAATGAAGACTTTGGCCCCTAAGCTGCCTGAGGGCGATAAGGCATCCTTCTTGGAGGTGGTTACGGACACTGAGGCCGCTGCCAGACAGGTGATCCAGTCAGGATTGGATACGGCGGATTCGGTGGCGAGGATTATGGGTTCCTCCATAGCTGCAAGAAGGCAGGCATGGCTCCGCTCGTCGGGATTCTCCGCGGATGTTCAAGCCACGTTAGTGGATTTGCCATTTGATGGGCAGAAGTTGTTTGGTGAGAAGGCGGACTCTGCACTGCAGAGATTTAAAGACAGCAGATTAACAGCAAAGTCTCTGGGTCTGCAGGCTCCTGCAAAGGGTTCTAGTTTTAGAAAATTTAGGGGCTTTGGAAGATCGTCTTTTCGCTCCTACCGACAGCCTCAGCAACAACAGCAACAGCAGCAACAGCAGAATCCCCTCTATAAATCCTATAGAGGGAGGCAAAGGGGTCGGAGAGGTTCTGGACGCAACCCCTCTTCTTCCTCCTCCTCCTCTGCTCCCAATGAGGCTTCAGGGAAGCAGCCCTAGATCCCCCATCCCGGATCATGTAAGACCTGTGGGGGGTCGGGTGTCCTACTTTCTACGGGGTTGGAAATCTGTTACGACAGACCTTTGGGTTTTAAACCTCGTAGAGACTGGGTACGCCCTTCCTTTTCGGGAGTTTCCTCCCCCTTACCAAGGTTACTGCTCAGAGGACCATCTGCTTCTCCTGCAGAAGGAGGTTCTAGCTTTGCTCCAAAAGGGTGCAATAGAGGTGGTTCCGGAGCAGGAAAGGGTCCAGGGATGCTACTCCCGGTATTTCCTGATTCCCAAAAAGGACGGCAGATTGCGTCCGATACTGGACCTCAGAATCTTGAACTTTTACCTGAAACAGGAGAAATTCAAGATGCTGACCCTTGCGCAGGTTCTTCAAGCGTTGCAGCAAGGAGACTGGATGGTGTCGCTCGACTTACAGGACGCGTACTTCCATGTCCCAATCCTGAAGTCGCACAGGAAGTATCTCCGTTTTACGGTTGGGTCGCAACACTACCAATCTGCGCTCCTCCCGTTTGGTCTTACTACCGCACCTCGAGTCTTCACAAAGGTGATGGCAGTGGTGGCTGCTCATCTCAGGAGGTCGGGGATTCCAGTTTTCCCCTACCTGGACGACTGGCTTCTGAAGGCAGAGTCCCCAGAGATGGTGCAGCGTCATCTGCAGGTAACATCTCAGCTGTTATTCGACTTGGGTTTTTCAATCAATGTGCCCAAATCTCACCTGGTGCCCTCTCAACGCAACCTGTTTATAGGGGCAGTACTGGACACTACTGTGTGTCGAGCATTCCCTCCTCCTCAAAGGATTCTCGACATTCAGGAGATGGTCCCTTTATTCCACAATGGAGCGGTTGTTCCAGTTCTGAAGGTCCTTCGCCTGCTCGGTCTGTTCACTTCCTGCATTCTGTTGGTTGACCATGCACGCTGGCACATGAGGGCGCTCCAGTGGTGTCTCCGCAAGCAGTGGTATCAGCACAACGGAGATCTCAGGGAGTCGATCAGGATCTCCAGAGAAGCTGCAGCGGATCTATCTTGGTGGAGCGTGGAGGGCAACCTGTCCCAAGGGAAGCCCTTTCATCTACCTCCATCGGTGGCCACAGTGATAACGGATGCCTCCACTTTAGGGTGGGGTGCTCATCTGGGGGATCTGGAGATCAAGGGTCTTTGGTCTCCAGAGGAAAGGTTGCTTCACATCAACCTTCTGGAATTGCGGGCAATACGTTTGGCGCTCCAGCCCTTCCTCCCTTCCCTTCGCGGTCAGTCTGTTCAAGTCTTGACGGACAACACTACCGCGATGTGGTATATAAACAAACAGGGAGGGGTGGGGTCTCTTTGTCTTTGCAGGGAGGCCCTACGTCTGTGGGCCTGGGCTCAGGTCCATCGGATTTGTCTGATGGCAAATCATCTGGCTGGGGTGTTGAACGTTCGTGCGGACAGTCTCAGTCGGCAGTTCTCCGCCGACCACGAGTGGAGGCTCCATCCGGAGGTGGTTCGTCACGTCTTTCGGACATGGGGGACACCTCGGGTGGACCTGTTTGCCACCTGCGAGAACGCGCACTGCCCGTCATTCTGCAGTCTCCAGTTTCCAATGCAGGGGGCGTTGGGGGACGCGTTTCAGTTGAGTTGGGGCTCTCGACTCCTTTACGCGTTTACTCCCATACCCTTGGTTCCTCGGGTTCTGTGGAAGATTCGCCAAGACCGGGTCCAAGTCATATTGGTCGCCCCGGATTGGCCAAGAAGGGTGTGGTATACAGATCTTCTCCACCTCTCCTCGTGCCCTCCGCTCCGTCTCCCTCTGAGGGCAGACCTCATCTCGCAGTCGGGGGGGGTGCGGGGGGGGCAGGTTCTACACCCCCACCTCCAGAGCTTACACCTTCATGCCTGGAGATTGAACGGGGCAACCTGAGTTCTTTCTCTCTCCCGCCTGATGTGGTGGATGTTATTTTATCGGCCAGACGACACTCCACCAAGTCCATTTACTCCTACGGGTGGTCCAAGTTTGTTAAATGGTGTGGAGAGAGATCCATTGACCCTTTAAAGGCCCATCTTTCTGATGTACTCCAGTTTGCTCTTTCCTTGGCTCAGCAGGGCTGTGCTATGGCCACAGTCAAGGGCTATCTTTCGGCCTTATCGGCTTTTCTTTGCCTTCCGGATCAACCTTCACTGTTTAAATCTCCGGTTGTTCTGAGGTTTATCAAGGGCTTTACAAACATGTTTCCTCCCACTCCTTTTGTAATGCCACAGTGGGACCTTAATCTTGTTTTAACCTTTCTGATGGGGTCCCCATTAGAGCCTCTACATAGCTGTCCTTTGAGGCTGTTGTCCTTTAAGGTGGTCTTTCTTGTAGCCATAACCTCGGCAAGGAGGGTGAGTGAGCTCCAAGCTCTTAGTTCTAAACCCCCTTTTCTTACAATACATGCTGAAAGGATGGTTCTTAGGACCAGGGCTGCCTTCCTGCCAAAGGTTGTTACTCCGTTCCATTTGTGGCAGTCTATTACTCTCCCTGGTTTTTATCCTCCTCCACATCCTTCCAAAGAGGAGGAAAGACTCCATCGCCTGGACCCGAAGAGGGCTGTGAGTTTTTAACTGGACAGGACTAAAGACTTTCGTCTGGATGATCAACTCTTCGTTGGCTATGTTGGTCATTCGAAGGGTAGAGCGGTGCACAAGCGCACACTATCGAGATGGATCCTTCTTGCCATCAAGATCTGCTACGCCCTGGCTGGTAAGACTCCTCCTGAGGGCATTTTAGAGCTCATTTGACTAGAGCGAAATCATCTACATCTGCTTTGGCCCGGGGTGTTCCTGTGGCAGTTATTTGTAAAGCTGCGACTTGGGCATTCCTCCATACTTTCGCAAAGCATTATTGCTTGGACTCCGAGATGAGGAGGGAGGGCCACTTCGCGCGCTCTGTCTTGCAAGATTTTCTGGTATAGGAAGGTGGACACCCTCCTCCGGGAGTGGGGACTGCTGTGGGAATCTATTCACAAGGTGAGGAATCCACTGGCAGATGTATCCATCAGATGAACAAGTTACTTACCTTCGGTAACGCTTTTTCTGGTGGATACAGTATCTGCCTGTGGATTCCTCACTGGCCCACCCGCCTCCCCGTTGTCCACCTTTGTATACCATGAAATAGGTCTTGTTTGAAATGCTTGTACATTTGTTGGAAATGTTTGTTTATTTGGCATCCTTTTACTTTGTATACTGTGTATATGTTTTGGTATACTGTATACTGTGTATACTTTAAGTTTGTCGTTGGTTCACCTGTTCGCCTTGAAGGCACAGAAAAAATGGGTGGAACTGACGTCATCGCGCCGACGTGGGCCTCTTATGGCTCCGGTGACGTCATACGGAGTCGCGAGCGGAGCCGATGTATTATGACGTCGCCCACGTCGACGTGGAGTGCTGGGGAAGAAAACATTCCATGGAATGCTGGCGCAGGGGATATTCACAAAGTGAGGAATCCACAGGCAGATACTGTATCTACCAGAAAAAGCGTTACCGAAGGTAAGTAACTTGTTCGTCAGTGAGGACGGCCTCGTCGTCGCAGATTGCCACGTTGTCAACGACAACTGCCTCGTCGACGGTTACTTCCTTGACACCAGCTCAATCGACGACGATACCGTCGACGGCCCCCTCGTCGATACTTTAATTGTCATCTTGCACAGAGTTGCAGGTTTGGTCTGCATCTACGGCCACGGCCTCCTCTGCTCCGTCTACGACAACTTCTTCTTTACTACAGAGACGTGGTTCTTCGTTGGAGGCCCTCTCTCCATTGCATATATCCCCTACCAAAGTATCCAATCACGAGTAGGAGTTACATCAACCAACTTTGAATCGGGTCTTTCACGAGTGGGGTCGTCCCGACCTGGACCTGTTTGCGACCAATCAGAACCGCAAATGCCCATTCTTTGCAAGTTGGCTTCCCCACAAGAGGTCACGCGGGAATGAGTTTTCGATAAATTGGTCGCAAATATATGCTTACGCCTTTCCTCCGATACCGTTGGTTCCCAGAGTTCTCCGGAAGATGAAGAGAGAACCTTGTCGCCTAATTCTCATCGCTCCCAGATGGCCTCGCCAGTTATGGTTTACCGAACTTCTCCTTCTCTCAGAATGCGATCCCATTCAGTTTCGACCAATACCGAACCTCCTATCCATCCAGAACGGACTGATCTGCCACCCGGACCCTGTGTCTCTGAGATTAGCAGTCTAGCGCCTGAACACCTTGAATTCGCACATCTGAACATTCCTACGGATTGTAAGGAAGTGTTAGCCAATGCTCGAGCGCCTGCCACTGTTAAAACGTACAGGCTTACATGTAAGAGATTTTGCTTATGGTGTCCATCTGTCAATATTCATCCAATTCATGCAAAACCAGAACAGATTTTACCATTCTTTTTACACTTGGCAAGATCAGGCCTGTCCCATTCTACTCTGAAAGTATTTTTGGCAGCTATTTCAAGGTTTCGGCAAGACTGTTCCAATTCTCTCTATTCAGCTAGGATCATTCAGCAGTTCTTCAAAGGATTGTTTCGGATGTTTCCTCCTATCAGGCGCCCACCTCCATCCTGGAATCTTAAAGCTGCGCTTTCACAACTCATGCGGCACCCCTTTGAGCCTATTCATAAAGTGGATTTGAAATTTCTATCGTGGAAAGTGTCTCTGCTATTGGCTTTAACATCAGCTAGGAGAGTCAGTGACATTCAAGCTTTTACTGTTAATCCACCTTTTCTTCAATTCACCTCGAACTCAGTAGTGCTACGCACTAACCCCAGTTTTCTGCCTAAAGTACCTTCGGACTTTCATCTCAAAGAGCCTATCATTTAAAAAAAACTTTCTTTCCTAATCCTCAATTACAACGGACGTCTACAATCCGTAAATCTGACCAGCTATTTGTGGCCTACGGGAGGATGCAGCAGGGACATTCAGTATCCAAGCAGACTATAGCTCGTTGGATTTCTGCCGCAATTTGCCTCTGCCATCAGCATGCAGGAAGACCATTGCAAACCACTCCGAGAGCACATTCTACAAGAGCAATCTCCTCTTCTACTGCTCTCTTTGCGGGTGTGCCTCTTCATCAATTTGCAGAGCTGCAACTTGGTCCAGCAGACACACTTTTACCAAGCACTACTGTTTGGAAGCTGCCAGTGATGCAGATACGTCAGTGGGACAAGCGGTGCTCCGTAATAATTTTTAAATAAGGTGAGCCTCTGTTCTTCCCTCCTCCTCTGTACTGTTTCTCAGACGCATTTCAGACATGATTATTATATATCATAGCATTGCCCTGTATATACGTATATACATGTATTTATGCATAGTATAGCATTCGAGGTATGTTATTGCATAATGTATTTTGTACATATGTTTATGTTACAAATAGCATCTTACAAGCATTATTGGGGTACTGCTTTCTACTCTGATTCAGGCATATGAATCTATGAAAGATACCCCAATACTGGAGAAGAACAATAGTTACTTACCTGTAATCTGTGGTTCTCCAGTATTGGTATCTTTCATAGATTTACATGCAACCCATCCACCTCCCCTCAGAGTCTGGTTTATGCTCTTATCACTTGGTTCACTATTGTGCGAGAAAATCTGAGAGCCTCAGCCTCTGAGGAGAACATTCTGGCGGGTGCTGTCGCCTGATTGGCTGCAGTTTGGACTGTATATAATGACTTGGACTAGTCATAGATGTGGAAGTTTTTTTCCTTGTAGTTTATGGCTACTTTACTTCCTGGTTACCTATGTTATGGCTATTATGTGCATAATTATTGCTTTTTTATGTACCGTGGGACTCCCACTCCGACGACGGGGAATGATTCAGGCATGTGAATCTTTGAAAGATACCAATACTGGAGAACCACAGATTACAGGTAAGTTCTTCCTTCATTATGAAATCTCTCTTCCATTCTGGGATATGGCCTAGTGCCGTTATTCCGTCCCGTATTCACACGAGTGTGGTCTCGCGCCCTTCGGGTCATCTTGTGGTGCCTTTGGCTCCCATTGTCTGAGAAAGTGCCACTTTTTGCTGAATTGCTGATGTATTTTGACTGAGTGTGCCCTGGGCTCCTGCCAATCAGGTACCCAGGGCATGTGTTCCTTCCCTAAAACTGCATGAAGCCTAAACCCAATTGGCATCTCTGGCCACATGTCAGCCGCTGGTAAATGATACCCTAGGTACCAAGGGCCTTGTGACCAGAGAAGGCCCCTAAAAGCTGCAGCTCTTATTGTGCCACCCTTAGAGGCCCTGTACCCTGACACACACACACTGCCTTTGCAGGCTGAGTGTCTTGGTGCAGAACAAAACAGAGAGTCGACATGGCACACATCCCTGTGTGCCATGCCCACAACACACACTGCCCTGGCATACCTCAGTCACCCCTCTAGCTGGGTGCCCTATGCCAGTGGTGTGGGTACAGGTGCACGAGCCCTGTACCCCCTACAGTACTCAGGTCCATTCCTGGGCACTGTAAGTGCAGTGCTGCCATTAAGAGTATATGGTTTTGGGAGGTCGTCAACACGAACTCCACAGCACCATGATGGCTACACTGAAGACTGAGAAATCTGAAAGAAACACGTTAGTTAGATTCCTCACCTTAGAATATCCCCAGGCGTCAGACTGGATCCGGAAGATTTTTCGTCAGCAATACCCCTTGCGCGTCGCTAGGCATCGTCTGCGGCTCCGTGTCCGTCGTCGGCGTCGTGCGCCGGAATGACGTCGTCGGAGTACTTAGACGCCGCCCTCGCGCGCTGACGTCACTTAATCTTTTTTCCGCGCCAGTAAGCTCCGATCCGGGAGAGCTACCCCTTTAGTCAATTTTTGACTAACTTTTTCGACTCTTTTTGGTCACTTCTCGACTCTGGTGCCGGTAGGATGCCTGGTTTCAAGGCCTGCGACGACTGTCACTGACTGATGTCAGTGACCGATCATCACCGCCGGTGCCTGTACTGCTTGGGCCTCGACCACGACGCGGCGTCGTGCTCCGATTGTATGGCCCTGACCTCGAAAGCTAGGCGGGAGCGGTCCCGCAAGCTTCTTGAGCTTCGCCACTCGGCTCCTCGCCGCTCTCGATCCCGGTCCAGGAGGAGGTCCAAGGATCGGTCGCGGAGCCGCACTCGACATAGTCACTCGTCTGGCTCGAAGTCTTCGGGTAAGTCGAGACACTCCACGAAGTCCAAGAGGCGACACCGCTCTTCGGACTCCCCTCGCCGGTCGCACGACTCGGCCGAGGGTCCGGGTGGTTCCACCCCCGCGGCTCCGCAGGAGCCGCAGGTGCCGCGCAAGTCCCCATACCCGACGGTCCCTGGGACTGACGCGACGCCGGCGGAGGTCAGTGCCTTCCTCTAGGCCATGAGGAGCCTGGCCCCGCCGTCGACGTCCGCTGACGCGCATTCGGGCCCTGCGGACTCGACTGGGCGACCTAGCGTGCCGGCGGCTCCGGCCCCGGCGCCGTTGGAGGCTCCGGCCCCGACGGCGCAGGTCCCCGAGGGGCCTGAGCCTGGGCCCCCGTCGACGCCGGTCGACCTCGTTACGCCTCCTCCGCCGGCGCCGACACCGATACCACCCCCGACGCCGGGTCCGGTCGACGTCGATCCCCGGTTCAGCCCCTGTCCGGTCCCGACGCCGATGCGGCGCCGCCCGACGCCGCATCCGACGCCGCTAGAGACACATATTGTCAATCGACCGGCTCCGATCATTCCACCTGTTTACCAGGAATCGGATGACGGGGGCGACTGGGAGGGGTCTGACGACCCTATGGCCCTTCAGGGCCAACTTGCACAGGACTGGGCAGATGAACTGGGGGAGGCCAGTGGTTTGGATACCTCACCGGACACTGGATTCATCTCTCCTCCGACTGTGGCTTCGGAGGAGGGTGCAGCTTTTTCTGTGGTGCTGCGCAAGGCGGCCGAAGCCCTTGGGCTTGAGCTGCCTGCCGTGGCTGTGAGGACTAACATCCTCACTGAGGTGCTTCAGTCTGCCGCATGCTCCACTGAGCCTCTGCTGCAATTCATTGAGGCCCTCACTGACGTTCTGCAGGGCACCTGGTCCAAGCTCTCCACAGTCCCTCCTGTGGATAGGAACGTTGCCAGGCGCCACCGCCCTGCTCCGGGCGACCCCAGTTTTCTGTCCCAACACCCCACCCCCGAGAGTCTGGTTATCCAGGCCTCTACCTCCCAATCCTCCTTCCCGTCTGCTCCTCCGGACCAGGATTCCAAGAGACTGGAACAGTTTGGTAAGAAGCTGTTCTCCTCGCTCAGTTTGGGCCTGCGGTCTTTGAACACCGCCTGTCTCTTGGACCGTTATTCCCACTCTCTGTGGGATGCGGTGGAGGACGTGCTGCCACTGTGCCCGAAGGAGGCCCGGGCGCGGCTTTCCTCGGCTCTGGCCGATGAGAGAGATGCAGCGCGCCATGCAATCCGATGTGGACTAGACACTACGGTGGCGCTTCGATGTCACGCCTGGCTGCGGTTCACGTCCTTTTCAGGGGATGTCCAGAGCACTCTCATGGACATGCCTTTTGATGGCGCTCGCCTTTTTGGTGAGAAAGCGGACAGTGCGATGGCTCGCTTCAAGGACTCCCGGGCTACGGCCACGTCCTTGGGCCTCTCGGCCCCGCAGCCACAAACTTCCGCTTTTCGCTCCTTTTGTGGCCAAGGAAGGGGCACTTCCTGACGTCCGCCTAGCCACCGGCTGCAGAACCAGCCTGCACGCGGTCGCGGACGTGGTTTCCGCCGAGGCGGTACTGGAGGACGACTCGGTCAGTCCACATCCACCCCGGCAGCATCCGCCTCAAAGCCTTCCTAGTCCGAGCTTTCAGGCCCATTCCACGCCAGTGGGAGGCCGGGTTTGCCATCACCTGCTCCACTGGCGTACCATTACTTCGGACAGATGGGTGCTGCAAATCGTCCGAAGGGGCTACTCCCTCCCCTTCGAGACGACCCTGTGAGAAGTTGGCCTGATGTATGATGTCACTAGTTCTAGTGTACACCTTATATCAGTCCAAATACCCTTATGGTGATTGGTTGTACAGTCAACCTTATAGACCAGCTATCCTAGTGGTAGCATGGACAAGAGCAGTCTTAGGCTAAACTCTGAATGGCATGTGAAGCCAGCTGTGATACCATATATAATCCCTTGAATACCAAATGAAAGGACACCACAACAGATATATATATAAAATAAAGTGTATTTATTCTAGACAAACCCTCAGCACTCTTTATGAGATTAGAGGTAAGTACAACACAGTCTTATTTATGCATACATTAAGTCACACAGGTAAGTAATACAGTTAGGCCCTAGGGGCCACGCAAACCATATACTAAGTAAGTGGTATAAGGACCACTGTCACGGAAATAGGATAGGCCTAGGCCTAGGGAATCGCTGGGGCTACACTATACTACCAAAGGTTAGGAAGTGGGAGGCCCACGGGATTCAGGTGCAGAGTGGAAACACTCACGCGTAATGCGTAAAAGTCACTAGCAATAGTACAGTTTAGAAATAGATTGATTTAGGACACTTCCGGAGTAGCTAGGAAGTCGAGACTGGAAAACTAGACACTAGGATAGTCACTATCCTGATGAGCACCGGAGTACCCAAGTTATCTAGCCCACAGGCTGCGGGTGCATAGGGGTGAAGTTGCGTCGGGTTTCGTCGTCGACTCCTATGGATGCCTGAAGAAAGATGCTGACAGGCAGTCCGTGAAGAGTGTCCGGTGGATCCCAAGGCTGGGATCAGGAAGAAAGGATACCTGCAAGCAGAAGGGACAGTCAAGGTCACTAGCCAGTGACCACGTGGAACCAGGAAGGAACCAGGCGATGTCGTGAAGATTGCAGGTGAAGGTGAAGCTTGTCGCTGCAGCCACGAGGACCAGGGAACGTCAAGGACGACCAGGACCAGGAGGCGAGCTGTCCCACGAAGGCTCTTGCTGTCGGCGGCGTCGAAGTTGGACTAGGACTCACCAAGCTTTGGCAAGCGGAACCCACGAAGAACGGAGGACTTGCTTCTGGTGCAGACCAGGAAGGTCTGGGGTGCTTCTTCTTTGCAGAGAAGCGGGAGCCAGTCTGGAGGAGCCAAACCAGCGCTGAAGATTTCAGGGTGCGTCGTCTCAAAGGCCACTAGCCAGCGGGCAAGCAACCGGACAGACGCGGCAAGCAGGAAAATGCAGAATGGCCCCACGCAGGACTCGTGGAGTGTGGGGGGCTGGTCTTCGGTGCAGATGGTGCTTGGGGTTGGGGCTTCTCAATCCCCGGTGCACAACTTCGAGGGTGCCTCAGAAGCTGCGCTTGAAGATACTAGCCACTTTTCCCAGGTAGCCGGTCCCACGTCTCTCGTCGCCTCCACGGATCTCAGCACGGCTGTGGATGTGGATCAGGGTCGGAGAAGTCTGGAAGTCAAGGCTCTGGTCGGGCTCTGCAGTCGGTCCCTCGTAGAACTGGAGCAAAGCAAAGGGTAGTCTCTTGATGGTGCCTGTTTGCACAGGGTAGCCACTCCTTGGCCACAAGGGAGATTCTTCAGTCTTCTTCTTTCGTCGAATGTCGAAGGTCCAGAGTTTCTGTTCAAGTTGCAGGTTCAGGATAATCTAATGTCTTGAGGCCCAACTCCCACTCTTATACTAATCTGGGGGGCTGGGATACCTGCTAGGTCACGCCTTATGGGTGGGACCTGGGAGGGGGGTGGTTACACCCCCTTCCCTTTGTCCAGTTTCGCGCCAGGACTGGGGCTGGAGTGCCCCAGCACCGGTTTGAACTGGACTATGCATGGGACACCTTGTGTGCCCCAGGCCTGTCTCATTATATTCATCCCTCCCTGCCCTAATACACTAAGGCCTGTCTGGGGTGGTGCTAGCACCTCCCAAGGCAGGAAACCTATTGTCCAAGCCTCCCTTGCCGGGATCACTCCCAGCAGCAGGAGGTCAGACTCGTGTCTGTGGCAGCAGCATCCATTTTGTGATGCTGGGGCTCTGGTTCACTTTAACCGGGTAAGTAGGTTACAACATGTCTTCTCCCTCTAGAAGGGAGGGATAATATCCTCGTCCCCAGAAATGGGATGGGGGTATTATTCCAAAGTGTTAGACACCTTACACGACATGTTTTGATAAAGCCAAACCATAGTTACCATAACCGTTTAAGATTATAAGGCACTTTAAGAGTATATGGTAGGCTATATCATAGAACAGCTATAAGGACATGGTTCCGAAAGCTGCAGACAGGCTCAGCTCATGCTAGAGCACCATCTCACATGTTACCAAGCACTCTGCCTCCAGGATTGTTAAGGCCTGCCATAGGAGTGACTGATAGGTACACATGTGTCTATATATAAGGTAGGTATAGGAATACTACACCTAAGCAAGGGGTGATTACACGACCTTGCCCCAGCTGAGTGATCAGCCAGTTGTGTCATAATGGAAGGCCAGGCCAGGGGTGGCATAATACATGCTGCAGCCCCTGGTAGGCCTAGGGTACACCTATGCCCTGGGTACCTAAGGTACACTGTACAGGGGCTAATAAGTTGATCCTATCCAATTGGGTTATGCACCTAAAGTACATAGTATTAATTTAGAGAGAGAACAGCAGGGCTGTGGGTCTGATTAGCAGGCCCACAGCCACATCTAAGTCGAAAACCAGTAAAGCAAAAGCAAAAAGTGGGGGTGAACATAGAAAGCAGACCCTACTCTCCTACAGACCCCTCCAGCCATGCCACCGCAGCACCACCGTATCTCGGGGGATCATTTGAATCTTCTGAGAGAGGAAGTTTCGGCCCTCTTGGCCAAGGAGGCCGTCGAGCGCGTTCCGAGCCCAGAAGTAGGTCGTGGTTGTTATTCCCACTACTTTCTGGTTCCCAAGAAGGGCAAAGGGGGCCGACGCCCTATCTTGGACCTCCGGAACGTCAATGCCTTCCTCAGGAAGGAACGGTTCAAAATGTTAACTTTGGCTCAGGTTCTAGCTGCCCTCGACCCTGGAGACTGTAAATTAGCGTTGGACTTGAAGGACGCATATTTCCACATCCCCGTCCTGCCGGCCCACCGGCGTTACCTGCTGTTCACGGTGGGTCAGGAGCACTTTCAGTTCACCGTGCTCCCCTTCGGCCTTACCAGTGCCCCTCGGGTGTTCACGAAAGTGATGGCGGTGGTCGCAGCTCATCTGCGCAGATCAGGGGTTCCAGTCTTCCCCTATCTCGACGACTGGTTGTTGAAGGCGGGCTCGCCCCAGGCAGTCGTCTCCCACCTCCAGACTACGGCGGATCTCCTGCATTTGCTGGGGTTTTCCATCAACGTGCCGAAGTCACACCTGAGCCCCTCTCAGAAGCTCCTCTTCATCGGAGCGGTTCTCGATTTGGCGCAGTTCCGGGTCTATCCGCCGGAACAGCATGTCCGGGATATTCAGGCCCTGATTCCCATCTTTCGGCCTCTATCCTGGGTTTCGGTCAGGCTAGTGTTGCGGCTTCTGGGGCTGATGGCCTCCTGCATCCTACTAGTGCATCACGCCAGGCGGCGCATGCGGGCTCTGCAGTGGGATCTGAAGTTTCAGTGGGCCCAGCATCACGGCAACCTGTCCGACCATGTCTTGATCTCGGAGGGCACTGCACAGCAGTTGCAGTGGTGGCTCACGGACCGCGATTGGGTCACGGGCAAGAGCCTCTCCCTACCCCTACCGGAGCATGTCGTAGTGACGGATGCGTCCCTCCTGGGATGGGGTGGCCATATGGGAGATCAGAGGCCTCTGGTCTCCGGCGGAGTCTCGCCTCCACATCAACTTGTTGGAGCTGAGAGCGATCCGACTTGCACTGAAAGCCTTTGTGAGAAGTTGGCCTGATGTATGATGTCACTAGTTCTAGTGCACACCTTATATCAGTCCAAACAACCCTTATGGTGATTGGTTGTAAAGTCAACCTTATAGACCAGCTATCCTAGTGGTAGCATGGACAAGAGCAGTCTTAGGCTAAACTCTGAATGGCATGTGAAGCCAGCTGTGATACCATATATAATCCCTTGAATACCAAATGAAAGGACACCACAACAGATATATATATAAAATAAAGTGTATTTATTCTAGTCAAACCCTCAGCACTCTTTATGAGATTCGAGGTAAGTACAACACAGTCTTATTCAAGCATACATGAAGTCACACAGGTAAGTAATACAGTTAGGCCGTAGGGGCCACACAAACCATATACTAAAGAAGTGGTATAAGGACCACTGTCACGGAAATAGGATAGGCCTAGGCCTAGGGAATCGCTGGGGCTACACTACACTAGCAACAGTTAAGAAGTGGGAGGCCCACGGGATTCAGGTGCAGAGTGGAAACACTCACGCGTAATGCGTAAAAGTCGATAGAATTACTAGCAATTAGAAATTAACAGTTTAAGGACACTTCTGAAGCAGCTAGAGAGTCGAGACTCGGAAACTAGACCCTAGGATAGTCACTACCCTTGTGAGCACCGAAGTACCCAAGTTACCTAGCCCACGGGCTGCGGGTGCATAGGTGTGAACTTGCGTCGGGTTTCGTCGTGGACTTCTATGGATGCCTGAAGGAAAGTTGCTGACAGGCAGTCAGTGAAGAGTGTCCGGCGGATCCCAAGGCTGGGATCAAGAAGAGAGGATACCTGCAAGCAGAAGGGACAGAGTCAAGGTCACTAGCCAGTGACCACGTGGAACCAGGAAGGAACCAGGCGATGTTGTGAAGATTGCAGGTGAAAGGTGAAGCTTGTCGCTGCAGCCACGGGTACCAGGAGACGTCGAGGACAACCAGGACCAGGAGGCGAGCTGTCCCACGAAGGCTCTTGCTGTCGGCGGCGTCGAAGTCGAACTAGGACTCACCAAGCCTTGGCAAGCGGAACCCACGAAGAACAGAGGACTTGCTTCTGGTGCAGACCAGGAAGGTCTGGGGTGCTTCTCTTTTACAAGGAAGCGGGAGCCAGTCTGGAGGAGCCTAACTAGCATTGAAGATTTCAAGGTGTGTCATCACAAAGGCCGCTAGCCAACGGGCAAGCAACCGGACAGACGCGGCAAGCAGGAAAATGCAGAAGGGCCCCACGCAGGACTCGTGGAGTTAGGGGGGCTGATCTTCGGTGCAGATGGTGCTTGGGATTGGGGCTTCTCAATCCCCGGTGCACAACTTCGAGGGTGCCTCAGAAGCTGCGCTGGAAGATACTCGCCACTTTTCCCAGGTAGCCGGTCCCACGTCTCTCGTCGCCTCCACAGATCTCAGCTCGGCTGTGGATGTGGATCAGGGTCGGAGAAGTCTGGAAGTCAAGGCTCTGGTCGGGCTCTGCAGTCGGTCCCTCGTAGAACTTCAGCAAAGCAAAGGGTAGTCTCTTGATGGTGCCTGTTTGCACAGGGTAGCCACTCCTTGGCCACAAGGGAGATTCTTCAGTCTTCTTCTTTCGTCGAATGTCGATGGTCCAGAGTTTCTGTTCAAGTTGCAGGTTCAGGATAATCTAATCTCCTGGGGCCCAGCTACCACTCTTATACTAATCTGGGGGGCTGGGTTACCTGCTAGGTCACGCCTTATGGGTGTGACCTGGGAGGGGGGTGGTTACACCCCCTTCCCTTTGTCCAGTTTCGCGCCAGGACTGGGGCTGGAGTGCCCCAGCACCGGTTTGAACTGGACTATGCATGGGACACCTTGTGTGCCCCAGGCATGTCTCATTCCTTTCATCCCTCCCCGCCCCAATACACTAAGGCCTGTCTGGGGTGGTGCTCGCACCTCCCAGGGCAGGAAACCTATTGTCAAAGCCTCCCTTGCCGGGATCACTCCCAGCAGCAGGATGTCAGACTCGTGTCTGTGGCAGCAGCATCCATTTTGTGATGCTGGGGCTCTGGTTAACTTTAACCGGGTAAGTAGGTTTCAACATGTCTTGTCCCTCTAGAAGGGAGGGATAATATCCTCATCAACAGAAATGGGATGGGGGTATTATTCCAAAGTGTTAGATACCTTACACAACATGTTTTGATAAAGCCAAACCATAGTAACCATAACCGTTTAAGATTATAAGGCACTTTAAGAGTATATGGTAGGCTATATCATAGAACAGCTATAAGGACATGGTTCCGAAAGCTGCAGACAGGCTCAGCTCATGCTAGAGCACTATCTCACATGTTACCAAGCACTCTGCCTCCAGGATTGTTAAGGCCTGCCATAGGAGTGGCTGATAGGTACACATGTGTCTATATATGAGGTAGGTATAGGAATACTACACCTGAGCAAGGGGTGATTACACGACCTTGCCCCAGCTGAGTGATCAGCCAGTTGTGTCATAATGGAAGGCCAGGCCAGGGGTGGCATAATACATGCTGCAGCCCCTGGTAGGCCTAGGGTACACCTATGACCTGGGTACCTAAGGTACACTTTACAGGGGCCAATGAGGTGATCCTATCCAATTGGGTTATGCACCTAAAGTACATAGTATTAATTTAGAGAGAGAACAGCAGGGCTGTGGGTCTGATTAGCAGGCCCACAGCCACATCTAAGTCGAAAACCAGTAAAGCAAAAGTGGGGGTGAACATAGAAAGCAGACCCTACTCTCCTACATAGGGCCCATGCAGAGATGCTGGGGATAGATGTAAATGTCCTTGCTCTGACCAAGTCACAGGCCAAAAAGTGTAACACTGAACAAGTGCTGGATCCTGGGACAATAGACCAGACACAACCCAAGAGAGAGAGCAGTAGGGTAAAGGCTGTGCCTTCCCCCCTGCCTCAGGTGGTGGATCAGCCCTCACAGGAGGATGATTCTGAGAGCCCTGAAGGAACTGGCCTAGAAGAACTGGAACCTGATCAGGTTGAGTTTCTTGGAGCAGGGGGACCTTCAAGGGCAGATCTGAGGCAGGCACAATTAGACTGTCCTTCTCGTGAACCCCTCAGACAGCAGGCTGCTGCTGAGGCTGCAGGGAATGCTCAAGGTACCCATAGAGTGTATTGGGATGAAGGGCTACTGTACTCAGAGGCTAGAGACCCCAAGCCTGGTGCATCCAGGAGGTTGGTCATACCATTGAGTTTCAGAGGCTTCCTTCTTACCTTGGCCCATGATATTCCCCTTGCAGGACACTTAGGCCAGAATAAGACCTGGGACAGACTTGTCCCTCACTTTCACTGGCCTCACATGTCAGAAGATACCAAGGAGTTTTGTCGCACCTGTGTCACCTGCCAAGCCAGTGGCAAATCAGGTGCCACCACAAAGGCCCCCCTCATACCACTACCTGTGGTGGGGGATCCCTTTGAGAGAGTGGGGATAGACATTGTAGGACCAATGGACCCCCAAACAGCATCTGGGCACAGATTCATACTGGTGATAGTGGACCATGCCACCAGGTATCCAGAAGCTATACCCCTAAGGACCACAACAGCTCCTGTTGTGGCAAGGGCCCTACTTGGAGTATTCTCCAGAGTGGGCTTTCCAAAGGAGGTTATTTCTGACAGAGGTGCCAACTTAATGTCAGGATATTTGACTGCAATGTGGAAGGAGTGTGGTGTTAACTACAAATTCACTACACCCTATCACCCACAGTCAATGGGCTTGTGGAGAGATTCAACAAGACCCTAAAAGGGATGATAAAAGGTTTACCAGACAAGCTTAGGCGAAGATGGGACATCCTTTTACCCTGCCTTCTGTTTGCTTACAGAGAGGTCCCACAAAAGGGGGTTGGCTACAGCCCTTTTGAGCTTTTGTTTGGGCATCTTGTAAGGGGACCCCTGTGTTTAGTAAGGGAAGGATGGGAGAGACCTCTCGGACAACCCAAACTTGATATAGTGGATTATGTACTTGGCCTCCGGTCTAGGATGGCAGAGTATATAAAGAAGGCTTCTAAAAACCTTGAGGCAAGCCAAGAACTCCAAAAAGCTTGGCATGACCAAAAGGCTGTGCTGACTGTGTACCAGCCAGGGCATAAAGTGTGGGTGTTGGAGCCAGTGGCCCCAGCAGCCCTCCAAGAAAAATGGTCTGGACCCCACGCTATTGTTGAGAAAAAGGGAGAAGTCACCTACTTGGTGGACCTTGGGATTCCCAGAAGCCCCCACAGGGTGCTTCATGTCAACAGATTGAAGGCATATGTTGACAGGGCAGACATGGGATTACTCATGGCTACAGATGAGGGGCAGGAGGAATAGAGTGACCCTCTCCCAGACCTGTTGACTCAGAACCCTGATGATGGCTCAGTTGATGGTGTGGTCTTTTCTGACAGCCTCACTGATCATCAGCAACATGACTGCAGACACGTTCTGCTGTCCTACAGACATATGTTCTCTCTGACCCCAAGTCAGACAAACTGGTGCACCCATGAGGTGGACACTGGTGACAGTCTGCCTGTGAAGAGTAAAATCTACAGGCAACCTGACCATGTCAGGAACAAAAAATGTTGGAGCTGGGAGTCATTGAACCTTCAGAGAGCCCTTGGGCTAGTCCTATAGTCTTTGTGCCAAAACCTCACACCCAAGATGGTAAGAGAGAGATGAGGTTTTGCGTGGATTACAGAGGTCTCAATGCTGTCACTAGGACAGATGCCCACCCAATACCTAGGGCAGATGAGCTCATTGACAGATTGGCAGCTGCCAAGTTTTTGAGTACATTCGACCTGACAGCAGGCTACTGGCAAATCAGACTAGCTGAGAATGCAAAGGCCAAAGCTGCTTTCTCGACCCCAGGAGGACATTATCAATTTGTGGTAATGCCCTTTGGTTCGAAGAATGCACCTGCCACTTTCGAAAGGTTGGTGAAACAAGTCCTTACAGGTCTGGATGACTACGGTGCAGCTTATCTTGATGATATTGCTGTCTTAGCTCCACCTGGGAGGATCACCTGGTCCACCTGAGGAATGTTTTAGAGGCCCTGCAAAAGGCAGGCCTCACTTTCAAGGCCACTAAGTGCCAGGTAGGGCAGAGCAAGGTTGTATACCTGGGCCACCTAGTTGGTGGGGGTCAGGTTCAACCACTGGAGAGCAAGATCCAGACCATAAAGGACTGGACTCCTCCAACTACCCATACTCAGGTCAGAGCTTTCTTGGGCCTGACTGGGTACTACAGAAAGTTTGTTAAGAACTATGGGTCCATTGTGACACCACTTATTGACTTGACCTCTAAGAAGATGCCAAAGAAAGTTCAGTGGACAGTAAGCTGTCAAAAAGCATTTGATGACCTGAAGCAGGCCATGTGCAGTGCACCTATTCTGAAAAGTCCAGACTACTCCAAAGAGTTCATAGTCCAGACAGATGCTTCTGAGTTGGGTGTGGGAGCTGTTCTTTCACAACTGAATATAGATGGTCAAGACCAGCCCATTGCTTTTACTAGTAGAAGGCTGACCCCTGGTGAGAAACGTTGGTCAGCTATTGAGAGGGAGGCCTTTGCTGTGGTTTGGGCCCTGAAAAAGCTGAGGCCATACTTGTTTGGCACTCACTTCAAGATTCAGACAGACCATAAGCCCCTCTTGTGGCTAAATCAGATGAAGGGTGAAAATCCCAAACTTCTTAGGTGGTCCATTTCCCTACAGGGGATGGACTTCACAGTGGAACATAGACCTGGGACTGATCATGCCAATGCAGATGGACTCTCCAGATATTTCCACTTAGAACATGAAGACTCAACTGGTCAAGGTTAGTTTAATGTCCCTAAGTTGGGGGGGGGGGGGTTGTGTAGGAGAGTAGGGTCTGCTTTCTATGTTCACCCCCACTTTTTGCTTTTGCTTCACTGGTTTTTGACTTGGATGTGGCTGTGGGCCTGCCAATCAGACCCACAACCCAGCTGTTCTCTCTCTAAATTCAAACTATGTACTTTAGGTGCATAACCCAATTGGTAAGGATCACCTTATTGGCCCCTGTATAGTGTACCTTAGGTACCCAGGGCATTGGTGTACCCTAGGCCTACCCGGGGCTGCAGCATGTATTGTGCCACCCCTGGTCTGGCCTTCCATTATGACACAACTGGCTGATCACTCAGCTGGGGCAAGGTCGTGTAATCACCCCTTGCTTAGGTGTAGTCAATTCAAAAAGCTTTATTTCGACAGTTTGTCATAAAAGCACATAAATACAACACATATCACACAACTTAATAAATAGATAACACATAATACATTACAATTACAAGATAAAAGATAATTAAATTCCATATACTGTCATGTATCTAGAAAACCTTAAGAAGAGTTAAAAGAGGAAAGACAGCACGGTGAAACAGATCATATTTAAAAAGTAGATCTTAGGATTAGGTAGCAGCAATAGTTTTATTTAAAGTGCGAGTGCGTATGATCCAGGACCAACCCAGGAATTTGGCAACTGCTATAGCTATACTAGGACTACAATCAGACCCTAGGATTCTCAGCGCAACAGCACATCTCCGGGCACCCAACAAAATACAAATCGGCCTCAGCCATCTCCGCCGTGGGGCCGCATATAACGGACAAACAAAAAATACATGGGGAAAGGTGTCAGCCATTGCCATACAGCAGTGGCATTTGTCATCAGTTCTAGAAACCCATTTACAGGTAAAGGTCTTGATGGGTAGACTACCTATCCTGAACTGAAAATAAAGTTTTCGGTCAAAGGGCCTCTCGATCAAATCCCAGTAGGCCTCACACACTGGCCACGATTTAGAATCCAGAAAGCGACCTGTTAGGCTAGTTGAAATACTGGAGTGAACTACAGATGCATAAACCATTTCCCAGTATTTCTGTTTCAGTTGCACCTTTGATGGTTAGACTGCCGTCTCAGGGTTGTCCCAAAGTGTCTCTAGATCCAGTTTAATGAGTAGGGACCTGATCTCTTTTAGCCAACCTACTCTATGGAAGCAGTCCCGTAAGATCACATCCTTAAAACCCAGGGCATATTGCGCAAGTTCCGGAGTGACCCAGAGACATCTCCAATAAAGGAGTGGCCGTAACTTTGCTAGGTCCGCTATATTTTTCCTCCCTAGGTCTAGGTGAAGCGGGATCGTAGGAGTGCTTTGTGGGACGCTAGCAAGGTTACGTAAAAATTTGTTTTCTAATCTTACTAGCTGTTTTATATCGTTAAATCCCCAGAGCTCCGCTCCATAAAGGGCCGAGCTCACTGCTTTAGCGTTATAAATTTCTAGGGCAGGAGTGACTGGTTTTGTAAAAGAGGACTTATATTTCTTGGTCAAACACCCTATATGCTGGTGTAGGTTTAGGGCTGTAAGATCCAAGTGGTGATTCCAACCCAAGTTCTTCTGGAGGGAGATACCAAGGTACGTAAACGCACTCACCTGTTCTAGGGGCACATTATTTAATAAAATACTGCCTCTAAAAGATTTATGCTGATTAAAAGCCATGAACTTGGTTTTTGAAGTGTTTATTTCTAGCCCTCTTAAAGAACAAAATTCTCCAAATGCATTAATGGCCTTCTGGAGGCCGCTCGGTGTCCTGGAGATGAGCAAAGTATCGTCCGCAAAAATGAGGACAGGGACATGATTGCCAGCCAGTAGGGGAGCATCAGTGGGGGTCATCGAAAGGTACTCAACTACCCCGTTGATGTAGAAAGAGAACAGGGTAGGAGCCAACACACACCCCTGTCGGACACCACGCCCAACAGGGAAGGAGTCGGTAACCTCCCCCTGCGCCCCCCATCTAACTTTTGCAAAATTGCCCTCATGTAAGCGAGCGAGAAGTGTTATCAATTCCGGAGCCATCCCCAGGTCACCAAGCACACCCCACAATTTCCTCCGAGGGACCAGATCAAACGCTGATTTAAGATCTACGAAGACAGCGTAGAGTGACCCCCCATTCAGGACCACATTCCTCCAGTAAATAGTTAAAAACCGAAAATTGTGGTCTGTGGTGCTGGTACAGGAACGAAATCCCGCTTGAAATGGGGACAGAATGTTAGCATCCTCTACCCAGGTCTGTACTTTTCCTAACACTAAACGAACCATAACCTTTTGTATTGAGTCAATAAGACTTATGGGCCTGTAGTTACTGCGGAGGGATTTGTCTCCTTTCTTAAAAACAGGAATTATCTCAGCACCTTTCCAAGATGGGGGCACTGGAGCTCCATTAGCCACTGCATTAGCAAGAAGGGCTATGTACTAACACCAGGTTGGCTTATCACTGAGAAATACATCGGCCGGAATTCCATCCATACCTGGAGCTCTTCCCCTTGCCACACAATCAAGTGCTACCTCAACATCCTTGATAAAAAACACTGTGCCAGAATAACATTTTAAAAAATGTGATGGTAGATCCTCCCCAGTTGCGCTACCAGCGTACTGGGGTCTAAAAAATTCAACCCATTGTGCCTGAGGAACATTATTCTGGGGGGGCTCCGGACGCCCACCCCTATCCCAGTTGACAATGCTGCAGAAAATTCTCGAATCCTTTGCTGCGCAGGCACTTCTCAGATCCTGCCACCATGCTTGGTCCCAGTCTTTTTTTGCTTTTTTTTGCACATCCCTATAATGGTCCCTTGCACCTCTTACCCCCAAGTGGTCTCTTGATCTTAAAGCTTCACTCAGCTTCTGGCGAGCCACTCTACATGTAGTATTAAACCATCTAGCGTCGTTAGTTTTTGAAACCTGTCTCCCTGGCTTCACATCCTTTAAGAAGTATGTTTTCAAGTTATCAAATAGACTAGTATGGGCTTCTATCACAATTCGTGGGAATTCTACACTAGAGACTCTTGACATAAGATAGTCGGTGCTCTTAACTACTTCAACTTTAAGGGCTTCCAACTTTTCAGGATGTTCAACTATTTTGTTCCATTTTACATGGCGTTTGTCATTTGCGATCACTAAATCCGAGGATATAGTTCCCTCAGCTTGGGTCACGTCTCCCTCCCTAATCGTGGCCCAGAAATCAATACATAGGGGATTGTGATCACTTTCAAGCCGCCATGTTACCTTCATGTCATCAAGTCTATGCCATATCCTAAGATCAATCAATATATAGTCAATACGGCTAGTAGAGCGCCCATTATCAAAGGTAGTTACTCCTTTCGAATCTGATCTGGTACGCCCATTTGCAGCCCAGAGGCCTCTTTCAAGACACAACGCCTTAAGTTGGATTGCAACATTTGACCATCTTTTAACAGGGAGTAAATCAAGCCTTGGGATTCCCCATCGAAGGTCCTGTTCTATTGATAACTCCTGCACCTCGTTGCCCAATGGTTCAAATGTAGTGTTAAAATCCCCTGCTACAATAGGAATAATATGGACGGGAAGATTTTCTAATTGTAAGTCCAGAGATGTTATAGTCTCTGAACTTTGTCCTCCCCTCTGACCCCTAGCATACACATTAAAAATAGCAAGGGTACTCTCATTAGCCCTACTGAGTTTCAACACTAAAATATCTTTATCAGAGGATTTTAACAATACTACACAACAGCCTAGGTTTTGCCGAACCCAGGCCACCTACAGGACGCCCTTTAGGGTTTTTTTTTGCAGGGATGTTAAAGTTAAGGTATCCAGCCCTAAAAACAGGATCAACAGCCCAAGACTCCTGAAATAGACAAATATCGTATTTGTCTATAAAGTTGCCCCAGTCAGGAGACAACATGTTCTGGACAATACCTGCAATGTTCCATGATATCAAGGATATTTTGCTACCACTATTAGAAGTATTTTGTAAGGGCTTTTCCCTTACTATTGCCATAGGATTATTTATTATGTTGCCAAAGGGGATCATTTGTTCAATTGGCCTATTACAAACAGATGCCAATATTTGATGGTTACTCGTGGAGGTATACGTAAGAACTCGGGCATTAGTACAGGCAATTGTTTCATCTAGAGTTCTGTCTCCGATCAGCATGTTTTCTTGGGGGTGTGTTCGAACAGGGTAGTTATCACTCCCCCTATGTCAATCACATTCCTCCAGATCGGTCAAGGCGATAAATCTATTTTCTAGCCTAAGATCACTAGAAAAACTTGAGTGCCCTCCTACCAGTAACTATATTTAGGCCATTAGATGATTTTTGCGTCACGTTTCGTCTTAGGGATCTGGGATTACCGATAAAAAATTCCAATGTAAGTGAGATTATAACAAAGTCCCTTTTCTGAGGTGGCAATAGGTTGGCAAGAACATTAGGTAATACATACATAGTAGCAAAATTAATGGCAACACAATCTACCCCAAATTTTTTCTCGTTATTTCCTAGCCATGTAACACGTCTGGCCATTATGATTTCTCTTGCCAGTTGTTGTTGGCCACCCACTCCTCCAATGTTCATGTTCCTACTAAGCCAATGTAATGCTTTATCCATCAGCGCAGTTGTTGACTCTGCTTGACCCGGTCTTAGATGGGGGACATTGGCAAGAACAAGAACCAAAGGAATGGCCTCTCTGACAAACGGGAGCCCTTTCCCTGGGAAGGCTTTTTTTACATTCATAGTAGGAGTAGGCTCGATAGGGGGAAGTTCGTTATTATGAACATTAGCAATTTGGCAATTTTGGGTAAGCATAGTTGATGTTGGAATCAAAGTGTGAGTGGAAAAGCCTGCCGCCGCTGGGAGGGGCAAATACACACCATTAGAGGGAGCTTCCTTCATTAACACAGGCACAGAGCACTGAGGTTGGTCGGGGATTCTTGTTTCCGACAACACCAGGGTAGAAGGTTGCACAATTGTTGTCATGGCGCTAAGCTTCGCTTCCAATATAGAAAATCTATCTTCGATAGATATCAACCTGTCAGTAATGGGGGCCAATATAACATCCAATTTATTCTTTATTGCTGCCCAGAGTTTGTTAGATAAAACCTCCACCTGAGGCTGGGGGCCCGAGCCTGATTTAGTAATTTGTCCCGAAGTCTGTTTCTTAGATCGTACAGCGTGAGCCGGGCCCCCAGCTCTTGTACGTCTTGTCTGGATTGAAACCGGGGGGGGAGGGAGAGACCTCTACAACCAGGGGCTCTTGAATATGAATTGGGGAGGTGGACACACGATGCTCAATAGTGTTTGGGGGGGGGAAGTCATGAGTTCTAGCTGATCTACTAGATCCCTGAAAATGCCTGGTGATTGTTGCTGTGTTTGTAAGTCTGGGGTATCAAGGGTCTCGTGGATGAGGGCTGTTGTCTTATTCCCTATCCCCATCGACAAGCGCCTTTCATTTCTTTCTATTTCTTCAGTCAGGACACTAGCAGCTCTGACTAAATATGAGTCCAGGGTTGCCCCTACCACCCCATTTGGTTTGGCTCCAGTGGACTTCTTTTTCACCATGGTTACACCTAACAAACACCACTAAGCACAGTACCTTGTCTTTACGCAGATCACAGAGAGCAGGCCCAGCCCTGCCTCTTCCGGCCCCTGACGGCCACAGACGGCCCGCCCTTTGCCCGGGCTTAGCCCGGCGCTGCCCGCGCGCGGTCCCGCTTTGCCGGGGGTGGGGTTACTTTTGTAGCGCCTGCAGGCGCGAAATCCGTCGCTTCCGGGGTATTAAGGCAAGGGATCTTGGGTAGTGTAGTCTTTATCTCCCCCCACACAGCGGCCGCGATGTCCAGCGGCGGCGGGAGGGAGAAAGAACGAGCAGCAAAGAGCGCAACAGCCCCACAAGCCTCAGAGGAGCACAGGTAAGCACAGGGACACTAGCACAGTCGGTCCGTTCGTGCCAGGAACCCCCGCTTTGCCGGGGGTGGGGTTACTTTTGTAGCGCCTGCGGGCGCGAAATCCGTAGCTTCCGGGTTATTAAAGCAAGGGATCTTGGGTGGTGTAGTCTTTATCTCCCCCCACACAGCGGCCGCGATGTCCAGCGGCAGCGGGAGGGAGAAAGAACGAGCAGCAAAGAGCGCAACAGCCCCACAAGCCTCAGAGGAGCACAGGTAAGCACAGGGACACTAGCACAGTCGATCCGTTCGTGCCAGGCCTCCCAAACAGACACAACTGGCTGATCACTCAGCCGGGGCAAGGTTGTGTAATCACCCCTTGCTTAGGTGTAGTATTCCTATACCTACCTTATATATAGACATGTGTACCTATCAGCCACTCCTATGGCAGGCCTTAACAATCCTGGAGGCAGATTGCTTGGTAACATGTGAGATGGTGCTCTAGCATGAGCTGAGCCTGTCTGCAGCTTTCGGAACCATGTCCTTATAGCTGTTCTATGATATAGCCTACCATATACTCTTAAAGTACCTTATAATCTTAAACGGTTATGGTAACTATGGTTTGGCTTTATCAAAACATGTCGTGTAAGGTGTCTTAACACTTTGGAATAATACCCCCATACCATTTCTGGCGATGAGGATATTATTCCTCCCTTCTAGAGGTAGAAGACATGTTGAAACCTACTTACCCGGTTAAAGTTAACCAGAGCCCCAGCACAACAAAATGGATGCTGCTGCCACAGACATAAGTCTGACCTCCTGCTGCTGGGAGTCCTTCCAGCGAGGGAGGCTTGGACAATAGGTTTCCTGCCTTGGGAGGTGCGAGCACCACCCCAGACAGGACTTAGTGTATTGAGGCAGGGAGGGATGAAAGAAACTAGACACTGCCTGGGGCACACAAGGTGTCCCATGCATAGTCCAGTTCAAACCGGCGCTGGGGCACTCCAGCCCCAGCTCTAGCGCGAAACTGGACAAAGGAAAGGGGGTGTAACCACTCCCCTTCCTGGTCCCATCCATAGGAGGGACCTTGCAGGTAGCCCAGCCCACTAGCCCAGTATATCAGTAGGTAGCTGAGCCCTGCAGAATTAGATTATCCTGAATCTGCAACTTGAACAGAAACTCTGGACCTTCGACATTCGACCTCAGGAAGAAGACTGAAGAATCTCCCTTGTGGCCAAGGAGTGACCACCCTTTGCAACCAGGCACCATCCAGCGACCGCTGCTTGCTTTGCGACTGATCCTACGAGGGACAACTGCAGAGACTGACCAGCGCCGAGACTTCCAGACACCTCTGAACCAGATCCACCTCTACAGCAAAGCTGAGACCCGTGGAGGCGACGAGGGACGTGGGACCGGCGACTTGGGAAAAGTGGCTAGTAACTGCCTGGCGCGACTTCTGAGGCTTCCTCGAGGCTGTGCTTGGGGAATTGAGAAGCCCCTATCCCGAGCACCATCTGCAAAGAAGATCAGCTCCCCACACTTCACGTGTTCTGCGTGGGGCCCTTCTGCACCGGAGTTGCTCGACGTGTTGTCCGGTTGCTGGCTCGTTGGCTAGTGACCTCTGCGACAACGAACCTTTGATTTCACCTTGCTGGTCCGGCTCCTCCAGACTGGCACTCGCTCCTCTGTGAAAGAGAAGCACCCCAGACCTTCCTGGTCTGCACCAGAAGCAAGTCCTCCATTCTGCGTGGTTTCCGCTTGCCAAGGCTTGTTGGGTCCTAACTGGACATCGACGCCGCCGACAGCAAGAGCCTTCGTGGGACAGCTTGCCTCCTGGTACCCGTGGCTGCTGCGACAAGCTTTACCTCTTCACCTGCATCTGCACGACATCGCCTGGTTCCTTCCTTGGTCCTTCCCGGCTCCTGGCTGGTGACCTAGACTCTGTCCCTTCTGCTTGCAGGTATCCTTCCTTCTTGATTCCATCCTTGGGATCCACCGGACACTCTTCACTGACTGCCTGTCAGCAACTTTCCTTCAGGCATCCATAGGAGTCAATGATGAAACCCGACGCAAGTTCACACCTATGCACCCGCAGCCCGTGGGCTAGGTAACTTGAGTACTCCGGTGCTCACAAGGGTATTGACTATCCTAGGGTCTAGTTTCCAAGTCTCGAACTCCTAGCTATTCCTGAAGTGTCCTAAAACTGTTAATTTCTAATAACTACTATTTCTATTGACTTTTACGCATTACGCGTGAGTGTTTCCACTCTGCACCTGAATCCCGTGGGCCACCCACTTCCTAACCTTTGGTAGTATAGTGTAGCCCCAGCGATTCCCTAGGCCTAGGCCTATCCTGTGTTCGTGACAGTGGCTCTTATACCACTTACTTAGTATATGGTTTGCGTGGCCCCTAGGGCCTAACTGTATTACTTACCTGTGTGACTTATGTATGCTTGAATAACACTGTGTTGTACTTACCTCGAATCTCATAAAGAGTGCTGAGGGTGTTTTGACTAGAATAAATACATTCTATTTTTATAATATATCTGTTGTGGTGTCCTTTCATTTGGTATTCAAGGGGTTGCAAATGGTATAACAGCTGGCTTCACATGCCATACAGAGTTTAGCCCAAGACTGCTCTTGTCCATGCTACCACTAGGATAGCTGGTCTATAAGGTTGATTTTACAACCAACCACCATAAGGGTTGTTTGGACTGATAAAAGGTGTACACTAGAACTAGTGACATCATATATCAGGCCAACTTCTCACATTGGTGAGCAGCGGTTGGGATCTGAGCTTGCTGTTGTAATACCATTGCAATCTTGAGATATCAAATTGAAAGATCACAAAGATATTTGTAAGGTACATATAACATAGCTTATAAATAAGTTCTACTGAACTTAGTTGTTGTAGGTTGAAGGGCCTAGCACACCCTGACTACAACTACTAGAGAGGTTTAGTAGGTACAACTAGTGTAGGTAGGTGTACACACCACACCCTCACTAGATCATGTCTCTGAGAGGAGATCAAGTTGATTCTCTCTCAGGAGGGGGATGTCCTAGAAAGATACCCTCTAGATATGATACCCTAACTTTTCAGGAGATGAGACAATTGTGTACCTCCAGAAAGTTAAAACAGGGTTCAAACCCTACCCTCATTTATCTAGTGGAGATCTTAGAAGAGTATGATGCTCAGAGAGCCTCCCAGGATGGTGCCTTAGGTACGAATGAGGGCCTGCCCTCTGCAGAAGATTCCCCTCACAATACTGTTCAAGAAGAGTCAGCAAGTGTAGGAGAGTAGGGTCTGCTTTCTATGTTCACCCCCACTTTTTGCTTTTGCTTTAATGGTTTTCGACTTAGATGTGGCTGTGGGCCTGCTAATCAGACCCACAGCCCTGCTGTTCTCTCTCTAAATTAATACTATGTACTTTAGGTGCATAACCCATTTGGATAGGATCACCTTATTGGCCCCTGTACAGTGTACCTTAGGTACCCAGGGCATAGGTGTACCCTAGGCCTACCAGGGGCTGCAGCATGTATTATGCCACCCCTGGCCTGGCCTTCCATTATGACACAACTGGCTGATCACTCAGCTGGGGCAAGGTCGTGTAATCACCCCTTGCTTAGGTGTAGTATTCCTATACCTAACTTACATATAGACACATGTGTACCTATCAGCCACTCCTATGGCAGGCCTTAACAATCCTGGAGGCAGAGTGCTTGGTAACATGTGAGATGGTGCTCTAGCATGAGCTGAGCCTGTCTACAGCTTTCGGAACCATGTCCTTATAGCTGTTCTATGATATAGCCTACCATATACTCTTAAAGTGCCTTATAATCCTCGCGGTTATGGTAACTATGGTTTGGCTTTATCAAAACATGTCGTGTAAGGTGTCTAACACTTTGGAATAATACCCCCATCCCATTTCTGGGGATGAGGATATTATCCCTCCCTTCTAGAGGGAGAAGACATGTTGTAACCTACTTACCCGGTTAAAGTTAACTAGAGCCCCAGCATCACAAAATGGATGCTGCTGCCACAGACACGAGTCTGACCTCCTGCTGCTGGGAGTGATCCCAGCAAGGGAGGCTTGGACAATAGGTTTCCTGCCTTGGGAGGTGCTAGCACCACCCCAGACAGGCCTTAGTGTATTGGGGCAGGCAGGGAGGGATGAATAGAATGAGACATGCCTGGGGCACACAAGGTGTCCCGTGCATAGTCCAGTTCAAACCGGTGCTGGGGCACTCCAGCCCCAGTCCTGGCGCGAAACTGGACAAAGGGAAGGGGGTGTAACCACCCCCCTCCCAGGTCCCACCCATAAGGCGTGACCTAGCAGGTATCCCAGCCCCCCAGATTAGTATAAGAATGGGAGTTGGGCCTCAAGACTTTAGATTATCCTGAACCTGCAACTTGAACAGAAACTCTGGACCTTCGACATTCGACGAAAGAAGAAGACTGAAGAATCTCCCTTGTGGCCAAGGAGTGGCTACCCTGTGCAAACAGGCACCATCAAGAGACTACCCTTTGCTTTGCTAAAGTTCTACGAGGGACCGACTGAAGAGCCCGACCAGAGCCTTGACTTTCAGACTTCTCTGACCCTGATCCACATCCACAGCCGTGCTGAGATCCGTGGAGGCGACGAGAGACGTGGGACCGGCTACCTGGGAAAAGTGGCTAGTATCTTAAAGCGCAGCTTCTGAGACACCCTCGAAGTTGTGCACCGGGGATTGAGAAGCCCCGACCCCAAGCACCATCTGCACCGAAGATCAGCCCCCCACACTCCACGAGTCCTGCGTGGGGCCCTTCTGCATTTTCCTGCTTGCCGCGTCTGTCCGGTTGCTTGCCCGCTGGCTAGTGGCCTTTGAGACGACGCACCCTGCAATCTTCAGCGCTGGTTTGGCTCCTCCAGACTGGCTCCCGCTTCTTTGAAAAAGAGAAGCACCCCAGACCTTCCTGGTCTGCACCAGAAGCAAGTCCTCCGTTCTTCGTGGGTTCCGCTTGCCAAGGCTTGGTGAGTCCTAGTCCAACTTCGACGCCGCCGACAGCAAGAGCCTTCGTGGGACAGCTCGCCTCCTAGTCCTGGTCGTCCTCGACGTTCCCTGGTCCTCGTGGCTGCAGCGACAAGCTTCACCTTCACCTGCAATCTTCACGACATCGCCTGGTTCCTTCCTGGTTCCACGTGGTCACTGGCTAGTGACCTTGACCCTGTCCCCTCTGCTTGCAGGTATCCTTTCTTCCTGATCCCAGCCTTGGGATCCACCGGACACTCTTCACTGACTGCCTGTCAGCATCTTTCTTCAGGCATCCATAGGAGTCGACGACGAAACCCGACGCAACTTCACCCCTATGCACCCGCAGCCTGTGGGCTAGGTAACTTGGGTACTCCGGTGCTCATCAGGGTAGTGACTATCCTAGTGTCTAGTTTTCCAGTCTCGACTTCCTAGCTACTCCGGAAGTGTCCTAAATCTATTTAATTCAAAACTGTACTATTTCTATCGATAATACGCATTACGCGTGAGTGTTTCCACTCTGCACCTGAATCCCGTGGGCCTCCCACTTCCTAACCTTTGGTAGTATAGTGTAGCCCCAGCGATTCCCTAGGCCTAGGCCTATCCTATTTCCGTGACAGTGGTCCTTATACCACTTACTTAGTATATGGTTTGCGTGGCCCCTAGGGCCTAACTGTATTACTTACCTGTGTGACTTAATGTATGCTTAAATGAGACTGTGTTGTACTTACCTATAATCTCATAAAGAGTGCTGAGGGTTGTCTAGAATAAATACACTTTATTTTGATATATATCTGTTGTGGTGTCCTTTCATTTGGTATTCAAGGGATTATATATGGTATCACAGCTGGCTTCACATGCCATTCAGAGTTTAGCCTAAGACTGCTCTTGTCCATGCTACCACTAGGATAGCTGGTCTATAAGGTTGACTTTACAACCAATCACCATAAGGGTTGTTTGGACTGATATAAGGTGTACACTAGTGACATCATACATCAGGCCAACTTCTCACAGCAAGGACTTCAGAAGATGAGGTAGACAGCCAGGTACCAGTTAGGAGACTTAGCCAGGCTAACTTAAGTCTGCATGGGAGTCTGACTGGGGTCCCCCCATTCAGACTCACAAGTGAACTTAACCAGAGAAGCAGGAGAGGAAGATCCCCTTCAAGGGAATCTATCCACTCCCATGTCTCTAATAGCTCCAATGCCTCTTCTCACAGGGGAATGACTTCTCCACAGAGAAAAGAGCATCAGGCCAGAATGAGGGAAGTCAATCTGAGGATTGAAAGGGAAGAACTTGCCCTTGCCAAAGAGAGACTTGCTCTGGCCAGAGAGCAAAAGTTAAGTGGGCTAGGACCCACTGGTGGCAGCAATATCCCTAAGGATAAAGACAGGGCCTATGATAATAGAAACCTGAGCAAGATTGTCCCTCCCTACAAGTGTGGGGATGACATCCACAAATGGATAACTGCTTTGGAGAGGGCTTGCAAAGTACAGCAGGTACCCCAAAGTCAGTGGGCAGCTATCTTGTGGCTCTCCTTCTCTGAGAAAGTTAGAGACAAGCTCCTCACAGTTAGTGATGAGGATGCTGACAATTACACTGTCCTGAAGAGTGCTCTGATTGATGGGTTTGGCCTAACCACTGAACAATACAGGTTGTTGTTCAGGGATACCCAGAAGACACAGACTCCGGACTGGACTGACTTTGTAGACTGTGCCACTAAGGCTTTGGAAGGCTGGTTATTGGGTAGTAAGGTTAAGGACTATACAGGATTGTATAATTTGAACATGAGAGAACAAATACTTAACAACTGTCAAAACCAGCTGCTGCATCAACACTTGATTGACTCTGACCTAACTTCTCCCCAGGAATCTGGAAAGAAGGCAGATAGGTGGGTCAGGACTAGAGTTAAGCAGAAAACCCAGAACCAGGGAGGTGATCAGAAAAAGGCAGACCAGAAGGGTAATGAGCAGAAATCCAAAGACCAGCAGTCTTCACCAGGCCCCCAAAAGGCTCAGGGGGAGGGTGGTCCCAAAAAGGATAAAAAGAAAGATGGCAAAAAGAAACCTTGGTGTAACAATTGTAAGTCTAATTCACATTGGTTTAGTGAGTGCACCAAAAAGGACAAGCCCCCAACCACCATTGCCCCTAAGGCAACTGTACCCCCTAGTCCAGCTGTAAGTGGTGGTTCCCAGCAAAAGGGTGTAATAGGGTTAACCCTGGGAACTGAAGTGGATTCTGGCCTAGTCAGAATACCCACTCAGGCTGTTCTGATCTGTGATGGGGACATAGCTTTGTCCTCTACTGTGGGTCCCAGTAACCTGGGCAAGTACAGACAGACTCCTTTGATCAACCAAAGAATGGCCCAGGTCTACAGGGACACAGGTGCTAGTGTCACAATGGTGACACCTGCCTTTGTGGACCCTGGACATATCATGCTAGGTGAGAACTACCTAGTGACCAATGCTAGCAATGCCACTACCTCCCATAGTGTGGCAATTGTTAACTTCTCCTGGGGAGGGGTAACTGGCCTCAAAGTTGTGGTGAGTTCAGATCTCCCTGTAGAATGTCTGTTGGGAAATGACCTTGAAACTTCAGTGTGGGCTGAAGTGGAGTATAGGACCCATGCAGAAATGCTGGGAATAGATGCACATGTCCCTGCTGTGACCAGGTCGCAGGCCAAAAAGTGCAACACTGAACAAGTGCTGGATCCTGGGACAATGGTCCAGACACAACCCAAGAGAAAGAGCAGTAGGGTTAAGTCTGTGCCTTCCCCCCTGCCTCAGGTAGAGAGTCAGCCCTCACAGGAGGATGATTCCGAGAGCCCTGAAGGAACTGTCCTAGAAGAACTGGAACCTGACCAGGTTGAGTTTCTTGGGACAGGGAGGCCTTCAAGGGCAGATCTGAGGCAGGCACAATTAGACTCTCCTTCTCTTGAACCCCTCAGACAGCAGGCTGCTGCTGAGGCTGCAGGGAATGCTCAAGGTACCCATAGAGTGTATTGGGATGGAGGGCTACTGTACTCAGAGGCTAGAGACCCTAAGCCTGGTGCATCCAGGAGGTTGGTCATACCCTTGAGTTTCAGAGGCTTCCTTCTTACCTTGGCACATGATATTCCCCTTGCAGGACACTTAGGCCAGAATAAGACCTTGGACAGACTTGTCCCTCACTTTCACTGACCTCATATGTCAGAAGATATCAAGGAGTTCTGTCGCTCCTGTGTCACCTGCCAAGCCAGTGGCAAATCAGGTGGCACCACAAAGGCCCCCCTCATACCACTACCTGTGGTGGGGGTTCCCTTTGAGAGAGTGGGGATAGACATTGTAGGACCGATGGACCCCCAAACAGCATCTGGGCACAGATTCATACTGGTGATTGTGGACCATGCCACCAGGTATCCAGAAGCTATACCCCTAAGGACCACAACAGCTCCTGTTGTGGCAAGGGCCCTACTTGGAGTATTCTCCAGAGTGGGCTTTCTATAGGAGGGCATTTCTGACAGAGGTGCCAACTTCATGTCAGGATATTTGACTGCAATGTGGAAGGAGTGTGGTGTGAACTACAAATTCACTACACCCTATCACCCACAGTGCAATGGGCTTGTGGAGAGATTCAACAAGACCCTAAAAGGGATGATAAAAGGTTTACCAGACAAGCTTAGGCGAAGATGGGACATCCTTTTACCCTGCCTTCTGTTTGCTTACAGAGTGGTCCCACAAAAGGGGGTTGGCTACAGCCCTTTTGAGCTTTTGTTTGGGCATCCTGTAAGGGGACCCCTGTGTTTAGTAAGGGAAGGATGGGAGAGACCTCTCCGACAACCAAACTGGACATAGTGGATTGTGTACTTGGCCTCCGCTCCAGGATGGCAGAGTATATGAAGAAGGCTTCTAAAAACCTTGAGGCAAGCCAAGAACTCCAAAAAGCTTGGCATGACCAAAAGGCTGTGCTGACTGTGTACCAGCCAGGACAGAAAGTGTGGGTGTTGGAGCCAGTGGCCCCAGCAGCACTCCAGGTCAAATGGTCTGGACCCCACACTATTGTTAAACAGAAGGGAGAAGTCACCTCCTTGGTGGACCTTGGGACTCCCAGAAGCCCCCACAGGGTGCTTCATGTCAACAGGTTAAAGGCATATGTTGACAGGGCAGACATGGGCTTACTCATGGCTACAGATGAGGGGCAGGAGGAAGAGAGTGACCGTCTCCCAGACCTGTTGACTCAGAACCCTGATGATGGCTCAGTTGATGGTGTGGTCTTTTCTGACAGCCTCACTGATCATCAGCAACAGGACTGCAGACAAGTTCTGCTGTCCTACAGACATATGTTCTCTCTGACCCCAAGTCAGACAAACTGGTGCACCCATGAGGTGGACACTGGTGACAGTCTGCCTGTGAAGAGTAAAATCTACAGGCAACCTGACCATGTCAGGGACTGCATAAAGATTGAGGTACAAAATATGTTGGAGCTGGGAGTCATTGAACCTTCAGAGAGCCCTTGGGCTAGTCCTGTAGATCTGAAAGAAACACGTTAGTTAGATTCCTCACCTTAGAATATCCCCAGGCGTCAGACTGGATCCGGAAGAATTTTGTAGCAATACCCCTTGCGCGTCGCTAGGCGTCGTCTGCGGCTCCACGTCCGTCGTTGGCGTCGTGCGCCGGAATGACGTCGTCGGAGTACTTAGACGCCGCCCTCGCCCGCTGACGTCAGTTCTTCTTTTTTCCGCGCCAGTAAGCGCCGATCCGCTACCCTTTTAGTCATTTTTTGACTAGCTTTTTTGACTCTTTTTGGTCACTTTCTCGACTCTGGTGCCGGTAGGATGCCTGGTTTCAAGGCCTGCGACGACTGTCACCGACTGATGTCGGTGACCGATCATCACCGCCGGTGCCTGTACTGCTTGGGCCTCGACCACGACGCGGAGTCGTGCTCCGATTGTATGGCCCTGACCTCGTAAGCTAGACGGGAGCGGTCCCGCAAGCTTCTCGAGCTTCGCCACTCGGCTCCGCGCCCCTCTCGATCCCGGTCCAGGAGGAGGTCCAAGGATCGGTCACGGAGCCGCACTCGACATCGTCGCTCGTCTGGCTCGAAATCTTCTGGTAAGTCGAAGCGCTCCAAGAAGTCCAAGAGGCGACACCGCTCTTCGGACTCCCCTCGCCGGTCGCGCCACTCGGCTGAGGGTCAGGGTGGTTCCACCCCCGCGGCTCCGCCGGAGCCGCAGGCGCCGCGTGTAGGAGAGTAGGGTCTGCAATCCTATGATCACCCAGATTTTTTGCTTTTGCTTCATTGGTTTACGACTTTCTCCGGCTGTGGGCCTGCCAATCAGACCCACAGCCTAGCTGTTCTCTCTCGAAATTAACACACATGTACGTTAGGTGCATCCACTAATTAGAACTGGGCCGCCTTGTCAGTCCCTGTCTCAGCATACCACAGGTATCCAGGGCATCGGTGTACCCAGGGCCTACCAGGGGCTGCAGCATGTATTATGCCACCCCTGGAATGGCCGCCCAAATCTGACACAACTGGCTGCACGACAGCTGGGGCCACGTGGTGTAATCACCCGTTGCTGTAGGTGTAGTATTCCTACACCTAACCCTAAAATGGACACATGGATTCCTATCAGTCACTCCTATGGCAGGCCTTATCAATCCTGAAGGCAGAGTGCAGGGAGTCATGTGGGATGGTGCTCTGGCGCGAGCCGAGCCCGTCGACGGCTTGCGGAACCAAGTCCTAATAGCCGTTCCATGGTGACGCGGGCCAACTATTTGCTAACTTTGGCATCGCATCACCTACACATGTCGAGTAAGGTGTCATACGAATTGGAATACGAACCCCTCGCTAGTTCTGGCGACGGGGTTAGCATTCCCCCCTTCTAGAGGGGCACGACATGGAAGTAACCCTGAACCCCGGTTAAAGTTGACTCAAGCCTCAGCATCACAAAATGGATGCTGCCACCAGACACAAGTCTGACCTCCTGCTGCTGGGGGACCTTCCAGCGAAGGGAGTTTGGACAAAGGGTTTCCTGTCGAGGGCGGTGTTAGCACCGTCCCAGACAGGGTTTGTGTATCCCAGGTAGGCAGGGCTGAAAGGAAGGTGATTGCCAGTGGCACCCCGGTGCTCACTGTGCATAGCCCGGCTCAAACCAGTTTCGGGGGCACACCAGCCCCTGAGCTGGCGCGAAGCCGGACAAAGGATAGGGGTGTAACCACCCCCTCCTGGCTCCACCCATAGGTAGAACCTAGTCACGGGCCAACCCCTTTTTCTTAGAATAAAGGTAGGAGCGAGTCCCCTTCCCAAATTGGATAATCAGATAATCGGATACCTCCGAATCACGAACCACTTTCCACGAAAGGAACTCTTGACTATTTCTGAAGACTCTCCCTTGTGGCTAAGGAGTAGCCACCCTGCACCAGCAGGCACCAACTAAGCGCTTGCGGTTTGCTGTAAGTCTCTCCTACGGATCAAGACTGCCCAGCTCGACGAGACCCGAGTTCCCTGCCATCTCTGACCTTTTACCTCCCTCATCAGCTCAGCTGAGAGTCGTAGGTGTGACGAGACCTGCGGGACCGGCTATCTTCAGAACCTGCACGACGCTTATCTAAGCACGCCCACCGAGGGACCCTCGAGTGAGTGCACCTAGGGTTTGAGAAGCCCTAAACCCTGAGCAGCTCCAGCATCGAAGTCTGTCTCCCCAGCATCCACGAGATCTGCGTGGGGGCCCTTCCGCTCCTTGCTGTTCACCGCGTTGTCCGACCACTTGCCGACCGGCTTGTGGCCCTCTTCACGACGCTCCAAGATTATTTTTCATCACTAGTCTGGTTGCTCCAGACTGGCACTTGCTCCCCTTCAACAGAGGAGTACCCCGGACCCTCCTGGTCCACTCCCGACGCCATCTTGACTCCCCCGCTTGGGTGGCCACTGCCAAGATCTGCTGCCCCTTCCTGGGCCCAGCATCATCGACAGCAGACACCTTCGTGGGACAGCTCGCCCTCCATCCTGGTCGCCGCCGCGCCTCCTGGTCCGAGGAACAGCCGAGTCCGACGTCACCCACTCACCTGGTCGAGGTGACTTCAGCCGGTACCCTCCTGGTACCCACACGATCGCTGGCTAGCGGTTGAGAACTGAGTCCCCTCTGCTTTCAGGTTTTCCTTCATCACCGATCCAGGCTTGGATCGCTCTGAACATCGTCACTGGTCGCCTGCCAGCAACTTCTTCTTTCAGGCTCCTGAGACTACACGAGGACTCCCGACATCTTGACGAACTTCACGCAGCCGCAGCCTCCGGGCTAGGTAACTCGAGCATCTCGGTGCTCCATCGCAGGTTCGCTCTACAAGTGTCCAGTTCCTTTTTCGTTTAGTCCCACTGATCGGAACACTCCGGAATCAGTACCTCCAGACTCTAACCATTCGCATTTCACTGTTAGTGTAGATGGTTTCTCGTGCCCTCGGGCATTTGTGTAAATTGTGCAACTGAAGTATTTTCCTAAGAGTTTTGTAGTGTGCTTAGCTCCCTGACTCATAAAGAGCCAGGGTAGTCTTGTTATAAATAAATATCCTTTTATTTTCATAACAACTTGTGTGGTGTCCTTTCACTTGGTGTTCAAGGGGTATATGTGATGGTAAACAGCTGGCTTAACACGCCCTCTAGAGTTTAGCCTAAGACTGCTCGTATCCACGCTACTAGGATAGCTGGTCTAAAAGGTTGACTTACAACCAATCATCAATAAGGGTCGTTTGGAATGATACACAGTGATCACTAGAATAGTGAGCACTACATATCAGGCCAACTTCTCACATTGGTGAGCAGCGGTTGGGATTTGAGCTTGCTGTTGTTTTACCACACACGTATCCTAAGAATATCGCAGTGAAAGATCACATAAGTACCCAGGTACATATAACTTAACTTAGAATACTCCGAGTTCTACTGAACCGGCTGTTGTAGTGTAACAGGGCTTAGCACACCCTGACTACAACTCCTAGCAAGGGATCAGTAGGTAAACACATAGTGTAGGTAGGTGCAACACTTACACCGCACTAGACAAGCATGTCGGTCCACGGAGAGTCCTCGCAGACTCCCTTAGTGGTCAGTGACCCTCCACAGGTCGTGTCACGATATGCAACCCTTAGCTTCAAGGAGATGCGACAACTATGTGCCTCCAGGAAGCTAAACCAGGGTTCTAACCCTACCATCGCAATTCTGATAGGTCTCTTAGAGGCGTACGATGCTAGGAGGTCCTCTAACACAGGTCCCCCCAGTGCAGATGGGAACATGCCTCCCTTAGAGGGAACCCTCGGTGACCCCGACCTCGACCTCCACACAGAGGAGGAGGACGAGGACGAGTTATCGGGAGACGAGGCAGACAAAGGTCCAGTGGTAGTCAGCAGGCTTACAAGGACCAACTTAAGCAGGCATGAGAATGGAACTGGGGGAGCCCCGGGCCCACGCTCAAGCAGGCTTAACCTTGGGAACGGACGAGCTAGGTCTCTCTCCAGAGGCTCCGGCAGATCGGTTCATACACATGTCTCTCAGGCATCCTCTCAGAGAGGAATGACTTCCCCTCAGAGGAGGGAGCATGAAGCGAAGATGCGGGAAGTCAATCTGAGGATCGAGCGGGAAGAACTTGCCCTCGCCAAAGAAAGACTTGCCCTGGCCCGAGAGCAGAAATTAAGTGGGTTAGATCCCACTGGTGGCAGCAGTCTCAATAGAGAGAAAGACAGGGGTATAGACACTAGACACCTGAGTAAAATAGTGCCCCCCTTTAAACAAGGGGACGACATCCACAAGTGGATAACTGCTTTGGAGAGGGCCTGCACTGTCCAGTGCGTCCCCCCAAGTCAGTGGGCAGCTATACTGTGGCTTTCCTTTGAAGGTAAAGGAAGGGACAAGCTCCTCACTACTAGAGCTGAGGATGCTAACAACTACCAAGTCCTGAAGAACACACTGATTGATGGGTTCGGCTTAACCACGGAACAGTACCGGGTGCTGTTCCGGGACACCCAGAAAATTCAGTCTCAGGATTGGACTGACTTTGTCGATTGTGCCACTAAGGCTTTGGAAGGCTGGTTGCTGGGTAGCAAGGTTACTGATTACACAGGATTGTACAATCTTATCATGCGAGAACAGATTTTAAACAACTGTCAGAACCAATTGTTGCATCAGCACCTTGTCGACTCGGATCTGACCTCTCCCCAAGAATTGGGAAAGAAGGCAGACAGATGGGTCAGAACAAGGGTCAAGCAGAACCAGAACCAGAACCAGGGTGGTCAGAAGAAAGCAGACCAAAAGGGTAACAAGAACGAACAAAATGACCAGAAGTCTTCGACAGGTCCCCAACAAACCAAAGAGGGTGGGGGTCAGGCTTCACAGAAGAAGAAGACTCAAGAAGGCCAGTCAAAAAGGTGGTGCCAATACTGTAAAAGTAAGACTCACTGGTTTAGTGAGTGCACCAAGAAAGGAGGGCAAACTCCTACCACTGCAGCCCCTAAGGCACCTGCGCCCCCTAGTACAGTCAGCAGTGGTAGTGCGCCTCCCAAGGCATTAGTTGGGTTAACCTTGGGAACCGAGGGGAGTGACGACTTAGTCGGCACGCTCACTCAGGCCGTCCTTGTCTGTACAGGGGATATGGATATGTCCCCTGATGCCAGTCCCAATACTTTGGGCAAATACAGACAGACACCTTTGATCAATGGAAAAGTGGCTCAGGCCTACAGGGACACGTGTGCCAGTGTCACCATGGTGACGCCTAACTTCGTGGACCCTGGACAGATCATGCTAGGTACCAGTTACCTAGTGACCAATGCCAGCAACGTCACTACCAATCACAGTATGGCAGTTGTTGATTTCTCCTGGGGAGGGGTAAGTGGCCCGAAAAAGGTTGTGGTTAGTTCAGACCTCCCCGTAGAATGTCTGTTGGGCAATGATTTGGAAACGTCACAATGGTCAGAAGTGGAGCAGAGGACTCACATGGAGATGTTAGGCTTGCCAGCACATGTCCTTGCTGTGACCAGGTCACAGGCCAAAAGATGCCCCACTGAACAGGTGCTGGATCCTGGAAGAACGGACCAGACACCTTCCAAGAAAAGGAGCAGTAAGGGTAAGGCTTCGCCTTCCCCCTTGCCCCAGGTCGTGGATCAAGTCTCCGAGGAGGCTGACCTTAAGGAACTGAGGGAAACTGAGCCGCAAGAGCTTGAACCTGGTCAGGTTGAGTTTCTGGGCTCAGGGGGACCCTCCAGGGAAGACCTGGGGAAGGCACAGTTAGACTGCCCCTCACTTGAACCCCTCAGACAGCAGGCTGCTGCTGAGGCTGCAGGGAACGCCACAGGTACCCACAAAGTGTACTGGGACGATGGACTCCTGTACTCTGAGGCAAGAGACCCCAAACCTGGTGCGACCAGGAGGCTGGTCATCCCCTTGTCTCTGAGAGGTTTCCTTCTCACCTTGGCCCACGAGATTCCCCTTGCAGGTCACTTAGGCCAGAATAAGACTTGGGACAGAATTGTTCCACACTTTCACTGGCCCCACATGTCCGAGGATACGAAGGAGTTTTGCCGCTCCTGTGTCACTTGCCAAGCCAGTGGTAAGTCAGGTGGCACGACAAAGGCCCCCCTCATACCACTACCAGTGGTGGGGGTACCCTTTGAGCGAGTGGGGATCGACATTGTCGGACCAATGGAACCCCAGACAGCATCAGGGCACAAGTTTATACTGGTGGTGGTGGACCACGCCACCAGGTATCCTGAAGCTATTCCCCTTAGGACCACTACAGCACCTGTGGTGGCACGGGCCCTACTTGGAGTGTTCTCCAGAGTGGGCTTCCCTAAGGAGGTCGTCTCAGACAGAGGTGCAAACTTCATGTCGGGATATCTGACTGCTATGTGGAAGGAATGTGGTGTCAACTACAAGTTCACCACACCCTATCACCCACAATGCAATGGGCTGGTTGAGAGATTCAACCGGACCCTAAAAGGGATGATTCACGGACTACCTGAAAAGCTTCGGCGGAGATGGGATGTCCTGATACCCTGCCTCTTGTTCGCCTACAGAGAGGTCCCGCAGAAGGGGGTTGGCTACAGCCCTTTCGAGCTTCTGTTCGGACATCCTGTAAGGGGACCCCTTTGTTTGGTAAAGGAAGGATGGGAGAGACCTCTCAGAAAGCCGGCATCAAACATTGTGGACTATGTGCTCGGTCTCCGCTCGCGGATGGCGGAGTACATGGAGAAGGCGTCTAAAAACCTTGAGGCGAGCCAAGAATTACAGAAAGCTTGGCACGACCAAAAGGCTGTCCTGACTGTGTACCAGCCTGGACAGAAGGTGTGGGTGCTGGAGCCAGTGGCCCCAGCAGCACTCAAAGACAAATGGTCTCGGCCCCACACGATCATTGAGCAAAAGGGAGAGGTCACCTACCTGGTAGACCTGGGAACTCCCCGGAGCCCCCACAGGGTGCTCCATGTAAACAGGCTCAAGGCATATGTCGACAGGGAGGGCATGGGCTTGCTCATGGCCACAGATGAGGGACAGGAGGAGGAGAGTGACCCTCTCCCGGACCTGCTCTCTCAGAACCCTGACGATGGATCAGTAGATGGTGTTGTCTTTTGTGGCAGCCTCTCTGGACATCAACAAAAGGATTGCAAACAGGTTCTTCAATCCTTTCGACATATGTTCTCTCTGACACCCAGTCAGACCAATTGGTGTACCCACGAGGTCGACACTGGGGACAGTCTACCCGTAAAGAGTAAAATCTATCGGCAACCTGATCACGTCAGAGACTGCATCAAGACAGAGGTGCAGAAAATGTTGGAGCTGGGAGTCATTGAACCCTCGGACAGCCCCTGGGCTAGTCCCGTAGTGCTCGTGCCGAAACCTCACACCCAGGGCGGTAAGAAAGAGATGAGGTTCTGCGTGGACTACAGAGGTCTCAATGCAGTCACTAAGACTGACGCCCACCCGATACCAAGAGCAGACGAACTTATCGACCGGTTGGCCTCGGCCAACTACTTAAGTACGTTTGACCTGACAGCTGGGTATTGGCAAATCAGGTTAGCTGAGGAGGCCAAGCCCAAAACAGCGTTTTCTACCCCGGGTGGGCATTATCAGTTCGTGGTAATGCCCTTTGGTTTGAAAAATGCACCTGCCATCTTCCAAAGGCTGGTGAATCAAGTTCTCACTGGGTTGGACGACTTCTGTGCGGCGTATCTGGACGATATCGCTGTCTTTAGCTCCACCTGGGAGGATCACCTGGTCCACCTGAGGAAAGTGTTAGAGGCCCTGCAGAAGGCAGGCCTCACTATCAAGGCCACCAAGTGCCAGATAGGGCAGACACAGGTTGTATACCTGGGCCACCTTGTAGGAGGGGGTCAGGTTCAACCGTTGGAGAGCAAAATTCAGTCCATACAGGACTGGGCTCCTCCAACCACCCAGACTCAGGTTCGAGCTTTCTTGGGCCTGACTGGTTATTACCGGAAATTTGTCAGAAATTATGGATCCATTGTGACCCCGCTAAACGACCTGACAAGTAAAGAGATGCCAAAAAAAGTTCAGTGGACAGCAAGCTGTCAGAAGGCATTCGATGACCTAAAGCAGGCCATGTGCACAGCACCTATCCTAAAGAGTCCAGACTACTCCAAACCATTCATTGTCCAAACAGACGCTTCGGAACTGGGTGTGGGAGCTGTTCTATCGCAACTGAATCTTGATGGTCATGACCAGCCCATAGCTTTTATTAGCAGGAGGCTGACCCCCAGAGAGAAGAATTGGTCAGCTATTGAGAGGGAGGCCTTTGCTGTGGTTTGGGCCCTGAAGAAGTTGAGGCCATACTTGTTTGGCACTCACTTCAAGATTCAGACCGACCATAAGCCCCTCTTGTGGCTAAATCAAATGAAGGGTGAAAACCCCAAACTACTTAGGTGGTCCATTTCCCTACAGGGGATGGACTTCACAGTGGAGCATAGACCTGGCACTGATCATGGCAATGCAGATGGGCTCTCCAGGTATTTCCACTTAGAGCAAGAAGACTCACCTGGTCAAGGTTAGCTTATTGTCCCAAAGTTTGGGGGGGGGTCATGTAGGAGAGTAGGGTCTGCAATCCTATGATCACCCAGATTTTTTGCTTTTGCTTCATTGGTTTACGACTTTCTCCGGCTGTGGGCCTGCCAATCAGACCCACAGCCTAGCTGTTCTCTCTCGAAATTAACACACATGTACGTTAGGTGCATCCACTAATTAGAACTGGGCCGCCTTGTCAGTCCCTGTCTCAGCATACCACAGGTATCCAGGGCATCGGTGTACCCAGGGCCTACCAGGGGCTGCAGCATGTATTATGCCACCCCTGGAATGGCCGCCCAAATCTGACACAACTGGCTGTACGACAGCTGGGGCCACGTGGTGTAATCACCCGTTGCTGTAGGTGTAGTATTCCTACACCTAACCCTAAAATGGACACATGGATTCCTATCAGTCACTCCTATGGCAGGCCTTATCAATCCTGAAGGCAGAGTGCAGGGAGTCATGTGGGATGGTGCTCTGGCGCGAGCCGAGCCCGTCGACGGCTTGCGGAACCAAGTCCTAATAGCCGTTCCATGGTGACGCGGGCCAACTATTTGCTAACTTTGGCATCGCATCACCTACACATGTCGAGTAAGGTGTCATACGAATTGGAATACGAACCCCTCGCTAGTTCTGGCGACGGGGTTAGCATTCCCCCCTTCTAGAGGGGCACGACATGGAAGTAACCCTGAACCCCGGTTAAAGTTGACTCAAGCCTCAGCATCACAAAATGGATGCTGCCACCAGACACAAGTCTGACCTCCTGCTGCTGGGGGACCTTCCAGCGAAGGGAGTTTGGACAAAGGGTTTCCTGTCGAGGGCGGTGTTAGCACCGTCCCAGACAGGGTTTGTGTATCCCAGGTAGGCAGGGCTGAAAGGAAGGTGATTGCCAGTGGCACCCCGGTGCTCACTGTGCATAGCCCGGCTCAAACCAGTTTCGGGGGCACACCAGCCCCTGAGCTGGCGCGAAGCCGGACAAAGGATAGGGGTGTAACCACCCCCCTCCTGGCTCCACCCATAGGTAGAACCTAGTCACGGGCCAACCCCTTTTTCTTAGAATAAAGGTAGGAGCGAGTCCCCTTCCCAAATTGGATAATCAGATAATCGGATACCTCCGAATCACGAACCACTTTCCACGAAAGGAACTCTTGACTATTTCTGAAGACTCTCCCTTGTGGCTAAGGAGTAGCCACCCTGCACCAGCAGGCACCAACTAAGCGCTTGCGGTTTGCTGTAAGTCTCTCCTACGGATCAAGACTGCCCAGCTCGACGAGACCCGAGTTCCCTGCCATCTCTGACCTTTTACCTCCCTCATCAGCTCAGCTGAGAGTCGTAGGTGTGACGAGACCTGCGGGACCGGCTATCTTCAGAACCTGCACGACGCTTATCTAAGCACGCCCACCGAGGGACCCTCGAGTGAGTGCACCTAGGGTTTGAGAAGCCCTAAACCCTGAGCAGCTCCAGCATCGAAGTCTGTCTCCCCAGCATCCACGAGATCTGCGTGGGGGCCCTTCCGCTCCTTGCTGTTCACCGCGTTGTCCGACCACTTGCCGACCGGCTTGTGGCCCTCTTCACGACGCTCCAAGATTATTTTTCATCACTAGTCTGGTTGCTCCAGACTGGCACTTGCTCCCCTTCAACAGAGGAGTACCCCGGACCCTCCTGGTCCACTCCCGACGCCATCTTGACTCCCCCGCTTGGGTGGCCACTGCCAAGATCCGCTGCCCCTTCCTGGGCCCAGCATCATCGACAGCAGACACCTTCGTGGGACAGCTCGCCCTCCATCCTGGTCGCCGCCGCGCCTCCTGGTCCGAGGAACAGCCGAGTCCGACGTCACCCACTCACCTGGTCGAGGTGACTTCAGCCGGTACCCTCCTGGTACCCACACGATCGCTGGCTAGCGGTTGAGAACTGAGTCCCCTCTGCTTTCAGGTTTTCCTTCATCACCGATCCAGGCTTGGATCGCTCTGAACATCGTCACTGGTCGCCTGCCAGCAACTTCTTCTTTCAGGCTCCTGAGACTACACGAGGACTCCCGACATCTTGACGAACTTCACGCAGCCGCAGCCTCCGGGCTAGGTAACTCGAGCATCTCGGTGCTCCATCGCAGGTTCGCTCTACAAGTGTCCAGTTCCTTTTTCGTTTAGTCCCACTGATCGGAACACTCCGGAATCAGTACCTCCAGACTCTAACCATTCGCATTTCACTGTTAGTGTAGATGGTTTCTCGTGCCCTCGGGCATTTGTGTAAATTGTGCAACTGAAGTATTTTCCTAAGAGTTTTGTAGTGTGCTTAGCTCCCTGACTCATAAAGAGCCAGGGTAGTCTTGTTATAAATAAATATCCTTTTATTTTCATAACAACTTGTGTGGTGTCCTTTCACTTGGTGTTCAAGGGGTATATGTGATGGTAAACAGCTGGCTTAACACGCCCTCTAGAGTTTAGCCTAAGACTGCTCGTATCCACGCTACTAGGATAGCTGGTCTAAAAGGTTGACTTACAACCAATCATCAATAAGGGTCGTTTGGAATGATACACAGTGATCACTAGAATAGTGAGCACTACATATCAGGCCAACTTCTCACACCGCGCACGTCCCCATACCCGCCGGTCCCTGGGACTGACGCGACGCCGGCGGAGGTCAGTGCCTTCCTCTCGGCCATGAGGAGCCTGGCCCCGCCGTCGACGCCCGCTGGCGCGCCTTCGGGCCCCGCGGACTCGACTGGGCAACCTTGCGCGCCGGCGGCTCCGGCCCCGGCGCCGTTGGAGGCTCCGGCGCCATTGGAGGCTCCGGCCCCGACGCCGCAGGTCCCCGAGGGGCCCGAGCCTGGGGCCCAGTCAACGCCGGTCGACCTCGTCACGCCTCCTCCGCCGACGTCGACTCCGGTGCCACCTCCGACGCCGACTCGGGTCGACGTCAATCCCCGGTTCAGCCCCTGTCCGGTCCCGACGCCGATGCGGCGCCGCCCGACGCCGCATCCGACGCCGCTAGAGACACATCATGTCTATCGACTGGCTCCGATCATTCCTCCTGTTTACCAGGAATCGGATGACGGGGCGACTGGGAGGCGTCCGAGGACCCTTTGGCCCTTCAGGGCCAACTTGCACAGGACTGGGCAGATGAACTGGGGGAGGCCAGTGGTTTGGATACCTCACCGGACACTGGATTCATCTCTCCTCCGACTGTGGCTTCTGAGGAGGGTGCAGCTTTTTCTGTGGTGCTGCGCAAGGCGGCTGCGGCCCTTAGGCTTGAGCTGCCTGCCGTGGCTGTGAGGACTAACATCCTCACTGAGGTGCTTCAGTCTGCCGCATGCTCCACTGAGCTTCTGCTGCAGTTCAATGAGACCCTCATTGACGTTCTACAGGGCACCTGGTCCAAGCCCTCCACAGTCCCTCCTGTGGATAGGAACGTTGCCAGGCGCCACCGCCCTGCTCCGGGTGACCCCAGTTTTCTGTCTCAACACCCCACCCCCGAGAGTCTGGTTATCCAGGCCTCTACCTCCCAATCCTCCTTCCCGTCCGCTCCACCGGACCGGGATTCAAAGAGACTGGAACAGTTCGGTAAAAAGCTGTTCTCCTCGCTCAGTTTGGGCCTGCGGTCTTTGAACACCGCCTGTCTCTTGGACCGTTATTCCCACTCTCTGTGGGATACGGTGGAGGACGTGCTGCCCCTGTGCCCGGAGGAGGCCCGGGCACGGCTTTCCTCGGCTCTGGCCGATGGGAGGGATGCAGCGCGCCATGCCATCCGATGTGGACTCGACACTACGGACTCGCTGGGTAGGGCTATTTCTACCACGGTGGCGCTTCGACGTCACGCCTGGCTACTGTCCACGTCCTTTTCAGGGGATGTCCAGAGCACTCTCATGGACATGCCTTTTGATGGCACTCGCCTTTTTGGTGAGAAAGCGGACAGTGCGCTGGCTCGCTTCAAGGACTCCCGGGCTACGGCCAAGTCCTTGGGCCTCTCGGCCCCGCGGCCGCAAACTTCCGCTTTTCGCTCCTTTCGTGGCCAAGGAAGGGGCACCTCCTCACGTCCGCCTAGCCACCGGCCGCAGAACCAGCCTGCACGCGGTCGCGGACGTGGTTTCCGCCGAGGCGGTACTGGAGGGCAACGCGGTCAGTCCACATCCACCCCGGCAGCATCCGCCTCAAAGCCTTCCTAGTCCGAGCTTTCAGGCCCATTCCACGCCAGTGGGGGGCCAGGTTCGCCATCACCTGCTCCACTGGCGTACCATCACTTCGGACAGGTGGGTGCTGCAAATCAACCGAAGGGGCTACTCCCTCCCCTTCGAGACGACCCCTCCAGCCATGCCACCATAGCACCACCGTATCTCGGAGGATCATTTGAATCTTCTGAGAGAGGAAGTTTCGGCCCTCTTGGCCAAAGAGGCCGTCGAGCGCGTTCCGAGCCCAGAAGTAGGTTGTGGTTGTTATTCCCACTACTTTCTGGTTCCCAAGAAGGCCAAAGGGGGCCTACGCCCTATCTTGGACCTCTGGAACGTCAATGCCTTCCTCCGGAAGGAACGGTTCAAAATGTTGACTTTGGCTCAGGTTCTAGCTGCACTAGACCCTGGAGACTGGATGGGAGCGTTGGACTTGCAGGACGCATATTTTCACATCCCCGTCCTGCCGGCCCACCGGCGTTACCGCCAGTTCACGGTGCGTCAGGAGCACTTTCAGTTCACCGTGCTCCCCTTCGGCCTTACCAGTGCCCCTCGGGTGTTCACGAAAGTGATGGCGGTGGTCGCAGCTCATCTGCGCAGATCAGGGGTTACAGTCTTCCCCTATCTCGACGACTGGTTGTTGAAGGCGGGCTCGCCCCAGGCAGTCGTCTCCCACCTCCAGACTACGGCGGATCTCCTGCATTTGCTGGGGTTTTCCATCAACGTGCCGAAGTCACACCTGAGCCCCTCTCAGAAGCTCCTCTTCATCGGAGCGGTTCTCGATTCGGCGCAGTTCCGGGTTCATCCGCCGGAACAGCGGGTCCGGGATATACAGGCCCTGATTCCCATCTTTCGGCCTCTATCCTGGGTTTCGGTCAGGCTAGTGTTGCGGCTTCTGGGGCTGATGGCCTCCTGCATCCTACTAGTGCATCACGCCAGGCGGCGCATGCGGGCTCTGCAGTGGGACCTGAAGTTTCAGTGGGCCCAGCATCACGGCAACCTGTCCGACCATGTCTTGATCTCGGAGGGCACTGCACAGCAGTTGCAGTGGTGGCTCACGGACCGCGATTGGGTCACGGGCAAGAGCCTCTCCCTATCCCTACCGGAGCATGTCGTAGTGACGGATGCGTCCCTCCTGGGATGAGGTGGCCATATGGGAGAGGCGGAGATCAGAGGCCTCTGGTCTCCGGCGGAGTCTCGCCTCCACATCAACTTGTTGGAGCTGAGAGCGATCCGACTTGTACTGAAAGCCTTCCTTCCCTCTGTCCGGTGAAGTGTTGTGCAGGTGTTCACGGACAACACCACCGCCATGTGGTATTGCAACAAACAGGGCGGGGTGGGGTTGTGGACCCTTTGTCAGGAGGCTCTGCGCCTCTGGACATGGCTTGAACACCAGGGCATCACCCTGGTGGTTCAACATCTGGCGGGCTCTCTGAACGCCAGAGCAGACGAACTCAGCCGCCGGTGCATGATGGATCACGAATGGCGTCTGAAGTCGGAGGTGGCGCAAGTCTCTTTCAGCAGTGGGGAGAGCCTTGGTTAGATCTATTCGCCACCGACGAGAACGCGTAATGTCAGCAGTTCTGCGCTTTGGAATTTCCAAGGCGGCACTCGCTCGGTGCCTCTTTTCGTCGCGAGTGGAGTTGCTGTCTGTTGTACGCCTTTCCGCCTATACCACTTCTGCCCAGAGTGCTGAAGAAGATTAGGCGCGACCGGGCCCAAGTCATCTTGGTGGCTCCAGATTGGGCACGAAGGTACTGGTATCCCGAGCTACTCAGTATGTTGACCGATCCTCCGATACGTCTGCCCCTTCGGGAGGATCTTCTGTCGCAGCAGCAGGGGACGGTCCTCCACCCGAACCTGTCCAGCCTCCACCTCCATGCGTGGAGATTGAGCGGCGGCAGTTGATGCCATTTGACTTGCCTCCTGAAGTCTGTGATATCATTCTGGCAGCCAGGCGACCCTCCACAAAGACGGTATACGCCTGCCGGTGGAACAAATTTGTGGCATGGTGCACAGCAAAGGCTGTGGATCCCCTTTCCGCCCCTCTTTCTGAGGTTCTCCTCTTTCTTCTTTCTTTGGCCCAGCAGGGCTCTGCCCTGGGCACGTTGAAAGGTTATCTTGCTGCCATCTCTGCCTTCTTACGGTTTCCTGATCAGCCCTCTCTTTTCAAGTCCCCTGTAGTGTCACGCTTTCTTAAAGGCATTACTCACACGTTCCCTCCTGTCCCTTTCGTAATGCCTCAGTCGGACTTGAATCTTGTCCTAACATTTCTGATGAGCGCTCCCTTTGAGCCTCTTCACAATTATCCTCTTCGTCTTCTGACTCTTAAGACTGCTTTCCTGGTAGCCATCACCTCGGCTAGACGGGTGAGTGAGCTCCAGGCTCTATCGTCCAAGCTTCCTTTTCTATCTGTTCATCCGGACAAGGTTGTCCTTCGGCCTCGTCCTTCCTTTCTACCGAAAGTGGTGACCCCCTTTCATCTTGGGCAATCTGTCACCTTGCCCACCTTCTTTCCGCCTCCGCATCCTTCCAAAGAGGAAGAGCGGCACCACCGTCTGGACCCAAAACGTCCGCTCTCCTTTTATTTGGACCGCACAAAACAGTTCAGAGTGGACGACCAGCTTTTCGTTGGCTACGTGGGTGCAAAGAAGGGAAAAGCTGTGCACAAACGGACCATCTCCCGGTGGGTCGTTTTGTGTATAAAAATCTGTTATTCCTTGGCAAAAAAGGACCCTCCTGTTGGGCTGCGAGCCCATTCTACTCGGGCCACGGCGGCTACTACTGCTTTGGGACGGGGAGTCCCTTTGCAGGACATCTGTCAGGCGGCGACGTGGGCTTCGCTGCACACGTTTGCCAGGCATTATTGCCTAGACAGCCAAGTCCGGAGGGATGGCTTCTTTGGCCGTTCTGTCCTCCAGGACTTTCTGGTGTGATCTTGGTTCGCAGACCCACCGGGGTTGGTATTTCTTGGGTATCTATTCTAAGGTGAGGAATCTAACTAACGTGTTTCTTTCAGATGAACAAGTTACTTACCTTCGGTAACGATGTATCTGTAAGAAACATTAGTTAGTTAGATTCCTCACCGACCCACCCATCCTCCCCGTTCTGCGAACTGACATTAGGGTTAAGGCTATCCTTTTCAGGGCCCTAGATTTTTTGGCACCAGTGTCGGTCTCTTGCATGGCTCTGCGTTCCTGGCGTGGAAAGCTATGTACAAGAACTGACGTCAGCGCGTGAGGGCGGCGTCTAAGTACTCCGACGTCATTCCGGCGCACGACGCCTACGACGGACGCGGAGCCGCAGACGCCTAGCGACGCGCAAGGGGTATTGCTACAAAAATCTTCCAGATCCAGTCTGACGCCTGGGGATATTCTAAGGTGAGGAATCTAACTAACTAATGTTTCTTACAGATACATTGTTACCGAAGGTAAGTAACTTGTTCTTCTTGTGCCAAAACCTCACACCCAAGATGGTAAGAGAGAGATGAGGTTTTGCGTGGATTACAGAGGTCTCAATGCTGTCACTAGGACAGATGCCCACCCAATACCTAGGGCAGATGAGCTCATTGACAGATTGGCAGCTGCCAAGTTTTTGAGTACATTTGACCTGACAGCAGGCTACTGGCAAATCAGACTAGCTGAGAATGCAGAGGCCAAAACTGCTTTCTCGACCCCATTAGGACATTATCAATTTGAGGTAATGCCCTTTGGTTTGAAGAATGCACCTGCCATTTTCCAAAGGTTGGTGAATCAAGTCCTTACAGGTCTGGATGACTACTGTGCAGCTTATCTTGATGATATTGTTGTCTTTAGCTCCACCTGGGAGGATCACCTGGTCCACCTGAGGAATGTTTTAGAGGCCCTGCAAAAGGCAGGCCTCACTATCAAGGCCACTAAGTGCCAGATAGGGCAGAGCAAGTTTGTGTACCTGGGCCACCTAGTAGGTGGGGGTCAGGCTCAACCACTAGAGAGCACGATCCAGACCATAAAGACCTGGACTCCTCCAATTACCCAGACTCAGATCAGAGCTTTCTTGGGCCTGACTGGGTACTACAGAAAGTTTGTTAAGAACTATGGGCCCATTGTGACACCACTTAATGACTTGACCTCTAAGAAGATGCCAATGAAAGTTCAGGTGACAGTAAGCTGTCAGAAAGCATTTGATGACCTGAAGCAGGCCATGTGCACTGCACATATTCTGAAAAGTCCAGACTACTCCAAGGAGTTCATTGTCCAGACAGATGCTTCTGAGTTGGGTGTGGGAGCTGTTCTTTCACAACTTAATGTAGATGGGCAAGACCAGCCCATTGCTTTTATTAGTAGAAGGCTGACCCCTAGAGAGAAACGTTGGTCAGCTATTGAGAGGGAGGCCTTTGCTGTGGTTTGGGCCCTGAAGAAACTGAGGCCATACCTGTTTGGCACTCACTTCAAGATTCAGACAGACCATAAGCCCCTCTTGTGGCTAAATCAGATGAAGGGTGAAAATCCCAAACTTCTTAGGTGGTCCATTTCCCTACAGGGGATGGACTTCACAGTGGAACATAGACCTGGGACTGACCATGCCAATGCAGATGGACTCTCCAGATATTTCTACTTCGAACATGAAGACTCAACTGGTCAAGATTAGTTTAATGTCCCTAAGTTTGGGGGGGGGGGGTTGTGTAGGAGAGTAGGGTCTGCTTTCTATGTTCACCCCCACTTTTTGCTTTTGCTTCACTGGTTTTTGACTTAGATGTGGCTGTGGGCCTGCTAATCAGACCCACAGCCCAGCTGTTCTCTCTCTAAATTCACTAAGCACTTTAGGTGCATAACCCAATTGGTAAGGATCACCTTTTTGGACCCTGTACAGTGTACCTTAGGTACCCAGGGCATAGGTGTACCCTAGGCCTACCAGGGGCTGCAGCATGTGTTATGCCACCCCTGGCTAGCCTTCCATTATGACACAACTGGCTGATCACTCAGCTGGGGCAAGGTCGTGTAATCACCCCTTGCTTAGGTGTAGTATTCCTATACCTACCTTATATATAGACACATGGGTAACCTATCAGTCACTCCTATGGCAGGCCTTAACAATCCTGAAGGCAGAGTGCTTGGTAACATGTGAGATGGTGCTCTAGCATGAGCTGAGCCTGTGTGCAGCTTTCGGAACCATGTCCTTCTAGCTGCTCTATAATATCGCCTACCATATACTCTTAAAGTGCCTTATAATCCTCGCGGTTATGGTAACTATAGTTTGGCTTTATCAAAACATGTCGTGTAAGGTGTCTAACACTTTGGAATACTACCCCCACACCATTTCTGGCGGTGAGGATAGTATTCCTCCCTTCTAGAGGGAGAAGACATGTTGAAGACCTACTACCCGGTTAAAGTTAACCAGAGCCCCAGCGTCACAAAATGGACGCTGCTGCCACAGACACGAGTCTGACCTCCTGCTGCTGGGAGACCTTCCAGTGAGGGAGGCTTGGACAATAGGTTTCCTGCCTTGGGAGGTGCTAGCACCACCCTAGACGGGCCTTAGTGTATTGGGGCAGGGAGGGATGAATGAAACGAGACACTGCCTGGGGCACACAAGGTGTCCCATGCATAGTCCAGTTCAAACCGGTGCTGGGGCACTCCAGCCCCAGTCCTGGCGCGAAACTGGACAAAGGGAAGGGGGTGTAACCACCCCCTCCCTGGTCCCACCCATAGGAAGGACCTAGCAGGTAACCCAGCCCCCCAGATTAGTATAAGAGTGGGAGCTGAGTCCCTAGGACTTTAGATTATCCTGAACCTGCATCTTGAACAGAAACTCTGCACCTTCGACATTCTACTACGGAAGAAGACTGAAGAATCTCCCTTGTGGCCAAGGAGTGACCACCCTGGGCAACCAGGCACCATCCAGCGACCGCTGCTTGCTTTGCGACTGATCCTACGAGGGACGACTGCAGAGACTGACCAGCGCCGTGACTTCCAGACACCTCTGAACCAGATCCACATCTACAGCAAAGCTGAGACCCGTGGAGGTGACGAGGGACGTGGGACCGGCGACTTTGGAAAAGTGGCTAGTAACTGACTAGCACGACTTCTGAGGCTTCCTCGAGGCTGTGCTTGGGGAATTGAGAAGCCCCAATCCCGAGCACCATCTGCAAAGAAGATCAGCTCCCCACACTTCACGTGTTCTGCGTGGGGCCCTTCTGCACCTGAGTTGCTCGACGTGTTGTCCGGTTGCTGGCCCGTTGGCTAGTGACCATTGTGACGACGAACCTTCAATTTTGCCTTGCTGGTCCGGCTCCTCCAGACTGGCACCCGCTCCCCTGTGAAAGGGAAGCACCCCAGGCCTTCCTGGTCTGCGACAGAAGCAAGTCCTCCATCTTGCGTGGGTTACGCTTGCCAAGGCTTGTTGGGTCCTAACTTGACATCGACGCCGCCGACAGCAAGAGCCTTCGTGGGACAGCTCGCCTCCTGGTTCTGGTCGTCCTCGACGCCTCCTTGTACCCGTGGCTGCTGGCTGCTGCGACAAGCTTCACCTCTTCACCTGCATCTTCATGACATCGCCTGGTTCCTTCCTGGTTCCTTCCAGGCTCCTGGCTGGTGACCTAGACTCTGTCCCCTCTGCTTGCAGGTATCCTCCTTCCTGATTCCATCCTTGGAATCCACCGGACACACTTCACTGACTGCCTGTCAGCAACTTTCTTCAGGCATCCATAGGAGTCGACGACTAAACCCGACGCAAGTTCACACCTATGCACCCGCAGCCCGTGGGCTAGGTAACTTGAGTACTCCAGTGCTCACAAGGGTATTGACTACCCAAGTGTCTAGTTTCCAAGTCTCTAACTCCTAGTTCCTTCCGAAGTGTCCTAAAACTCTTAATTACTAAATACTACTATTTCTATCGACTTTAACGCATAGCGCGTGAGTGTTTCCACTCTGCACCTGAATCCCGTGGGCCTCCCACTGCCTAGCAACTGATAGGATAGTGTAGCCCCAGCGATTCCCTAGGCCTAGGCCTACACTGTTTGTGACAGTGGTTCTTATACCACTTACTTAGTATATGGTTTGCGTGGCCCCTAGGGCCTAACTGTATTACTTACCTGTGTGACTTATGTATGCTTGAATAAGACTGTGTTGTACTTACCTAGAATCACATAAAGAGTGCTGAGGGTGTTTTGACTAGAATAAATACATTCTATTTTTATAATATATCTGTTGTGATGTCCTTTCATTTGGTATTCAAGGGATTATAATGGTATAACAGCTGGCTTCACATGCCATACAGAGTTTAGCCTAAGACTGCTCTTGTCCATGCTACCACTAGGATAGCTGGTCTATAAGGTCGACTTTACAACCAATCACCATAAGGGTTGTTTGGACTGATACAAGGTGTACACTAGAACTAGTGACATCCTATATCAGGCCAACTTCTCACAGCTCCCCCCTCCAGCCATGCCACCGCAGTACCACCGCATGTCGGGGGATCACTTGCAAATTCTGCAGGAGGAAGTTACGGCCCTCTTGCCCAAGGGGGCCATCGAGCGCGTTCCTGGCCCAGAAGTAGGTCGGGGTTGTTGTTCCCACTACTTTCTGGTTCCCAAGAAGGGCAAAGGGGGCCTATGCCCTATCTTGGACCTCAGGAGGGTCAACGCCTTCCTCCGGAAGGAGGAGTTCAAGATGCTCACCTTAGCTCAGGTTCTGGCTGCCCTAGACCCTGGAGACTGGATGGTAGCGTTGGACTTGCAGGACGCTTATTTCCACATCCCCGTCCTGCCGGCCCACCAGCATTACCTGCGGTTCATGGTAGGCCACGAGCACTTTCAGTTTACCGTGCTCCCCTTCGGCCTCACCAGTGCCCCTTGGGTGTTTCCGAAAGTGATGGCGGAGGTCACAGCTCATCTGTGCAGATTAGGGGTTCCAGTCTTCCCCTATCTCGACCACTGGCTGTTGAAGGCGGGCTCGCCCCAGGCAGTCGTCTCCCACCTCCAGACTACGGCCGACCTCCTGCATTTGCTGGGGTTCTCCATCAGTGTGCCGAAGTCGCATCTGAGTCCCTCCCAGAAGCTCCTCTTCATCGGAGCGGTTCTGGACTCGGCGCTGTTCCAGGTCTATCCTCCGGAACAGCGGGTTGGGGATATTCAGGCTCTGATTCCGATCTTGCGGCCTTTATCCCGGGTTTCGGGCAGGTTGGTGCTGCGGCTTCTGGGTCTGATGGCCTCCTGCATCCTGCTGGTACATCACGCCAGGTGGCCGATGCGGGCTCTGCAGTGGGATCTGAAGTTTCAGTGGGCCCAGCATCGGGGCAACCTGTCCGACCATGTCTTGCTCTCAGAGGGCACTGCAAGACAGTTGCAGTGGTGGCTCACGGACAGCGATTGGGTCAGTGGCATATCCCTCTGCCTACCCCAACTGGAGCACGTAGTGGTGACGGATGCGTCCCTCCTGGGATGGGGGGGTCACATGGGATAGGCGAAGATCAGAGGCCTCTGGTCTCCGGCGGAGTCCCGGCTCCATATCAACCTATTGGAGCAGCAGGCGATCCAGCTTGCACTGAAGGCATTCCTTCCCTCTGTTCGGGGAAGTGTAGTGCAGGTGTTCACGGACAACACCACCGCCATGTGGTATTGCAACAAACAGGGCGGGGTGGGGTCATGGACCCTTTGTCAGGAGGCTTTACGCCTCTGGACATGGCTGGAACATCAGGACATCACCCTGGTGGTTCAACACTTGGCGGGCTCTCTGAACACCAGGGCAGACAAACTCAGCCGCCGGTGCATGATGGATCACGAATGGCATCTGAACTCGGATGTGGCGCAAGGCCTCTTTCGACAGTGGGGTGAGCCTTGGTTAGATCTATTCGTCACTGAAGAGAACGTGCAATGTCAGCAGTTCTGCGTGTTGGAATTTCCAAGGCGGCACTCGTTCGGAGACGCTTTTCGTCGCGAGTGGAGTTGCGGTCTGTTGTACACCTTTCCGCCTATACCACTTCTGCCCAGAGTGCTGAAGAAGATCAGGCGCGACCAGGCCCAAGTCATCCTTGTGGCTCCGGATTTTGCACGAAGATACTGGTATCCCGAGCTACTCAGCCTATCGGCTTGCTGATCAGCCTTCTCTTTTTAAATCCCCTGTTGTTTCTCGATTCTTTAAGGGCATTACTCACATGTTTCCTCCTGTCCCTTTCGTAATGCCTCTTTGGGATTTGAATCTAGTGTTGACCTATCTGATGTGCACTCCCTTTGAGCCGCTTCTTAACTGTCCTCTTCGTCTTCTGACTCTCAAGACTGCTTTCCTGGTTGCCATCACCTCTGCCAGAAGAGTGAGTGAGCTCCAGGCTCTTTCTAAACCTCCTTTCCTCTCTGTCCATCAGGACAAGGTTGTTCTGAGGACTCGCCCTTCTTTTCTTCTTAAGGTGGTTACTGTCTTTCACATCGGGCAGTCCGTTACCTTACCCACCTTCTTTCCGCCTCGCATCCCTCGAAAGAGGAAGAGAGGCTCCACCGCCTGGACCCAAAACGGGCGCTGTCCTTCTATCTGGACCGCACCAAACAGTTCTGGGTGGATGACCAACTCTTTGTTGGCTACGTGGCCGCTAAGAAGGGGCGGGCGGTGTACAAGCGAACCATCTCTCGTGGGTCGTTTTGTGTAGCAAGGTCTGTTATTCCTTAGCTAAAAAGGAAACTCCTGTGGGGCTGAGGGCCCATTCCACTCGGGCCACAGCGGCAAAGACTGCCCTGGGCAGGGGAGTCCCCTTGCAGGACATTTGTCAGGCAGCAACGTGGGCCTCGCTGCACACGTTTGCCAAACATTATTGCCTGGACAGCCAAGTCCGGAGAGACGGCTTCTTTGGCCGTTCCGTTCTCCAGGACTTCCTGGTGTGATCTTGGTTTGCAGACCCACCTCCGAGGTTGGTATTGCTGGGGGTATCTATTTTAAGGTGAGGAATTCAACTAACTTATTTCTTTCAGATGAACAAGTTACTTACTTTCGGCAACGATATATCTGTAAAAACATTAGTTAGTTAGATTCCTCACCACCCCACCTATCCTCCCCGTTCTGCGAGCCGATATCTAGGGTTAAGGTCATCCCTTACAGGGCCCTAGATTCTTGGCACCAGTGTCGGTCTCTTGCATGGCTCTACGTTCCTGGCGCGGAAAGCTGTCTACAAGAACTGACGTCAGCGCGCGAGGGCGGCGTCTAAGTACTCCGACGTCATCCCGGCGATCACGACGCCGACGACGGACGCGGAGCCGCCGACGACGCCACCTAGCGCGTGCAAGGTTATTGCTGACGAAAAAATCTTTCCGGATCCAGCCTGACGCCTGGGGATATTCTAAGGTGAGGAATCTAACTAACTAATGTTTCTTACAGATATATCGTTACCGAAGGTAAGTAACTTGTTTGTCACTACAAACAAAACATAATAATAACGCGTGATTGACCAGTTCACAGTCCAGGGGCAATATCATGACAGTGGCTGCTTTTTCCGATGTGTTTTTTTGTAATGATTTTAGTTATTTTTACAGTAAAGTTTATTCAATTCAAAGTAACATGTCTTTTAAATATAGTTTTTTTTTTTTAAAGGGGAAGTCATTTGTAAACACTTGATACTAAGTGCATAAGCTAGTACAGCAACAGATATTTTTTTGTAATTGTTATGCTAATCTTGCATTAATGTGCCATAACCTGATTTCAGGTAAAGGATACACCATATTTCCAAAAGAAAACAATCCCTCCTAGTGATGACCGTGCAGCACGAATATTGGTACCTGATATCGGAGGTAAACTGCTTAATATAATACAGTTTTTGTAAGTATTTTGATAGCATTTGTGCAATTTGGATTGGCACAGCGGAGCAGTCTTGCAGCTATTTTCAATGATTGCTCATTATTAGGTCTGGCATTAACCAATACCTTCAGAATTTGCTAAAACTATGTATCTGAAAGAAACACGTTAGTTAGATTCCTCACCTTAGAATATCCCCAGGCGTCGGACTGGATCCGGAAGATTTTTCGTCAGCAATACCCCTTGCGCGTCGCTAGGCGTCGTCTGCGGCTCCGCGTCCGTCGTCGGCGTCGTGCGCCGGGATGACGTCGTCGGAGTACTTAGACGCCGCCCTCGCGCGCTGACGTCAGTTCTTCTTTTTTCCGCGCCAGTAAGCGCAGATCCGGGAGAGCTACCCCTTTTAGTCTTTTTTGACTAAATCTTTTTTGATCATTTTTGATCCTTGTCTGTCGACATCTGGTGCCGGTAGGATGCCTGGGTTCAAGGCTTGCGAGGATTGTCATCGACTGATGTCGGTGACCGATCACCACCGCCGGTGCCTCTACTGCTTAGGCCCCGACCACGACGCGGAGTCGTGCAACGACTGCCAGGCCCTGACTTCGAAGGCTAGGCGGGAGCGGTCCCGCAAGCTTCTCGAGCTTCGCCACTCGGCTCCGCGTCGTGCGCGATCCCGGTCCAGGAGGAGGTCCAAGGATCGCTCGCGGAGCCCTAGCCGACGCCATCGATCGTCCGGCTCCAAGTCGTCGGGTAAGTCCAAACGCTCAAAGAAGTCCAAGAGGCGACACCGCTCTTCGGACTCCCCTCGCCGGTCGCGCGACTCGGCCGAGGGTCAGGGTGGTTCCACCCCCGCGGCTCCGGCGGAGCCGCAGGTGCCGCGTCCGCCCCCATACCTTCCGGTCCCTGGGACTGACGCGGCGCCGGCGGAGATCAGTGCCTTCCTCTCGGCCATGAGGAGCCTGGCCCCGCCGTCGACGCCCGCTGGCGCGCCTTCGGGCCCCGCGGACTCGACTGGGCGACCTCGCCTGCCGGCGGCTCCGGCCCCGGCGCCGTCGACGACTCCGGTCTCGACGCCGCAGGTCCCCGCGGGGCCCATGCCTGGGCCCCAGTCAACGCCGGTTGACCTAGTCACTCCTCCACCGGCGCCGACGCCTGAACCACCGACGCAGTCACCGGCGCCTTTGACGCCGACACCCCAGTTTAGCCCTCATCCGGACCCGGCGCCGGCGCGGCGTCGACCGACGCCGCATCCGACGCCGCTTGAGTCCTACCATCTCTACAGTCCGGTTCCGATCATTCCTCCTGTTTATCAGGAATCGGAAGAAGGGGGCGACTGGGAGGGGTTCGAGGACCCTCTGGCTGTTCAGTCACAGCTTTCTCAGGACTGGGCAGATGAACTGGGGGAGGCCAGTGGGCTGGACACCTCGCCAGACACTGGATTCACTTCTCCTCCGACCGTGGCTTCGGAGGAGGGTGCAGCATTTTCTGTGGTGCTGCGCAAGGCGGCCGAGGCCCTTGGGCTCGAGTTGCCTGCCGTGGCTGTGAGGACTAACATCCTCACTGAGGTGCTTCAAACCTCAGCAAGCTCCACTGAGCCTCTGCTGCCGTTCAACGAGGCCCTCACTGACGTTCTGCAGGGCACCTGGTCCAAGCCCTCCACAGTTCCTCCTGTGGATAGGAACGTTGCCAGGCGCCACCGCCCTGCCCTGGGCGACCCCAGTTTCCTGTCCCAACACCCCACCCCCGAGAGTCTGGTTATCCAGGCCTCTACCTCCCAATCCTCCTTCCCGACCGCTCCGCCGGACCGGGATTCCAAGAGACTCGAGCAGTTTGGCAAGAAACTGTTCTCGTCCCTTAGTTTGGGCCTGCGGTCCTTAAATACCGCCTGTCTCTTGGACCGTTATTCCCATTCCCTGTGGGATACGGTGGAGGACGTGCTGCCCCTGTGCCCGGAGGAGGTCCGGACGCGTCTTACCCAGGCTTTGGCCGATGGGAGGGATGCAGCACGGCACGCCATACGATGTGGGCTTGACACCACGGACTCGCTGGGTCGGGCGATTTCAACCACGGTGGCGCTCCGCCGCCACGCCTGGATGCGGTCCACGTCATTTTCCGGGGATGTCCAGACCACCCTCATGGACATGCCCTTTGATGGCACTCGCCTGTTTGGTGAGAAGGCGGACAGTGCGCTGAACCGCTTTAAGGACTCCCGGGCTACGGCCAAGTCCTTGGGCCTTTCGGCTCCGCGGGCGCACACCTCCGCTTTTCGCCCCTTTCGTGGCCAAGGAAGGGGCGCCTCCTCACGTCCGCAAAGCCACCAGCCGCAGAACCAACCTGCGCGCGGTCGCGGACGTGGCTTCCGCCGTGGCGGAAATGGAGGCCGACGTGGTCAGCCCACTTCCACCCCGGCAGCATCCGCCTCAAAGCCCTCCTAGTCCGAGCTTTCAGGCCCATACCACGCCAGTGGGCGGCAGAGTTCGCCATCACCTGCTCCACTGGCGGTCCATTACATCGGACAGGTGGGTGCTGCAAATCGTCCGAAGGGGCTACTCCCTCCCCTTCGAGACGACCCCTCCAGCCATGCCACCGCAGCACCACCGTATCTCGGGGGATCATTTGAATCTTCTCCGCGAGGAAGTTTCGGCTCTCTTGGCCAAGGGGGCCGTCAAGCGCGTTCCGAGCCCAGAAGTAGGTCGTGGTTGTTATTCCCACTACTTTCTGGTTCCCAAGAAGGGCAAAGGGGGCCTACGCCCTATCTTGGACCTCCGGAACGTCAATGCCTTCCTCCGAAAGGACAGGTTCAAGATGCTAACGTTGGCTCAGGTTTTAGCTGTCCTAGACCCTGGAGACTGGATGGTAGCGTTGGACTTGCAGGACGCATATTTTCATATCCCCGTCCTGCCGGCCCACCGGCGTTACCTGCGGTTCATGGTGGGCCAAGAGCACTTTCAGTTTACCGTGCTCCCCTTCGGCCTCACCAGTGCCCCTCGGGTGTTCACGAAAGTGTTGGCGGTGGTCGCAGCTCATCTGCGCAGATCAGGGGTTTCAGTCTTCCCCTATCTCGACGACTGGTTGTTGAAGGCGGGCTCGCCCCAGGCAGTCGTCTCCCACCTCCAGACTACGGCGGATCTCCTGCATTTGCTGGGGTTTTCCATCAACGTGCCGAAGTCACACCTGAGTCCCTCTCAGAAGCTCCTCTTCATCGGAGCGGTTCTCGATTCGGCGCAGTTCCGGGTCCATCCACCGGAACAGCGGGTCCGGGATATACAGGCCCTGATTCCCATCTTTCGGCCTCTATCCCGGGTTTCGGTCAGGCTAGTGTTGCGGCTTCTGGGGCTGATGGCCTCCTGCATCCTACTAGTGCATCACGCCAGGCGGCGCATGCGGGCTCTGCAGTGGGACCTGAAGTTTCAGTGGGCCCAGCATCACGGCAACCTGTCCGACCATGTCTTGATCTCGGAGGGCACTGCACAGCAGTTGCAGTGGTGGCTCACGGACCGCGAGTGGGTCAAGGGCAAGAGCCTCTCCCTTCCCCAACCGGAGCATGTCGTAGTGACGGATGCGTCCCTCCTGGGTTGGGGTGGCCATATGGGGGAGGCGGAGATCAGAGGCCTCTGGTCTCCGGCGGAGTGTCGTCTCCACATCAACCTGTTGGAGTTGAGAGCGATCCGGCTTGCACTGAAAGCCTTCCTTCCCTCTGTCAGGGTAAGTGTCGTGCAGGTGTTCACGGACAACACCACCGCCATGTGGTATTGCAACAAACAGGGCGGGGTGGGGTCGTGGACCCTTTGTCAGGAGGCTCTGCGCCTCTGGACGTGGCTGGAACACCAGGGCGTCACCCTAGTGGTTCAACATCTGGCGGGCTCTCTGAACGCCAGAGCAGACGAACTCAGCCACCGGTGCATGATGGATCACGAATGGCGTCTGAACTCCGAAGTGGCGCAAGGTCTCTTTCAGCAGTGGGGAGAGCCTTGGTTAGATCTATTCGCCACCAAAGAGAACGCGCAATGTCAGCAGTTCTGCGCGTTGGAATTTCCAAGGCGGCGCTCGCTCGGCGACGCTTTTCGTCACGAGTGGAGTTGCGGTCTGTTGTACGCCTTACCGCCTATACCACTTCTGCCCAGAGTGCTGAAGAAGATCAGGCACGACCGGGCCCAAGTCATCTTGGTGGCTCCGGATTGGGCACGAAGATACTGGTATCCCGAGCTACTCAGTCTGTTGACCGATCCCCCGATACGTCTGCCCCTTCGGGAGGATCTTCTGTCGCAGCAGCAGGGGACGGTCCTCCACCCGAACCTGTCCAGCCTCCACCTCCATGCGTGGAGATTGAGCGGCGGCAGTTGATGCCATTTGACTTGCCTCCTGAAGTCTGTGATATCATTCTGGCAGCCAGGCGTCCCTCCACAAAGTCGGTATACGCCTGCCGGTGGAACAAATTTGTGGCATGGTGCACAGCAAAGGCTGTGGATCCCCTTTCCGCCCCTCTTTCTGAGGTTCTCCTCTTCCTTCTTTCTCTGGCCCGGCAGGGCTCTGCCCTGGGCACCCTGAAAGGTTATCTTGCTGCCATCTCCGCCTTCTTGCGGCTTCCTGATCAGCCTTCTCTTTTCAAGTCCCCTGTGGTTACACGCTTTCTCAAAGGCATTACACACACGTTCCCTCCTGTCCCTTTTGTAATGCCTCAGTGGGACTTGAATCTGGTATTGACATTCCTGATGTGCGCTCCCTTCGAGCCTCTTCACAATTGCCCTCTTCGTCTTCTAACTCTAAAGACTGCTTTTCTGGTAGCCATCACCTCGGCTAGACGGGTGAGTGAGCTCCAGGCTTTATCTTCAAAGCCTCCTTTTCTATCTGTTCATCCGGACAAGGTTGTCCTTCGGCCTCGTCCCTCCTTTCTTCCTAAAGTGGTGACTCCATTTCACCTTGGGCAGTCTGTCACCTTGCCCACCTTCTTTCCGCCTCCGCATCCTTCCAAAGAGGAAGAGAGGCTCCACCGTCTGGACCCAAAACGTGCGCTCTCCTTTTATCTGGACCGCACAAAACAGTTCCGGGTGGACGACCAGCTTTTTGTTGGGTACGTGGGCGCTAAGAAGGGGAAAGCTGTGCACAAACGAACCATCTCTCGGTGGGTCGTTTTGTGTATAAAAATTTGCTATTCCTTGGCTAAAAAGGACCCTCCTGTTGGGCTGCGCGCCCATTCTACTCGGGCCACGGCGGCTACTACTGCCTTGGGACGGGGAGTCCCTTTGCAGGACATCTGTCAGGCGGCGACGTGGGCTTCGCTACACACGTTTGCCAGGCATTATTGCCTTGACAGCCAAGTCCGGAGCGATGGCTTCTTTGGCCGTTCTGTCCTCCAGGACTTTCTGGTGTGATCTTGGTTCGCAGACCCACCACCGGGGATGGTATTGCTTGGGTATCTATTCTAAGGTGAGGAATCTAACTAACGTGTTTCTTTCAGATGAACAAGTTACTTACCTTCGGTAACGATGTATCTGTAAGAAACATTAGTTAGTTAGATTCCTCACCGACCCTCCCATCCTCCCCGTTCTGCGAACTGACATCTAGGGTTAAGGTTATCCTTTTCAGGCCCCTAGATTTTATTTTTGGCACCAGTGTCGGTCTTTGCATGGCTCTGCGTTCCTGGCGCGGAAGGCTATGTACAAGAACTGACGTCAGCGCGCGAGGGCGGCGTCTAAGAACTCCGACGACGTCATCCCGGCGCACGACGCCGACGACGGACGCGGAGCCGCATACAACGCCTAGCGACGCGCAAGGGGTATTGCTGACGAAAAATCTTCCGGATCCAGTCTGACGCCTGGGGATATTCTAAGGTGAGGAATCTAACTAACTAATGTTTCTTACAGATACATCGTTACCGAAGGTAAGTAACTTGTTCTTATAATATACTTACTCATAGGGGCTCTTGGCAGGCCAGCTCTCTTCAGCCATGTGATTGAGAGATATATATATATGTATATATATATATATATATCTCCAAAGAACTCCTTCCCATCACGCCCACTCCCATCGGCTGAGGAAAGAGCACGGACCACGTAGTTTGTACTGCTGGCTATTTTATTGTTGCTCCCAACAGACCATAGTAGCCATGACTCGTTTCGTCCCTCACAGGGGACTTGATCATATATATATATATATTCAACATTGCCTCCTCTTTAATAAAGAGAACTGCCTGCACTCCAATGTGGGAATATTTCATCCGACTTTTATTAGGCAAACCAGCAACACTCAGGACGCATGATGTAAACTATTTATGCTACTAATGCTTTCTGATGGATACATCTGCCTGTGGATTCCTCACCTTGTGAATATCCCCTGTGCCAGCATTCTACGGAATTTTTCCTAGCTCTCCACACCAACGTGGACGTCATAATTCCACGGCTCTGCTCGCGACTCCGTATGATGTCACCGGACCATAAGAGGCCCATATCGATGTCATGACGTCAGTTCCCTTATTTCCGCGCCATCGATTCGTAACGGTTTTCTAGCACTTTCCTTGGTTGAAGAGTTACTTTGTTGTTAACTTGTGAGTTACTGTATTTTAAAGTACTCATGTCTTCGTTGAGGAAGTCAGCATTTAAGCCGTGTAGGGAATGTGGGGGTCACATGTCCATCACTGACCCCCATGAAGATTGCTTATGGTGTCTGTCGTCGGATCACGGCGTGAAGGACTGTTCCTGTTGCTGGAAAATGAACCCAAAGGCACTTAAGGAACGGGAAGCGAAGCTGTTTATGGCCAAGGCGAAGAAGGAAGGTAGAGGTCGCAAGCGATACAAGTCGAAGCCGGAGTCGTCGACTTCGCACTCGTCAAGTCGAGAAGACATAAGAAAAAGAGGAAGCATGAGTCTCGGCACCGATCGACGAAGGGTAGGGCTTCGAAATCGCCTTCACCTCGACGTCACAGTAGGGACTTTGTTTCACCTTCTCCTTCTCCTCGTGTCACTTTGGAGAAGTCTCCTTTGCCTAAGGTAACTCCGGCGCAGTCTCCAGCGCCGAGGGGTTCACCAGCTTCCGACTCCGGGCCGAATCAGGTTGCTGAACTCTCTCCTGTGCCTGAAGGTGAACCAGTGGATCCGGTAGAGGCTCCGTCGGCTCTGGCGCCGGTTACTTCCCGGCTGGATACCGGATCGAATCCATAACCGCAATTCCCGGCTCCAGGGGCGGATCCGTTGCATTTTTCAAATGCCATGTATGGAGTATTTCATAGAGCAGCCTTCCCATCCGGAGCACCTTCAGGTCCCATGGGTCCGCTGGCATTCAGTTTGGGCGTGCCACAACACTATGCTCAGGCACCATTTATGCCCTTCATGCCGATGGCGCCGTCATGGCAGTTTCTGCGCCGTCTGGAGAGTTTTCCTCCCGGCCTCATCTGGATCGTGTGCCTTCGTCGGAGCCTCCCTCGACGCCGGCGCCAGCTGCGCCGCGTGTGACGCCTCCGAGCCCACGAACGGCGCTGCCGACGCCGTGTCCACGGGTTCATTCACGGAGAGAGGCTCAGAGGCTTATAGAAGAGGAGCAGTATCATGCAGAGGAAGTGGAGGAAGGTGAATTAGATGATTCAATGGATAAGTTTGAAGGAATTCAGGAGGCAAGCGGATTGGACACCACTCCTGAGTGGGAACTTACTTCTTCGAGGTCTTCTCCGCCTCAAGAGCTGGCTCCTTACTATTTGGTAATAAAGAAGGCTACGGAGCTTTTACATTTTCAGTTGACTTCTGCTGAATATAAGCCGAACTTATTGACGGAGGTTCTACATTCGCCTTCCTCAATTGTTGAGACTCTGTTGCCTTTTAATGAGGCCATCCTGGATCCTATCATGGACTTTCTTCGCCTGCTGTTTCAAGGGCTGTGGCTTGAAAATATAGAGTAGCTGCAGGGGATCCTAGCTTTTTTTCTTCACATCCATCTCCAGAGAGTTTGGTAGTGCAAGCATCCTGCTCCAAACAATCTTTGGATTGCGTATTTCCACATCCCAATTCTGAAGTCGCACAGTTAGTATCTCTGTTTTACGGTTGGGTCGCAACACCAGTTTGTGGTCCTCCCATTTGGTCTTACTACTGGACCTCGAATCTTCACCAAGGTGATGGCGGTGGTGGCTGCCCATCTCAGGAGGTTGGGGATTCTGGTTTTCCCCTACCTGGACGACTGGCTACTGAAAGCAGAGTCGCCAGAGATGGTGCAACATCATCTGCAGGTAACATCACATCTGTTATTCAACTTGGGTTTTTCAATCAATGTGCCTAAATCTCACCTGGTGCCCTCTCAACGCAACCTGTTCATAGGGGCGGTTCTGGACACTACTGTGTGTCGAGCATTTCCTCCTCCACAAAGAATTCTCGACATTCAGGAGATGATCCCTTTATTCCACAATGGAGCAGTTGTTCCAGTTCTGAAGGTCCTGTGTCTGCTCGGTCTGTTCACCTCCTGCATTCAGTTGGTCAACCATGCACGCTGGCACATGAGGGCGCTCCAGTGGTGTCTCCGCAGGCAGTGCTATCAGCACAACGGGGATCTCGGGGAGTCAGTCAATATCTCCAGAGAAGCTGCAGCGGATCTGTCTTGGTGGAGTGTGGAGGGCAATCTGTCTCAAGGAAAGCCCTTTTATCTTTCTCAAACTGTGGCCACAGTGATAACGGATGCCTCCACCCTAGGGTGGGGTGCTCATCTGGGGGATCTGGAGATCAAGGGTCTTTGGTCTCCAGAGGAAAGATTGCTTCATATCAATCTTCTGCATTTGCGGGCGATACGTTTGGCGCTCAAAGCCTTTCTCCTTTCCCTTCGCGGTCAGTCGGTTCAAGTCCTGACGGACAACACTACCGCGATGTGGTATGTCAACAAGCAGGGTTGTACTGTCTCTGCAGAGAGGCTTTGCGACTTTGGTCCTGGGCTCAGGACCATCAGATTTGCTTGATGAGGAATCATCTGGCAGGGGTGCTGAACGTACGTGCGTACAGTCTCAGTCGACAGTTTTCCGCCGACCACGAGTGGAGGCGTCATCCAGAGGTAGTTCAGCACATCTTCCGGACGTGGGGGACTCCTCGGGTGGACCTGTTTGCCACTCAAGAGAACGCGCATTGCCCATCTTTCTGCAGTCTCTAGTTTCTGATGCAGGGGGCGTTTGGGGATGCGTTTCAGTTGAGTTGGGGCTCACAACTCCTTCACGCGTTTCCTCCCATACTCTTGATTCCTCGGGTTCTGAGAAAGATTCGCCAAGACCGGGCCCAAGTTACATTGATCCCCCCGGATTGGCCAAGAAGCGTGTGGTACACAGATCTACTTCACCTTTCGTCGCACCCTCCGCTCCGTCTCCCTCTCAGGGCCGACCTCCTCTTGCAGTCGAAGGGGCAGGTTCTACACCCCCACCTCCAGATCCTGCACCTTCATGCCTGGAGATTGAACAGGGCAACCGGAGTTCTTTCTCTCTCCCACCGGACGTAGTGGATGTTATATTATCATCCAGGCGACACTCCACTAAGTCAATTTATTCCTATAGATGGTCTAAGTTTGTAAAATGGTGTGGAGAGAGATCCATTGACCCTTTAAAGGCCCACTTGTCAAATGTGCTTCAGTTTGCTCTTTCATTGGCTCAGCAGGGTTTTACTGTGGCGACAGTTAAGGGCTATTTATCAGCCTTATTGGCTTTTCTGTGTCTTCCAGATCAGCCGTCGTTATTTAAATCTCCTATTGTTTTAAGATTTATCAAAGGTCTTACTAATAGGTTTCCACCTACTCCCTTTGTAATGCCACAGTGGGACCTTAATCTTGTTTTAACTTTTTTGATGGGGTCCCCTTTTGAGCCCCTTCATAGCTGTCCTTTGAGGCTGTTGTCTTTTAAAACGGTCTCTCTTGTAGCCAAAACCTCAGCAAGGAGGGTGAGTGAGCTTCAAGCTCTTAGTTCTAAACCCCGTTTTTAACCTTACATGCTGAAAGGATGGTCCTCAGGACCAGGGCTGCTTTCCTACCTAAGGTAGTTACTCCTTTTCATCTGGGGCAGTCCATTACTCTCCCTGTGTTTTATCCTTACCCTTCCAAGGAGGAGGAGAGTCTTCACCGCTTGTACCCTAAAAGAGCAGAGAGCTTTTATTTGGACAGAACAAAAGACATACGTTTGGAAGATCAGCTCTTCGTGGGCTATGTTGGACACTCAAAAGGCAAAGCTGTACACAAGCGCACTCTGTCCAGGTGGATCATCCTAACCATCAAGATCTGCTACGCCCTGGTTGGTAAGGTTCCACCTGAGGGTATTAGAGCTCATTCTACTAGAGCTAAGTCTTCCACCTCTGATTTGGCCAGTGGTGTTCCAGTTGCAGACATTTGTAAAGCTGCGGCTTGGGCCTCCCTCCATACTTTCACAAAGCATTATTGCGTAGGCTCTGATATGAGGAGGGAGGGCCATTTCGCGCGCTCTGTCTTGCAGGACTTTTTGGTATAGGAACAGTAGACACCCTCCTTCGGGAGTTGGACTGCTGTGGGAATCTAGTCACAAGGTGAGCAATCCACAGGCAGATGTATCCATAAGAAGAACAAGTTACTTACCTTCGGTAACGCTTTTTCTGGTGCATACAGTATCTGCCTGTGGATTCCTCACTGACCCACCCGCCTCCCCGTTGTCCACCTTTGTATACCTAAAAAGATAACTTTTTTGGCTGGTTGTTTATTCATTGTATTTTCTATCTAGTACATTTATAGGAAATGCTGATGTTTTTAGCTTCCCTTTTTTACTTTGTGCTATATATATATTGGTTCAAATGTTGTGTACTATGTATACTTGAGTCTGTGTCAGTCCACCTGTTCGCCTCGGAGGCAGGGAAAAAATGGGTAGAACTGACGCCATCACGCCGACGTGGCTCTCTTATGGCTCCGGTGACGTCATACGGAGTCGCGAGCGGAGCCGTGGAATTATAATGTCGGCGTGGAGAGCTAGGAAAAATTCAGTGGAATGCTGGCGCAGGGGATATTCACAAGGTGAGGAATCCACAGGCAGATACTGTATCCACCAGAAAAAGCGTTACCGAAGGTAAGTAACTTGTTCATTTGCACAATGTGAAAATATAAAAACAAATCAATTCATTTTTATAAAAAATATGCGCATATACATGTTAAACATTGCTTTCACGTACATAAGAGAATCAAGCCGCATTTGTTGGTTTGTAGGTTTTACGACTTCATTGGCACTGTCACTTTAAAATATGGTGTAAAAAATGGTATAAAAATCACGTGGTTAACAGAGCGCGTCGTGATCAAGGCCCTTCGGGGCTGAAACGCACAATGGCTACCATATAACTTGTGGTTAATAAAAAATTACCTAAACGCTCATCAGTGTTCCGTGCTCCATCTTTTGGAAGATTCCGAAGTACCGGTGGTTGGTGAAGTGCCTGTGATATGTCAAGCTGGTTGTTGTCTTCCCCGACTTAACACGGACCCCTCCTCGCAAAGGGCAAGCAGTCGGACAAGGAAGGCTGAGTCTGGTAACGGACACCGCATTTTTAATCCTGGAGGATATTCTGCAGCCTTGCCCCCCAGCTACTGCAACGAAAGTCCACACGGATCTCGGAGTGTGGCGGACCCAGGTCGGAGGACTCGGAAGACGCCAGCACTGGAGTGAAGGTAGGACGAACTCTAAATCTGCTGGGTGAGGAGTAGAGCGGGGACCGTGATTAAGGGAACCAAAAGACTGTAAAACACACATTCGTCTGTTCCCCAGTACCGAGTCCCGTATTTACAAGATTTATTAAAACCACAAAATATGTCGGCCGACGCGCTCCGTGATTGAGAGGCGGCTGCTTTCTAAATGTTTGATGACGCACGTAGTCCCAGCCTAAACTTGGTTCCCCAGAATGCACCAATAAGCAATACCGTCACCAGCCTTAGGGAGAAAATGCAGTACTTGGAGAAACTTATGAAAAGTGAACAGAGCAAATGGTGGGAGGGCAAATCCCTCCAAAGATACTTAGATGTTGGAAGGATCCCGCACGGTCTAAGAATCCTAATAGCACCAAGCTACGAGACCCCGGATCCAAAAATTATGAAAGAGTGGCGGAAACTAATTTAGAACCCTCCAAAAGACTAGTAATGACTTTAGTCAAATACGCAGAGGTTGCCCGTCTCAAATTACAGAAACAAATTGAACATCTAAATGACGAAATAAGCAATCTAAATCAAAGCCAAGATGAAACAAAACTACATGACGAAATGACAAAATGACTGCGAAAAGAAGAGGAAAAAATAAGAGAATGCAAAACATAAAAATTCCACAGGGATAAGGCCGATTATGAATGCGGCCGCATCTTCACCTTTGCCAGGAAATACGACTCCCTGAAAGTATCCAGAAACAACAGGCTGTCTAGACCAAAGCCATTACCAGCACAAATAGAGGAGCGCAAGCAGATTCCTCTACCTCTGAATTAAGCTCCGCGATGGAAAGTGAGACGGAACTTGAATCCAGAAATTTCAGAGGCCTGCAAGTCCCAGGTAAACTGTCACTTGAGCAGGAAGTGGGTTTTTATGCGAAGAACAAAGACAAACGCTGCGCCCAAGACCTCCACAACAACAAAGACAAGGAAAAACAACTCAATCAGACGAAGGGAGAGTGGACACGCTAACAGGCGGAGAACAAAGGAAACCAAACGCAAGGAAATGGAAGCGCAAACAAAAGACCCAGTAACATCAAACAATACAGTCGTCAACCTTGTAGGAGAGTAGGGTCTGCTTTCTATGTTCACCCCCACTTTTTGCTTTTGCTTTACTGGTTTTCGACTTAGATGTGGCTGTGGGCCTGCTAATCAGACCCACAGCCCTGCTGTTCTCTCTCTAAATTGATACTATGTACTTTAGGTGCATAACCCATTTGGATAGGATCACCTTATTGGCCCCTGTACAGTGTACCTTAGGTACCCAGGGCATAGGTGTACCCTAGGCCTACCAGGGGCTGCAGCATGTATTATGCCACCCCTGGCCTGGCCTTCCATTATGACACAACTGGCTGATCACTCAGCTGGGGCAAGGTTGTGTAATCACTCCTTGCTTAGGTGTAGTATTCCTATACCTAACTTACATATAGACACATGTGTACCTATCAGCCACTCCTATGGCAGGCCTTAACAATCCTGGAGGCAGAGTGCTTGGTAACATGTGAGATGGTGCTCTAGCATGAGCTGAGCCTGTCTGCAGCTTTCGGAACCATGTCCTTATAGCTGTTCTATGATATAGCCTACCATATACTCTTAAAGTGCCTTATAATCTTAAACGGTTATGGTAACTATGGTTTGGCTTTATCAAAACATGTCGTGTAAGGTGTCTAACACTTTGGAATAATACCCCCATCCCATTTCTGGGGATGAGGATATTATCCCTCCCTTCTAGAGGGAGAAGACATGTTGTAACCTACTTACCCGGTTAAAGTTAACCAGAGCCCCAGCATCACAAAATGGATGCTGCTGCCACAGACACGAGTCTGACCTCCTGCTGCTGGGAGTGATCCCAGCAAGGGAGGCTTGGACAATAGGTTTCCTGCCTTGGGAGGTGCGAGCACCACCCCAGACAGGCCTTAGTGTATTGGGGCAGGGAGGGATGAAAAGAATGAGACATGCCTGGGGCACACAAGGTGTCCCGTGCATAGTCCAGTTCAAACCGGTGCTGGGGCTCTCCAGCCCCAGTCCTGGCGCGAAACTGGACAAAGGGAAGGGGGTGTAACCACCCCCTCCAGGTCCCACCCATAAGGCGTGACCTAGCAGGCAACCCAGCCCCCCAGATTAGTATAAGAGTGGTAGCTGGGCCCCAGGAGATTAGATTATCCTGAACCTGCAACTTGAACAGAAACTCTGGACCTTCAACATTCCACGAAAGAAGAAGACTGAAGAATCTCCCTTGTGGCCAAGGAGTGGCTACCCTGTGCAAACAGGCACCATCAAGAGACTACCCTTTGCTTTGCTGAAGTTCTACGAGGGACCGACTGCAGAGCCCGACCAGAGCCTTGACTTCCAGACTTCTCCGACCCTGATCCACATCCACAGCCGAGCTGAGATCCGTGGAGGCGACGAGAGACGTGGGACCGGCTACCTTGGAAAAGTGGCGAGTATCTTCCAGCGCAGCTTCTGAGGCACCCTCGAAGTTGTGCACCGGGGATTGAGAAGCCCCAACCCCAAGCACCATCTGCACCGAAGATCAGCCCCCCACACTCCACGAGTCCTGCGTGGGGCCCTTTGGCATTTTCCTGCTTGCCGCGTCTGTCCGGTTGCTTGCCCGTTGGCTAGCGGCCTTTGTGACGACACACCTTGAAATCTTCACTGCTGGTTTGGCTCCTCCAGACTGGCTCCCGCTTCCTTGTAAAAGAGAAGCACCCCAGACCTTCCTGGTCTGCACCAGAAGCAAGTCCTCCGTTCTTCGTGGGTTCCGCTTGCCAAGGCTTGGTGAGTCCTAGTTCGACTTCGACGCCGACGACAGCAAGAGCCTTCGTGGGACAGCTCGCCTCCTGGTCCTGGTCGTCCTCGACGTCTCCTGGTACCCGTAGCTGCAGCGACAAGCTTCACCTTTCACCTGCAATCTTCACGACATCGCCTGGTTCCTTCCTGGTTCCACGTGGTCACTGGCTAGTGACCTTGACTCTGTCCCTTCTGCTTGCAGGTCTCCTCTCTTCTTGATCCCAGCCTTGGGATCCACCGGACACTCTTCACTGACTGCCTGTCAGCAACTTTCCTTCAGGCATCCATAGAAGTCCACGACGAAACCCGACGCAAGTTCACACCTATGCACCCGCAGCCCGTGGGCTAGGTAACTTGGGTACTTCGGTGCTCACAAGGGTAGTGACTATCCTAGGGTCTAGTTTCCGAGTCTCGACTCTCTAGCTGCTTCAGAAGTGTCCTTAAACTGTTAATTTCTAACTGCTAGTAATTCTATCGACTTTTACGCATTACGCGTGAGTGTTTCCACTCTGCACCTGAATCCCGTGGGCCTCCCACTTCCTAACTGTTGCTAGTGTAGTGTAGCCCCAGCGATTCCCTAGGCCTAGGCCTATCCTATTTCCGTGACAGTGGTCCTTATACCACTTCTTTAGTATATGGTTTGCGTGGACCCTAGGGCCTAACTGCATTACTTACCTGTGTGACTTAATGTATGCTTGAATAAGACTGTGTTGTACTTACCTCTAATCTCATAAAGAGTGCTGAGAGTTTGACTAGAATAAATACACTTTATTTTATATATATATCTGTTGTGGTGTCCTTTCATTTGGTATTCAAGGGATTATATATGGTATCACAGCTGGCTTCACATGCCATTCTGAGTTTAGCCTAAGACTGCTCTTGTCCATGCTACCACTAGGATAGCTGGTCTATAAGGTTGACTTTACAACCAATCACCATAAGGGTTGTTTGGACTGATATAAGGTGTACACTAGAACTAGTGACATCATACATCAGGCCAACTTCTCACAAACCTATCCAACATCAAGTTGAATGACACAGAAAACAAAATACTCACTCTTGGCTTATCGTACTATCCAAAGAAAAGGTTCAACTATGCATCAACGAGAACTGACATATTCAAGGGAATACGCAAACTCATGTTGAAAAAATTTCACTTGTTGAATAAGAGACCAGGACAAAAAAGACATGAGGAGGATGTAACTGACACCAAACAAACATCACCTCCTTTCAACCTCACTGCTACTAACATGCCAACACTGAGGGACATATAAGAACTAGCCCAAGAGAACTCACAAAGTAACAGCGATTCTGCAATCGAGATGAATGAAGTGGACACCAAGCTCAACAGACAGCCCAAACAAAATACGCAATTCAAACCAGAATCAACATTTATCCCGATAGCACTCGGAGATTCAATTGACATCTTTCACAAATAGGTCATTGCCGGTATAAAACTACTCGATCACAAAGTGAGCAACACAGTCAGAAACAAATACAACAGACAAGAAAAACAGTACCACCAACTCATGGAAAAACTAAAGAAAAACCCACAACTAATCATAAGAAACGCAGACAAAGGTGGCAAACTGGTAATCTGGGTGAAGTTAATTTATATTGAAGAAGCTACAAGGCAACTATCAGATCGCAAATGTTATCGCAAAAGTGATACTTTGTCCTTGAAAGCAACATACAATGTATTTTATAACAAACTACTGGCATGGAAGAGTACAGGCTTAATATCAACGGATGAATATAAATTCCTTAAAAATGAAACGCCTACAATTCCAGTAATTTACTTCATCCCCAGGTTACACAAGGACCCCCTGAAACCACCTGGTAGACCTATAATATCTGCACGCAACAGCCTGACAGAGAAAACCTCTCAATATATAGACAATTTACTGCAGGAGTACGTTCAAAGTCTTCCATCATATCTAAAAGACACCGGCGATTTCTTATCAAAGATTGATGATTTTAGTTGGCAAGAGGACTTTCTATTAATGACGATGGATATCACAGCACTATATACTAGTATCAATCATAAAGATGTAATCAGGGCAGTGCAACATTACCTTAGAAGAAGACCTGCAGAACAAGAACAGCAAGCAAAATGTTGATCAAAATGATTGAATTCTGTCTAAACAATAATATTTTTGTTTTTTAAAGTGCTTTATACCAACAACTACGCGGGGTGGCTATGGGGGCCAGCTTCTCCCCCAGCTACGCCTGTCTACACATGGGCTGGTGGGAGGAGCTAGTCCTACTGACAAATCATGGACATGCATTACAAAACAATGTAAAACTCTGGTTGAGATATATTGACGATCTGTTTTTAATCTGGCAAGGGACTTTGCAAGAGGCAAAAAGCTTTATCGATAATCTTAACAAAAATTATCTTAATTTAGAATTTACTGCACAGATAAACTCTGAAAAGGTAACATTTTTAGATGTTTAGGTGTACCTTAAAGAAGGAAAAATGGAGACAAGGGCACATAAAAAATCCACAGCCGGAAACTCAGTTCTACATGCCTCTAGTGCCCACCCTCAACACCTAATTCAGAGCATCCCCTATGGTGAGATGATAAGGCTTAAACGAATATGCAGTAACCCTCAAGATCTATACAAAGCACAGCAAAACAGCAAAGCTAGGTTGCTAGAGAGGGACTATTCGAGGAAATGTATTGAGATGCCTAAAAAGTAAGAAAACACCTAGGGCAGAGCTACTTGCATCCAAGCAATCATAAGCCCCTACATCAACTACAGCCAGTAGCAGAAACAAACCACAAAACGATGGGGAGACTTTCAGGTTAATGCTGGGGTATAGAACCAAGCAACAGAGATATATCAGATTATCAAAAGAAATTGGCCTATTATAATAAATGATTCCACAATAGGCCACCTATTACCCAGAACACCAGCTATAACATGCAGCAGAGCACCATCAATGAAAGACGAGTTAGTACAAAACAACCCCATTGACAAAATACAGGGAAACGGGCTTTCTAACAGAAAAGGATTTACGAAATGCAGAACATGTAGGGCATGTCAATTCGGTATCACCAAAACATTGTACTCAAGGCCATTTCGCACAAGAAAAGATCATTGATAAAGCTTTAACCTGTAAGACCGACCATGTGGTGTATGTTCTAGAGTGCCCCTGTGGGTTGAGATGCGTTGGCAGTACCAAACTACAGGGCACAAAAGAATATTGCAGCACATACGAGCCATTAAAAACTCAGATCAAACATACCCTGTGGCTCGACATTTCAGGGGAAAACATCAATAAGATCCTCACAATCTAAGATATTATCTGATTGATACCATACCCAACAACAAAAGGCCGGTAACAGGGAAAAAGCGTTACGCAGGCTGGAAACCAAATACATCTTAGAGTTTGACTCTACTCCTGGGGGACTGAACATGACTGAGGACCTTCACACATGTTTAAAAGCTATGTGAAGTACATTACGCAAGCAATAACAAGTCACAGTTCAGGTATTCATACCATAAACGCAAACTAAAAGACAATCAAAGATGCACAAGCAGCAAAGGCTAAAGATCACCATAGTAAAAACAATTATTGTTTATATTGATCGATTTTATCCATTACGTTTTACACAATCTATTTGCACTAAGAGGTCCATCCTGCACTTGCACTTTTAGATAAATTCCACTGTTGCACTTTTAAGCCAACACAGCTGATCTGGTAATATTTATGGCCATTCATTGTACAGGAAAAATTAAAGTTGTACACACTTGAAATGAACTAGTAAGACTTTGACTAAGTCTTAAACTGCTTTCTTTGCACATCTGATAATGTTTTTAACATAATTCACACTTTTAAGAATCCATTGTTTTAGCATTATGTATTCATATAGATTTTACGATGATATTTAAAATCATATTTTTGAAAAGATATTTATACCATGATGTAAACTATTTATGCTGCTAATGCTATTTGCACAATGTGAACATATAAAACAAGTTCATTTTTATAGAAAATATGCGAATATACATGTTAAACATTGCTTTCATGTACATAAGAGAATCAAGCAGCATTTATTGGTTTGTAGGTTTTACGGATTCATTGGCACTGTCACTTTAAATCTGGTGTAAAAAATGGTATAAAAATCACGTAGTTAACCCCTTCAGCGCGGCGCGGATTACCGCGCTGTGCTGAAGGGTTCGTGCGCGGGCGGGGCCATGACGGAGCGGTTCCGTCATCCGTACAGCGCAACCGATGCGCATGACGGAACCGCTCCGTCATGCGCATCGAAAGGGTTAAGAGAGAGCGAGTCATGTGATCAAGGCCCTTTGGGGCTGAAACGTGTAATGGCTACCATATAACTTGTGGCTAATAATAAATTACCTAAACGCTCATCAGTGGTCCGTGCTCCTTCTTTTGGAAGATTCCGAAGTACCTGTGGTTGGTGGAGTGATATATATTATTGCATCCTCTTTAATAAAGAGAACTGCCTGCACTCCAATGTGGGAATATTTCATCCGTCTTTTATTAGGCAAACCAGCAACACTCCGGATGCGTTTCAGCTTCTACTTTAAGCCTTTATCAACTGAAAGGCACGCCATGATTTCTTTAATATGCATGCACGTATGTTAATTACAACCATGTGGTCATCTTAAAGCTCTAGCTCCCCGTTACAATGTAGTAATGCTTTGAAAAGTGTCAACGTAAATATTTTAAACAGGAAACCAGGCAAGTGTAAAACATACTGTGCAGATAAATGTTCCATTTTAAACAAAAACGACACCCCTTTTAAATGCTGCAAATTCGATTCAAAGTCCGTGACATACATACATACACGCATACATACATACATACATACATACATACATATATATACATACACACACACACACATATATCCCAACTAATAGTTTTACCTAAACCATGACTGAACAAGCATTGGCAGATAACACCAAGCCTATTGGCTTTGCCAATGCTTGTGTTGTGTACCACATCCGAGATCTTCAGGTGCACTTTGCGACTTGCTTCTAGTTCTCTGTATGTATTTGCATACACCCAAGGAGATTTCTGGGAACATAATAAATTGCTGCTAATTGTTTACTTTACAAGCATGTGTATCCACGTTTGCATTTGGTACCAATGTCAGTAATGTAGGCGGCGCTTACAGATTGCTCTATTTCCTTAGAACTCTCACCCTAGTAGCAGAGGCTTTGCATTATTGTATGTCTCATACCCAGGAATTATTTCTTTGCCTTCACAGCAGACAGTAGTGCCACAAACACACTTTGGTACTGTAAACTTGCTGTTAAATGGTTTCTGCTACAGGTAGTTAGGCTATAGGAGTTCTGCACCCTAGAATCCTTCTTGTCAACTCATCTTGCCCTTGAGAGCCTAATTGTGTAGGTAACAACACAAAGGAATTAAGTTGCTTTCCGACTTAATCTCCAGATAAGAGAATCCAACTATTTAGATTCTTTAGAACAAAATGTTTTTGAATCGAACATTTCAGCTTTCAAGTCCTGAAATCCTTACTGCCTTTTGCTTTGATAAATGCACCATTTTGGAGAAATGGTTTTGTTAGTGACAGCAAACTGTCAGAACCAACATATAGCCCTTCAAGAATCTAGTTTGGGATGGCATTGCTCTTTCCAAACAAACCATGCAAACAGGGTTTGGCATTGTGGTTGACATGTACGTGGGCTCCATTATGTTTTGTTTTTGGGGAAGGAATGATTTGATGCGTACCATCCGGTCTTTTTTGTGACATACAGGTACAGTTGACGAATATGCCTTATGGTGGCCAGGAGTTATTTGGTGAAATGGAAGACTCTGATTGATTGATTGATGGGGAACTTATATAGCGCAACTATCGCCCTACGGGCATCCTGGCGCTTAGACTGAGGAACGACAACAGAGATAACAGAAAGGAGTCATGACCGCTAGCCTGGTTTAAGCTTTGGGATATAACCAGGTCTTGAGTCCCTTACGGAATTCAAGAAGGGAATTGCACTGCCGCAAGTTCACCGGAAGCTTGTTCCACATGCCGGAGGCTACTGTGCTGAAGGCTCTTCCACCCACCCTAACACGCTTATACCTCGGAACCACCAATAGGCCAGCAGTAGAGGAGCGCAATTGCCTACTTGGTAGGTAGTGGGCGAACTTATCCTGTAGGGGGGCTGGGCCCAGTCCATGCACTGCTCGAAAGGAGATGCACATGGACTTAAAAAGGACCCTTTCCCTTACAGGAAGCCAGTGTAGATCCTTTAGTGCTCTGGTGGACGAGGCACAGCGTCGCCTCTCAAGTACCAATTTAGCTGCGGCAGACTGTATCCTCTGCAATCCTTGAAGAATGTACTGCGGAGCCCCCAAGTAAAGGGAGTTGCAGTAATCGAGTCTGCTTAATACCGTGCTGCGCACCACTGTGGCTCGCGACTCCCTAGGGAGCAGAGGTAGAATACTACGAAGCAGCCGCAGCAAGGCAAAGCAGACATTAGCACTCTTGCTTGCCTGGGATACCATCTGAAGGTCGTCGTCAATGATCACCCCAAGATTACGGACCTTCCTAACTGGTGTGAGGGGTCCTTCCTCCGGTGTAAGACAGAATTCGGAGGGAAGATGTTTAGGGATCCTAAATGGTGAACAGAAGACCACCTCTGTTTTGCCGCTGTTAAATTGGAGCGAGTTCTTTCTCAGCCAGTCCTTAGTCTGGTTCATGCATTGATGGAAATGATCCATAGACAGAGCGTCTTCCCCCTCAAGAGAGAAGGCCAGCTGCGTATCGTCAGCATAGTTCACCAAGCTGACTCCGAAAGATTTTATTAACGGGAATAAGGGCCGCAGGTAAATATTAAAGAGGATGGGACTAATTGCGGATCCCTGCGGCACCCCATACGCAACTGGAGACCTGCTAGAAGAGAACGGTGCCAAGGTAACTACCTGCTGCCTGTCTTCTAGATAGGATTGAAGCCATTGCAGCGCTCTACCCTTTACACCTATCTGCCTCAGCCTCTCCAGCAGGACAGGGTGGCTAACCGTGTCAAAAGCTGCTGACATATCAAGGAGCACCAAAATCATGGCATTCCCTTTGTCCGCCTGCATTCGAAGGTGATCCAGCATGGTGGTTAAAGCTGTTTCGGTTCCGTGGCCGGGACGGAAACCAAATTGGTCCCTATCCAACAGAAGGTTCTCTTCCAGAAACTGAGATAAGATCTTGCTTACGGATTTCTCCAATAATTTCACCGGATAAGGTAGAAGAGAAATAGGCCTGAAATTGGCTGGCACCAAAGGGTCCAGATTCGGCTTCTTTATCAGTGGAGTTACCACTGCTAGTTTCCAGCAGTCTGGAACGGATCCATCTGTTAAAGATTGATTACAGATCATCCTTAGCCAAGGGAAGGTATGATGTCCGTACAGCTTCCAGATCTTGTGGGGTATAGGATCTAGAGGTGAGCCCGACGACACACTTTCTGTCAGGTTATCAAAAGTTTCCTGAGAGAAAAGTTGGAAGCTGTCTAAGAAGGCGGTCGTTTTAGGATCTCCGTTATTCAGGCTGGTTGCTTCCTCAGAGCCATGCTGTAGGATGTGAACCTGTAAATTATTTACAATATTAAGGATCTTCTCCTGGAAAAAAATTGAAAAGTTTAAAGAGTAGTAGCTGGAAAGGTTACACTGGCAGAAAAGACATTTTAGGGGTGTGTAGCCACCAATTTGCTCAGCAACATCAACCTCTATTGCCACATTAGCAGCATCAATTGTTTCTTGCTCCTGGAGACACGATTGCCTCTAAAAGAAGATTCAAGCAACAGCAATATCATCTTCTTCATCCTCTGTGGCAGTTGCCACAAATACTCTTGGGTCTTTCATATAACAAACCACATCTCTCTCTTGTGGGAAGGTGGGTGGCATCTCCTTTCAAAGATGGTCAGAGGTGACTTCAGACCAGTGGTTCCTTCAGATTTTATGGAGGGGTTACTTTCATGCACCTGATGACTATCAGGGAAGGGAAAGTCAAAACGATTGTTGCTGATATGAAGGGCAGGCCACAGTCACTTTCCAGAAGCAGGACACACTTTCACTCTCAGACAAGAAGCCATTATCTTAAAAGAAAAAAAAAGAAATTAGAACTAAGTACTGCATAATGCTGCTGTCTTATCAACGCTAAGGATCTCATTAGTTGTTTGCTGGAGGAGTACAGGAGGGTGGTGATCTTCGGTTACATCCAGTATCCCTGCACCAGAAAGTAGCAGTTACGAATTTTGCCCCTGGAAAGAGGCAGTAACCAGGTAGACCAGAGATACCAGTCCCTTTCTGCTGTTATTTTCCCTGATTCCAGTGACAAGTCTGCTGATATTTTCTGCTTGCTCAAAGCAGGCATAACATGTAAGCATTTGGGTTGGATGGGGACAGTGGTGATTTTGGAAGGGCGAGTTTTGTGATAGGCCAGGGGAGAGTTGTCTGCTCACTCATGGTGCAATAGGGGTAAGATGCAGGCCTAGCTGTGCTCCTGCCTGAGAACCCCTGAAGCAATATAGCCAAGTGCGGATCCTCAGTGGCACATAAATGTAAGAGAACTAGAGCTCAATGTGCCATACAAAGAGCCAAAGTCTAACATATTGATTGAAATCTTGCAACTTATTCTTTCAGTTGCAAAACCATTGGTTCCATTTGATGTGGCATAACAGGCACCTGATTAGGCTGCCTGTGAGAAGCCCTTTGGCCCAGAAGTCCACCGACCAATTGCCAGACATCATAGGCCAGCTCCGGTTGACCCAACATTCTTGTCCTTATACCAGTCACCACAGAATCTGGTGGGTCAGGTTTCATCCTACCAACTAAACTGTAATGCTTTCCTTATGGCCCACAGTGAAAGGTAAGTCTAAATGGCTGTGAGTCCTGCTCCCGAAAATGTTGCTTTAGGCACATTTTTACTCTCTAAACCGCGAATATCACATGTCTACTAAACAGCCACCTCGATGCCTTGTGGGAATTGACAATACCAGCCCTAATAAATAAGACATAAGAAAGACATTTTGCACTTTGCTCAGTGATGGCTTGAGCACTTCTAAACAGAACCTGAAGTATGGCTAGGGTTCATTATATATCGCTGTAAGGTGCATGAGCACCATTGTCACACTTACCCACTATACCTGAATGCGATGCACTGGATTTTCAGTAGACGTTTAGGAAACTCCCACGGATTTGCCCTTCCATAGTGAGCCAATATTTGGAGAGAAGGCTTCCTCCTCCCTGGAATGTTTCAATGATATCAAGCTGCATCTTGCTTGCTAGACCAAGTCTCACCAGTGTTGCTGTTCTTTGAGCAATACAGGAAATGCTGGGGTTTCCCTATAGCTCAGCAATCCCGACAGAAGCAACATTCTCAACTAGTGCTGACACCTAAACAAATTTACAGCTCTTTTTATGGCAGGCATGGATCGAATAGTTTCAATCACTAGCAGCAGTTATAAGTTTCTACTGCCCTTCTTGATTCCCTGTAGTTAAAAAGGCAAGTGTGAGGAAATGGGGTGTATTATATGGTGTTGTTGTGCGACCTCACCGTGTAATACTTACCAACGCCATTGGGACCATTAGGTTTCATCTATCAAATCCTTAGCTCAACCCTGGGTAGCTTTGCCACTGAGCAGCAAGACTTGCACAGAGGAACAAGTGTGAAGCATTTAAACAGCACCAAAACAATTGAAGAAGAAATGGACACAACACTCTACACAAAGTTATAAAAATAGACTGCACTTTATACGAATTTAGTCACTAGAACGAAAAAGTTCTCCTAGGATGTGTGCCAGAGATTTAGATTTTACAAACAATAATCAAGCAGTTTCACTCAACCACGAACAATCCATGCAAAGTCAACAAATTGGACACTTTGAAACTTTCTCAAAGAAGACTTAGGTAAGTGTCAATGCTGTCAGTTGGAAGTACTTAAAGCGACTGTAGGAAGCTAGCTCTTTATGTAATATCTCAAAAATCTAATATACTTTGTAAAGATTCCAGGGTTTCACTTATGAATGGATAGGGCTTGCTATGCAATCCCAAAGTTTTCTGTTAGGGGGTAGTGTGGTTGAGCAGCCGTAAGCTTAAAACAGAAGAGTGCAAGACATTTGCAAAATACACACAATAATTAATAAATGAAAACACGACACAAGAAGGAGATCTATGCCAAATTATTAAAATACTAAGTACCTTTATATGTGTTTTGGCAGTAGAGAAAAATAGTTTAGGTAAGTATGTTTTTGAATAAAAATTATTTTCACTTTAAAAAGTGAACAAAGCAAAGTTCTGCAATGTTATCCTATGGAAGGAAGAACAACTTCTGCAAACAGGTACAGTACATTGACTTACAGGATCAATCTCCAGGAGTTAAGGTGAGTTGTGAGCAAGGTACAAGGCAGCATCAATAGTACACCACCAGCAGCACGAGGGCGGCCAGGTGCAAATCAGCGCCGGGATCCCAATGTGTTTTAATGGGGTTCGGTCTCTGTAAAAAGAGGCTGCATGGCTCTGGCTGGAATCTCATTTGGGCTGAAACTGCAAGTGGGCTAGGGCCTGGCGATGCTCGGAATGGAGGGACACCTTTGGTCCTCTTCTCCCAGGCCCAGAGGCGACCGGTGCAGGGGTGTCCTTAGGCATAGGGTTTTTCCTTACCGAAGCAGTCGCTGTTGAGGGAGGCCTGCATGCAGAGGCTGCAGGCAACGTCGGGGAGTCCAGGAGGGGTGAAACTATGATGGACTCGAGCTCTGGAGGGCTGGGGAACCTTGTTGACACCTGTGGCCCACTTCAACTCGGGCCTGAGGCGACGAGCTCTCAAAGTTGTCTCTGTTGGAGATTCTTTAGAGCAGGTCGTTTGTTCACAGGTATTCAGTCTTTTTCGAAGGCAGGCAGTCCTCCCAAGTTTCTGGAGTTACAGCTGCAGGGCGAGTCAACTTTGGTGCCTTTTTCGAGGAGGCATGCAGACAGGCCGGAAGGGTTGGTCAGCTGCTTTCTCTCTCGTCTCTGCTTTTGCTTCTCTTTAGTGTCCTCTCTCTTCTTAGGTCATCTGGATCTGCTTCTCTGGTGCCAGAGACTCCCCTAAATACTACATTTAGGGTCATTAAGGGAGTGTAGGATAGTAGACAATAGGCTACTGACCTTTGGGGTCACTACGCCCCCATATGACTACTTCCTGTGGGAAGTGGGTATAACCCTGTCCCAGAATTCCTTAGTATGCCATCACAAAGATGGCTACTACTAAAAAATTGTGTCCACCTCACAGTAGCCCACCTTAAGGGTGGTACTAGACTGGAGATGGTACACTTACCTGACTAGCTAATTTTCCCACCTGTTCAGGTGCCAAGGGTCTCTGAAATGGAGGGGGGGTGGCTTCCTCTCCTTTTAGGGGAGCCAGATTTGCATTCCAAAGGTGGCAGCTTCTTTAAAGCTCACTGGCCCAAGGAGGCTAATCAACAGGTCATCCTGTGGGAGGGGTTGGTTCACCCTCTTACTGGACAGGCTTTTGTTCTGGGTTTCCCTAGAGCAAAGCAAAGCAGAGGTCAGAACAGCATCTCAGGTGGTAGGCTGGCAGAATCCAGTTAGCAAGCACACCAGAGGCTGGTAGGTTTTCAGAGAGCACATCAAAGGTGCCCTCTTGGTGCATGTAGTGGTAAATCCAACACCGTCATCGGTGTGGGTTTGCCAATACGAGATGTTTGATACTAAACATCCCTATTTTAAGTGAAGCCATCATGTAGCTGGGGAACTGGTATTCACCGGTTTCCAGCACGTTTAAAAATGGCTTCCCTGTCTGTTTGCACTGGCAGTAATAGGACTGACTCATGCAGATATGACGTCACATGTAATTTTCAGCACCCTGCCCTAGGGCTTTTAGGCCTGCTGTAGGGGTGACTTACAAATATGACCTGTAGTGGTAGGGGATGTGGCATACAGGGATGTGTGACATGTCTTGTTTTCACTTTTGTCAGCACCAAGACACACAGCCTGCAATAGCAGTCTTACATGTGCTTGGTGGCACAATTTGTGCAGCAGCCCTTAGGGGTCCTCTTTAGTACCTCAGACCCTAGGTACCAGGGTACCATTTACTAGGGACTCGCAGAGTGTGCTAGAGGCTTTGCCAATCAGGGGAACAATAATACAGTTTTGGGAAAGAACTCTGACTGGCACTGGAGTTCTGGTTAGCAGGAACCCAGTGCACTTGCAGTCAACAGCACCTCTTTTACCAGGCAAAAAGTGGTGGTGACAGTCAAAAAGAGGCACTTTCCTACAGCAACCAACTTGGGCAAGGAGTTAGTTAAGGGGACCAGCAAGTTCCTTTGAAAGAGTTATCTCCACTGAAGAAGCAGTCCTTCAGCAGTTCCAGGCACTTTATTCGCGTTGCAGTGGATTCCTATAGTGTGTTCTTGATGCAAGAAATGAAGGATGCTTTAGATACTCTAAGGATGCTGTGTATGCGACATGGTCAACCGGGGTGTTTCTGCAGGCATTCCTCATTCACAAAGATGGTGAGGGGGTCCTGGTTGCAGGGTCAATGTCGCACGGTGTCCTCTCTGTTCTCTCTGACTTCCAGTCGTCCGGTGTCGCGGTCACAGGCCAATTCTTCCAGCGTCGATAACGCACCTTCTGAGTGTGAGAAGTTGGCCTGATGTATGATGTCACTAGTTCTAGTGTACACCTTATATCAGTCCAAATACCCTTATGGTGATTGGTTGTAAAGTCAACCTTATAGACCAGCTATCCTAGTGGTAGCATGGACAAGAGCAGTCTTAGGCTAAACTCTGAATGGCATGTGAAGCCAGCTGTGATACCATATATAATCCCTTGAATACCAAATGAAAGGACACCACAACAGATATATATATAAAATAAAGTGTATTTATTCTAGACAAACCCTCAGCACTCTTTATGAGATTAGAGGTAAGTACAACACAGTCTTATTTATGCATACATTAAGTCACACAGGTAAGTAATACAGTTAGGCCCTAGGGGCCACGCAAACCATATACTAAGGAAGTGGTATAAGGACCACTGTCACGGAAATAGGATAGGCCTAGGCCTAGGGAATCGCTGGGGCTACACTATACTACCAAAGGTTAGGAAGTGGGAGGCCCACGGGATTCAGGTGCAGAGTGGAAACACTCACGCTAAATGCGTATAATCGATAGAAATAGTACAGTTTTGAATTAAATAGATTTAGGACACTTCCGGAGTAGCTAGGAAGTCGAGACTGGAAAACTAGACACTAGGATAGTCACTACCCTGATGAGCACCGGAGTACCCAAGTTACCTAGCCCACAGGCTGCGGGTGCATAGGGGTGAAGTTGCGTCGGGTTTCGTCGTCGACTCCTATGGATGCCTGAAGAAAGATGCTGACAGGCAGTCAGTGAAGAGTGTCCGGTGGATCCCAAGGCTGGGATCAGGAAGAAAGGATACCTGCAAGCAGAGGGGACAGAGTCAAGGTCACTAGCCAGTGACCACGTGGAACCAGGAAGGAACCAGGCGATGTCGTGAAGATTGCAGGTGAAGGTGAAGCTTGTCGCTGCAGCCACGAGGACCAGGGAACGTCGAGGACGACCAGGAGGCGAGCTGTCCCACGTAGGCTCTTGCTGTCGGCGGCGGCGAAGTTGGACTAGGACTCACCAAGCCTTGGCAAGCGGAACCCACGAAGAACGGGGGACTTGCTTCTGGTGCAGACCAGGAAGGTCTGGGGTGCTTCTCTTTTGCAGAGAAGCGGGAGCCAGTCTGGAGGAGCCAAACCAGCGCTGAAGATTTCAGGGTGCGTCGTCTCAAAGGCCACTAGCCAGCGGGCAAGCAACCGGACACACGCGGCAAGCAGGAAAATGCAGAAGGGCCCCACGCAGGACTCGTGGAGTGTGGGGGGCTGATCTTCGGTGCAGATGGTGCTTGGGGTTGGGGCTTCTCAATCCCCGGTGCACAACCTCGAGGGTGCCTCAGAAGCTGCGCTTGAAGATACTAGCCACTTTCCTCAGGTAGCCGGTCCCACGTCTCTCGTCGCCTCCACGGATCTCAGCACGGCTGTGGATCAGGGTCGGAGAAGTCTGGAAGTCAAGGCTCTGGTCGGGCTCTGCAGTCGGTCCCTCGTAGAACTGGAGCAAAGCAAAGGGTAGTCTCTTGATGGTGCCTGTTTGCACAGGGTAGCCACTCCTTGGCCACAAGGGAGATTCTTCAGTCTTCTTCTTTTGTCGAATGTCGAAGGTCCAGAGTTTCTGTTCAAGTTGCAGGTTCAGGATAATCTAAAGTCTTGAGGCCCAACTCCCACTCTTATACTAATCTGGGGGGCTGGGATACCTGCTAGGTCACGCCTTATGGGTGGGACCTGGGAGGGGGCTGGTTACACCCCCTTCCCTTTGTCCAGTTTCGCGCCAGGACTGGGGCTGGAGTGCCCCAGCACCGGTTTGAACTGGACTATGCATGGGACACCTTGTGTGCCCCAGGCATGTCTCATTCCTTTCAGCCCTCCCTGCCCCAATACACTAAAGTCTGTCTGGGGAGGTGCTAGCACCTCCCCAAGCAGGAAACCTATTGTCCAAGCCTTCCTTGCTGGGATCACTCCCAGCAGCAGGAGGTCAGACTCGTGTCTGTGGCAGCAGCATCCATTTTGTGATGCTGAGGCTTTGGTTAGAGTTAAACAGCAAAGTAGGATTTTAACATGTCTCTCCCTCTAGAAGGGGGGAATAATATCCTCATCACCAGAAATGGTATGGGGGTATTATTCCAAAGTGTTAGACACCTTACACGACATGTTTTGATAAAGCCAAACCATAGTTGCCATAACCGTTTAAGATTATAAGGCACTTTAAGAGTATATGGTAGGCTATATCATAGAACAGCTATAAAGACATGGTTCCGAAAGCTGCAGACAGGCTCAGCTCATGCTAGAGCACCATCTCACATGTTACCAAGCACTCTGCCTCCAGGATTGTTAAGGCCTGCCATAGGAGTGGCTGATAGGTACACATGTGTCTATTTTAAGGGTAGATATAGGTATACTATATCTAAGCAAGGGGTGATTACACGACCTTGCCCCAGCTGAGTGATCAGCCAGTTGTGTCTGATTGGAAGGCCAGACCAGGGGTGGCATAATACATGCTGCAGCCCCTGGGAGGCCTAGGGTACACCTATGCCCTGGGTACCTAGGGTACACTGTACAGGGTCCAATAAGGTGATCCTTACCAATTGGGAATGTACCTAGGGTACATGGAGTCCATTTTAAAGAGAGAGCAGACAGCCTGAGACCCTGAATGGCAGGATCTCAGACCAACTAAGTCGAAAAACCAGCTAGACACTAGGCAAAAAGTTGGGGGTAACCATAGTCAGATATCCACCTTCCTACACTGAGCGTCCCAGCAACTCTCAGATAGCACTCCCAGGCTCAGGAAACTCGGGTGCAAATCTGTGTGTCTGGTCCTGGTCCTTGGTGCTGCACAGCAGCCTTGGTGGTGATTTGAAGGTTTTAGACTTCCGCTCCCCCCAGCAGGCTTCTTCAGCTCATGTGTCCCTGTGCTCAAATTAGGAGAACAGTTGGCTGGCCCTTGCAGTTTCTTGGCTGGACTGGGCTCAGGCGACAGCTTTTCCACAAACAGGAATCGACAGGCACAGTGCCTCTCTTCGATAGCCACCAGGTGCAGCAGGTTCAGTCTTAGATGGTGCAGACTCTCTTTGCTTGTCCCTCAGTGCAAGAGGGCAGTCTTTCTTCCAAGTTGGTTGAGATCGGAGTTTGGCTGCCAGGGGTGCCCTTCTTATGCTCTGAAAATGCCTTCAAGGCAGGATGCAGTTGGTAGCCAATGGGATACCAGGTTACCTCCCAGGAGGTGACCACTCCTGTGGAGTGTGGCATCTTTTTATCCCAGGATGCATCATTCTGCCCACTCCCAAGATGGCAAGACCCCCCTCTCTCTGTGTTCAGACCACTCTAGCCCATCCCTGGGGTGTCACTACTGTAGGAAAGTGCCCTTTTTTTGGCATGGTCACTCCCACATTTTTCCCTAATACTTATGTTTTTTGACAGAGGGCAGTGGATCCCTGCCAACCAGGCCTCCAGTGCCAGTGCTCTTTCCCTTAAAACAAGGTAAATGTCTAATTGTACCACAATTAGCAAGGACTTTAGCACCACTGTAAGTCCCCAGTAAATGGTGCCCCTGGTAGCCAGGGTATGGGTACTAAAGAGGGTCCCTATGGGCTACAGCATGTATTATGCCACCCAGAAACTGCTTGCAGCCTACTGTCGCAGAATGCATGAAATGGTGCAAACCATTTTGAAAACATTACATGGCGCACTCCCGGTGCGCCACGCCAAGGTACTCTGCATATACTATATGTAAGCCACCCCTACAACAGGCTTAGAGCCCTAAGGCAGGTTGCATTATATCACATGAGGAAATATCTGCATGAGCAGATATGCCTCTGTGATGTCTGGTACCATTCCCATGACATTGCAAGTGATCAGGAAGCCATCTTAAGCATATGTACTAGGCACTGCCCATTAGAGTTGCCCAGCTACATTTTGGCTTCACTGAAATCAATGGTGTTTCATACCAAACACCTCATCTTAATAAATCCACAGTGATGCAGTTTTAGATTTATTATGGCATGCACCTAAAGGGCACCTTAGAGGTACCCCCTAAAACCTACCAGTCATTCAGTGTTCTGGCTGACTTGACTCATCCAGCCTGCCACCACAACAGACGAGTTTCTGACTCCCTGCTCAGGGGCGCCAGTGCTCTCAGAAGTCAGAAACAATGCCTTCTCTGGCAGGTGGTGTTTACACCTCCTCCTGCAGAATGGCTAGTGATTTAGCATATCGAGGCCAGAGGCTTCAAAGCCTTTGCCTCCTTTGATAAGCAACCCCGGCTTCTTCCAGACCTGGAGGATGCCACCCCCTGCTCTGGGCTTATTTGGCACCAGAACAGGCGGTAAAATTAGCTTGTCGGTAGGCGTGTTGCACTGTCAGGCTAGGCGCATCCCAAAGGTGGGACACCTGAAGTGGACACTCAAAGAAGGGTTTCACCATCTTATTTTTGGTGAAACCACTAACTCCAGGTCAGGTTTGGGCCCACTCTCCACTGGAAGTGGTCATATAGGGGATGTAGTCACCCTGGGGGTAAGTAGCCCATTGGCTACTACCTTACACTCGCCTTAATGCCCGTCAATTCAGTATTTGAGTAGCCCTCTGACACCAGTCACTCATATTTGTCTACTGAGAACTGAAGGAAGGACAAAGAAGACCAGTCACTGTGAGAACTGACGATTTTAACACTACTTGCTGCCATATCCTGCCTTGCTGCTGGAACCATGACAATTGCACTGACCAGACTCTTCCATAAGCTGTGCATCCTCCTAAAGCTGTGGAGGACCCTGGGGCTCTAGGAGGTCAGCCCCATCTCTGCCCAGTTTCGAGACACTAGGCCCTCCAGGAGTCCCCCTGCACCAATACCCTGATTACTGGGGCTCTTGCGCCCATCAAAGCTTTTTTTTTTTTTTATCCGAACACCACTACCACTAAATAATACCTTCACATCGAGGGACTTTAACACTACCCTCTGATGAGCCTAAACTGCTCGACCACACTACCACAAATAGAGCACTTGGGTTTATTAATTTAAGCCCTGTAAACCAATACCGGTCATCTGTTTTTTTGCACGCCGTGCCCTTACATTGGCACTACCACGTAAAATGCCAGCTTCCTACAGGTATCATTGACTTTACTGGTGTAGCACTTGAGGCTACCATCCCCAATAGCACCAGGACACCCCAGGGCAGGTAAACCCAAACTACTGGTGGCTCTTTGGGCCTTGGCCCCCATGCGCCTTAAGTCCTAAAGGGCACCCCGAACACCGACTGCAAGTATGTTTGCTGTGTATATTTTTCCGATCGCAGGATAACATTACCGCGTTCGAGGCTGGAAACAACCATTACACTGCGGATATTAACAACTGGTTGCCATTACAACACGATTGTAACAACGCAACTACCATTACATTACAGCGCATGGCATAACCATGCATATGCTTTCACCACGCATGGCTTTACAACAAATTTCCTTGTAAAGGCATGAGTGGTAAAGGCATGTGTATTTTACATGTAAGTATATGGTAAGTATAGGGTTTAGGGTGGTTTTGGGGTGTAGGGGTATAGGTTTTGAGGTGCCAAGGTTAGTTTTAGGATTCAGGGTGGGTTTGGGTTTTGGGGTGTCTGGGGTAATTTTAGGGTTCAGGGAGGGTTTAGGTTTTGGGGTTGCAGGGGTAATTTTAGTGTTCAGGTTGGGTTTGGGGTGCAAGGGTTAATTTTGGGGTTCAGGGTGGGTATGGGTTTTGGGGTGTCAGGGGTAATTTTAGGGTTCAGGGTGGGTTCTGGTTTTGGGGTGCAAGAGTTAATTTTGGGGTTCAGGGTGGGTATGGGTTTTGGGGTGTCAGGGGTAATTTTAGGGTTCAGGGTGGGTTTGGGTTTCTGAAAGAGACACGATAGTGATAGATTCCTTACCTTAGAATATCCCCAGGCATCAGACTGGATCCGGAAAGATTTTCGTCAGCAGTACCCCTGCGCGTTGGTAGGCGTCATCGTACGACGCTGGCATCGTAGCCACCGAGATGACGTCGTCAGAGCTATTTAGACGCCCCCACTTGCGCTGATGTCAGTTCTTTCTTTTTCCGCGTAGCAGCGCAGATCCGAGAGAGAGCGATACCTCTTGTTAATGCCCGAATTCAAGTCCTGTAGGGCCTGCCGTCGAAACATGTCGGTATCGAACCCTCACGACGTGTGTCTCTTCTGCTTGGGGCATTCCCATGACCCCGAGGCGTGCCCCAATTGTCAGGCCATGGCGCCGAAACCTTTGCGGGAGAGTTCCCGAAAGTTGTTGGAGGTCCGGCAATCGGTTTCGCGCCGATCTAGGTCGCAATCCCGTGGGAGGTTAAGGGACTGGTCACGGAGCCATCAGCATCGCTCGTCGGAATTGGGGACAGGTAAGTCTAGGCGCCATAAAAAGTCAAAGAAGCGACGTCGCTCTTCCTCTACCCCTCATCGGTCGCAGGACGCGGTTGAGGGGGAGGGCGGTAACTCTCCCGCGGCTCCGTTGGAGCCTCCGTCGTTGCCTGCGGCCTACCCACCCTTTCCGGGCCCGCACGCGACTTCGGACAAGGTGCAGGCCTTTATGTCGGCCTTGCACCATTTGTTTGCCCCTCCGGAGTGCCTTCGGGCCCCGCTGGTCCGTCGGAAGAGTTTGCCTCCATGCTGCCGCCTCTGCTACGCCGGCACAATACCCTGCGGCGGCTCGGGCCTCAGCGCCAGCCCTGGATCCGGCTTCGGCGCCGGGCCCGGCGTGCCGCTGACGCTGCCGAACCGGGACTGGTATCTTACCCTCCCATTCTATTTCTTGGAGGGGAGTTTATCCCGTTTCCCAGGGTACCTCGTCCTTACCGGCCTGTTCAGCAACCGGTGGACGAAGGGGAATACTGGGAGGGGTCTGAGGACCCTCTTGCAGCTCAATGCGAGGATGAGCCTGAGTGATGAGGGTCCAGTGGATCTGGATTTCTCTCCACACCCTGGTACTCTGTCCCCTTCATCCTTGGCCACGGAGGAGGTTGGGAGGTTTTCGGTGGTTTTGCATAGGGCAGCTGAGGCTCTTAACCTCGAGCTCCCTTCTGTATCTATCCGGACCATTGTCCAGAGGTCCTGCAGCCGCAGTCCTCCTCTGCGGAGCTGTTACTGACCTTCAATGAAGCGCTTACTGATATCCTGTTGGGCACCTGGCTTAAACCTAACACGGGAGTCCCTGTAGACAAGAGTGTGGCACGCCGCCATCGCCCGGCGATCCCAGCTTTCTCACACAACACCCGATGACTGAGAGTCTGGTTGTACAGGCTTCTGCCTTGCCGAGTGCGTTCCCTTCTGCTCCTCCGGACAAGGAATCTAGGAAACTGTAGCAATTTTGGAAAAAGTTTTTCACATCTGCCAGCTCTGGGTTGCGGGCGGTGAATACTGCGTGCCTGCTCCGGAGGGAGAGATGCTGCAAAATGTACTATTCGTTGTGGGCTTGACACGGCCAATTCTCTCGGTATGGCACTTTCCACAACTGTGGCGCTCCGTCGTTATGCTTGGCTCCGAACTAATGGCTTCTCTGGGGATGGCCAGAACACCCTGTTGGACATGCCCTTTGATGGTATACGCCTCTTTCGTGATAAGGCAGATAGAACCCTGGAACGCTTTAAGGACTCTCGGGCTACGGCCCAGTCCTTGGGTCTCGCCACCACGCGTACTCCCTCTGGGTCCGCTTTTAGGTCCTTTCGAGGTTAAGGTCGGGACGCCCAGGCGCGTTCTTTTCAGACTCGCAAGGCTGCGCAGCCACAGTCTCAGTGCAGCCGCGGACCTGAGACCCGACGTGGTGGGTCCCGAGGCCAGTGGACAGGTCAGTCCACCACCTCCCCTGCCGCCGCCGCCTCTAAACCTTCCTAGTCTGGTGTTTCAGGTCCACCTGACGTTAGTGGGTGGCAGGATTCGCCATCACCTTCCCCACTGGCGCTCCATAACATCGGACAGGTGGGTTCTACAAAGAGTCCCAAGGGGCTACTCCCTCCCCTTCGAATCTACCCCTCCAGCCATGCCACCTCAGTGCCACCGCATGTCTGGGGAACACTTGGCACTTCTCCAGCAGGAAGTTATGGCCCTCTTGGCCAAGGGGGCCATCGAGCGCGTTCCGACACCAGAAATAGGTCGTGGTTGTTACTCCCACTACTTCATGGTTCCAAAGAAGGACAAAGGTCTGCGCCCTATCTTAGACCTCCGGAACGTCAATCACTTCCTCCGGAAAGAGAAGTTCAAGATGCTCACGCTTGCTCAGGTCTTGTCTGCCCTATACCCGCAAGACTTGCTGGTAGCGTTGGGCTTGCAGGATGCTTATTTTCATATTCCCATCCTGCCAGCCCACCGGCGTTAGCTACTGTTCACGGTGGGCCACGAGCACTTTCAGTTCACCATGCTCCCTTTCGGCCTTACCAGCGCCCCTCGGGTGTTCACGAAAGTGATGGCGGTGGTCGCAGCTCATCTGCGCAGATCAGGGGTTTCAGTCTTCCCCTATCTCGACGACTGGCTGTTGAAGGCGGGCTCGCCCCAGGCAGTCGTCTCCCACCTCCAGACTACGGCCGACCTCCTGCATTTGCTGGGGTTTTCCATCAACGTGCCGAAGTCGCACCTGATTTCCTCTCAGAAGCTCCTCTTCATCGGAGCAGTTCTGGATACGGCGCAGTTTCGGGTTTATCCTCCCGAACAGTGAGTCCGGGACATTCGGGCTATGATTCTGATCTTTCAGCCCTGGTCCTGGGTTTCGGTCAGGAAGACACTGAGGCTGCTGGGCCTCATGGCCTCCTGCATCCTGCTGATCGATCATGCCAGATGGCATATGCGGGCACTGCAGTAGGACCTGAAGTTCCAGTGGACGCAGCATCGGGGGAACCTGTCCGACTATGTCCAGATCTCGTAGGGCACTGCACAGGACTTGCAGTGGTGGCTCACGAACTAGCATTGGGTCAGCGGCAGATCCCTCTCCCTTCCCCAACCGGAGCACACAGTAGTGACGGATGCGTCCCTCCTGGGATGGGGCAGCCACATGGGAGAGGCAGAGTTCAGAGGCCTCTTGTCTCTGGCGTAGTCCAAGTTCCATATCGACCTTTTGGAGCTCATGGCGATCCTACTTGCACTCAAAGCATTCCTACCCTCTGTCAAGGGGAGAGTGGTACAGGTGTTCACAGGCAACACCACTGCCATGTTGTACTGCAACAAACAGGGCGGGGTGGGGTCGTGGACCCTATGGCAGGAGGCTCTACGTGGCTGGAACGTCAAGGCATTTCCTTGGTGGTTCAACCCCTGGCAGGTACCCTGAACACCAAGGCGGACAAACTCAGCTGAAGGTGCATGTTGGATCACGAATGGTGTCTTCACTCGGAGGTGGTGCAAGGTCTCTTCCAGCAGTTGGGAGAACCTTGGTAAGATCTATTCGCCACCGAAGAGATCGCACAATGGCTGCAGTTCTGCATGTCGGAGTTTCCAAGGCGGCACTCGCTAGGCGACGCTTTTCATCGCGAGTGGAGTTGCGATCTGTTGTACGCCTTTCTGCCTATACCACTTCTGCCTAGAGTGCTGGAGAAGATCAGGCACGACCGGGCACAAGTCATTCTTGTGGCACCAGACTGGGCTCGAAGAGTTTGGTATCCCGAGCTACTCAGTATGAGCGTGGATCCCCCGATCCGACTGCCTCTTCGGGAGGATCTCCTGTCACAGCAACAGGGGACGGTCCTCCACCCGAACCTGTCCAGCCTCCACCTCCTTGCATGGAGATTGAGCGGCGACAGCTGATTCCATTTGACTTGCCTCCCGAAGTCTGTAATGTAAATCTGAAAGAAACACGTTAGTTAGATTCCTCACCTTAGAATATCCCCAGGCGTCAGACTGGATCCGGAAGATTTTTCGTCAGCAATACCCCTTGCGCGTCGCTAGGCGTCGTCTGCGGCTCCGCGTCCGTCGTCGGCGTCGTGCGCCGGGATGACGTCGTCGGAGTACTTAGACGCCGCCCTCGCGCGCTGACGTCAGTTCTTCTTTTTTCCGCGCCAGTAAGCGCAGATCCGGGAGAGCTACCCCTTTTAGTCCTTTTTGACTAACTCTTTTTGATCATTTTTGATCCCTGTCTGTCGACATCTGGTGCCGGTAGGATGCCTGGGTTCAAGGCTTGTGAAGACTGTCATCGACTGATGTCGGTGACCGATCACCACCGCCGGTGCCTCTATTGCTTAGGCCTCGACCACGACGCGGAGTCGTGCAACGACTGCCAGGCCCTGACTTCGAAGGCTAGGCGGGAGCGGTCCCGCAAGCTTCTCGAGCTTCGCCACTCGGCTCCGCGTCGTGCGCGATCCCGGTCCAGGAGGAGGTCCAAGGATCGCTCGCGGAGCCCTAGCCGACGCCACCATCGATCGTCGGGCTCCAAGTCGTCGGGTAAGTCCAAGCACTCAAAGAAGTCCAAGAGGCGACATCGCTCTTCGGACTCCCCTCGCCGGTCGCGCGACTCGGCCGAGGGTCCAAGTGGTTCCACCCCCGCGGCTCCGGCGGAGCCGCAGGTGCCGCGTCCGCCCCCATACCTTCCGGTCCCTGGGGCTGACGCGGCGCCGGCGGAGATCAGCGCCTTCCTCTCGGCCATGAGGAGCCTGGCCCCGCCGTCGACGCCCGCTGGCGCGCCTTCGGGCCCCGCGGGCTCGACTGGGCGACCTCGCGTGCCGGCGGCTCCGGCCCCGGCGCCGTCGACGACTCCGGTCTCGACGCCGCAGGTCCCCGCGGGGCCCATGCCTGGGCCCCAGTCGACGCCGGTTGACCTTGTCACTCCTCCACCGGCGCCGACGCCTGAACCACCGACGCCGTCACCGGCGCCGCCGACGCCGACGCCTGTGACGCCGATGCCCCAGTTTAGCCCTCATCCGGACCCGACGCCGGCGCGGCGTCCGCCGACGCCGCATCCGACGCCGCTAGAGACCTACCATCTCTACAGTCCGGTTCCGATCATTCCTCCTGTTTATCAGGAATCGGAAGAAGGGGGCGACTGGGAGGGGTTCGAGGACCCTCTGGCTGTTCAGTCACAGCTTTCTCAGGACTGGGCAGATGAACTGGGGGAGGCCAGCGGGCTGGACACCTCGCCAGACGCTGGATTCACTTCTCCGACCGTGGCTTCGGAGGAGGGTGCAGCATTTTCTGTGGTGCTGCGCAAGGCGGCTGAGGCCCTTGGGCTCGAGTTGCCTGCCGTGGCTGTGAGGACCAACATCCTCACTGAGGTGCTTCAAACCTCAGCAAGCTCCACTGAGCCTCTGCTGCCGTTTAACGAGGCCCTCACTGACGTTCTGCAGGGCACCTGGTCCAAGCCCTCCACAGTTCCTCCTGTGGATAGGAACGTTGCCAGGCGCCACCGCCCTGCTCCGGGCGACCCCAGCTTCCTGTCCCAACACCCCACCCCCGAGAGTCTGGTTATCCAGGCCTCTACTTCCCAATCCTCCTTCCCGACCGCTCCGCCGGACCGGGATTCCAAGAGACTCGAGCAGTTTGGCAAGAAACTGTTCTCGTCCCTTAGTTTGGGCCTGCGGTCCTTAAATACCGCCTGTCTCTTGGACCGTTATTCCCATTCCCTGTGGGATACGGTGGAGGACGTGCTGCCCCTGTGTCCGGAGGAGGTCCGGCCACGTCTTTCCCAGGCTCTGGCCGATGGGAGGGATGCAGCACGGCACGCCATAAGATGTGGGCTTGACACCACGGACTCGCTAGGTCGGGCGATTTCCACCACGGTGGCGCTCCGCCGCCACGCCTGGATGCGGTCCACGTCATTTTCCGGGGATGTCCAGAACACCCTCATGGACATGCCCTTTGATGGCACTCGCCTGTTTGGTGAGAAGGCGGACAGTGCGCTGAACCGCTTTAAGGACTCCCGGGCTACGGCCAAGTCCTTGGGCCTCTCGGCTCCGCGGGCGCACACCTCCGCTTTTCGCCCCTTTCGTGGCCAAGGAAGGGGCGCCTCCTCACGTTCGCAAAGCCACCAGCCGCAGAACCAACCTGCGCGCGGTCGCGGACGTGGCTTCCGCCGTGGCGGAAATGGAGGCCGACGTGGTCAGCCCACATCCACCCCGGCAGCATCCGCCTCAAAGCCTTCCTAGTCCGAGCTTTCAGGCCCATACCACGCCAGTGGGCGGCAGAGTTCGCCATCACCTGCTCCACTGGCGGTCCATAACATCGGACAGGTGGGTGCTGCAAATCGTCCGAAGGGGCTACTCCCTCCCCTTCGAGACGACCCCTCCAGCCATGCCACCACAGCACCACCGTATCTCGGGGGATCATTTGGATCTTCTCCGCGAGGAAGTTTCGGCTCTCTTGGCCAAGGGGGCCGTCGAGCGCGTTCCGAGTCCAGAAGTAGGTCGTGGTTGTTATTCCCACTACTTTCTGGTTCCCAAGAAGGGCAAGGGGGGCCTGCGCCCTATCTTGGACCTCCGGAACGTCAATTCCTTCCTCCGAAAGGAAAGGTTCAAGATGCTAACGTTGGCTCAGGTTTTAGCTGCCCTAGACCCTGGAGACTGGATGGTAGCGTTGGACTTGCAGGACGCATATTTCCATATCCCCGTCCTGCCGGCCCACCGGCGTTACCTGCGGTTCACGGTGGGCCAAGAGCACTTTCAGTTTACCGTGCTCCCCTTCGGCCTCACCAGTGCCCCTCGGGTGTTCACGAAAGTGATGGCGGTGGTCGCAGCTCATCTGCGCAGATCAGGGGTCCCAGTCTTCCCCTATCTCGACGACTGGTTGTTGAAGGCGGGCTCGCCCCAGGCAGTCGTCTCCCACCTCCAGACTACGGCGGATCTCCTGCATTTGCTGGGGTTTTCCATCAACGTGCCGAAGTCACACTTGAGTCCCTCTCAGAAGCTCCTCTTCATCGGAGCGGTTCTCGATTCGGCGCAGTTCCGGGTCCATCCACCGGAACAGCGGGTCCGGGATATACAGGCCCTGATTCCCATCTTTCGGCCTCTATCCCGGGTTTCGGTCAGGCTAGTGTTGCGGCTTCTGGGGCTGATGGCCTCCTGCATCCTACTAGTGCATCACGCCAGGCGGCGCATGCGGGCTCTGCAGTGGGACCTGAAGTTTCAGTGGGCCCAGCATCACGGCAACCTGTCCGACCATGTCTTGATCTCGGAGGGCACTGCACAGCAGTTGCAGTGGTGGCTCACGGACCGCGAGTGGGTCAAGGGCAAGAGCCTCTCCCTTCCCCAACCGGAGCATGTCGTAGTGACGGATGCGTCCCTCCTGGGTTGGGGTGGCCATATGGGAGAGGCGGAGATCAGAGGCCTCTGGTCTCCGGCGGAGTCTCGTCTCCACATCAACCTGTTGGAGTTGAGAGCGATCCGGCTTGCACTGAAAGCCTTCCTTCCCTCTGTCAGGGGAAGTGTCGTGCAGGTGTTCACGGACAACACCACCGCCATGTGGTACTGCAACAAACAGGGCGGGGTGGGGTCGTGGACCCTTTGTCAGGAGGCTCTGCGCCTCTGGACATGGCTGGAACACCAGGGCGTCACCCTGGTGGTTCAACATCTGGCGGGCTCTCTGAACGCCAGAGCAGACGAACTCAGCCGCCGGTGCATGATGGATCACGAATGGCGTCTGAACTCCGAAGTGGTGCAAGGCCTCTTTCAGCAGTGGGGAGAGCCTTGGTTAGATCTATTCGCCACCGAAGAGAACGCGCAATGTCAGCAGTTCTGCGCGTTGGAATTTCCAAGGCGGCACTCGCTCGGCGACGCTTTTCGTCACGAGTGGAGTTGCGGTCTGTTGTACGCCTTTCCGCCTATACCACTTCTGCCCAGAGTGCTGAAGAAGATCAGGCGCGACCGGGCCCAAGTCATCTTGGTGGCTCCGGATTGGGCACAAAGATACTGGTATCCCGAGCTACTCAGTCTGTTGACCGATCCCCCGATACGTCTGCCCCTTCGGGAGGATCTTCTGTCGCAGCAGCAGGGGACGGTCCTCCACCCGAACCTGTCCAGCCTCCACCTCCATGCGTGGAGATTGAGCGGCGGCAGTTGATGCCATTTGACTTGCCTCCTGAAGTCTGTGATATCATTCTGGCAGCCAGGCGTCCCTCCACAAAGTCGGTATACGCCTGCCGGTGGAACAAATTTGTGGCATGGTGCACAGCAAAGGCTGTGGATCCCCTTTCCGCCCCTCTTTCTGAGGTTCTCCTCTTCCTTCTTTCTCTGGCCCGGCAGGGCTCTGCCCTGGGCACCCTGAAAGGTTATCTTGCTGCCATCTCCGCCTTCTTGCGGCTTCCTGATCAGCCTTCTCTTTTCAAGTCCCCTGTGGTTACACGCTTTCTCAAAGGCATTACACACACGTTCCCTCCTGTCCCTTTTGTAATGCCTCAGTGGGACTTGAATCTGGTTTTGACATTCCTGATGTGCGCTCCCTTCGAGCCTCTTCACAATTGCCCTCTTCGTCTTCTAACTCTAAAGACTGCTTTTCTGGTAGCCATCACCTCGGCTAGACGGGTGAGTGAGCTCCAGGCTTTATCTTCAAAGCCTCCTTTTCTATCTGTTCATCCGGACAAGGTTGTCCTTCGGCCTCGTCCCTCTTTTCTTCCTAAAGTGGTGACTCCATTTCACCTTGGGCAGTCTGTCACCTTGCCCACCTTCTTTCCGCCTCCGCATCCTTCCAAAGAGGAAGAGAGGCTCCACCGTCTGGACCCAAAACGTGCGCTCTCCTTCTATCTGGACCGCACAAAACAGTTCCGGGTGGACGACCAGCTTTTTGTTGGGTACGTGGGCGCTAAGAAGGGGAAAGCTGTGCACAAACGAACCATCTCTCGGTGGGTCGTTTTGTGTATAAAAATCTGCTATTCCTTGGCTAAAAAGGACCCTCCTGTTGGGCTGCGCGCCCATTCTACTCGGGCCACGGCGGCTACTACTGCCTTGGGACGGGGAGTCCCTTTGCAGGACATCTGTCAGGCGGCGACGTGGGCTTCTCTACACACGTTTGCCAGGCATTATTGCCTTGACAGCCAAGTCCGGAGGGATGGCTTCTTTGGCCGTTCTGTCCTCCAGGACTTTCTGGTGTGATCTTGGTTCGCAGACCCACAACCGGGGATGGTATTGCTTGGGTATCTATTCTAAGGTGAGGAATCTAACTAACGTGTTTCTTTCAGATGAACAAGTTACTAACCTTCGGTAACGATGTATCTGTAAGAAACATTAGTTAGTTAGATTCCTCACCGACCCTCCCATCCTCCCCGTTCTGCGAACTGACATCTAGGGTTAAGGTTGTCCTTTCAGGCCCCTAGATTTTATTTTTGGCACCAGTGTCGGTCTTTGCATGGCTCTGCGTTCCTGGCGCGGAAGGCTATGTACAAGAACTGACGTCAGCGCGCCAGGGCGGCGTCTAAGTACTCCGACGACGTCATCCCGGCGCACGACGCCGACGACGGACGCGGAGCCGCAGACGACGCCTAGCGACGCGCAAGGGGTATTGCTGACGAAAAATCTTCCGGATCCAGTCTGACGCCTGGGGATATTCTAAGGTGAGGAATCTAACTAACTAATGTTTCTTACAGATACATCGTTACCGAAGGTTAGTAACTTGTTCTTCTGGCAGCCAGGCGTCCCTCCACTAAAACGGTATACGCCTGTCGGTGGAAACAATTTGTGGCATGGTGCACAGCAAAATCTGTTGATCCTCTTGCTGCCCCTCTTTCTGAGGTCCTATTGTTCCTCCTTTCTTTGGCACAACAGGGCTCTGCTTTGGGCCCTAGCAAAGACTACCTTTATGCTCTTTCAGCCTTCCTTAGGTTGCCTGATCAGCCCTCTCTTTTCAAGTCCCCGGTTGTCAATAGATTTCTCAAAGGCATTACTCACCTTTTCCCTCCTATTCCTTTTGTGATGCCTCAATGGGACTTGAACCTGGTTCTCGCATATCTGATGTGCGCTCCATTTGAGCCTCTTCATAACTGTCCTTTGCGGTTATTGACTTTGAAAACTGTCTTCCTGGTGGCCATCACCTCCGCTCTACGGGTAAATGAGCTCCAGCCCTTTCCTGCAAACCTCCTTTCCTGGCGATTCATCCGGACAAGGTCTTGCTTCGACAGCGTCCCTCCTTTCTTCCAAAAGTAGTCTCTGCCTTTCAACTCGGCCAAACTGTAACTCTGCCCACTTTCTTTCCGCCTCCGCACCCTTCAAGAGAAGAGGAGAGGCTCCACCGCCTGGACCCAAAACGTGCCCTCTCATCCACTCACAACAGTTCTGGGTGGATGACCAGCTCTTTGTTGGCTACGTGGGCGCCAAGAAAGGCCGGGCTGTGCACATGCGAACTATCTCCCAATGGGTTGTCTTGTGCATTAAAGCCTGTTACTCTCTGGCTAAAAAGGAACCTCCAGTTGGGCTGCGCGCCCATTCTACCAGGGCGACGGCAGCTACCACAGCATTGCGACGGGGTGACCCCCTGCAAGACATCTGTCATGCGGCCACTTGGGCCTCGATGCATACTTTAACTAAGCACTATTGCCTTGACCGGTCCGGAGAGACGGCTTCTTTGGCCGTTCAGTTCTCCATGACTTTCTGGTGTAATCTCACTTCGCAGACCCACCACTGGGGTGGATTTTGCTTGGGTATGTATTCTAAGGTAAGGAATCTATCACTAACGTGCCTCTTTCAGATGCACAAGCACTTGTGTAATGATATATCTGTAAGAGACATTAGTTAGTGATAGATTCCTTAACGCCCGCCCATCCTCCATGTTCTGCGAACTGTTCTCTAGGGTTAAGGTCATCCCTTTCAGGGCCCTAGTTCTATTGCACCAGTAATCGGTCTCTGGCATGGCTCTGCGCTTCTGGCGCGGAAAAGTTGTGTACAGAACTGACGTCAGCGCGCGTGGGCATGTCTAAGTAGCTCTGACGTTATCTCAGCGGCTACAATGCCAGCGACGTACGCGGAGCCGTACGACGACGCCTACCGACTCGCAGGGTTACTGCTGACGAAAAACTTTCCGGATCTAGTCTGTCGCTTGGGGTTATTCTAAGGTAAGGAATCTATCACTAACTAATGTCTCTTACAGATCTATCGTTACACGAGTAAGTAACTTGTGCTTTGGGGTGCCAGGGGTAATTTTAGGGTTTAGAGTGGTTTTGAGGTGCCATGGGTAATTTTAAGGTGGGTTCGGGTTACAAGGGTTCATTTTGAGGTTCAGGGTGGGTATGAGTGTTGGGGGGGTCAGGGGTAATTTTAGGGCTTGTTTGGGTTTTGGGGTGTCGAGGATAATTTTAGGGTTCAGGGTGAGTTTGGGTTTTGGGGTGCCAGGGGTAATTTTAGGGTTCCAGGTGGGTAAGGGTTTTGAGGTGTCAGGGGTGATTTTAGGGTCCAGGGAGGTTTTGGATTTTGAGGTGTCAGGGGTAATTTTAGGGTTCAGGGTGGGTTTGGTTTTTGGGGTGCCCACCTCGGATGAAAAGGAGCATCTGAGAAGCAGTTAGGAGTGACTTCGGCACACTGATAAGAAACCCCAACGAGCAAAGAAGGTCTGCTTTAGTTAGGAGGTGAGAGTCGACTGCCTGGAAGGAGCATTTTCGGGCTTATCCTCTCGAACAGCGAGTCCAGCATATTCAGGGTATGATTCTGATGTTTCAGCCTCTATCATGGCTTTTGGTGAGACTAGCTCTGAGGCTGCTGGGCTTCATAGCCTCCTGCATCCTGTGTGCTCTGCAGTGGGACCTGAAGTTCCAGTTGTCGCATCAGAGGACTCTCTCTGACATGGTCCACAACTTAGAGGGCACAGCAAAATAGCTGCAGTGGGGGCTAACCAACCGCAGTTGGGTCAGCGGCAGACCCCTCTACCTTCCTCAACAAGATCTGACAGTAGTGCAGATGCATCACTCCGTGGATGGGGCGGCCATCTGGTGGAGGTGGAGATCAGACCCCTCTGGTCTACGGTAGAATTCAGACTCCACATCAACCTCTTGGAGCTCCGAGCAATCCAGCTGACGCTAAAAGCATTGAAAGCCTTTCTACTCGCTATCAAGGGCAGGCTAGTGGAGGTGTTCACAGACAACACCACCGCCATGTTGTACTAGAACAAGCAGGGCAGGCTGGGGTTGTGGACCCTTTGTCAAGAGGCCCTATGTCTCTCAACATGGCTGGAACGTCGTGGCATATCCCCAGTGGTTCAACACCTGGCGGGCTCTTTGAATGCCAGGGCAGACAAACTCACTCCAAGATGCCTAACGGATCACGAATAGCATCTTCATCTGGAGGTGGTGCAGGGTTTCTTTCAGCAGTGGGGAGAGCCTTGGCTACATCTGTTTGCCACTGCCGAGAACAGGCAATGTCAGCAGTTTTGCAAAGGAATTTCCAAGGTGGCTCTCACTAGGAAACATTTTTCGGCCCAAGCGAAGTTCAGGCCTCCCGTACGCCTTTCCGCCCTTACCACTCCTGCCCAGAGTGCTCAAGAAGGTCAGGAATGATCAGGGGCAAGTCAATACTTGTTGCTCCGTTCTGGGCTCAGAGAGTTTGATATCCCTAGTTGTTGAGCATGACCATCTATCCTCTGATCAGGCTGCCCTGTAGGAAGTATCTTCTGTTGCAGCAGTAGGGGAGGGTTCTCCACTCAAACCTGTCAAGCTCTGCTTTCTTCCATGGAGACTGATCAGCAACAGTTGACAGCTTTCAACCTTCCGCCTGAAGTCTGCACTGTTAGCTTGGCAGCCATGTGTCCCTCCATCAAAACGGTATGGGCCTGCCATTAGGGCAAGTCGTGACATGGTGTGCTCAAAAACAGGTTGCCTCCCTTTCTTCTCCCATTTCTCAGGTTCTTCTGTTTGTTCTTTCTATTGCTCAGGAGAGTGCTCCTATGGTCACTTTAAAGGCCTACCTTTCTGCTATATCATCCTTTCTGCAGTTGCCTGACCAGCCATCCCTTCTCAAATCCCCTATTGTACATAAGTAGTTAAAAGGTTTGCAACATGTTTCATCCTTCATCATACCTCAGTGGGACCTTAATCTAGTCCAGACGTTCCTGATGTGCGCTGTCTTTGAGCCCTTGCACATTTGTCCTCTCTGGCTTCCTACCATCAAGAAGACCTTCCTGGTAGCATCTACCTGGACGGTAAGTGAGCTTTGTCATCCAAGTCTCCATTCTTGCACTTCTACCCAGGCAAGCTGGTTCCACAAAATAGAGCTGTTCGAAAGTAGTCGCACCCTTTCATGTATGCCAGTCCATCACACTACCTACTTTTTCTGCTTCGCCACATCCCTCTAAAGAAGAGGGGCAATTTAACTGGCTTTACCCAAAAAGAGCATTGTTGTTCTACCTTGACTGCACGAGAGAGATCTAGGTGAGTGACCAACTCTCCGTGGGGTATGTCCAAGGGAAGAAGGGAAAGGCCGTGCAGAAGCGGACCATTTCCTGCTGTATCGGGCTGTGCATTAAAATCTGTAACGCATTGGCCTGGAAGCAACCTCCCGAGGGCTTGCGTGCTTATTCGACCAGAGCCATGGTTGCATCCACTGCGTTAGCATGCGAAGTTCCAGTCCTGGACAACTGCCAGGCTGCAATGTGGGTCTCAAGTAATACTTGGTTATATTTATCTGAAAGAGATGATTAGTTATAGATTCCTTACCTAAGAATTATCCCTAGGCGTCAGACTGGATCTGGAGACATTTTTCTTAGCAGTACCGTTCTGCGTCCGTCATTGTCATCATGGTCGCTGGGATGGCATCGCGGTGTTTACTTAGACGCCACCCCTGCGCGCTTACGTCAATTTTTACCTTTTTCCGCGCCAGCCAGCGCAGATCCGGAGAGATCTTGCCCCTTAGTTGCTTTTTGACTAACTTTTTTCAACTTTTTGTCGACGTCATTTGAGTCTTCACCTCCTAGGACACGAGGCATGTCCAGCTGTCGGCCCGGTTCCAAACGTTTGTCGGTTACCGATCCGTACCTCGTGCGCCTTTGGTGCCTGGAGTGCGACCACAACCCAAATTCGTTCTCCGACTACTGGGCCTGAACCTCGCGTCTTTGCGGGAGCGATCCCGAAAGCTTTTGGAGACCTGGCAGTCTGCTCCGCTCGAGGGGAAGGTCACGGGACCGGTCGCAGAGCCATCACCACTCGTCATCGAAGTCTTCGCACTTCTCGGGTAAGTAGAAGCACAAGAAGAAGGCAAAGCATTGTCGCTATTCGCCATCTCCCTGTCCATCGGCCGAAGTGACGCGGGACCCGGAGCGTCGTGGCTCTCCTGCTCCTCCCTCGGAGCACGCTGGGACGGTTCCACGCTTCCCTCCCTTTCCCATAGCCAGAGCGTCCCCTGCTCTGCTTCGTCAATTTTACGGAGCGCTGCACAACATCTTTGGGCAGTCTGACTCCACTGGCGCGCCTTTGACCTCGACACCTCAGGATCCCCAAGAATCCAGGCCTGGATCCAGATCGGTGCCGGTCCACCTGACGGTACCTTCCCCAGCACCAATTCCAGTGGTGATGCCCCCAACGCCGGTTATGCCCCCAACCGACGTTGACCCCAGCCTCACCCCCGACATGGACACAGTGCCGACCGACGTTGGCCAACGTCTTTACTGGCACCATGAGGGTACTTTTGTACCGCTGTTCATCCCTGGTGTTCCCTACCACCCTGAGTGGCACCCAGAGGAGGGCTGGCAGGGGTCTATTGACCCTCTAGCAGACCATCTTGAGGAGCCGGACTGGCGAGAGTAGTTGGGTGATGCAAGTGGTCTGGATACCTTCCCAGACTTTGGTATGCTTTTTCCCCCTACCGTGGCTACAGAGGAGGGATCCTCCTACGCTGTGGTGTTGCGTAGGGTGGCTGAGGCCTTGGGCCTCGAGCTTCCTACGGTGGTTGTCAAGACTAACCTCCTGACTGAAGTGCTTCAGCCGGCAGCAGCCTTTTAGGAGCCCCTGCTGCCTTTAAATGAGGCCACCACTGACATCCTTCTGGGCACTTGGTCCAAGTTCAGCACAGGGGCTCCTTGTGAGAAAGTGGCTCTGTATATACTGTTCCCAAATAGGTGCAGGGTGTACAGAGTACACAGTCCCCAGAGGTGTGGCAGAGGCTAAAGTTAGATATAACCTTACTCTCTAAAGTGGTAGCTTGGTCGAGCAGTAAGGCAGTACCAGAGGACAGTGTAAAGCATTTGTTGTACACACTCAGTCAGCAACTGGTCTCACATACTCAATAACTCAACTATGGTTTTTTTTTTTTTGTTTTTTTTTAAACGCACTTTATTGAGTTTTTATGCAAACATCCACGAAGTCCCATACAATATGCAGCAGCATAATCCCTGAGAAGCGATCAACAACCCCCCTCCAATGACACAGTGCATAATACAAGGATATACAAATCGTTCCAGAGCTGTGCGTCAAATAAACCAAAAATCTCCCCAACTAAGACCTATTGCGAACCACCATGAAAAATGAAAAGTCCCTCCCCCTCCCGCAGTCCCCACCAGCAACGCAGATATCCGTTTCCGACCTCATGCATCCCATACGTCGAGGATTAACTATGTGTCAAGCTGTGTGATGATCCCTTCTTGTTCCGGGGCTATCTCCCCATCCAGGGCCTGCTCTTTGCTATCGTCCTGCGGCTCATAATCTCGTAGTGCCTGCACTAGCGCCTCCCATGCAGCCGCCGCCTTATCATCGGTACGTCTGCGCGCCATCTGATAGCGCAGTGCACCCTCACTGGTGGCCCATTTGAGGAATTCACCCTTCCATCTTTTACTGGTGGGACCCACGGACGCTTTCCACCATTTCGTAATTTCTCGCTTTGCTAATATAAGTCCCATATCTATGAACTTCTCTTCCAGGGGATCCTCATCAATAGTCATAAGCATTAGAATATTCCCGCCCATGTGCGGGATCCCGGAAACAGTATATTATATGTGTCCCACATATATATATCCATACATATATACCTATATGTATACACAAGCAATTGCAGCCCATAAACCCTAGAGCTGAACCATGCTGTAAGGAATTTCCACTATACATAAGAAAATAGCATTATAAACACGAGAAACAACATTATAACTTGTTTGGAAACTGTTTTAATGCTTGGAAAACAGCAGAAATTCTTAGAAAACACTGAAAGCATAGGAAGCTCCCAGGCTGCATTGCAAATACCCAGTCTAAAAAGACTGAAAAGCTAACTAATAGCTGCATAGCAAAACACTGACACCGTGCCTTTAAGGCACACCTGACCCCCACCTTCCCATCATGCCTCAGGGGTGGCAGTTAGGTCAGTTGTTCTTTCCGGCTCCTTCTGGAAGGATCCTGGCAACAGAGCTCCACTTTTTTCTGAGTTTGTCAGAAAATATTGTCTGTTTTTCAAGTTTTTTCCCTTACTTCGACGTTTGACATCTAAGAAAGTAAGAGGCTGTCTTTTTTAGGCAGTTTTGGGCATTTTTTCCATCTTAAAATGCCATATCTTTTCGATCCTTGCCCTGCTTGTGGCAAGAAGAAGGCCAGGACTGACTCTCATAGGGTCTGTATCCTGTGTCTACCGGAGGATCATGATTCCAAGACATGTTCTCACTGCCAGAGCCTGTCCAAGAGAACTTTGAAGGACAGAGAGCGAATTCGCATTTATGGCCTGGCACAACCATCCAGAGGGCGATCTCCGGTGAGGAAGGGCTCCAAGAGGCCTAGAGATACATCTAGAAGCAAGTCCTCTCGTCCTTCCGCCTCAGCGTCGGGATCGGCGCTGAGGAAATATGTTCCGGTAGGTCGTGTTTCCAAGAAGAGACTTTCGACAGCGGGCTTGCCGTCGAGAGCAGGTACGTCGTCGACGTTGAAGTCCAGACCGCCATCGTCAACTCGGCGACGATCGATGTTGAGATCTAGAGCCTCTCCGCCGTCGTCAACCCGGCGACGATCGGCGTCGAGAGACACCACCCCTCCGCCGTCGTCAACCCGGCGATGATCGGCGTCGAGGAGCAGGGAACCTCCGCCGTCGTCAACCAGGCGACGATCGGCGTCGAGGAGCAGAGAGCCTCCGCCGTCGCCAACCCAGCGGCGATCGGCATCGAGGAGCAGGGAACCTCCGCCGTCGTCATCTCGACGACGATCGGCGTCGAGGAGCATGGACCCTCCGCCGTCGTCAACCAGGCGACGACCGGCGTCGAGGAGTGTCACCCCTCCGTCGTCGAGGGCACGATCCCCTCCGTCGTCGCGGTTCCATCAGCGTTCGACGTCGAGAGAGCAGAATCCTCCGCCGTCGTCATCCAGACGGCGTTCGGCGTCGAGGTTGCCAGCCGCGTCGACGTCGAGAGTGGCAGCATCTCCGCCGGCGTCCCCACAGCGTTCGGCGTCGAGGGAGAGAGGGCCTCCGTCGTCGGCTTCACATCGCCGTTCGACGTCGAGGAGGCATTCTTCGCCCACTGAACATGGCCGCCGGTCCACATCGAGGCGTCGTTCGACGTCGAGAGAAGAGTCCCGGCGAGAAAGAAGGCGACGCCACGGGTCGACGTCAAGACCACGCTCGACGTCGAGACAGGCCTCGGACAGGTCGGTGGTCCTGGTGACAGAGTCGGCTTCGCGCCATTCCTCCTCTCACTCAGGGGCATCTCCACGACCGGCAATTCCATGAGAGCCTGCCAGCCAACCCCGTAGGTCTTCCCCTCAGACTCAAGGGACCATTTCTCTGTCGCCCAGATGGCTGCTGCCAGCACATCATTGGCAGGACTCAGGGGCTACAAGGAGGCTGCGGGAATATGTCAGTCAAGTGCATGACTCTCCGCTGCAACGGCTGGTGGAGGCTGTGGACAGAGCTAGTCCTCCCAGGCCAGCACGTCAAAAGTCGCCTGACAGCCGGCGACGCAGATCGCGCTCCCCCAGGCGGGGGGGGCGTTCATCCGGATCACGGGCTCGTGATCATCGCCGGGAGCGGAGGTCACCATCATCGTCCTCTTCCTCGTCCACCAGGTCCTCCATTAGGGACTATTCACCCACGCTATCGGGTAGCCCAGTGTCCAGGGTCTCGCCCATAGACGACATCAACACCTACCAGGAGGTGCTGCAGCGGGGAGCGCAGAAGTTGGGGATTGAGATGTCAGTCCCCCAAGTCACCACGTCGGTGATTTTTGAAACACTTCACCAGAAGTCTGCCTCTCGTCCACTGCTGCCTTTGGTCCCAGGAATCATGGAACCCGTCATGAACACCTTCCTCACCCCGGCGACCGTCAAAGCGGTTCCAGCTCGTATCCTCAAAAAACACAAGCCAGCTACCTCTGATCCTGTCTTTGTGAAGATGGACCCGCCTGCGGACTCCATAATAGTGGCGGCTGCAAGAAAGGGTCAGACGGCGTCGGCCTCCTCTTCCGTTCCTCCAGATAAGGAGAGCAGAACCCAGGACTCCTGGGGACGCAGGGCCTGCTCTTCCGCGGCGGCTTCCCTCAAAATCTCCAGCGCGGCGGCGCTGTTGGGCAGATATGATAGGGCTCTCTGGGACTCGATGGAGCGATTCAAGTCCAAGCTCCCCAAGGAGGACCAAAAGGACTTCGAAGAGATTGTCACTGAAGGGGCTCTGGTGGCTAATCAGTCGATTAGCACGGCGGCGGATGGTGCGCTACTCTCAGCCCATTCTTACACACACGGCGTGTGCGCCAGGAGGTCGTCCTGGTTGCGGCTGACAGGGCTCAAGCCAGATGCGCAGCAACGGATTTTAAACCTCCCGTTCTCTGGCAACTCCCTCTTCGGCACTCACACGGATGAGGAGATGGGGCGCATGAAAACTGAACTGGACATCATCAAAGCTGTGGGCTTGGAGAAGAAAAAGGAATTCAAGCGCCGTTTTCGACCCACCCAACGCAAGGGGCCTCAACAGAGGGTTCAAACCCCTCAGTGGTCTCAGAGTAAACCCCAAGGAAAATCGCAGTTTCGAGGCGGAAAATCCGGCAGGGGCAGAGGTGGACACCAACAGCAGTCCTCCACTACCACAAGAGGAGGAAAGTCATGAGCTGTGGCTTTCTCTACGGTCGTTGCCCACTCCAGTGGGAGGAAGTGCGTCACAACATCTAGCAGAGTGGGATAGCATTACAAAAGATCGCTGGGTGCCGAATATACTGCGAAATGGATATGCGCTACGTTTTCGAGCGCATCCGAAAGACATCCCGCCAAAAAGGTCCCGTCCTCACCACTTAAAACTGCTCCAAAAGGAGGTGAGGGCCCTTCTGCAAAAACAGGCCATAGAAAAAGTTCCTCCTTCGCAAGTTGGAAAAGGAGTGTACTCCTGGTACTTCCTTGTGCCCAAAAAAGATCAAGAGCACAAGTTTCGGCCGATTCTGGACCTTCGTCTCCTAAACAAAGTCATCGTCAAGGAGAAGTTCCGTATGTTGGCGCTTCACCAAATATGTCCACATCTGCAAGTCGGGGATTGGATGTGTTCGGTGGACCTCCAAGATGCGTACTTTCACATTGCAATCGCGAAACATCACCGCAGGTACCTGCGGTTTGTGGTTGGAAGCAAGCATTATCAGTTCAAAGTCCTTCCATTCGGACTCAAGTCGGCTCCGCGAGTCTTCACCAAATGTATGGCAGTGGTGGCGGCCTGCCTACACAAGCAGGGTCTATTCGTCTACCCTTACTTAGACGACTGGTTGCTGAAGGCTCCATCCCAGCAGCAGGTGAAGAAAGACTTCCAGACCTGTCTGAGACAGTTGCACGCTCTCGGCCTTCACGTCAACATGGCAAAGTCCGTGCAGCAGCCCACTCAGTCCATCCACTACCTTGGCTCCGTTCTGGACACATGCGTGGAAAAAGCGTATCCTTCGGGGGAGAGACTGTCTTCAATGAAGAGGAAATGCAGGCTTATGCAGCAGATGCAGAGGCCGTCAGCCCGGCAGGTGGCATCTCTGCTGGGATCCATGGCGTCCTGCATTTTTCTCATTCCCAACGCCAGACTGCGAATGAGACCTTTGCAGCAAGCTCTAGAGGACCAATGGGATCAGTCCACAGGCCGTTGGGGAGATCGAATTTCTCTCTCCCAGGTGGCGAAATCTTCCCTTGCATGGTGGACTCGTCAGGACAATCTGATGGTGGGAGTCCCGTTTCACCACCCACTTCCGGTGCAATCGGTGGTGACAGATGCATCGCTGCAAGGTTGGGGGGCCCACATGGGGTGCCTCCAAATACACGGTCGGTGGTCTACAAAAGAACAGGGCTACCACATAAATATGCTAGAACTTTGGGCAGTCCACCTTGCTCTAAAGGCGTTCCTCCCAGCAATCAAGGCCGACTCAGTCCTGGTGCAGACCGACAACACCACGACCATGTTTTACCTGAACAAACAGGGCGGGACTCGGTCACGCCCCCTCTCCCTGGAGGCACAGGCGATCTGGCACTGGCTGCTCGCCCGGAACCTCTCGGTAGTGGCAGTGCACCTTCCGGGGGAGTTGAATATCAAGGCAGACGCACTCAGCAGGCACTTCGAAGATCAGCCAGACTGGGTGCTGCACGACGTAGTGGTGGCAGACCTGTTCCATTGTTGGGGTCGTCCAGAAATCGATCTGTTTGCAGACGACGAAAATTCAAAATGCCACGCCTTTCGTGTCCAGATTCCACCGTCCAGGGACCAGGGGGAATGCTCTTTTGATGGACTGGTCAGGGACATTTGCCTACGCCTTTCCGCCCCTGCCTCTGATTCCGAAGGTGGTATCCAAGCTGCTCAGATCCGACATGAAGATGATCCTCATAGTTCCGGACTGGCCGCGCCAGTGGTGGTACCCGGACCTTCTCCATCTGTCAGTGCGGCCTCACAGGCGACTGCCTTGCAGGCCGGACCTGCTGTCCAAGATGGGCGGGAGGATTCTGCATCCCAACCTTCCCTCACTGAACTTAAAAGCATGGCTCCTGAGGTCCTGCAATACGGACATTTAGGTCTACCACCTGACTGCATGCATATTCTAAAAGAAGCGAAGCGACCCTCCACGAGAGCGTCTTATGCGTTTAAGTGGAAGAGGTTCTTCATTTGGTGTAGGGAGAATCACCTTGATCCTACAAAGGGGCAGGAGGACGTCATCCTTCCTTACCTTCTGCACTTTGCTAGATCAGGCTTGAAGTATGCATCCATCAGGGTCCATTTGTCTGCCATTACAGCTTACAGGAGATCTCCCAGTCAACCTTCCTTTTTCCAGATGCAGGTGGTCAAGGACTTCTTGCAGGGGTTGAAGAAAGTTTACCCCCCTGTTCGAAACCCTTCTCCTCCGCGGGAGTTGAACTTAGTGTTGTCCAAGTTGATGGGCCCACCTTTTGAGCCGATTCACAGAGCTTCCTTACAGCATCTGTCGTGGAAGGCCGCTTTTCTGGTAGCCATTACATCGGCACGCAGAGTCAGCGAAATCCAGGCTCTCTGTACTAAAGAGCCGTACAGTTTTTCACCAGCACAAAGTGGTCTTAAGGGCACATCCATCTTTTCTCCCTAAGGTAGTGTCTGATTTTCATATTAATCAGTCCATTTCTCTGCCATCCTTCTTCCCGAATCCAGCGACCCCGGCTGAGCGGTCGCTCCACTCCTTAGACCTCAAGAGGGTACTTAAATTCTACCTGGAAAGTACCAAAGGCATTAGGAAGACGGATCAACTGTTTGTCAACTATGGCGCCATGAGAACAGGCTTCCCAGCAGCTAAGCGATCCATTTCCAGATGGATTGCTTCCTGCATTACCCTAGCCTACCAGCTGGCGAAAAGGCCCTTACCTTTGGCCCCTAAGGCTCATTCTACTAGGGGGAAAGCGGCCACAGTAGCTTTCTTGCATGACGTTCCAATGGCAGAGATCTGCAAGGCGGCCACTTGGAAATCGGTTCACACCTTTACCAGGCACTACTGCCTCGAATCCGATTCCAGGGCGGATGCCCAAGTAGGCCAAGCCTCCTTGAGGAACCTGTTTGGGTAGCTGGGTCTATCTAAGCATCCTGTTCCTTCTCTGTTTCTTTCCTTTGCCCGCAGGGGGATGAGGTGAGGCTCGCTATTCTATTCTAATGCTTATGACTATTGATGAGGATCCCCTGGAAGAGAAGGATTAGTTACTTACCTGTAATCCTAGTTCTCTTCCAGGGGTATCCTCATCAAAGTCATAAGCAACCCTCCAGCATCCCCGGGCAAAGGTGTGATTGTTTTCAGAGGTTATTATTTCTTTGTGCCATGACTTTTCAGTCTCCGCAAAGAACAACTGACCTAACTGCCACCCCTGAGGCATGATGGGAAGGTGGGGGTCAGGTGTGCCTTAAAGGCACGGTGTCAGTTTTTTGCTATGCAGCTATTAGTTAGCTTTTCAGTCTTTTTAGACTGGGTATTTGCAATGCAGCCTGGGAGCTTCCTATGCTTTCAGTGTTTTCTAAGCATTAAAACAGTTTCCAAACAAGTTATAATGTTGTTTCTCGTGTTTATAATGCTATTTTCTTATGTATAGTGGAAATTCCTTACAGCATGGTTCAGCTCTAGGGTTTATGGGCTGCAATTGCTTGTGTATACATATAGGTATATATGTATGGATATATATATGTGGGGCACATATAATATACTGTTTCCGGGATCCCGCACATGGGCGGGAATATTCTAATGCTTATGACTTTGATGAGGATACCCCTGGAAGAGAACTAGGATTACAGGTAAGTAACTAATCCTTACTCGTAATCTTATTTTTGGGCGTATGTGGGAGCCAGTGCAGTACACTAACAGCCATATCAAACGCCAATCGCCTCTCTGTCACCTCATTCAGGGTATCCCCCACCTCCTTCCAGTAAAGAATATCGCTGGGCAAGACCACAACATATGCTCCAGTTCCACCCGACGACGACAATATTTTACCAATAGACCCCTAGAAGGATTACAACACAGATTCACCTACAGATAACGACCCAGGTCTTTACCCTGCAAAGCCTTCCCCTCCTGACGACAATGTAGGATGTCTAGAATTACTTGCTAGAGCTGCAGAATATCATGGGTTACATTTACACAAGGAATCTCTGAAGGAAGGATTCCTATTTAAAATGCTCAGTAGCACACAAAGGGCTACCCACACTGTACCTATGCTTAAAGGTATGATGAGACATGCCGATGATATCTTTAAAGATCCAGTGCGTGCTCGCATTCTCAACCCCAGAATTGGTAAACAAATATAAGGCTGCTCCTTCATATCCAGTCTTTATTGAAGGACAGTTACCACTAGACTCCTTGGCAGTCTCTAATGCCCGTAAACTGGCTAATTCACAAACTACAGGGGATGCTTCCTCTCCAGACAAAGAGTCAAAACTATTAGACGCCTCTGGTAAACGAGTAGCCGCCCAAGCAGCAAATCATTGGCGCATTGCCAACACCCGAGCCCTGCTAGCCAGATATGATGGGGCACACTGGGACGAAATGGAGCAGTTGCTACAACACCTCCCTTATGAGCACAAAGCAAAAGCCCAGGATTTAGTCCAGGAAGGGAAGGTCATATCCAATTCCTCAATTAGATGCGCTTTAGATGCTGCAGACACCGCAGCTAGAGAGATAAACAACTAGTGTGTTATTAAGGAGACATGCTTGGTTGAGGATTTCTGGTTTCAAACCCAAAGTACAAGTCTATTTTAAATACTCCTTTTGACAAGGATCATCTCTTTGGGCCCGAAGTAGATAAATCATTAGAAAAATGAAAAAAGACGCAGAAGTAGCTAAGTCTATGGGAGCTCTGCAGTCTCCCTCTAATCAGGTCTCCTTTTGTCGCTCCTTCTACCGTGGAGGGTCGAAACCCATGTCCTCAGACAATACTGCCTGCTCCTACAAAGGCTTCAGTCAATCTTCCTCTACAAGGGGCTTCTTTAGAGGAGGATACAGAGGCAACAACAACAAAAGGTCAAGGCAGGGGTTCCACACCACGTAATTCCCCCTCCCCCGACAAGCAGTGACTTGCCTACACTTCCCCCCGATCATTTAACACCTGTCGGGGGACGTCTTCTACAATTTCTCTCCATTTGGCAATCTATCACCACAGACAAATGGGTGTTAGGAATTATCCAAAATGGTTTTTGCCTGATGTTTACCAACAATCCTCCAATCATTCCACCACGTTCTCACATATTGTCACCAGAACATTTACATCTACTTCAGCAAGATGTCCAGTCTCTCATGTCCAAAGGAGCCATAGAACCTGTGCCGTTTCAACTAATCCTGGGCGGACCAGGCAGAGTGCCTCTACGCGAAGTTCCACTCGCAAGATGTACAACTTAGGGGTAATCAGTGAAGAAGGACAGCGAGGAGAAGGCAGGAGAACGGCCATGTCGAGGAAGAGGCAGCCACGGGGCAGGTAAGTGTCTTTTTAATTACTTTTAATTACTTTGGGAGAGTGGAGGGGCCGGCTAACTACGCTCCGCCACGGAGTTGTAGTTTTGCCTGAACTCCGCGTTCACAACGGAACACGGAGTAGGCAAAGCTACGTAAACTCAGGTGGCGGAGCGTAATTACCCGCCCAGTCTTAGTTTCAACATCAAGGGACAGGCCTGTACTCCCTGCACTTCCTCATCCCCAAAAAGGATGTTCCCTTGGGACCTATTCTAGACCTCAGAGAACTAAACCTCTACATACTTTCAGAGCATTTCCACATGGTGACACTTCAGCAAGTGCTCCCACTTCTACAGCAGGGTGATTTTATGTCTACTCTAGACTTAAGACACATATTTCCACATTCCAATTCATCACGTTCATCGCAAATACCTCAGATTCATGATAGCGGGTCATCAGTACCAATTCAAAGTACTACCATTTGGAGTCACCACTGCTCGCAGGGTATTTACCAAATGTCTGGCAGTAGTTGCAGCACATATGAGAAGACAACACATCTATGTCTTCCCTTACCTGGACAACTGGCTCATCAATGTCTCTCCAACACACTCAAACCACTATTCACTTGCTTAACCAACTAGGGTTTACAGTAAATGTGTTGAAGTCTCATTTACAGCCTTCCAACATACAAACTGGGAGCCAGCATAGACACTCAGAAAGCTCTAGCCTCTCCCAATACAGCCAGGATTCAAAGTATTCAGTCCCTTCTCACTCAATTTCAACCCAACCAATCATTACCAGCAAAAGTATTCATGCAACTGCTAGGCATGATGGCGTCTTGCATTATAATTGTTCTCCACGCAAGACTTCACATGCGTCCCGTTCAAGAATGCTTAGCAAGTCAGTGGAACCAGTCGCAGGGTCAGTTGACCAATCTAGCGTTGACCAATCTAGCTCTCTGCAGTGGTGGAACCCACAAAATGTATCCAAAGGGTGGCCCTTTCTCAACCCTGTTCCACAAACAATGCTAACAGCAGACTCCTCGCCCACTGGTTGGGGCGCTCACCTACAAAGTCACACGATCCAAGGAATCTGAAAGAAACACGTTAGTTAGATTCCTCACCTTAGAATATCCCCAGGCGTCAGACTGGATCCGGAAGATTTTTTCGTCAGCAATACCCCTTGCGCGTCGCTAGGCGTCGTCTGCGGCTCCGCGTCCGTCGTCGGCGTCGTGCGCCGGGATGACGTCGTCGGAGTACTTAGACGCCGCCCTCGCGCGCTGACGTCAGTTCTTCTTTTTTCCGCGCCAGTAAGCGCAGATCCGGGAGAGCTACCCCTTTTAGTCTTTTTTGACTAAATCTTTTTTGATCATTTTTGATCCTTGTCTGTCGACATCTGGTGCCGGTAGGATGCCTGGGTTCAAGGCTTGCGAGGATTGTCATCGACTGATGTCGGTGACCGATCACCACCGCCGGTGCCTCTACTGCTTAGGCCCCGACCACGACGCGGAGTCGTGCAACGACTGCCAGGCCCTGACTTCGAAGGCTAGGCGGGAGCGGTCCCGCAAGCTTCTCGAGCTTCGCCACTCGGCTCCGCGTCGTGCGCGATCCCGGTCCAGGAGGAGGTCCAAGGATCGCTCGCGGAGCCCTAGCCGACGCCATCGATCGTCCGGCTCCAAGTCGTCGGGTAAGTCCAAACGCTCAAAGAAGTCCAAGAGGCGACACCGCTCTTCGGACTCCCTTCGCCGGTCGCGCGACTCGGCCGAGGGTCAGGGTGGTTCCACCCCCGCGGCTCCGGCGGAGCCGCAGGTGCCGCGTCCGCCCCCATACCTTCCGGTCCCTGGGACTGACGCGGCGCCGGCGGAGATCAGTGCCTTCCTCTCGGCCATGAGGAGCCTGGCCCCGCCGTCGACGCCCGCTGGCGCGCCTTCGGGCCCCGCGGACTCGACTGGGCGATCTTGCCTGCCGGCGGCTCCGGCCCCGGCGCCGTCGACGACTCCGGTCTCGACGCCGCAGGTCCCCGCGGGGCCCATGCCTGGGCCCCAGTCAACGCCGGTTGACCTAGTCACTCCTCCACCGGCGCCGATGCCTGAACCACCGACGCCGTCACCGGCGCCGCCGACACCCCAGTTTAGCCCTCATCCGGACCCGGCGCCGGCGCGGCGTCGACCGACGCCGCATCCGACGCCGCTTGAGTCCTACCATCTCTACAGTCCGGTTCCGATCATTCCTCCTGTTTATCAGGAATCGGAAGAAGGGGGCGACTGGGAGGGGTTCGAGGACCCTCTGGCTGTTCAGTCACAGCTTTCTCAGGACTGGGCAGATGAACTGGGGGAGGCCAGTGGGCTGGACACCTCGCCAGACACTTGATTCACTTCTCCTCTGACCGTGGCTTCGGAGGAGGGTGCAGCATTTTCTGTGGTGCTGCGCAAGGCGGCCGAGGCCCTTGGGCTCGAGTTGCCTGCCGTGGCTGTGAGGACTAACATCCTCACTGAGGTGCTTCAAACCTCAGCAAGCTCCACTGAGCCTCTGCTGCCGTTCAACGAGGCCCTCACTGACGTTCTGCAGGGCACCTGGTCCAAGCCCTCCACAGTTCCTCCTGTGGATAGGAACGTTGCCAGGCACCACCGCCCTGCTCCGGGCGACCCCAGTTTCCTGTCCCAACACCCCACCCCCGAGAGTCTGGTTATCCAGGCCTCTACCTCCCAATCCTCCTTCCCGACCGCTCCGCCGGACCGGGATTCCAAGAGACTCGAGCAGTTTGGCAAGAAACTGTTCTCGTCCCTTAGTTTGGGCCTGCGGTCCTTAAATACCGCCTGTCTCTTGGACCGTTATTCCCATTCCCTGTGGGATACGGTGGAGGACGTGCTGCCCCTGTGCCCGGAGGAGGTCCGGACGCGTCTTACCCAGGCTTTGGCCGATGGGAGGGATGCAGCACGGCACGCCATACGATGTGGGCTTGACACCACGGACTCGCTGGGTCGGGCGATTTCAACCACGGTGGCGCTCCGCCGCCACGCCTGGATGCGGTCCACGTCATTTTCCGGGGATGTCCAGACCACCCTCATGGACATGCCCTTTGATGGCAGTCGCCTGTTTGGTGAGAAGGCGGACAGTGCGCTGAACCGCTTTAAGGACTCCCGGGCTACGGCCAAGTCCTTGGGCCTCTCGGCTCCGCGGGCGCACACCTAGGGCGGCCAAGGAAGGGGCGCCTCCTCACGTCCGCAAAGCCACCAGCCGCAGAACCAACCTGCGCGCGGTCGCGGACGTGGCTTCCGCCGTGGCGGAAATGGAGGCCGACGTGGTCAGCCCACTTCCACCCTGGCAGCATCCGCCTCAAAGCCCTCCTAGTCCGAGCTTTCAGGCCCATACCACGCCAGTGGGCGGCAGAGTTCGCCATCACCTGCTCCACTGGTGGTCCATAACATCGGACAGGTGGGTGCTGCAAATCGTCCGAAGGGGCTACTCCCTCCCCTTCGAGACGACCCCTCCAGCCATGCCACCGCAGCACCACCGTATCTCGGGGGATCATTTGAATCTTCTCCGCGAGGAAGTTTCGGCTCTCTTGGCCAAGGGGGCCGTTGAGCGCGTTCCGAGCCCAGAAGTAGGTCGTGGTTGTTATTCCCACTACTTTCTGGTTCCCAAGAAGGGCAAAGGGGGCCTACGCCCTATCTTGGACCTCCGGAACGTCAATGCCTTCCTCCGAAAGGACAGGTTCAAGATGCTAACGTTGGCTCAGGTTTTAGCTGCCCTAGACCCTGGAGACTGGATGGTAGCGTTGGACTTGCAGGACGCATATTTTCATATCCCCGTCCTGCCGGCCCACCGGCGTTACCTGCGGTTCACGGTGGGCCAAGAGCACTTTCAGTTTACCGTGCTCCCCTTCGGCCTCACCAGTGCCCCTCGGGTGTTCACGAAAGTGTTGGCGGTGGTCGCAGCTCATCTGCGCAGATCAGGGGTTTCAGTCTTCCCCTATCTCGACGACTGGTTGTTGAAGGCGGGCTCGCCCCAGGCAGTCGTCTCCCACCTCCAGACTACGGCGGATCTCCTGCATTTGCTGGGGTTTTCCATCAACGTGCCAAAGTCACACCTGAGTCCCTCTCAGAAGCTCCTCTTCATCGGAGCGGTTCTCGATTCGGCGCAGTTCCGGGTCCATCCACCGGAACAGCGGGTCCGGGATATACAGGCCCTGATTCCCATCTTTCGGCCTCTATCCCGGGTTTCGGTCAGGCTAGTGTTGCGGCTTCTGGGTCTGATGGCCTCCTGCATCCTACTAGTGCATCACGCCAGGCGGCGCATGCGGGCTCTGCAGTGGGACCTGAAGTTTCAGTGGGCCCAGCATCACGGCAACCTGTCCGACCATGTCTTGATCTCGGAGGGCACTGCACAGCAGTTGCAGTGGTGGCTCACGGACCGCGAGTGGGTCAAGGGCAAGAGCCTCTCCCTTCCCCAACCGGAGCATGTCGTAGTGACGGATGCGTCCCTCCTGGGTTGGGGTGGCCATATGGGGGAGGCGGAGATCAGAGGCCTCTGGTCTCCGGCGGAGTCTCGTCTCCACATCAACCTGTTGGAGTTGAGAGCGATCCGGCTTGCACTGAAAGCCTTCCTTCCCTCTGTCAGGGGAAGTGTCGTGCAGGTGTTCACGGACAACACCACCGCCATGTGGTATTGCAACAAACAGGGCGGGGTGGGGTCGTGGACCCTTTGTCAGGAGGCTCTGCGCCTCTGGACGTGGCTGGAACACCAGGGCGTCACCCTAGTGGTTCAACATCTGGCGGGCTCTCTGAACGCCAGAGCAGACGAACTCAGCCGCCGGTGGATGATGGATCACGAATGGCTTCTGAACTCCGAAGTGGCGCAAGGTCTCTTTCAGCAGTGGGGAGAGCCTTGGTTAGATCTATTCGCCACCGAAGAGAACGCGCAATGTCAGCAGTTCTGCGTGTTGGAATTTCCAAGGCGGCGCTCGCTCGGCGACGCTTTTCGTCACGAGTGGAGTTGCGGTCTGTTGTACGCCTTTCCGCCTATACCACTTCTGCCCAGAGTGCTGAAGAAGATCAGGCACGACCGGGCCCAAGTCATCTTGGTGGCTCCGGATTGGGCACGAAGATACTGGTATCCCGAGCTACTCAGTCTGTTGACCGATCCCCCGATACGTCTGCCCCTTCGGGAGGATCTTCTGTCGCAGCAGCAGGGGACGGTCCTCCACCCGAACCTGTCCAGCCTCCACCTCCATGCGTGGAGATTGAGCGGCGGCAGTTGATGCCATTTGACTTGCCTCCTGAAGTCTGTGATATCATTCTGGCAGCCAGGCGTCCCTCCACAAAGTCGGTATACGCCTGCCGGTGGAACAAATTTGTGGCATGGTGCACAGCAAAGGCTGTGGATCCCCTTTCCGCCCCTCTTTCTGAGGTTCTCCTCTTCCTTCTTTCTCTGGCCCGGCAGGGCTCTGCCCTGGGCACCCTGAAAGGTTATCTTGCTGCCATCTCCGCCTTCTTGCGGCTTCCTGATCAGCCTTCTCTTTTCAAGTCCCCTGTGGTTACACGCTTTCTCAAAGGCATTACACACACGTTCCCTCCTGTCCCTTTTGTAATGCCTCAGTGGGACTTGAATCTGGTATTGACATTCCTGATGTGCGCTCCCTTCGAGCCTCTTCACAATTGCCCTCTTCGTCTTCTAACTCTAAAGACTGCTTTTCTGGTAGCCATCACCTCGGCTAGACGGGTGAGTGAGCTCCAGGCTTTATCTTCAAAGCCTCCTTTTCTATCTGTTCATCCGGACAAGGTTGTCCTTCGGCCTCGTCCCTCCTTTCTTCCTAAAGTGGTGACTCCATTTCACCTTGGGCAGTCTGTCACCTTGCCCACCTTCTTTCCGCCTCCGCATCCTTCCAAAGAGGAAGAGAGGCTCCACCGTCTGGACCCAAAACGTGCGCTCTCCTTTTATCTGGACCGCACAAAACCGTTCCGGGTGGACGACCAGCTTTTTGTTGGGTACGTGGGCGCTAAGAAGGGGAAAGCTGTGCACAAACGAACCATCTCTCGGTGGGTCGTTTTGTGTATAAAAATTTGCTATTCCTTGGCTAAAAAGGACCCTCCTGTTGGGCTGCGCGCCCATTCTACTCGGGCCACGGCGGCTACTACTGCCTTGGGACGGGGAGTCCCTTTGCAGGACATCTGTCAGGCGGCGACGTGGGCTTCGCTACACACGTTTGCCAGGCATTATTGCCTTGACAGCCAAGTCCGGAGGGATGGCTTCTTTGGCCGTTCTTTCCTCCAGGACTTTCTGGTGTGATCTTGGTTCGCAGACCCACCACCGGGGATGGTATTGCTTGGGTATCTATTCTAAGGTGAGGAATCTAACTAACGTGTTTCTTTCAGATGAACAAGTTACTTACCTTCGGTAACGATGTATCTGTAAGAAACATTAGTTAGTTAGATTCCTCACCGACCCTCCCATCCTCCCCGTTCTGCGAACTGACATCTAGGGTTAAGGTTGTCCTTTCAGGCCCCTAGATTTTATTTTTGGCACCAGTGTCGGTCTTTGCATGGCTCTGCGTTCCTGGCGCGGAAGGCTATGTACAAGAACTGACGTCAGCGCGCGAGGGCGGCGTCTAAATACTCCGACGACGTCATCCCGGCGCACGACGCCGACGACGGACGCGGACCCGCAGACGACGCCTAGCGACGCGCAAGGGGTATTGCTGACGAAAAAATCTTCCGGATCCAGTCTGACGCCTGGGGATATTCTAAGGTGAGGAATCTAACTAACTAATGTTTCTTACAGATACATCGTTACCGAAGGTAAGTAACTTGTTCTTATGGACTCTAAAGTACAAGAGCCTCCATGTAAATCACCTAGAACTACTAGCAGTGTTTCTAGCACTCAATGTCTTTCAAACTCACCTAATCGGCAAAACTATCTTAGTCCATACAGACAACATGGCAGCTATGTACTATATACAAAAACAAGGTGGGACACACTCTCTCCAACCGTCGCACCTAGCACAAGCCATTTGGAAATACATCACAAAATCTGAAAGAAAGACGTAGTGATAGATTCCTTACCTTAGAATTACCCCCAGGCGTCAGACTGGATCCAGAAAGTTTTCATCAGCAGTACACCTGCGTGTCGGTAGGCGGCGTTGTGCGGCTCCGCATGCGTCGTTGGCGCCGAGATGGAGTTGCTGGAGCTACTTCAGTTCTTTCTTTTTCCGCGCCAGCAAGCGCAGATCCGGGAGGAGCAAGTACCCCAATCACTTTTGACTGAATTTTTTCGAGGCCTTTTGTCTCAATTTCTTCGAGTCGATCTACTCCTGGTGTCATAGGGATGCCCGGCTGTAAGTACTGTGGGGATAGTCACTGTATGATGTCGGTGACGGACCCACACCGCGTGTGTCTCTACTGCCTGGGGCGCGACCACGACTCCAATCGTGCCCGACTGCCGGGCCATGGCACCGAAGACTTTGCTGGAGCGGTCCCGAAAGTTGCTGGAAGTCCAGCAGTCGGCTCCTCTTGTTCTAAGTCTTCGCACTCGGGGTCAGGTAAGTCGAAGCGTTCCAAAGAGAAGTCGAAGAAGCGTTGTCGCTCCTAGACGTCCCCTCGCCCGTTACGGCTGAGGGTGTGTGCTGGTGGTGCCACCCCCACGGCTCCGGCGGAGCCTGTGACGTCGCCACTGGCCTACCCACCCTTTCCGGGTCCGTCGGCAACGCTTGCTCTGGTGCAAGAGTTTCTTACTGCCATGGCCTGACTCTTTGGGCTGTCTGGCCCTGCCAGTGCGCCTACGGGCCCCACGGGGGGTCTTGTCCTTCCATCGGCGGCCGCTCCGGACCCGGCGGCGGCGGCTCAGGCCCCAGCGCCGCAGGACCTCCTGGGATCGGACCCCGGTCGATGCCGGTTGACCTAATAACACCTCCACCGACGTCGACCCCACCGGCACCACTTCCGACGTCGCCCGCAGTTTCAGCCCTGAACCGGACACGGTGTCAGATCAGCGGCGCTCGGCGCCGATTCCGACGCCGATGGGGCCCTTTTTCCCCTATGTCCGTCCTCACAAGGCATCATATTGCTTGCGCTCCTTCCACTGAAAGTGAGCAGGACACAGAACAGAGAGTGTAACAATCCCAGACAGTAATGTCATCCGTTACTTAAGCTAGCTCGGGGGGGTTGCGCATGCACCGCCGCTAACAGAACCGCGGCAATTACACTTGGTATCTGATGCAAGATTTGCATGGGGATACAGCTTAAAAAGACTAAAATAACCATCAGAGTTTCAGGCCTTGATGCGCTGGAGGCTTGTGGCCGACCTAAGAGTAGGTGGACAAGAGAATGGCAGAGAAGCATGAGCGAGTAGGTATTAGACCTCCCACCATCATGGGTAGCATTACAAGAGCAGCAGCCATCTTGTATCAGATGGAGGGGTGGAAAAGTCTTGGGCTCATTTTCGGAGGCTGAGTGGGCCATAGTTTGGTGACCCCTGTAGTACTGAAGCAACATTTCTCAAGTGAATGCAGACACATGGATCACAGTGCACTGGAAGGCGAGGGTAGGATGGCACAGAGGCAGCTGAGCCCAAGATCACCACAGGACATGTTGTGGGGAGGAAGAGGTGGACGAGACAGCAAATCAGCATAGAGAGCTGCGCCAAGTGCGGACTCTGGCTCTAAGAGCCCATGCAGGAGCCGAGCCGAGAAAATATTTTCCATGCAAAATCATGCACCAAACATAATGTTACAATATGATAGTGTCTTCTAAATTCAGAGAAGTTTTTTTCTTTAACAGTGGAAGCGTTTTACTTTAGAATATCAGATTATTTGAAAAGTATTTCTTAAAAATTAGAGTTTTTAATCATGAACTCGGAAACATCACATTTCCCCTCCACCCATGCCCTGATGAAAATGGCACCAGTCAACTAAGATGCAAGTCACTTGTCTTGGGCACCCTATATATGGCGCCCAAGGACATAAGACCCCTTCATAACAGACACAGACTATGCTACAGGTGGTTTTGGGCTTAGGAAGGTTTGCTGGACGCACAGGATGCTGAGGCCAGGACTATAAACTGATTGCCAGTTGTGGCCACTAGGACACATCCCCTTTGTGAACCTCGGCTCGTTCTAGGCTTGAGTTGATGAGGATCTTGAGCTGAGCCAGAGCCGGCATCTGGATTGAGTTTTCACTGGTTCCCCCTCTTGGGGTGGGGGGTGAGGGGGGATCCTGCAGCAAAGGTACAACAAGCTGACCTTCATGTGGACCATAATGCGGTGGGCTTGAACTCCATCAGGCACTAAACTGACTTTCTTCATCACAACATGGGAGACTATGAGACTGTGTCCTTCTAACCTCAGATTCTCAGTCCTGGAAGCTGTAGTTTGTAGATAATGTGACTGATGTCAGTGATAATAAAGGCCCCCTCTGGGTAATGTACTCATAAAATGTCTCAAAACCCTAGCAGGCATCATTAAAGGTACGGTCTAGAATGATTATTGTTGACTGTCAGTGACGCAGGACTGAATAAAGAGACCGGTTTTTCCCTTTACACTATACTCCTCCTATTAGAGTTATACATGTATAATAGAGTATCCCTTGCAACTGAGAGTTTTGGGCATTCATAATTCACCCCTTTACTGTCATGTGTTTACGGTGCCTCGTTGGTCAGATGTACTGGGTGTGTGAGTATTTTTAGATCATGCCTGCGAGGCATGCAGTAGTTGAGTATGCTGTATAAGCTTTGCCTTCTCTCCCTTCATATTTTTGATTGGCTGTTGTCATTGTCCTTGGTAAATGCTGGCTTCCAAATCATTACGAGGCTTGTTAGTCCCTCTTTGTAACCGCCCTTTCTCCATTTGTGACCGCCCATAACAACTGGATCTTTTACTTGGCTCCGTATACGGCCGGCTTTATCTAGGGGGTGAGCACTATTTTGTTTATGGCCACTTATGGGAACAATGGCAGCTGCAATTTTAAAAAAAATTTGTATCCTGAGCTCGGCGCCCGCTTTACGGACACCACGCTCAGTTTATTTATTTATTTACATTTAATACTGACCGCGGCGTCCTCTTCTGGGACACCGCGCTCTGTTTCATTTTTATTTAATTTTTAACTTTTATAGTCGAGGGCGGTGCCCGCTTCAGGGACACCACACTCTTTTTTTATTTTTTCTTACTGTAAAACTGAGCGTGGTGCCGCTTCAAGGACAACGCGCTCAGTGCTAAAGTGTAAAAAAAAAAAGGGTGTCCTTGAAGTGGCACCATGCGCAGTTTTACACTTAAACATGTATTTGCAATGCAATAGGTCTCGCATTTACTAGAGTTTAAGGTATTGGCATTGTAAATGAAAATGCCTTTTATTTACGTTTTAAAAAGCAAAAATAATAGGCATAGTCATTTACAATGCTAACACAAGGAGATGATGGACGGAGTGCTGAAACTTTTCAAACACTCACCCCCAGTCACAGATCTCGGTTGAATCCATCATCATTTGCCACCCCAGTTCAGACACAGCTATATGCAAATCAGTCTCGACCCTGTGCCTCATGGGAACAGTCCAGACCGAACTGGCAAAGCCATGTCTTCCCTGGACCGGAAACAAGCATCCTGGGACCGGTTTCGGACTAACAGCCCTCATCAGCCAGGCTAGATAGAATCCAGTGGCAAAGTGAGCAAGGGACCCATGTCTGGGCATACCCTGCCAACTTAGGGCGAACAAAGCAAACACAAGGAGATGACGGACAGAGTGCTGAAACTTTTCAACACTCACCCCCGGTCACAGATCTGGGTTGAATCCATCATCCTTTTTTAGCTCACTTTGCCACCCCAGTTCAGACACAGCTATTTGCAAATCAGTCTTGACCCTGTGCCTCATGGGAACAGTCCAGACCGAACTGCCAAGCCATGTCTTCCCTGGACCGGAAACAAGCATCCTGGAACCGGTTTTGGGCTAACAGCCCTCATCAGCCAGGCTAGCTTGAATCCAGTGGCAATTGTTTCTTTTGCATATGTCGCCCAAGTGGGAAGGGTATGCCCAGACGTGGGTCCCGTTCTCACTACACCACTGGATTCAAGCTAGCCTGGCTGAAGAAGGGTGATGCCCTGAAACCGGTCCTAGGATGCTTGCTTCCGGTCCAAGTAGGACCTGGCTTGGCATTTCGGGCTGGACTGTTCCCACAAGGAACAGGGTCAAGACTGATTTGCATATGGCTGGGTCCAAACTGGGGTGGTGTGGTGAGCAAAAGAATGATGGATTTAACCCAGATCCTTGTGACTGGGGGTGAATGTTTGCATTGTCCAGCATTCCGTCCATCAATTGATTCTTGGCATATGTCGCCCTAAGTGGGAAGGGTATGCCCAGACGTGGGTCCCGTGCTCACTACACCACTGGATTCAAGCTAGCCTGGATGAAGAAGGGTGATGCCCTGAAACCGGTCCCAGGATGCTTGCTTCCGGTCCAGGGAGGACCTGGCTTGGCAGTTCGAGCTGGACTGTTTCCACAAGGAACAGGGTCAAGACTGGTTTGCATATGGCTGGGTCCAAACTGGGGTGGTGTGGTGAGCAAAAGAATGATGGATTTAACCCAGATCCTTGTGACTGGGGGTGAATGTTTGCATTGTCCAGCATTCCGTCCATCAATTGATTCTTTGGCATATGTCACCCTAAGTGGGAAGGGTATTCCCAGACGTGGGTGCCGTGCTCACTACACCACTGGATTCAAGCTTGCCTGGATGAAGAAGGGTGATGCCCTGAAACCGGTCCCAGGATGCTTGCTTCCGGTCCAGGGAGGACCTGGCTTGGCAGTTCGAGCTGGACTATTCCCACAAGGAACAGGGTCAAGACTGGTTTGCATATGGCTGGGTCCAAACTAGGGTGGTGTGGTGAGCAAAAGAATGATGGATTTAACCCAGATCCTTGTGACTGGGGGTGAATGTTTGCATTGTCCAGCATTCCGTCCATCAAGGGTTTCTTTTGCAACTGTCATTTACAATGCCAATAGCTTAAACGGTCGTAAATGTGAGACCTATTGCATTTCAAATGTTTGTTGGTAATGTGGTTGAGCACCTTATGCTTACCAGAGTGGAATATTAAACATTTGTTGTACACACTGAATCAAATGAGCAGAAATGTGAAACCAGTTTATAAAAATAGCACAGATTTATGATACGAGCATGTATAAAAAAAAATAGCACAGATTTTTTTATGAGTTATTGATTTAACAAGAAAACAGTGAAAATACTCTAACAATTTTTTAGACATGAGCCTCAATCGTGGAAATGTTATACTATGGGTGGGAAAACAAACACAGCAAACATATACCTGCAGTCGGTGTTCGGGTGTGCCTTATAGGACTTAATGTGTTTAGGGGCCAAGCTCCAAAGAACCACCAGTGTTTGGGTTTACCTACCTTTGGGTGTCCGGGTGCAGAGGTGCTGGTCGGGATGGTAACCTCGAGTGCTACACCAGTCAATTCAATGGTACCTGAAACAAAGCGCCTGCCAGGGGGGGGACATGTCTGGGTGAACCCAAAGGGAGGCTCGATTCATGAGGACCCCTAAGCCAAGGGGATGCGGTCAGAAGTCACGGCCCTGAGCTATGGAGCTCAAGTGCACAGGGTCTTGGCAGGCTGGCCACTTGAGGTCGAGGCTCTCACGGTTGTCAGTCGGTTCTGTAGAGGAGGGAAAAACAAGACCGCAGGGCCACCCTGATCGTGGATCTTGTCGATGCTAAAGTCCCTCGTTGTTCAGGTATGTTTTCTACGGCAGTGGTGTCCGAAAGGACATAAACAAGCCTTGGCTGCTGCTCAAGTGCTCAGGGTATTTGTGCAGGGGAGCTTCCAGACGGTCTAGTGTCTCAAAACTTGGCAGAGATGGTGCTGAACTCCTAAAGCCACGAAGACTTCATCCTGACGTGCTGCTTCCTTGGTGGGGCTGATGACCAACAACACAGTGTACTGGACAAGTGCGGGGGGTGACTGCTGATAAAGGGGGATAGCTCTTCCACCCCAATGGAGATGATAGGTGGTTGGCGAAGTGCTGGACAGTCCTCCCATGTGCTGGGGTGGGCGCACAGATTTTGGATGAGTCACGTCTTTACAAATATCAAGGTCCCAACAGCCAGACAGGGTTTTGTGCCATGTTCAGGATAGTGCCTCAGTTCTCGCAGTGAGGACTCTTCTATGTCCTTCTTCTTTTCCCATTTTGGCTAATCTGTCGTTCTGGTGTTAGGGAGACCCATAAATACTCCTTCTGATGGATACATCTGCCAGTGGATTCCTCACCTTGTGAATATCCCCTGCGCCAGCAACATTCGGAAACTTTTGTAGCAGTCCACGCCGATGAGGTCGAAGATGACATCACAGAGGAACGGCTCCGCTCCCGACTCCGCTGACGTCACCGGCTCCATAAGAAGACCTCGTCGGCGTGATGACGTCAGTTCCCTTTTTTCCGCGCCGTCGAAGCCAACGGATTTCGGGAATCGCTGTTGTTAGCATTGTTGTTACTTTGTGTATTATCTAGATTTTCTCTGTTCTTTCTCGAGAATGTCGACAAGGAAGTCTGGATTCAAGCCTTGCCGTGAGTGTGGCAAGCACATGTCGATCACAGATCCACATGAGGACTGTGTGTGGTGTTTGTCATCAGACCACGACGTGGATGGCTGTTCCAGCTGCCGCAAGATGAGCACGAAGGCTCTTAAGGAACGGGAAGCGAAGCTCTTCACTGCAATAATGAAGAAGGAGAAGAGAGGGAGAAGTAGGTCGAGGACGAGGTCGAGGTCTCGATCGAAGTTGAGGTCGGCGTCGAAGTCGACTTCGGGCATGCTTCTCGAGCCAAGAAGCATAAGAAGAAGAGAAGACACTCGTCTCGACACCATTCGGACAAGAGCTCGGCTCCGAAGTCGAAATCGCCAACTCGACGCCGGAAGGACTCTGTTTCTCCTTCTCCTGTGCCTGATTCACCTCCTGGTCCTTCATCGCCAGTGGCTTCCTTGACTCCGGCCTCACCGGTTCCGGCTCAGACTCCGACGCCGGTTCCATCTCCGGCGCCGGTATCATCTCCAGCTCCAGCTCCATCTCCGGCCCCGGTTGAAGAACTTCACGTCCCGGGTGAGCCTGCGACGCCGTTGATTCCATCGTCGGCGCCGGTTGGCCCGAGTCCGGTGATGCCTGACCAGTACCCTGCTTTCCCTGGACCAGGTCAGGACCCCTCGCATTATTTAAATGCTATGTACGGGGTGTTTGCTAGAGCCATGTACACCACTGGTGCACCTGCTGGTCCGATGGGTCCAATGGAGTTTAATTTAGGGGTGCCGCAAGTATATCCACAGGCCCCTTTCATGCCGTTCTTTCCAGCGACGCCATCTTGGCATCTACCGGCGCTGAGGACGTCGACGCCGCTTCCATCCTCACCGGCTCCAGCTCGACCTCGTTCGACGCCGGCGGCTCCTGCAGATCCACGCTCGACGCTGGCGCCATCGATTCGAACACGGCGCCGCTGACGCCGATGATACGGATTCGGTCCAGAAGGGAGGCTCAGAGGGTTGTTGATGAGCGGAGGTACCTTCTGGAGGAAGCAGAGGAAGAAGAATTGGTAGAATCAGATGAAGTATTTGAGGAGCTTAAGGAAGCTAGTGGGTTGGATTTGTCTCCTGAGTGGGAGATTACTCCACCGTCGGACGAACCCTCTAAGGACGTTGCTCCTTATCATGCAGTTATCAGGAAGGCTGCAGAACTGCTTGATCTCCAGTTACCAACTACGGAGTTTAAATCGAACATTTTAACTGAGGTATTACATTCTCCTACGGCAGCTTCAGAGCCATTGCTTCCTTTTAATGAGGCCATTATGGACCCTGTGTTAGAGGTGTGGCGAGAGCCCTTTTCTGCTCTTGCGGTCTCTAAGACGGTTGCTAGGAGATATAGGGCAGCCCCAGGGGACCCTGAGTTTTTAACGTCGCATCCTTCGCCTGAGAGCCTGGTGATTCAGGCAGCTTGTTCAGGAAAGTCCAAGGGTGCTTTTCCTCAGGTTCCGGGGGACAGAGAGGCTAAAAAGCTGGACCAATCAGCAAAAAAAGGTATTTTCATCAGCCAGCATGGCCTTGAAGTCAACGAACGCCACTTGTCTTCTAGGATGCTATGTGCATGCGCTTATGGATTCTGCTAAGAATCTGGCGCCGAAACTGTCTGAGGAGGATAGGGCTGATTCAATGAGATCTTGACTGATGCCCAGGCGGCTGCACGCCAGGTGATCCAAAGTGGACTGGACACGGCGGATTCAGTGGCGAGGATCATGGGATCTTCTGTCGCCACCAGAAGGAGTGCATGGTTAAGATCTTCGGAGTTTTCACAGGATGTGCAATCGACTCTTTTGGACCTGCCATTTGATGGATCTGGCCTGTTTGGTAAAAAGGCAGATGCTGCTCTGGAGCATTTCAAAGAGAGCAAGGCGACGGCTAAATCTCTGGGCCTGCAATCTCAGTTGAGGGGGTCTTTTAAAAGGTACAGAGGGTTCGGAAGGACATCCTTTAGATCCTATAGACAGACCCAGCAACAGCGTTCCTCGTCTAGAGGTTTCAGAGGTAGAATCAGGGGTCGCACACGTGGCCGTCAACTCTCCTCCTCCTCTTCCTCCTCCTCTTCCTCCTCCTCAGCCCCTCCCACCACCGCAAAGCAGCCCTAGATCCGCCATTCCGGATCATGCTGGTCCTGTGGGGGGCCGGCGTACCCATTTTCTACAAGATTGGGAGTCTGTAACTACAGATCTCTGGGTTCTGGATCTTGTAGAAAATGGGTACGCCCTTCCCTTTCGGGAATTCCCTCCAAATTACCCTCCTTGTCAAGGGGCTTGCTCAGAGGACCACCGTCTTCTTCTACAGGAGGAAGTCCTGAAGCTATTTCAAAAAGGTGCGATAGAGGTGGTTCCAGAGCAGGAGAGGGGTCAGGGATGCTACTCCTGGTATTTTCTGATTCCGAAAAAGGACGGCAGATTGCGTCCGATATTGGACCTCAGAATCTAGAATCTTTTTCTAAAGCAAGAGAAGTTCAAGATGCTCACCCTTGCTCAGGTTCATCAAGCGCTGAATCAGGAGGACTGGATGGTGTCGCTCGACTTGCAGGATGCGTATTTTCACATCCCCATCCTGAAGTCGCACAGGAAGTATCTCCGGTTTACGGTAGGGTCGCAACATTATCAGTTTGCGGTCCTCCCGTTTGGTCTTACTTCGGCACCTCGAGTCTTCACGAAGGTGATGGCAGTGGTGGCAGCCCATCCTAGAAGGTAGGGGATCTCAGTTTTCCCTTATTTGGTCGACTGGCTGATCAAGGCGGAGTCGCCAAAGAAGGTGCTACGTCATCTGCAGGATACAACTCAGCTGTTGTACAAATTGGGTTTTTCGATAAACGTGCCCAAATCTCATCTGGTGCCCTCTCAGCGCAACCTGTTCATAGGTGCGGTACTGGACACTACTGTTTGTCGAGCATTCCCTCCTCCTCAAAGGATTCTCGACATACAGGAAATGATTCCTTTATTTTACAACGGAGCAGTCATTCCAGTTCTGAAGGTCCTTCGCCTGCTCGTCTGTTCGCTTCCTGCATCCTATTGGCACATGAGGGCGCTCCAGTGGTGCCTCCGCAAGCAGTGTTATCAGAACAAAGGAGATCTCAGGGAGTCTGTGAGGATCTCCAGAGAAGCTGCAGCGGATCTGTCCTGGTGGAGCGTGGAGGGCAACCTGTCTCAAGGGAAGCTCTTTCATCTACCTCCATCGGTGGCCACCGTGATAACGGATGCATCCACCTTAGGGTGGTGTGCTCATCTGGGGGATCTGGAGATCAAGGGTCTTTGGTCTCCAGAGGAAAGGTTGCTTCACATCAACCTTTTGGAATTGAGGGCAATTCGTTTAGCACTCAAGGCCTTCCTCCCTTCCCTTCGCGGTCAGTCTGTTCAAGTCCTGACGGACAACACTACCGCGATGTGGTATATAAACAAACCGGGAGGAGTGGGGTCTCTTTGTCTCTGCAGAGAGGCCCTGCGTCTATGGTCCTGGGCTCAGGACCATCAGATTTGTCTGATGGCAAATCATCTGGCCGGGGTGCTGAACGTACGTGCGGACAGTCTCAGTCAGCAGTTCTCCGCCGACCACGAGTGGAGGCTTCATCCGGAGGTAGTTCGTCACGTCTTTCGGATGTGGGGAACTCCTCGGGTGGACCTGTTCGCCACTCACGAGAATGCTCACTGCCCGTCATTCTGCAGTCTCCAGTATCCGATGCAGGGAGCGTTGGGGACGCGTTTCAGTTGAGTTGGGGCTCACGACTCCTTTATGCGTTTCCTCCCATACCCTTGATTCCTCGGGTTCTGAGGAAGATTCGCCAAGACCGGGCCCAAGTCATTTTGATCGCCCAGGATTGGCCAAGAAGGGTGTGGTATACAGATCTTCTCCACCTCTCCTCGTGCCCTCCGCTCCGTCTCCCTCTGAGGGCAGACCTCCTCTCGCAGTCGGAGGGGCAGGTTCTACACCCCCACCTCCAGAGCTTACACCTTCATGCCTGGAGATTGAATGGGGCAACCCGAGTTCTTTTTCTCTCCCGCCTGACGTGGTGGATGTAATTTTGTCTGCCAGACGTCATTCCACCAAATCTGTATATTCCTATAGGTGGTCCAAATTTGTACTTTGGTGTGGAGAGAAGTCAATTGATCCTTTGAAGGCTCGTCTGTCTAGCATTCTACAGTTTGCCCTTTCTCTTGCTCAGCAAGGCTTTGCTGTGGCCACTGTGAAGGGATACTTATCGGCTTTGTCGGCTTTCCTTTGCTTGCCAGATTAGCCGTCATTATTCAAATCACCTATTGTTCTTAGATTTCTTAAGGGTCTCACAAACAGGTTTCCTCCTACTCCCTTTATTGTGCCTCAATGGGATTTAAACCTTGTCTTGACTTATCTTATGGGTTCTCCCTTTGAGCCCTTGCACAAGTGTCCCTTGAGACTGGTGTCTTTTAAGACGGTTTTCCTCATTGCAATTACCTCGGCAAGGAGGGTAAGTGAGCTTCAAGCTCTTAGTTCAAAACCCCCGTTTTTGACCATTCATGCTGAACAAATAGTACTCAGGACCAGGGCTGCATTTTTGCCTAAGGTGGTAACTCCTTTCCATCTGGGGCAATCCATTACCCTCCCTACCTTCTATCCTCCCCCTCACCCTTCCAAGGAGGAGGAGAGACTTCACCGCTTGGACCCTAAAAGGGCGGTGAGCTTCTACCTTGACAGGACAAAGGACTTCAGGGTTGATGACCAGCTCTTCGTGGGCTTTGTTGGCTGCAGAAAAGGCCGAGCGGTGCACAAGCGCACCCTTTCCAGATGGATTGTCTTGTGCATCAAGATATGCTACTCTTTGGCGGGTAAGGAACCTCCAGAGGGTTTAAGAGCTCATTCCACTAGAGCAAAATCTTCCACTTCTGCTTTGTCTAGGGGTGTTCCTGTGGAGGACATTTGTAGGGCGGCAACTTGGGCCTCCCTCCACACCTTCGCAAAACATTATTGCTTGGACACCGAGGTGAGGAGGGACGGACACTTTGCTCGTTCCGTCCTTTAGGACTTTTTGGTATAGAAGGGTGGACACCCTCCTCCGGGAGTGGGGACTGCTGTGGGAATCTATTCACAAGGTGAGGAATCCACTGGCAGATGTATCCATCAGAAGAACAAGTTACTTACCTTCGGTAACGCTTTTTCTGGTGGATACAGTATCTGCCTGTGGATTCCTCACTGACCCACCCGCCTCCCCGTTGTCCATCCTTCTATACCTACAATTCTATTGATGGTGTTTCAAATTGTATTTGTTACTGTCAAAGGCATTGTGTTATTCTTTTGCCTTTCTATTTATTCTTCACACTGTGTGTGTTGCTTTGCATATCATGTACTGTGTATATATTGCTGTTGGTCTGTCCGTGTGCCTCGAAGGCACGGAATAAAGAGGCGGAACTGACGTCATCACGCCGACGAGGTCTTTTTATGGAGCCGGTGACGTCAGCGGAGTCGCGAGCGGATCCGTTCCTCTGTGACGTCGTCTTCGACCTCATCGGCGTGGACTGCTACAAAAGTTTCCGAATGTTGCTGGCGCAGGGGATATTCACAAGGTGAGGAATCCACAGGCAGATACTGTATCCACCAGAAAAAGCGTTACCGAAGTTAAGTAACTTGTTCATTAGGGGCATTTATAGTATAGTAGCCAGTGGGCTACCTATCACTGGGTTGACTACACCCCATATATAACCTCTTCCTTTGGGGAGTGGGCATAACCCTGACCCAGAATTCTTCATTTTCACTAAAAGCAAGATGGTGGAACCCTTTCTCTGGCTGTCCACTTTAGGTAGTCCACCTTAGGGGTGTGAACAGCCTGTAAGTGAAACACACCTCCTGAAAATCTAATTTCCCGCCTGCTCTGGTGCCAAATTGGCCTCAGGGCAAGGGGTGGCATTCCGCAGGTCTGGGGGAATCTGGGGTTCATTTCAAAGGCAGTAGGGCTTTGAAGCCTCTGGGTTTAAGGTGCTAATGTTCTAGCCATCCTGCTGGAGGAGGAGTGATCACCTTCTGCCGGGCAGGTATTGTTCCTGGCCTCTGAGAGCGCGGGCTTTCTCCTGTAGGGGGACAGAAACTAGTCTGTGGTGGCAGGCTGGATGGTACCAGTCAGCCAATACACGAAGTGACTAGTAGGTATGCAGGGGGCACCTATCAGGTGCCCTCCGGGTGCATGTTTTCATAAATCCAATTCTAGCTTCATTACGGATTTATTAAGACAAAATATTTGATACCAAACATCAGTATTTTCAGTAAAGCCAATATGTAGATGGGTAACTCTTAACGGCCAGTGCCCAGTACATACCTTTAAAATGGCTTCCTGATCCCTTGCAATGTCTAGTAATGGAGCTGGACATTACAGGGACATATCTGCTCAAGCAGTTGTGCCTTCACATGTGATAGAATGCACCCTGCCTTAAGGCACAAAGGCTTGTTTTAGGGGTGACTTACATGCAGTACATGCATTGTTCTTGGGCATTGCACACAGAGAATGGGCATTGTGTTTTTGGAATGGCTTGCTTCATGTCACGTATCCTGCAAGGGCAGTCTGAATTCTGTTTATGTGTGGGCCCCTTTGGGTGGCATAATACATGCAGCCCTTAGGGATCCTCTTTACTAACCATGCCCTGGGTAACAGGGGTGCCATTTCCCCGGGACTTACAAGGGTGCTAAATTCCTTGCCAATTGGGTTATAATTAAGCATTTGTCTTGTTTTTAGGGAAAGAGCTCTGGCATTGGGGCGGGGTTAGCAGGGACCCAGTGCACTACCAATCTGATAGAGACTACTAGCCGCAGATTCTTTCACGTAGAATTATCCCCAGGCGTGAGACTGGATCTGGAAACTTTTTGCCACAGCATCCCTGCGCGCTGGGGGCGGGGCAACAGCACGCGACTCCGCCCAGGCGGCGTCCGCATAAGTGACGTCAGCGTGGTCACATAAGACGCGCCCACGTCAGTTTTTTCATTTTCCGATCCTTGCTACGGGCCTGTTAGGCCCCTTTTTTCTTAAATTTTTTACTTCTGGCTTTAAGACTTACACGTCTTGTGAGCATCTTATGTCTGCGACGGACCCTCACTTCATTTGTATGTGGTGTTTGGGGGAGGATCACGCCACCACAGACTGTACGCAGTGCCAACAGTTGAAGCCGAAGTCGCAGGATTAAACTTCTCTTGGCGCGTCTCTCCTGGTCGACGTCCTCCCCTCTGTCTGCTTCGACGGACGGCTTCAGATTCGCCGTGGTCGTCGTCCTCGCTTTTCTCCGATGTCACGTGAGCGTCACTCCCCGTGGGTAAGTGTTGCAGTTTGTCCCCGGGGGCGTGGACTCTCAGCGGGTGATGCGGCCCTGCGTGTCGTCCTATCCACCGTTTCCCGGTGTTGGGGTGTCGAGAGTCCAAATGAAGACATGCGCGGCAGCTTTGCAGGCCTCGCTGGCATCTCCTCCTCCTATCCCTCCTGGGGTGTCGGTGGAGCCCTCGCTCTGCGCAGGGCCCTCTGCGGCGCCGCCTGTAGCTCCGGCCCTGGTGCCGAATGGTTCGGATCCATGCTTGGAGGATGTGGTACTGTTGGGGTGCAGCTCCTCTGGGGCACTTCCTTCAGGCCACGGCGTCTCTGCCTCGCCGCAAACACCCGCGGGGGTCCCTGTGGTGTCACGGGAGGTCGCCGGGGCTCGGGTTGCATCCCCGAGCCCCTCTCGGTCCTTTGACAGGGTGGTCCTGTCTAAGGCCGAGGTGGCGCTGCTACGGTGCCAGCAGCAGCTGGACCGTGCGGAGCCACGGAGGTCGGTGGACCCTCCTCTTCCCGCTCTGGGTCGAGGCCGAGGGGAGAACCCTCGTCCCTCTCCGGGCCCCTCTCGTCCCTCCACACAGGTGGCTGCCTCGTCGGAGGGCAAGTCGGAGGTTGAATCGTCCCTGGCACCGCCGCATGGGTTGCCGAGCGATCTTCGCCTCAATCTGGGCCGTGGCTGTCGGAGGGCTTCGTGCCACTCCCCAGGCACGTCTTGATCCCCTGCGCAGGTGGCTGCCTCGGCAGGGGTCGGTGCGGCTCCAGCTCTACTTCGGTCTCCACTCCGGTCCTCGGTGCGGGGTGACTTGGAGATCCCTTGTCCGACGACGCCGGCTGGTGCCGATGTCCTGCCTCAGGCAGCAGATTCTACGGCTCCGTGCAGGGGTCGTACCGCGGATTCGTCTTCATACACTCCTTCATACACTCCTTCTCCTGTGGCATGCATATTGGTGTTGTCCTCCCCGTAGACTGATCGCCGTGTGGTGTCTTTTTCACCGGCGTCGAAGGGCAGCTCCCCGCCCTTCCTGGGGCAGAGGTGTTCGTCGGAAGAGCGGCAGGTCCCTCATTCTTCGGCTCCTTCTGACTTCCAGGTCTGGCCCTTGCCCGCCCTGCTTGGCCTCGGAGACGGCTGCCTGATTTCTCCACTGCGCGGCCCTACGGAGGCGGGTGCGGCCTTCGCTCACGCAGTGTCCACGGCTGTGGGCATCCTGCGCATGGATGATCCGGTGGCTCACTTTCCGGCGGACCATCTATAGGACGTCCTCCACCAGGGATGTGGTGGGAGGAAAATCTTACTTCCCTTTGAATGATCGCTCCTTTCTTCCTTGATGGGGGCTTGGAAGCGTCCTGCCTTAGGGGACCCGGTGCCTCAGCATCTTCTGCACCAGCACCTCCCGGCGCCGCGTGACCTGGCGTGCCTGTCCCTTCACCCCTCAGCCGCCAGTCACCTTTTGCGGACTGCTTTTCCCTCCCTGCCGCCGCTGTTGACTCTGCCGTCCCGAGAGGCCCGCTGGCTGGACTCTGTTCGCCTGCGGGCCCTTAACACCTTGTGTGTTGGCTAGGGCCTCCTCCTGTTTGTGGAACTCGACGGAGTCTCTGGGTTCTGCAGCGTCCCTGGAGTCTGGCCTGGTGGACTTGCGGCATCATTCGTTGGATGGCCGGGAGCTTGCGGCGTTTATTCTCCGCTCTGGAAATCCCGGAGGTGCTGGGCCAGGCCATGGCTTCCTCTGTCGCTCTCTGTCGCCATGCTTGGCTTCGGGACGGAGTATTCCCTGAAAATATTCGGGAGCGACTCATCGACCTTCCGTTTGATGGCAGCCTGTTGTTCCATACCCCGGCTGACACCGCCATCCAAAGGCTCTTGGCAGGGCTCCGTCCTCCTCCTCTGCCTTATCCTCCTCTGCCTTATCCTCCTCCTCAGTCCCCTCCTCAGTGACTTCTGAGTTGGGTTGACCTTCTTAGGCTGTGCAGTGTGTTTTCTAGCCGTTTACGTCCTTCCTTGGGACTTTGGCATTGTTGGCTGCTGGACGGCCCTTGTATTGATTGTGTGTGGTTCTGCAGTTGTGGCGCAGACTTGGCCCTGGGATTGGGCCTTCTGCTTTGCTTGGGCTGTTTGTCAAGCCTTCAGCGGGGTTTTTTTCCCCCGTGGCTCTTTTGTTTTTTCCTCTGCTGCGGAAGTTCTTCCAAAGAGAGTTCCCATATCTTGGGACTTAACGTACCCTATGTGGGGTAGTGGTAGCTGTCATATAGCTTGCGCTCTGCTAGAGGGTTCTGGTCGCCTTCGGGTTCCTGTTCTCCATGGTGTTTAGGTAGGTTGCTTTTGCTTCCTGAGGTCATGTGCGAGGCTACTCGTAGTCGTGTGCCCGGGCGTCTCCTCCTCTCCCTGCCCTGAGGTCTGGGATGATCCTGTGTTCTCCCTTTCCAGGCGTTGCCTACTCAGCCTTCCTTGGGCTGTTCTTCTTGCTTCTGGCAGCTTTGACTGCCGGCGCTGTTCTGGCTGGCAGGCTGCTTTCCATCTTGTGTGGGTTTGCCTTCTTTTCCCTCTTTTGCTTGGGTCCTCTAGGCTTCTTCTTCCGCCTTTCCTGCCTTGGCATTGGGCGGAAGCTATGTTGCCTTGTAGGGGTGTGGGGTGCTTCGGCCTCTCCGTCCTTACCCTTGGTTCCTCTGCTGTGAGGGCACAAGCCTTTTCAGCCTTTTTTCCCTTCTACCTCCCCTTGGGGTCGGTGGGGTCCTGCTGGTGGGGGGGGGGGGGGGGTTCCCTTGGCCTGGCAGGGGCGAGGTTCTACCTGGTCCACAGATCTGGTCCCCTGTGGGGCCCTCTGTTCTGCATTGGCTGGTGGGGTCCTTTCGCAGACCCTCCTTCCCCGTGGGTATTGCTAGGGTATCTATTCTACGTGAAGGAATCTGCGGCTAGTAGTCTCTATCAGATGTACGAGTTACTTACCTTCGGTAACGATGTATCTGGTAGAGACGATTCTAGCTGCAGATTCCTTCACAGCCCGCCCTTCCTGCCCTATTCTGCGAGGACCCTTGGGTTTGTCTTTGGTACTCGCCTCCCAGTGGGGGGCTGTGTCTCCTGTGAGTGCCTTCTTTGTTCTTGACGGGTGGCTCCGTCTGGGGGCGGTTCATTCCTCCTTAGGTTCTTTGGAGGATGGGGTTCCGGTGCTCCGGTGCCCTGCTACTCTGGCTGCTCCAGGTTTGGGGGGGATTGCTTTCTCTCCCTGTCCTCCCTCCTCTCCCTTCCTTCCATTGCTATCCTCTGATTGAGGGTCCTCTGGCCATGTCTTAACCCCTTGTGGGTGGTTGCCCTCTAGGTTGGGGGGCTTGGAAGTTTGTTGTCCCTGTCTGTCTTGGGACTGGTCCCATTCCTTGCACAGGATGGGGGGGTTGGGTTTACTACGTGTGCCATGACTTTACCCATGTTCTTTGCCTCCGGGGAACAGGGATGGGAGGCTGTCTATGTGCTGGCAGAGTGACTGCACAGGTTTCTGCTTGTTCTTCTTTCCCTGCCCTTGGGTTCTGCGGTGTTGGCACTACTTTGGTGGTGTTGTTAGTCACCGTTTGTGAGAAGTTGGCCTGATGTATGATGTCGCTAGTTCTAGTGTACACCTTATATCAGTCCAAATACCCTTATGGTGATTGGTTGTAAAGTCAACCTTATAGACCAGCTATCCTAGTGGTAGCATGGACAAGAGCAGTCTTAGGCTAAACTCTGAATGGCATGTGAAGCCAGCTGTGATACCATATATAATCCCTTGAATACCAAATGAAAGGACACCACAACAGATATATATATAAAATAAAGTGTATTTATTCTAGTCAAACCCTCAGCACTCTTTATGAGATTAGAGGTAAGTACAACACAGTCTTATTTAAGCATACATTAAGTCACACAGGTAAGTAATACAGTTAGGCCCTAGGGGCCACGCAAACCATATACTAAGTAAGTGGTATAAGGACCACTGTCACGGAAATAGAATAGGCCTAGGCCTAGGGAATCGCTGGGGCTACACTACCCTAGCTTTAGTTAGGAAGTGGGAGGCCCACGGGATTCGTGTGCAGAGTGGAAACACTCACGCGTAATGCGTAAAAGTCACTAGCAATAGTACAGTTTAGAAAACGATAGATTTAGGACACTTCCGGAGTAGCTAGGAAGTCGAGACTGGAAAACTAGACACTAGGATAGTCACTATCCTGATGAGCACCGGAGTACCCAAGTTACCTAGCCCACAGGCTGCGGGTGCATAGGGGTGAAGTTGCGTCGGGTTTCGTCGTCGACTCCTATGGATGCCTGAAGAAAGATGCTGACAGGCAGTCAGTGAAGAGTGTCCGGTGGATCCCAAGGCTGGGATCAAGAAGAGAGGAGACCTGCAAGCAGAAGGGACAGAGTCAAGGTCACTAGCCAGTGACCACGTGGAACCAGGAAGGAACCAGGCGATGTCGTGAAGATTGCAGGTGAAGGTGAAGCTTGTCGCTGCAGCCAGGAGGACCAGGAGGCGTCGAGGACGACCAGGACCAGGAGGCGAGCTGTCCCACGAAGGCTCTTGCTGTCGGCGGCGTCGAAGTTGGACTAGGACTCACCAAGCCTTGGCAAGCGGAACCCACGAAGAACGGAGGACTTGCTTCTGGTGCAGACCAGGAAGGTCTGGGGTGCTTCTTCTTTGCAGAGAAGCGGGAGCCAGTCTGGAGGAGCCAAACCAGCGCAGAAGATTTCAGGATGCGTCGTCACAAAGGCCACTAGCCAGCGGGCAAGCAACCGGACAGACGCGGCAAGCAGGAAAATGCAGAAGGGCCCCACGCAGGACTTGTGGAGTGTGGGGGGCTGATCTTCGGTGCAGATGATGCTTGGGGTTGGGGCTTCTCAATCCCCGGTGCACAACTTCGAGGGTGCCTCAGAAGCTGCGCGTGAAGTTACTAGCCACTTTTCCCAGGTAGCCGGTCCCACGTCGCTCGTCGCCTCCACGGATCTCAGCTCTGCTGTGGATGTGGATCAGGGTCGGAGAAGTCTGGAAGTCAAGGCTCTGGTCGGGCTCTGCAGTCGGTTCCTCGTAGAACGTGGGCAAAGCAAAGGGTAGTCTCTTGATGGTGCCTGTTTGCACAGGGTAGCCACTCCTTGGCCACAAGGGAGATTCTTCAGTCTTCTTCTTTCGTCGAATGTCGAAGGTCCAGAGTTTCTGTTCAAGTTTGCAGGTTCAGGATAATCTAAAGCCTTGAGGCCCAACTCCCACTCTTATACTAATCTGGGGGGCTGGGATACCTGCTAGGTCACGCCTTATGGGTGGGACCTGGGAGGGGGTGGTTACACCCACTTCCCTTTGTCCAGTTTCGCGCCAGAGCTGGGGCTGGAGTGCCCCAGCGCCGGTTTGAACTGGACTATGCAAGGAACACCTTGTGTGCCCCAGGCATGTCTCATTCCTTTCAGCCCACCCTGCCCCAATACACTAAAGGCTGTCTGGGGAGGTGCTAGCACCTCCCCAAGCAGGAAACCTATTGTCCAGGCCTCCCTGGCTGGGATCACTCCCAGCTGCAGGAGGTCAGACTTGTGTCTGTGGCAGCAGCATCCATTTTGTGATGCTGAGGCTTTGGTTAGAGTTAAACAGCAAAGTAGGATTTTAACATGTCTCTCCCTCTAGAAGGGGGGAATAATATCCTCATCCCCAGAAAGGGGATGGGGGTATTATTCCAAAGTGTTAGACACCTTACACGACATGTTTTGATAAAGCCAAACCATAGTTACCATAACCGTTTAAGATTATAAGGCACTTTAAGAGTATATGGTAGGCTATATCATAAAACAGCTATAAGGACATGGTTCCGAAAGCTGCAGACAGGCTCAGCTCATGCTAGAGCACCATCTCACATGTTACCAAGCACTCTGCCTCCAGGATTGTTAAGGCCTGCCATAGGAGTGACTGATAGGTACACATGTGTCTATATATAAGGGTAGATATAGGCATACTATATCTAAGCAAGTGGTGATTACACGACCTTGCCCCAGCTGAGTGATCAGCCAGTTGTGTCTGATTGGAAGGCCAGACCAGGGGTGGCATAATACATGCTGCAGCCCCTGGGAGGCCTAGGGTACACCTATGCCCTGGGTACCTAGGGTACACTGTACAGGGTCCAATAAGGTGATCCATACCAATTGGGAATGTACCTAGGGTACATGGAGTCCATTTTAAAGAGAGAGCAGACAGCCTGAGACCCTGAATGGCAGGATCTCAGGCCAACTAAGTCGAAAAACCAGCTAGACACTAGGCAAAAAGTTGGGGGTAACCATAGTCAGATATCCACCTTCCTACACCGTTTCTTTCCAATTTTTCTGCTCTAAGCATACTGTTTCCATGCCTGCACAGTTTTTTATCTAGTGATTCCGCGTTGTGGTGCGGAAAAGTTCTCTGAAGAAAACTAACATAGGCGCGCCGGGGCGGGTCTTATATGACTTCGCTGATGTCACGTGCACGGACGACGCCTGGGCTCTCAACCTCAAGCTACCTATGGTGGTGGTCAGGACTAACCGCCTGACAGAGGTGCGTCAACCGGCTGCGAGCTCCTCGGAGCCCCTGTAGCCCGTTCAGTGAAGCCCTCACTGACATCCTTTTGGGCACCTAGTCCAGGCCCAACGCAGGGGCTCCTGTGGATAGGATGATCGCCCGACACCACCTCCCGGCTCTGGGCGACCCCTCTTTCCTCTCCCAGCACCCTTCCCCTGAGAGTTTGGTAATCCAAGCCTCCATGTCCAAAGGCGCATTCCCTAATGCACCACCTGATAGGGAAACCAAAAAGCTGGACCACCTTGGGAAGAAGGTGTTTTCCTTCTCCAGCTTGGGACTGGGGACGGTAAACACTGCATGTCTTTTGGGCCGTTACACCCACTCCTTGTGGGATAGGGTGGCGCAGGTGCTTCCCCAGTGGCCAGAGGAGGCCTGGGCCGTACTCTCCCGTGCAGTTGCCGAGGGGAGATACGCAGCAAAGTTTACCATTTGCTGTGGACTGGACACCGCCGACTCGCTAGGCAGGACGATTTCCATGTCGGTAGCCCTTCGACGCTACGCCTGGCTGAGGTAGAGTGGTTTTTCAGGAGATGTCCAAGCTACTCCTATGGACATGCCCTTGGATGGCAATTGCCCGTTCGTCGACAAGGCAGACAACGCGCTAGAGCGCTTTAAGTGCTCTCGGGCTACGGCCAAGTCCTTGGGCCTGTACACCACCGGCCCTGCGCAGTCTGCCTTTTGCCCCTTTCATGGCTACAGAAGGGGTGCCCTGCCACATCCGTCCAGAGCCACAGGCCAGCGCAAGCTGTTCAGCCCCTGCGCAGCCGGGGACGTGGGAACCACCGCCGTGGGTCTGGGGGCCAGCGCGCATGCCATTCCACCACAGCCCCCTTTGCAGCAGCCTCCAAACCCTCGAAGTCCGACCTTTCAGGGCCACCAATCGCCAGTGGGCGGCAGGATTCGCCATCACCTCCCCCACTGGTGCACCATCACGTCGGACAGGTGTGTTTTGCAGATAGTCCAAAGGGGCTACTGCCTCCTCTTCGACACTACCCCTCCATCCATGCCACATCAGCACCATAGCATGTCGGAGGATCAGCTGACCGTTCTCCAACAGGAAGTTTCGGCACTCTTGGCCAAAGGAGCCATCTAGCGAGTTCCTGCCACAGAAGTAGGTCGTGGTGGCTATTCCCACTACTTTCTGGTGCCCAAGAAGGACAAAGGCCTGCGTCCTATAGTGGATTTCAGGAACGTCAACCGCTTCCTCCAGAAGGAGCAGTTCAAAATGTTGACACCAGCTAAAGTCCTGTCTGCCCTCGACCCTGGAGACTGGATGGTAGCGTTGGACTTGCAGGACGCTAACTTTCACATTCCTGTCCTGCCGGCCAACCGGCGTTACCTGCGGTTCACGGTAGTCCACAAGCACTTTCGGTTTACAGTCCTCCCCTTTGGACTTACCAGCGCCCCTCGGGTGTTCACGGAAGTGATAGCGGTGGTCGCAGCTCATCTGCGCAGATTAAGGGTCGCAGTCTTTCCCTATCTCGACAACTGGCTGTTAAAGGCGGGCTCGCCCCAGGCTGTCGTCTCCCACCTCCAGACTACGGCGGACCTCCTGCACTCGCTGGGGTTTACTATCAAAGTGCCGAAGTCACACCCGACTCCCTCTCAGAAGCTCCTTTTCATCGGAGTGGTTCTGGACACAACGCAGTTTCGGATTTATCCTCCCGAGCATCGAGTCCGGGATATTTGGGCTATTATTCCGATCTTTCAGCCTTATACCGGGTTTCGATCAAAATAACCCTGAGGCTTCTGGGCCTCATGGCCTTCTGCATCCTGCTGGTAGATCATGCCAGGTGGCATACGCGGACTCTGCAGTGGGACCTGAAGTTCCAGTGGGCAAAGCATCAGGAGAATCTGTCCGATTGCGTTCAGATCTCGGCAGGCATTGGGTCAACGGCAGATACCTCTCCCTTCCCCAACCGGAATCAACAGTGGTGACAGATGCATGACTTCTAGGGTGCGGCGGCCACATGGGAGAGGCGGAGATCAGAGGCCTCTGGTCTCCAGTGGCTCCACATCAACCTTCTGGAGCTCCAGCCGATCCGTCTTGCGCTGAAAGCATTCCTTCCTTCTGTCCGAGGAAGAGTAGTGCAGGTGTTCACGGACAACACCACCGCCATGTGGTACTACAACAAACAGGACGGGTGGGGTTGTGGACCCTATGTCCAGATGCTCTCCGTCTCTGGACATGGCTGGAACATCAGGGCATATCCCTGGTGGTTCAACACCTGGCAGGTTCACTGAACGCCAGGGCGGACGATCTCAGCCGCAGGTGCATCATGGATCACAAATGGCGTCTTCACTCAGAGGTGGTGCAAGGTCTGTTTCGGCAGTGGGGAGAGTCTTGGTTAGATCTATTCGCCACTGAAGAGAATACGCAATGCCAGCAATTCCGCACGTTGGAATTTCCAAGGCAGCACTCACTAGGCGACACTTTTCGTTGCGAGTGGAGTTGCGGTCTCCTACACGCCTTTCTGCCTTTCCCACTTCTGCTTAGAGTTCTGAAAAAGATCAAGCGTGACGGGGCCCAAGTCATCCTTGTGGCTCCGGATTGGGCACGAAGAGTCTGGTATTACGAGCTGTTACACATGGCCATCGTTCCTCCGATCCGACTGCCTCTTCTGGAGGATCTTCTGTCGCAGCAGCAGGAGACGGTCCACCACCCGAACCTGTCCAGCCTCCACCTCCTTGCGTGGAGATTGAGCAGCGACAGTTGACAGCCTTTGACCTTCCTCCCGAACTCTATTATGTTATCTTGGAAGCCAGGTGTCCTTCCACTAAAATGGTATACGCCTGCAGATGGAACAAATTTGTGGCATGGTGCACAGCAAAGGCTGTGGATCCCTTTTCTGCCCCTCCTTCTGAGGTTCTCTTGTGCCTCCTTTCTTTGGCCCAGCAGGGCTCTGCTCTAGGCACTCTAAAGGGCTACCTCTTGGCCATTTCAGCCTTTCGTAGGCTTCCAGATCATCCTTCTCTTTTTAAGTCTCCTGTTGTAAATCGCTTCCTTAAGGGCATTACTCATCTTTTTCCTCTTGTTCCCTTGTAATGCCTGTGAGAAGTTGGCCTGATGTATCATGTCACTAGTTCTAGTGCACACCTTATATCAGTCCAAACAACCCTTATGGTGATTGGTTGTAAAGTCAACCTTATAGACCAGCTATCCTAGTGGTAGCATGGACAAGAGCAGTCTTAGGCTAAACTCTGAATGGCATGTAAAGCCAGCTGTGATACCATATATAATCCCTTGAATACCAAATGAAAGGACACCACAACAGATATATATATAAAATAAAGTGTATTTATTCTAGTCAAACCCTCAGCACTCTTTATGAGATTAGAGGTAAGTACAACACAGTCTTATTCAAGCATACATTAAGTCACACAGGTAAGTAATACAGTTAGGCCCTAGGGGCCACGCAAACCATATACTAAAGAAGTGGTATAAGGACCACTGTCACGGAAATAGGATAGGCCTAGGCCTAGGGAATCGCTGGGGCTACACTACACTAGCAACAGTTAGGAAGTGGGAGGCCCACGGGATTCAGGTGCAGAGTGGAAACACTCACGCGTAAAAGTCGATAGAATTACTAGCAGTTAGAAATTAACAGTTTAAGGACACTTCTGAAGCAGCTAGAGAGTCGATACTCGGAAACTAGACCCTAGGATAGTCACTACCCTTGTGAGCACCGAAGTACCCAAGTTACCTAGCCCACGGACTGCGGGTGCATAGGTGTGAACTTGCGTCGGGTTTCGTCGTGGACTTCTATGGATGCCTGAAGGAAAGTTGCTGACAGGCAGTCAGTGAAGAGTGTCCGGTGGATCCCAAGGCTGGGATCAAGAAGAGAGGAGACCTGCAAGCAGAAGCGACAGAGTCAAGGTCACTAGCCAGTGACCACGTGGAACCAGGAAGGAACCAGGCGATGTCGTGAAGATTGCAAGTGAAAGGTGAAGCTTGTCGCTGCAGCCACGGGTACCAGGAGACGTCGAGGACGACCAGGACCAGGAGGCGAGCTGTCCCACGAAGGCTCTTGCTGTCGGCGGCGTCGAAGTCGAACTAGGACTCACCAAGCCTTGGCAAGCGGAACCCACGAAGAAAAGAACGGAGGACTTGCTTCTGGTGCAGACCAGGAAGGTCTGGGGTGCTTCTCTTTTACAAGGAAGCGGGAGCCAGTCTGGAGGAGCCAAACCAGCAGTGAAGATTTCAAGGTGTGTCGTCACAAAGGCCGCTAGCCAACGGGCAAGCAACCGGACAGACGCGGCAAGCAGGAAAATGCAGAAGAGCCCCACGCAGGACTCGTGGAGTGTGGGGGGCTGATCTTCGGTGCAGATGGTGCTTGGGGTTGGGGCTTCTCAATCCCCGGTGCACAACTTAGAGGGTGCCTCAGAAGCTGCGCTGGAAGATACTCGCCACTTTTCCAAGGTAGCCGGTCCCACGTCTCTCGTCGCCTCCACGGATCTCAGCTCGGCTGTGGATGTGGATCAGGGTCGGAGAAGTCGGGAAGTCAAGGCTCTGGTCAGGCTCTGCAGTCGGTCCCTCGTAGAACTTCAGCAAAGCAAAGGGTAGTCTCTTGATGGTGCCTGTTTGCACAGGGTAGCCACTCCTTGGCCACAAGGGAGATTCTTCAGTCTTCTTCTTTCGTCGAATGTCGAAGGTCCAGAGTTTCTGGTCAAGTTGCAGGTTCAGGATAATCTAATCTCCTGGGGCCCAGCTACCACACTTATACTAATCTGGGGGGCTGGGTTGCCTGCTAGGTCACGCCTTATGAGTGGGACCTGGGAGGGGGGTGGTTACACCCCCTTCCCTTTGTCCAGTTTCGCGCCAGGACTGGGGCTGGAGTGCCCCAGCACCGGTTTGAACTGGACTATGCATGGAGCACCTTGTGTGCCCCAGGCAGTGTCTCATTCCTTTCAGCCCTCCCTGCCCCAATACACTAAAGTCTGTCTGGGGAGGTGCTAGCACCTCCCCAAGCAGGAAACCTATTGTCCAAGCCTCCCTTGCCGGGATCACTCCCAGCAGCAGGAGGTCAGACTTGTGTCTGTGGCAGCAGCATCCATTTTGTGATGCTGAGGCTTTGGTTAGAGTTAAACAGCAAAGTAGGATTTTAACATGTCTCTCCCTCTAGAAGGGGGGAATAATATCCTCATCACCAGAAATGGTATGGGGGTATTATTCCAAAGTGTTAGACACCTTACACAACATGTTTTGATAAAGCCAAACCATAGTTACCATAACCGTTTAAGATTATAAGGCACTTTAAGAGTATATTTTTTTTTTTTTTTTTTTTTTTTAGCTTATAAAGCGCACTTATACCCGAAGGTGTCCTGGCGCTAAGAAACTGATCATCCCTGGAGAGCGAGTGTCTAATCCCTAAACAACCAAGTCTTCAGGCCCTTTCTGAAAGAGAAAAGTTCCTCCATTTTTCTCATATGTGCTGGCAGACAGTTCCATACGGTGGCAGCACCATATGAAAACAGCTTTCCTCCCCAGCTGGCCTTTTTTATCCTAGGCACCACTACTAGATTGCCCTCCATAGAGCGCAGTGCCTTCCCCGGCACATACTGCTTAAAACAGGCCTTCAGAAACTCTGGGCCAGTGCCTTTTAATGCCTTGAAGACTGTACACAAGGCCTTAAATTGGGAGCGTTTGTGAATTGGTAGCCAATGAAGTTTCCTCATTCCTTCTAGGATTGAGACATGTTTAGGTGTACCTGTCAACAGTCTCGCTGCCGCGTTCTGCACCAACTGCAGTCTGTACAGGTGTTTCTTTTGCAAGTTAAGGTACAGACTGTTGCAGTAGTCAAGACGCGAGAGAATGAGTACCGTCACTACTAGCCGGAGGCCATCCGTGGGAAGCAATGCTTTAACTCTCCTCAGTATCCTGGGGATGTGAAAACAGGATGAGACTACACCACTGACCTGGCTTCCAAAGTCCAGTTTCTGGTCCATAATCACCCCCAGATTCCTAGCTTTGGGTGTGGGCACTGGTATCTTCCCCAATACATCGGGCCACATGGCTGGGGACCAGATGTTGGGATTATTTCCGAATATCATTACCTCGGTTTTTCCAGCATTTAGTTTAAGGCAATTCGCAGCCATCCAACTCGCTATACCTTGAAGACAGTCATGGCACCTTGCTGATAGATCAACTTGGGACCCTCTTTGTACTGATAACACAATCTGCGTGTCATCAGCGTATGAGGTAAGTTGGAGTCCATAGGATCTAATCAAAGCTCCCAAGGGACTCACATATACGTTAAAGAGAGTGGGACTCAGAGATGAGCCTTGCGGGACCCCACAGGGAAGGACAAAAGGTTTAGATCTCTCTGCTCCCAATTCAACACTCTGGGATCTGTCGGCCATAAAAGACTTAAGGAGGTTCCAGGCAGTGCCTTCCATCCCGGCCAAAGCCAGTCGGTCCATCATTACGCCATGATGGACCGTATCAAAGGCCGCCGACAAATCTAACATATGGTCGGCTATATCATAGAACAGCTATAAGGACATGGTTCCGAAAGCTGCAGACAGGCTCATCTCATGCTAGAGGACCATCTCACATGTCACCAAGCACTCTGCCTCCAGGATTGTTAAGGCCTGCCATAGGAGTGGCTGATAGGTACACATGTGTCTATTTTAAGGGTAGATATAGGTATACTATATCTAAGCAAGGGGTGATTACACGACCTTGTCCCAGCTGAGTGATCAGCCAGTTGTGTCTGATTGGAAGGCCAGACCAGTGGTGGCATAATACATGCTGCAGCCCCTGGGAGGCCTAGGGTACACCTATGCCCTGGGTACCTAGGGTACACTGTACAGGGTCCAATAAGGTGATCCTTACCAATTGGGAATGTACCTAGGGTACATGGAGTCCATTTTAAAGAGAGAGCAGACAGTCTGAGACCCTGAATGGCAGGATCTCAGGCCAACTAAGTCGAAAAACCAGCTAGACACTAGGCAAAAAGTTGGGGGTAACCATAGTCAGATATCCACCTTCCTACACCCCCCCCCCCCCCCCCCAACGAAAGGAGATAAGGCTGGCCTTGACAAGGTAAGCCTCTATTGCCTAAGTGGCCATATAAGGAAGAACCAGCACTGGCATGGTTACCCCCTGTCTCATGGTCCACTAAGCAATCCCTCACCCTAAAGGTATCATAGGGTCTCCACTATAGGGAATCTCTACCTTTGGTGTGTCTTTGCAAAGTAAAAGGCTGGTGTTGAGATGGAGTACTGAAGTGAGTGTCCTCAAAGTGAGGCCTCAGCTTCCTCCAATCATCCTCCACCATGGATGCCTTTCTTTCTTTCACTGTGTTGCACTGTGCTCTCAGGGTCAGCCTCTGGCTACCTAAAGCTGGAGGCTGGGTCCCTTTTGTGGGCTTACTGGAGGGACAGGTCAGGTTTGGGGCCCTAAGGTCCCATGTTTGCCTGTGCCCACCAGAATCCCACTGGGGGAGGTCCCTAACTACCTGTAAAGGAGATCCCTCAGGAATGTTTTTAACCATCACCTGGCTAGGGCTACTAGCCAGGCAATCCTCATTCTTTTGATGGGGGGGTTCTTGTGGACAGGGGCCCTCTTGGGGTCCACTGGCCTCCCTGACCTCTGCAGCCCTGGGCTGACTGAGGCAGGGTAGAGAGAGGCAGGCTACCTGCACCAGACTGGGTCCCACCTTAGAAGGGGCCACTGACATCAGGCGCTCTGCCAGGCCAGGCCTGGCTACCTCTGGGGCAGTTCCTTCACAAGGGGTGAGGTCAGATCCCTGTGGAGGCTGACCTTTTCCTAATGTCTGGGGAGAGGGAGACTTTTCTTCCTCCCCACTACTCTCTGTTTGTGTGGAGTGATCCATAGTTTCAGGCTTCACTACACCTATGTCAGTCTGAGTATGGGCTGAGACCATTACAGCCTTGCCAACCTTTTCAGGGAGGCACTCAGTTTGGGTTTGAGCTGTGACTGTCACAGTTCTGCCAATCTCTACAGGGAAGTCTCTCTTTGCCTGGGCTGTGGCTACCACTGCCCTTCCAACCTTTTCAGGGAGGAAATCTACTTGGACAGGGGTTGTGGCTGGCACAACCCCACTACCCTTTTGTGAAAGGCCTACCATTTTGGAATGGGTGTTTTGTTCAACTCCAGCCCAAGCTGAGAGTTCTAAGTCATTCCCCAGTAAGCAGTCCACAGGCAAGGTTGGAGACACTGCCACCCTTTTAGGGCCAGTGACACCTCCCCAGCTGAGACATACCTCTGCCATGGGATGACTGTTCTGTTTGCCATCAATGTTAGTTACCTGGTATGAGAAACCAGGCAAAAGCTGCTCAGAGGGAACCAGCCTATGGGCCACCATAGTGATGCTAGCTCCAGTGTCTCTGTAGGCCTCAGCTTTTCTACCATTGATGTAGGGCTCCTGTCTGTACCTACCCAAAGTGTTGGGACAGGCAGTGAAGTTGGCAAACCCCATGCCACCATCACAGACAAGAGTAGCTGCTGTAGGGGAATTGGCTAAGCCAGGGTCCCCCTGTGTTCCCCAAGAAAACCCAACCAAATTTTTGGGGGCACTCCCACCACCTGGGGGATTACTGCTGACAGTAATAGGTGGTGTGACAGGAGTAGTTGGAGGAACAGTTTTGTTTTTAGCCTTTGGGCAACTGCTGTCAGTTTTCCAATGCCCAGGAGTTTTACACTCATGGCAGTAAGGCTTTTTAACTGTGGTAGAGGAGGGAGCTTGGGACCCACCACCCTGTGTGGAGTTTTGGGGCCCTGAGGAAGATTTCTCTTTTGTTTTATCCCCACCCTTCTCTTGAGGCTTGGTGGTATCTTTCTTTTGGTCACCACCCTGATTTTTAGGCCTAATCCTGGTCCTGACACATTTATCTGCCCTCTTTCCCAATTCTTGGGGAGAGGTCAAATCTGAGTCTACCAGGTGTTGATGGAGAAGCTGGTTCTGACAATTACTAAGGATCTGCTCCCTCATAATCAAGTTGTACAATCCTGTATAGTCCTGCACCTTGCTGCCAGTTTTCCAACCTTCCAAAGCCTTAGTGGCACAATCCACAAAATCAGACCAGTCCTGTGTCTGTGTCTTCTGGGTGTCTCTGAACAACAACCTATATTGCTCAGTGGTTAAGCCAAACCCATCTATCAGAGCACTCTTCAGGACTTTGTAATTGTTAGCATCCTCATCACTGACTGTGAGGAGCTTGTCTCTACCTTTGTCAGAAAAGGAGAGCCACAAGATAGCTGCCCACTGACTCTGGGGTACCTGCTGTACTTTGCAGGCCCTCTCCAAAGCAGTCATCCACTTGTGGATGTCATCCCCATTCTGATATGGGGGGGACTATCTTGCTTAGGTTTCTATGGTCATAAGACCTATCCCTATCTCTAGGAATGTTGCTGCCACCAGTGGGTTCTGACCCACACAATTTTTGCTCTCTGGCCAGAGCAAGCTTCTCTTTGGCAAGGGCAAGTTCTTCCCTTTCAATCCTCAGTTTGGCTTCCTTCATTCTGGCCTCATGCGCTCTCCTTTGGGGGGAAGTCATCCCCCTGTGGGATGAAGCATTGGAGCTTCTTGAGTGATTAACATAACATAACATAGGAGTGGAGAGAGTCCCCTGAGGGAGATCTACCCCTCCTATCTCTCTTTTTAAGATTACTTGGGGGCCTGTAAGGGAAGCTCCCATGCAAGCTTAAGTTAGCCTGACTAAGTCTTCTGACTGGGGTCTTGCTACCTCCCTCTTCCTCTGAGGTCTCTTCTAACTCATCTGTATCAGTTAAGTCAGGGGTCTCTTCTGTGGAGGGGAGGCCCTTATCTACAGCTATGGCACCATACTTGGCAGCTCTTTCAGCATCATAGGCCTCCAGAAGCTCCACTAGCTGTCTAAGGGTAGGGTTGGAACCCTGTTTTAATCTCCTGGAGGTACACAGTTGTCTCATCTCCTGGAAAGTGAATGCATCATATCTAGAGGGAATCTGTGTAGGATTCTCCTCTCCTGAGGGAGTATCAGTGTGATCTCCATTCAGGGACATGATTCTAGTGAGGGTGTGGTGTGTGCACCTACCTACACTAGTTGTTTCTACTAAACCTCTCTAGTAGTTGTAGTCAGGGTGTGTTACTCCCTTCAACCTACAACAACTAAGTCCAGTAGGACTTAAGTATTATAATCCATGTTATATGTACCTAAACAATATCTGTGTGATCTTTCAATTTAGTATCTCAAGATTACAATGGTATTACAACAGCAAGCTCAGATCCCAACCGCTGCTCACCAATGTGAGAAGTTGGCCTGATGTATGATGTCACTAGTTCTAGTGTACACCTTATATCAGTTCAACCAACTCTTATGGTGATTGGTTGTAAAGTCAACCTTATAGACCAGCTATCCTAGTGGTAGCATGGACAAGAGCAGTCTTAGGCTAAACTCTGAATGGCATGTGAAGCCAGCTGTGATACCATATATAATCCCTTGAATACCAAATGAAAGGACACCACAACAGATATATATATAAAATAAAGTGTATTTATTCTAGTCAAACCCTCAGCACTCTTTATGAGATTAGAGGTTAGTACAACACAGTCTTATTCAAGCATACATTAAGTCACACAGGTAAGTAATACAGTTAGGCCCTAGGGGCCACGCAAACCATATACTAAAGAAGTGGTATAAGGATCACTGTCACGGAAATAGGATAGGCCTAGGGAATCGCTGGGGCTACACTACACTAGCAACAGTTAGGAAGTGGGAGGCCCACGGGATTCAGGTGCAGAGTGGAAACACTCACGCGTAATGCGTAAAAGTCCATAGAATTACTAGCAGTTAGAAATTAACAGTTTAAGGACACTTCTGAAGCAACTAGAGAGTCGAGACTCGGAAACTAGACCCTAGGATAGTCACTACCCTTGTGAGCACCGAAGTACCCAAGTTACCTAGCCCACGGACTGCGGGTGCATAGGTGTGAACTTGCGTCAGGTTTCGTCGTGGACTTCTATGGATGCCTGAAGGAAAGTTGCTGACAGGCAGTCAGTGAAGAGTGTCGGGTGGATCCCAAGGCTGGGATCAAGAAGAGAGGAGACCTGCAAGCAGAAGGGACAGAGTCAAGGTCACTAGCCAGTGACCACGTGGAACCAGGAAGGAACCAGGCGATGTCGTGAAGATTGCAGGTGAAAGGTGACGCTTGTCGCTGCAGCCACGGGTACCAGGAGACGTCGAGGACGACCAGGACCAGGAGGCGAGCTGTCCCACGAAGGCTCTTGCTGTCGGCGGCGTCGAAGTCGAACTAGGACTCACCAAGCCTTGGCAAGCGGAACCCACGAAGAACGGAGGACTTGCTTCTGGTGCAGACCAGGAAGGTCTGGGAGCTTCTCTTTTGCAGAGAAGCGGGAGCCAGTCTGGAGGAGCCAAACCAGCAGTGAAGATTTCAGGGAGCGTCGTCACAAAGGCCACTAGCCAACGGGCAAGCAACCGGACAGACGCGGCAAGCAGGAAAATGCAGAAGGGCCCCACGCAGGACTCGTGGAGTGTGGGGGGCTGATCTTCGGTGCAGATGTTGCTTGGGGTTGGGGCTTCTCAATCCCCGGTGCACAACTTCGAGGGTGCCTCAGAAGCTGCGCTGGAAGATACTAGCCACTTTTCCCAAGTAGCCGGTCCCACGTCTCTCGTCGCCTCCACGGATCTCAGCTCGGCTGTGGATGTGGATCCGGGTCGGAGAAGTCTGGAAGTCAAGGCTCTGGTCGGGCTCTGCAGTCGGTCCCTCGTAGAACTTCAGCAAAGCAAAGGGTAGTCTCTTGATGGTGCCTGTTTGCACAGGGTAGCCACTCCTTGGCCACAAGGGAGATTCTTCAGTCTTCTTCTTTCGTCGAATGTCGAAGGTCCAGAGTTTCTGTTCAAGTTGCAGGTTCAGGATAATCTTTTTTTTTTTTTTTTTTAAATTTTTATTGAACAATAATTCGATTACAAGCACGGGCCTACAACCACCAGGGCCGGCCGCTAAGTACAGAATGAAATATACATTTATCAAGGCTGCAGTCGGCTCCCGGGGCTCGGCCCCGTAGTGGCTGGTTCAGGATAATCTAATCTCCTGGGACCCAGCTACCACACTTATACTAATCTGGGGGGCTGGGTTGCCTGCTAGATCACGCCTTATGGGTGGGACCTGGGAGGGGGGTGGTTACACCCCCTTCCCTTTGTCCAGTTTCGCGCCAGGACTGGGGCTGGAGTGCCCCAGCACCGGTTTGAACTGGACTATGCATGGGACACCTTGTGTGCCCCAGGCATGTCTCATTCCTTTCAGCCCTCCCTGCCCCAATACACTAAAGTCTGTCTGGGGAGGTGCTAGCACCTCCCCAAGCAGGAAACCTATTGTCCAAGCCTCCCTGGCCGGGATCACTGCCAGCCGCAGGAAGTCAGACTTGTGTCTGTGGCAGCAGCATCCATTTTGTGATGCTGAGGCTTTGGTTATAGTTCAACAGCAAAGTAGGATTTTAACATGTCTCTCCCTCTAGAAGGGGGGAGTAATATTCTCATGTCCAGAAATGGTATGGGGGTATTATTCCCTAGTGTTAGACACCTTACACGACATGTTTTGATAAAGCCAAACCATAGTTACCATAACCGTTTAAGATTATAAGGCACTTTAAGAGTATATGGTAGGCTATATCATAGAACAGCTATAAGGACATGGTTCCGAAAGCTGCAGACAGGCTCAGCTCATGCTAGAGCACCATCTCACATGTTACCAAGCACACTGCCTCCAGGATTGTTAAGGCCTGCCATAGGAGTGGCTGATAGGTACACATGTGTCTATATTAAGGGTAGATATAGGTATACTATATCTAAGCAAGGGGTGATTACACGACCTTGCCCCAGCTGAGTGATCAGCCAGTTGTGTCTGATTGGAAGGCCAGACCAGGGGTGGCATAATACATGCTGCAGCCCCTGGGAGGCCTAGGGTACAACTATGCCCTGGGTACCTAGGGTACACTGTACAGGGTCCAATAAGGTGAGCCTTACCAATTGTGTATGTACCTAGGGTACATGGAGTCCATTTTAAGGAGAGAGCAGACAGCCTGAGACCCTGAATGGCAGGATCTCAGGCCAACTAAGTCGAAAAACCAGCTAGACACTAGGCAAAAAGTTGGGGGTAACCATAGTCCGATATCCACCTTCCTACAATGCCTCAGTGGGACTTGAACTTCGTTCTTACTTACCTTATTTGCGCTCTCTTTGAGCCGCTTCATAACTGTCCTCTCAGACTGCTTACTTCAAAAACTGCCTAGTTGGTTGCCATTATCTCTGCTCGCAGGGCAGGTGAGCTCCAAACCCTTTCTTCAAAGCCTCCTTTTCTGGTGGTTCATCCGGACAAAGTCATCCTCAGAACCAGACCTTCCTTTCTTCCCAAGGTGGTTACTTCTTTCCACATTGGTCAAACCATCACTTTGCTCACCTTCTTTCCGCGTCCTTCTAAGGAGGAAGAGAGGCTCCACCATCTGTATCCAAAACGTGCGCTTTCCTTTTATTTGGATCGCACCAAGTAATTCTGTGTGGATGACCACCTCTTTGTTGGCTACGTGGGCACAATAAAAGGTCAGGCCGTCCACAAACAGATCATCTCTTGGTGGGTCGTTTTGTGCATTAAAGTTTTCTACTCTTTGGCAAAGAAGATGCCTCTAGTGGGACTGTGCACCCATTCCTCCAGGGCGACGGCAGCTACCACTGCTTTGGGACGGGGAGTCCCCCTCAATGACATCTGTCAGGCAGCTATGTGGGCATCTCTGCACATATTCACGAAACACCACTGCCTGGACAGCCAAGTCCGGAGAGACAGTTTCTTTGGCCGTTCTGTTCTCCAGGACTTTCTGGTGCGAACTTGGTTCGCAGACCCACCTCCGGTGTTGGTATTACTGGGGTATCTATTCCAATGTAAGGAATCTAATTGTGTCTTTCAGATGAACAAGTTACTTACCTTCGGTAACGATATATCTGTAAGAGACATAGATTAGTTATAGATTTCATACCGCCCCTCCCCACCCATCCTCCCCATTCTGCGAACTGACTTGTAGTGTCAGGGAATCCCTTTCTGGGCCCTAGCTTTGTGCACCAGTGGCCAGTGTCTTGCATGGCTCTGCGTTTCTGCCGTGGAATTTAGTGTAAAAGAACTGATGTCAGCACGCGAGGGTGTCGTCTAAGTAGCTACCGTGACGTCAACCCAGCGACCACGATGCCAACGACGAACGCGGAGCAGACCGACGCCACCTTTCGACATGCAGGGGTACTGCTTCCGAAAAATTCTCCGGATCTAGTCTGATGCCTAAGGGTTATTCTAAGGTAAGGAATCCATAACTAATCCATGTCTCTTACAGATATATTGTTACCGAAGGTAAGTAACTTGTTCTTTTGGTGGCCATTGCATCGACCAGGAAGGTCAGCACATTGCAGTCTCTTCGGTGCACCCACATAAACTGCTTTTTATTCTGACAAACTGGTGCTCCAAACACATGCCTCCTTCCTCCTAAAATGTAGTCAACCATTTCAAAGTAAGCCAGACGATCACCCTGCCCTGCCTCTTCTTACTAAGAAAGAGGAGAGACTCCCCCTGTCTGGATCCAAAAACGGCATTGTTGTTCTTCCTTGACTGCGCATAAGAATTCTGGGTGGATGATCAACTTTTCTTAGGGTATGTTGGGACCGAGAAATGGAAGTACTTTGCATAAAAATCAGCTACACATTGGCCAAAAAGCATCTACCTGAGGACTTGCACCTTCATTCATTCATTCTACCAAAGCTAAAGCTGTGGCCACTACGTTAGACCACGTAGTTCCAGTCCTGGACATCTCTCAGGCTGCAATGTTGGCTTCAAGGTACACATTCACAAAGCATCACTGCTTGGAAATGCAGGTCTGTTGAGATGGGAATTTAGCCCATTCTGTCCGGCAAGACTTTCTAGTCTGAGTTGGGTTCACAGATCCCCCCCTCCCTCCTAGAGAGGTTTTGCTTGGGCATCTAGTGTAAGGTAAGGAATTTGCGGCTAGAAGTCTCTATCAGATGATCAAATTATTTACCTTTGGCAGTGCCTTATCTGGTAGAAACTCCATCAAGCTGCAGATTCCATATGGACTCTCTCATCCTCCCCACTCTGAGACCTGATTAATGAATCTGATAGAGACATCTAGCCATAGATTCCTTAACTTAGAATATCCCCAGACGTCAGACTGGATCCGGAAAATTCTTTGCAGCAGCACCTCTGCGCACCGGGGGATGGCGCCACATGACCCCGCCCTGACGTCGTCCATGTACGTCACATCAGCGAGGTCATATAAGTCCCCCCGGCGTGCTGACGTCAGTTTCCTTCTTTTCCGTGTGCAACGCGAATCTGGAGTAAGCGGTTCCTCTGGCCTGTTTTCAGACCGCTTTTGACGCTTCGCGTCTGGAACAGTGTACGGTGCCTTAGGGCTTTAAAACCTGTACCTCCTGTTTGCAGCAAATTTCCACGACAGACCCACATCTTATCTGTATGTGGTGTTTCGGCGAACACCACGACTCGACAGATTGCGACGCCTGCCAACACTTCAAGCCGAAGTCCCGGCAAGAGCGCTGGATGAAGGTCCTTTCGGCTCTACTGTCCGGGTCGGAGTCGTCTCGTCGTCCGGCAGCCTTGTCGCCGCCGGGCCCTCTGGTTTATAGTTGCGGCGTCGCTTGCCCTTTGGGGCCCGGAGACGACGTCCACCCCTTCTGGATAAGTCGTGCCGCATGTAGCCAAGGTCCACAACCTCATGCCTGTTGGGGGCGCTAGTTCCTGGAGCCCTCCGGACATGCGCCCCTGGGACACAAATGGAGGCCTATGCTGCGGCTCTGCAGACCTCCCTTGGGTCCACTCCTGTCCCTGGGGCGTCCTCGGGGCCTCAGCTACTTGTGGGGTCACCGACTGACTCGCCGGCGGGTTCACCCCCGGCGCCACTTAAGCTCTTGCCCCCCAGGGACGAAGGAGATATGGTCTCGTCAGGGTGCGGCCCGACTGGGTCCCCCTCTACGACCTATAGCACCCATGCCTGAGCCGCATAGTCCCATGGGGCTCCCTGTGGCGTCACAGGTGGTTGCTGGTGCTCAAAGCCTTGCTTTGGGCACACCTCGGCCCTCCGGACAGGCGGTCACCTGCCCATAGCCGAGGTCGGCGCCGTTCAGGGGCCGAACACTTGTGTCATCAGGGTGCGGCCCGGCAGGGTCCCCCTCTACGACCCGTGCCACACCGCATAGTCCCATGGGGCTCCCTGTGGCATCGCAGGTGGCGGCTGGTGCTCAAAGCCTTGCTTCGAGCACACCTCGGCCTTCTGGACAGACAACCACCTGCTCCCCGGCTCCGACTCCACTTCCTACTTTGGAGTCGGAGCCTGTTGTGGTTGAGGCTGAGTCGGCGCCAGGGCGGCGCCGGAGGCTTGCCTCCCCGGCTCTGACGCCATCCCTTTCTTCGGAAGCGTGGCTTGTCGTGGTGGACGTGGAATCGGCGCCGGATGGAGCCGACTCGGCGCTGGATGGAGCCAAGTCGGCGCCGGGTTGTAGACTCTTCTACAGAAGCTTCTGCAAAGAGTTTGGCGTCGCCTTCACATTCGGCTGCGCCGGATCTATCCTTGCCTGTGCCCCCCCTTAGAATTTGTGGACCCGGCAGGATCCCCGCCGCCTCAGGAGTCCCGCCAGGACCCCCATTCGTCAATGGGGCTTCCTTCTTTTGGGCATTGGTTGCACCCTCAGTGTATTGGTAGGCTTAGTTTACAGCCCTCGCCTACAGATGAGTTGCTGTCCCCTCCTTGGAGGGCTACCTGAGGCAGGTGCGGCGTTTCTTAGAGTAATCTCCTTAGCCACTCGTGTTCTAAACATGAAGCCCCCTTCGGTCCCCTTGCCTGTGGACCCTCCGAGTCGTGTGGTCGTAACATCTTTGCGTGGATACCAGCCTTCCATCCATGGGCTAGCCTGGTAGGCTCTTTTTGCATCTTCTCATGTCTCCCCAACCTTTGGTTGGTGTCCACATCGTGGCTGTTAAGCTGAGAGTGGTCTTTCTTCCTCCTTCGTTCGGGACTCACACACTCTCTCTCTCTCTCTCTCTCTCTCTCTCTCTCTTTGATTGGTATGTAGCTGGTGCCGTTTCTACATCTCATACTTATACGGGTATGATGTAGCTCCATTCTGGCATTTTTTGGGACGCCTTGCCTCCCGGTATCTTTTGCTCTTCCGAGCTAAATGGGCTGCTGTCTGGCTGTCCCACCACAGCCTTCCCCATTGTCCGTCACTCTGTTGCCGGCTCAGTGCTTGGGCACTTTCTGCGGTTCTGTCGCAGACCGCCCACCCCCTGGGGTATGGCTATGGTATCTAGTCTAAGTTAAGGAATCAGCGGCTAGATGTCTCTATCAGATGTACGAGTTACTTACCTTCAGAAACGATGTATCTGTTAGAGACGTGGTCTAGCCGCAGATTCCTTAACGCCCACCCATCCTCCCCGCTCTGCGAGAACCTTGCCAGGAGGGCTTCTCCTCTTGCCTTCTTTCAGTTGCCATTGGTTTTCTTTCAAAGGTGCTCACATAGTTGCGCCCCTTTCAGAATTACCATATATGGCAGATTCCCTTCAAGGGGCTTATTCCTGTAGATGGTGCCTTTTCTTTCACTGTCATCAGGAGATTATTCTTCTTCGTCTCCTGCTGTCTATTCTCCATTCTCTAGAGGCTCTTGTCTCCTATATAGTCGTCTTCTTTGACGATTTCTTCAGCTCTGCTTCACACTTCCATTGTTGTGAGGGAAGATACCTTTTTGAAATACATTTCTGTTCTTTCTGCAAGGTAGATACCTTCTTGGAGTACATTGCTGTTCTGTCCTTGTTGGACGGCACAGTTCTACATGGCAATGACAGTCACATTTCTACATGGTAATAGCAGTCTATCTTTTTGTCTGTTGAGATATTCTTCCCTTTTTGCTCACACTTTGGGAAGGGTCTACGCTTCGCTATGCATATATATGTAGACAGTGTCTGATGCTGTCTTTTATGATGGTGTTTTGTGTAGGAGAGTAGGGTCTGCTTTCTATGTTCACCCCCACTTTTTGCTTTTGCTTTACTGGTTTTCGACTTAGATGTGGCTGTGGGCCTGCTAATCAGACCCACAGCCCTGCTGTTCTCTCTCTAAATTATTACTATGTACTTTAGGTGCATAACCCAATTGGATTGGATCACCTTATTGGCCCCTGTACAGTGAACCTTAGGTACCCAGGGCATAGGTGTACCCTAGGCCTACCAGGGGCTGCAGCATGTATTATGCCACCCCTGGCCTGGCCTTCCATTATGACACAACTGGCTGATCACTCAGCTGGGGCAAGGTCGTGTAATCACCCCTTGCTTAGGTGTAGTATTCCTATACCTACCTTATATATAGACACATGTGTACCTATCAGCCACTCCTATGGCAGGCCTTAACAATCCTGGAGGCAGAGTGCTCGGTAACATGTGAGATAGTGCTCTAGCATGAGCTGGGCCTGTCTGCAGCTTTCGGAACCATGTCCTTATAGCTGTTCTATGATATAGCCTACCATATACTCTTAAAGTGCCTTATAATCTTAAACGGTTATGGTAACTATGGTTTGGCTTTATCAAAACATGTTGTGTAAGGTGTCTAACACTTTGGAATAATACCCCCATCCCATTTCTGGTGATGAGGATATTATCCCTCCCTTCTAGAGGGAGAAGACATGTTGAAACCTACTTACCCGGTTAAAGTTAACCAGAGCCCCAGCATCACAAAATGGATGCTGCTGCCACGACACAAGTCTGACCTCCTGCTGCTGGGAGTGATCCCGGCACGGGAGGCTTGGACAATAGGTTTCCTGCCTTGGGAGGCGCTAGCACCACCCCAGACAGGCCTTAGTGTAATGGGGCAGGGAGGGCAGGGTTTATCCACCAGAACAGCGGGTCCGGGATATACAGGCCCTGATTCCCATCTTTCGGCCTCTATCCTGGGTTTCGGTCAGGCTAGTGTTGCGGCTTCTGGGGCTGATGGCCTCCTGCATCCTACTAGTGCATCACGCCAGGCGGCGCATGCGGGCTCTGCAGTGGGACCTGAAGTTTCAGTGGGCCCAGCGTCACGGCAACCTGTCCGACCATGTCTTGATCTCGGAGGGCACTGCACAGCAGTTGCAGTGGTGGCTCACGGGCCGCGATTGGGTCACGGGCCAGAGCCTCTCCCTACCCCTACCGGAGCATGTCGTACTGACGGATGCGTCCCTCCTGGGATGGGGTGGCCATATGGGAGAGGCGAAGATCAGAGGCCTCTGGTCTCCGGCGGAGTCTCGCCTCCACATCAACTTGTTGGAGCTGCGAGCGATCCGACTTGCACTGAAAGCCTTCCTTCCCTCTGTCCGGGGAAGTGTCGTGCAGGTGTTCACGGACAACACCACCGCCATGTGGTATTGCAACAAACAGGGCGGGGTGGGGTCGTGGACCCTTTGTCAGGAGGCTCTGCGCCTCTGGACATGGCTGGAACACCAGGGCGTCACCCTAGTGGATCAACATCTGGCGGGCTCTCTGAATGCCAGAGCAGACGAACTCAGCCGCCGGTGCATGATGGATCACGAATGGCGTCTGAACTCCGAGGTGGCGCAAGGTCTCTTTCAGCAGTGGGGAGAGCCTTGGTTAGATCTATTCGCCACCGACGAGAACGCGCAATGTCAGCAGTTCTGCGCGTTGGAACTTCCAAGGCGGCGCTCGCTCGGCGACGCTTTTCGTCGCGAGTGGAGTTGCGGTCTGTTGTACGCCTTTCCGCCTATACTACTTCTGCCCAGAGTGCTGAAGAAGATCAGGCACGACCGGGCCCAAGTCATCTTGGTGGTTCCGGATTGGGCACGAAGGTACTGGTATCCCGAGCTACTCAGTATGTTGACCGATCCTCCGATACGTCTGCCCCTTCGGGAGGATCTTCTGTCGCAGCAGCAGGGGACGGTCCTCCACCCGAACCTGTCCAGCCTCCACCTCCATTCGTGGAGATCGAGCGGCGGCAGTTGATGCCATTTGACTTGCCTCCTGAAGTCTGTAATATAATTCTGGCAGCCAGGCGTCCCTCCACAAAGACGGTATACGCCTGCCGGTGGAACAAATTTGTGGCATGGTGCACAGCAAAGGCTGTGGATCCCCTTTCCGCCCCTCTTTCTGAGGTTCTCCTCTTTCTTCTTTCTTTGGCCCAGCAGGGCTCTGCCTTGGGCACCTTGAAAGGTTATCTTGCTGCCATCTCTGCCTCCTTACGGCTTCCTGATCAGCCTTCTCTTTTCAAGTCCCCTGTAGTTTCACGCTTTCTTAAAGGCATTACTCACACGTTCCCTCCTGTCCCTTTCGTAATGCCTCAGTGGGACTTGAACCTTGTCTTAACATTTCTGATGTGCGCTCCCTTTGAGCCTCTTCACAATTGTCCTCTTCGTCTTCTGACTCTTAAGACTGCTTTCCTGGTAGCCATCACCTCGGCTAGACGGGTGAGTGAGCTCCAGGCTCTATCGTCCAAGCCTCCTTTTCTATCTGTTCATCTGGACCAGGTTGTCCTTTGGCCTCGTCCCTCCTTTCTTCCGAAAGTGGTGACCCCCTTTCATCTTGGGCAATCTGTCACCTTGCCCACCTTCTTTCCGCCTCCGCATCCTTCCAAAGAGGAAGAGCGGCTCCACCGTCTGGACCCAAAACGTGCGCTCTCCTTTTATTTGGACCGCACAAAACATTTCCGGGTGGACGACCAGCTTTTCGTTGGCTACGTGGGTGCTAAGAAGGAGAAAGCTGTGCACAAACGGACCATCTCCCGGTGGGTCGTTTTGTGTATAAGAATCTGTTATTCCTTGGCATAAAAGGAACCTCCTGTTGGGCTGCGAGCCCATTCTACTCGGGCCACAGCGGCTACTACTGCTTTGGGATGGGGAGTCCCTTTGCAGGACATCTGTCAGGCGGCGACGTGGGCTTCGCTGCACACGTTTGCCAGGCATTATTGCCTAGACAGCCAAGTCCGGAGGGATGGCTTCTTTGGCCGTTCTGTCCTCCAGGACTTTCTGGTGTGATCTTGGTTCGCAGACCCACCACCGGGGTTGGTATTGCTTTGGTATCTATTCTAAGGTGAGGAATCTAACTAACGTGTTTCTTTCAGATGAATAAGTTACTTACCTTCGGTAACGATGTATCTGTAAGAAACATTAGTTAGTTAGATTCCTCACCGACCCAACCATCCTCCCCGTTCTGCGAACTGACATCTAGGGTTAAGGCTATCCTTTTCAGGGCCCTAGATTTTTTGGCACCAGTGTCGGTCTTTGCATGGCTCAGCGTTCCTGGCGCGGAAAGCTATGTACAAGAACTGACGTCAGCGCGCGAGGGCGGCGTCTAAATACTCCGACATCATTCCGGCGCACGACGCCAACGACGGACGCGGAGCCGCAGACGACGCCTAGCGACGCGCCAGGGGTATTGCTACAAAAATCTTCCGGATCCAGTCTGACGCCTGGGGATATTCTAAGGTGAGGAATCTAACTAACTAATGTTTCTTACAGATACATAGTTACCGAAGGTAAGTAACTTGTTCTTCCTGTATTCTGCTGTGGCTTCTTTATACCGTACCGTTCTCTAATACCCCGGGTCAGGTATGTGTTTTACAAAACTCTCAATAAATAAATTCTTAATGTCTGTGATGCCTAGGTCCAAAGCCTGATGGAACCCCATGCAATCTCAGATTCTCATGTAAAGAAATCTGAGGATACTAAGTCATGTTTTTCAACAGCAAGCCATCTTCCAAATCAAAATCCCTAGGCAGCCCTTAGGACTTGGTTTAAGATGAGGAATCTCCCGAAAATGCATATTCACCAAAATGGTTCCTGAAGGTAAGTAAATAGATTTGTTCCTGAGGAAGACGGTGGTGATAATGCCCTGTGTGTCATCTCGCCTGTTGCCTAAATTCATGCATTATGAAAAAGTTCCAATAAACCCAGAGTGGCACCATTTGTATAAGCAATGACTATCATCAAAATATTATGAAAGATCAGTCTTGTATGTTACATTTGCTAAACTTACTGTTGTCTGGCATGAATGTGGTGCTATTCAATTTTATCAGCCACTAATCTTCACAATATTTAATTTACCTACAGGTCTTCCATCTAGTACTGCAGATGTTATAAAAAACCCATTCCAGTCTTTGCGACAACAGATCAGTCTCTCTGAGATAATGAACTCAAGTCGTTCAGATGCCTCCCAATTTCTTGAAAACACAGAAGACACAGGGTTACAGGAACACACAGACAGTAACTGCTTATACTGTGTCTGTTTGAAGTTAGTGGGCTCCCAACAAACCAACCAAGTGAATTCTGCATTTACTCGTGCAGGTTAGAATTCCTTATAATTTATTTTACTGTTAAACTTCTCAATTGTTGAATACCATTTGACCATTGATATGCACTTACGCAACATATGATTTAATCATTAACGTGGTATGTTTTTAACGTGACAGTGTAACATTTTTTAACTATAACGCATTTAGTTAGTTATGATGGGCTAATATAAGTAACTGATAAATGCCACAATTTTTATCTAATCTATTTAATGTCTTTTTCAAAATTAGAAAACCTAGAAAGTGCTGGTGAAACTGTTGTCTACACCTAAAAATGCATGGTGCACATTTTCAGGGTGAAATTTTTGCCACAAATGGACATAGACGCATTTTTCTCATGTAGAGTTATACTACCTGAGAAAAATGCTATGATGCCCACATAAATCAGAGTGTAGTTTAGCCAAAAGCAGGGAACCTTTCTGTGAGAAGTTCGCCTGATATATGATGTCACTAATTCTAGTGTACACCTTGTATCAGTCCAAACAACCATTATGGTGATTGGTTGTAAAGTCAACCTTATAGACCAGCTATCCTAGTGGTAGCATGGACAAGAGCAGTCTTAGGCTAAACTCTGAATGGCATGTGAAGCCAGCTGTTATACCATTTGTAACCCCTTGAATACCAAATGAAAGGACACCACAACAGATATATATATATAAAATAAAGTGTATTTATTCTAATCAAACCCTCAGCACTCTTTATGAGATTCGAGGTAAGTACAACACAGTCTTTCAAGCATACATTAAGTCACACAGGTAAGTAATACAGTTAGGCCCTAGGGGCCACGCAAACCATATACTAAGTAAGTGGTATAAGGACCACTGTCACGGAAATAGGATACACTATACTACCAAAGGTTAGGAAGTGGGAGGCCCACGGGATTCAGGTGCAGAGTGGAAACACTCACACGTAATGCGTATAATCGATAGAAATAGTACAGTTATGAAATAAGCAGTTTTAGGACACTTCTGGTATAGCTAGAAAGTCGAGACTCAGAAACTAGACCCTAGGATAGTCAATACCCTGATGAGCACCGGAGTACCCAAGTTACCTAGCCCACGGGCTGCGGGTGCATAGGTGTGAACTTGCGTCGGGTTTCGTCGTCGACTCCTATGGATGCCTGAAGGAAAGATGCTGACAGGCAGTCAGTGAAGAGTGTCCGGTGGATCCCAAGGCCGGGATCAAGAAGGAAGGATACCTGCAAGCAGAAGGGACAGAGTCTGGGTCACTAGCCAGTGACCACGTGGAACCAGGAAGGAACCAGGCGATGTCGGGAGATTGCAGGTGAAGAGGTGAAGCTTGTCGCAGCAGCCACGGGTACCAGGAGACGTCGAGGACGACCAGGACCAGGAGGCGAGCCGTCCCACGAAGGCTCGTGCTGTCGGCGGCGTCTAAGTCGAACTAGGACTCACCAAGCCTTGGCAAGCGGAACCCACGAAGAATGGAGGACTTGCTTCTGGTGCAGACCAGGAAGGTCTGGGGTGCTTCTCTTTTACAGAGGAGCAGGAGCCAGTCTGGAGGAGCCAAACCAGCAGTGGAAAATTGAAGGTGTGTCGTCGCAAAGGTTACTAGCCAACGGGCAAGCAACCGGACAGACGCGGCAAGTAGGAAAATGCAGAAGGGCCCCACGCAGGACTCGTGGAGTGTGGGGGACTGATCTTCGGTGCAGATGGTGCTTGGGTTTGGGGCTTCTCAATCCCCGGTGCACAACCTCGAGGGTGCCTCAGAAGCTGCGCTGGAAGATACTCGCCACTTTTCCCAGGTAGCCGGTCCCACGTCTCTCGTCGCCTCCACGGATCTCAGCTTGGCTGTGGATGTGGATTAGGGTCAGAGAAGTCTGGAGGTCAAGGCGCTGGTCGGGCTCTGCAGTCGGTTTCTCGTAGAACGTGGGCAAAGCAAACGGCAGATCGTTTGTTGGTGCCTGTTTGCACAGGGTGGCCTCTCCTTGGCCACAAGGGAGATTCTTCAGTCTTCCTGTCGTCGAATGTCGAAGGTCCAGAGTTTCGTGTCTAGTTTCAGTTCAGGATAATCCAAAGTCCTAGGGACTCGGCTCCCACTCTTATACTAATCTGGGGGGCTGGGTTACCTGCTAGGTCCCTCCTATGGGTGGGACCAGGGAGGGGGGTGGTTACACCCCCTTCCCTTTGTCCAGTTTCGCGCCAGGACTGGGGCTGGAGTGCCCCAGCACCGGTTTGAACTGGACTATGCATGGGACACCTTGTTTGCCCCAGGCAGTGTCTCGTTTCTTTCATCCCTCCCTGCCCCAATACACTAAGCCCTGTCTAGGGTGGTGCTAGCACCTCCCGAGGCAGGAAACCTATTGTCCAAGCCTCCCTCGCTGGAAGGACTCCCAGCAGCAGGAGGTCAGACTTGTGTCTGTGGCAGCAGCATCTATTTTGTGATGCTGGGGCTCTGGTTAACTTTAACCGGGTAGTAGGTCTTCAACATGTCTTCTCCCTCTAGAAGGGGGGAATACTATCCTCATCGCCAGAAATGGGGTGGGGGTAGTATTCCAAAGTGTTAGACACCTTACACGACATGTTTTGATAAAGCCAAACCATAGTTACCATAACCGCGATGATTATAAGGCGCTTTAAGAGTATATGGTAGGCGATATCATAGAACACCTATAAGGACATGGTTCCGAAAGCTGCAGACAGGCTCAGCTTATGCTAGAGCACAATCTCACATGTTACCAAGCACTCTGCCTTCAGGATTGTTAAGGCCTGCCATAGGAGTGACTGAAAGGTTACCCATGTGTCTATATATAAGGTAGGTATAGGGATACTATACCTAAGCAAGGGGTGATTACACGACCTTGCCCCAGCTGAGTGATCAGCCAGTTGTGTCATGATGGGAGGCCAGCCAGGGGTGGCATAATACATGCTGCAGCCCCTGGTAGGCCTAGGGTACACCCATGCCCTGGGTACCTAAGGTACACTGTACAGGGCCCTATAAGGTGATCCTTACCAATTGGGTTATGTACCTAAAGTACATAGTATGAATTTAGAGAGAGAACAGCTGGGCTGTGGGTCTGATTAGCAGGACCACAGCCACATCTAAGTCGAAAACCAGTGAAGCAAAATCAAAAAGTGGGGGTGATCATAGGAAGCAGACCCTACTCTCCTACACAACACCCTCCCCCCCCAAACTTAGGGACATTAAACTAACCTTGACCAGTTGAGTCTTCATGTTCTAAGTGGAAATATCTGGAGAGTCCATCTGCATTGGCATGGTCCGTCCCAGGTCTATGTTCCACTGTCAAGTCCATCCCCTGTAGGGAAATGGACCACCTAAGAAGTTTGGGATTTTCACCCTTCATCTGATTTAGCCACATGAGGGGCTTATGGTCTGTCTGAATCTTGAAGTGAGTGCCAAACAGGTATGGCCTCAGCTTCTTCAGGGCCCAGACCACAGCAAAGGCCTCCCTCTCAATAGCTGACCAACGTTTCTCTCTAGGGGTCAGCCTTCTACTAATAAAAGCAATGGGCTGGTCTTGACCATCTATATTCAGTTGTGAAAGAACAGCTCCCACACCCAACTCAGAAGCATCTGTTTGGACAATGAATTCTTTGGAGTAATCTGGACTTTTCAGAATAGGTGCAGTGCACATGGCCTGCTTCAGGTCATCAAATGCCTTCTGACAGCTTACTGTCCACTGAACTTTCTTTGGCATTTTCTTGGAGGTTAAGTCATTAAGTGGTGTCACAATGGACCCATAGTTCTTAACAAACTTTCTGTAGTACCCAGACAGGCCCAAGAAAGCTCTGACCTGTGTCTGGGTAATTGGAGGAGTCCAGTCCTTTATGGTCTGGATCTTGCTCTCCAGTGGTTGAACCTGACCCCCACCTACTAGGTGGCCCAGGTACACAACCTTGCTCTGCCCTATCTGGCACTTGGTGGCCTTGATAGTGAGGCCTGCCTTTTGCAGGGCCTCTAAAACATTCCTCAGGTGGACCAGGTGATCCTCCCAGGTGGAGCTAAAGACAGCAATATCATCAAGATAAGCTGCACAGTAGTCATCCAGGCCTGTAAGGACTTGATTCACCAACCTTTGGAAAGTGGCAGGTGCATTCTTCAACCAAAGGGCATTACCACAAATTGATAATGTCCTCCTGGGGTTGAGAAAACAGTTTTGGCCTTTGCACTCTCAGCTAGTCTGATTTGCCAGTAGCCTGCTGTCAGGTCAAATGTACTCAAAAACTTGGCAGCTGCCAATCTGTCAATGAGCTCGTCTGCCCTAGGTATTGGGTGGGCATCTGTCCTAGTGACAGCATTGAGACCTCTGTAATCCACGCAAAACCTCATCTCTCTCTTACCATCTTGGGTGTGAGGTTTTGGCACAAGAACTACAGGACTAGCCCAACGGCTCTCTGAAGGTTCAATGACTCCCAGCTCCAACATCTTTTGTACCTCAATCTTTATGCAGTCCCTGACATGGTCCCAATGATATCAACGGTGAAATACTTCATGTAAGAAGACTGGGTTGGGTGGGTTATAGACCAAAGGATATTAAAGGAGACGCTGTTATTATAAATTTTAGAGACCGCAGGGCTCAGCGCCATATTATAGATTGGTACACTCCATCCAACGGTGTAGGTATTTCGACACATGCCCTAAGTTATTTCTACCCTCGCTCTCTCTTGCTAAACCCACCCAAACCATATCCATTACTCATGGGCAATGTAGAACCTCTTTTCCCGCCCCTTCCAACCTCAAACAGATATGCCATTCTTTCGGGCCTGGATGAATTAGATTGACTTCCAAATGCGGATAATAAGGCTAGTAAAACTGACACCTGGAGTCCTTCTCTCCTAGACATTGATTACTTACACCACAAGATCAACTCCACGAGTTCCCGTAAGCTCGAAACCAAGACAAAAATATCCACTGATTTGCCTTTTTTAAACCTTGAGCATAGCTCAGTCAATGAGGGTTTAACATCTAAACCATCTCTGATTCGACACCAGACTGATGATTTCCCATGCTCCTTAATTTCCTTGGCTACCTGCCAGTCACTGGATACTCCCGAGTACCCCACGGCCACTATGAGCAGTAATACCGCCACTAATAAAAGTCCATTGGTCAAACGCTTCTTGTCTTGGAACGTGGCAGGTCTCCTCGACAAGCTGACAAACCCCTTATGGGTTCAAATTGTTTCCCCTTTCAGTGTTATCTGCCTGCAGGAAACATGGAAAATTAATGAACTCCACCTCCTAGGATATAAGACCCTACATACTCCAGCACTCCTAGCTCATATGGCAGGAATAGGGGTGGATTAGTGACTTATATATCCGTAGAATCCGGAATATCACATACTAATTTTACTGGGACAGAAAACTACCAGATTATTTCCCTAAAAGGCAGCTGCTGTAGGGACATTACTTTGGTAAAATTTTTATAATAACATTCCCTGTTCCCATCAAGAGCGGGTCCTTAATGGCTTAATGAAAGACTTAATTAAAGTTGAGTCCCACCTCCAAACCGATATGCTGTTTATGTGGGTAGGCGATTTTAACTGTTCCTTGTGCTCACTGAGCAACGGAGGTACTTGTGGCTTAGATTCTATTAGAGGTGTTATCACTTCGCATTTCCCACACTCTAAATTGTGTGACCTTTTAAACGGTATTACATCCTATTTTAATCTATCCTTTATGAATGAGATGTGTGACCTACCAAAGTGTTTTAAACCTACCTTTAACGGGAGAGGATGTAATTCTATAAACAATTATACCCTGATATCCTCCAGGTACCCAGAGATCATATCAAACTGGGAGACACTGGACTGTCCCATCAGTGACCATTACCCATTGGCTGTGGCTCTAAAACTAACCACAGCCTCTGATGAGGATCAAAGGGTAAACTCGTTCCATACACCGCCACTCACTCTGGGAACCTCGATGGGGCTCTACCTTAAATGGGACAAAGTAGTCCCCTCAGTGTTTCTTAATTCTCTGATTAAGAATACGTATGAGCATATACAGACATGCCTGTCTATCTCAGAGACCCCTCAGGCAATTAGTCAGGCTTTTTCTGTTATCTCGGCAGAGATTAAGAATTCTCTTGCAAGAGCACCGAGGAGAACCTCACAAGACAGCATGGGCTGGTTTGACAGGTTTTGCTCAAAAGCCTTGAAACACTTAAAACTACCTTAAGAACCAAACCCAGAAGTCAGCTGGAAATACGGCAGGCCAGACAAAAATACCGTGAAGCATGGGCGGCAAGAACTAAACAGTTAAAAGCAGAGGCCTGGCTAACCTTACAGGAAGCTTCCAATAGCAGGGACAACACTGCTTTTTGGAAAGCGGTTAATGCCCCATTCCTGCAAAGCCCACGGGCTGCTTAGATCGAGATGGCTATCACTTCTGAAACTTGGGTCAGCCATTTTGGCACACTATACGATACAACAGACAATACCGCGACCATAGACAGCTTGGATCTCCACCATAACCATCATAAAGATCTGAATGACTCTACTTTTTTTCCTTTAGATCCCACTTTAGATTGTGCTGAGGTACTTATGGCCCTGAAAGAAAGTCCCTCTGGGAAAGCCCCAGGCCCTGACTGTGTACCTATTGATGTTTTTAAATCACAGCTGGACCTGTGGGCGCCTTTACTTACAAATGTCCTAAATTCTTTAAATAAAATAGGTTTTATTGACACTTGGCCCGAAGCGGTTGTTGTGCCGGTTTTTTAAAATAGGTGATAGGAACAACCCTTCTAATTATCACCCAATTTCACTGCTTGACTCTCTTATGAAAGTCGCAGGGCGTATTATTTTAAACCGGATTCAGGATTGGTTGGGTGAACATGACATAATCTCAAACTTACAATACGGTTTTAGAAAAGGTAGAGGCACTATTGAGCAAGGCTTGAACTTGACCCTTATTATTGCCAAATATACCCAAGCAAAAAAGGGGAATCTCTTTGTCACCTTCGTAGACCTTAGCTCTGCATTTGACTGCGTCAATCACGAGCTTCTCTGGGAATCCCTCGTCGAGATTGGTATTGAGCCCCCTATCCTTGCCTTCATTAAGGAGCTCTATAGGGGAGCTTCAGAACGAGTAAGATATGGCAGACAGGGAGAGTGTTCAGATAGATTTTATATTAAAAGAGGCGTTAGGCAGGGATGTATTTTAGCCCCCTTACTCTTCACTCTCTACATAAACTCTGTCGGAACGTATCTTAACAGAAACTATCATGACTACCCTACTATAAATGGGAAACCCATACCCATTTTACTTTATGCAGATGACGCAGCAATTATGTCACAGACCCGCATGGGCCTTCAAAGAGCAGTAAATGATTTCACTGAGTTTAGGTCACAGCGAGGCATAAAAATTAACGCGTCAAAAACTTTTACCATGTCCTGTGGCCTAGGAAAAGGGAAAAGACAATGCTCCATTTTTATAAATGGTAATAAGCTTGAAAGTGTTGATAGGTTCCCCTACCTGGGCATTACTTTTGAGAAGAAGGGCTGCTGGCGGGCCGCCGCCCAAGCTAGAGGAACCGCATTTTCCAAAGCTATTGGAGCCCTGATTAATTTCTCAAAAAAACTGGGGGGACGCCCGATCAACCCTCTATCACAGATTTATCGTGCTAAGTGTGTTTCGACGGGAACATACGGATCTGGGATTTGGGGAATTGATCCGGCAGCTCATATACAGCACTCTGAGAATTCATTTTTGCGCTACCTCCTGGCCACCCCACGTGGTATCTCTGTTTTTGTAATGCACAAGGAACTTGGTCTGACATACATTACTGACATTATAAAATCAGCCCCCATTATTTTATGGCATAAAATATGGACTACCCCTGAAACACACTTCAACAGGGAAATTATCATGGACTGTCTCAGTTTAAGTGAGGCTGACAGCCTCAAATGGTTGAATTACATCAGAAATTTGTCAGTAGACATAGGGCACCCAGAATTTTTTAATGATCCCTCTACTCTAAATAATATCCCTAGAGTAACTTTAAAACGATTAGTCGCTACCCATTTGGCTAATCGCCGTTGGCTCATTGAAAATTCTAAGCATACCGTGTTGGAGTACCAACTCTCCACCACTGTTGAAGGGATGCAACAATATTTATCTTTAATTCCTTCTCCATTTTCTCGTATGCTTGTGACCCGCTTTCGTACGGACACCTTTTTTAGACTGTTGACCTTCCCTGACCAGAATAGCTGGTCAAGAAACTTGGAGAAATGCCCTTGTGATGGTTTGTCAGCGCAATCTAACATCCATTGCATTTTATTTTGTAAGTTCTACCAATTGCAAAGGGTTATTTATTTGAAACCATTGCTTAAATCCTGGGGATTTCGCTCCTGCAGGGCAGCTTACCTTAAAATGAAAGCATTAGATAGCCCATTAACTATTGCAGTGGTCTCCCTTTATCTGAAAAAGATTGTAATAACAAGAGCCTCTATGCAGAGATAGTCGATGATCGTTCTTTTCTATGTCATGTATCTTTTCCCCCCACTGAATGAATTTTGTAAGGATTGTTTCAACACTAAAACTATGTTTTACATATTATCATTTTTAAATTCTTATGCCATTTATGATGTTTTAACATGATTTTACTGTACTTTTATGAATTGTTTTTACATTTCGAATAAAGAATATATTGATTGATTGATTGATTGACATGGTCAGGTTGCCTGTAGATTTTACTCTTCACAGGCAGACTGTCACCAGTGTCCACCTCATGGGTGCACCAGTTTGTCTGACTTGGGGTCAGAGAGAACATATGTCTATAGGCCTGTAGAACTTGTCTGCAGTCCTGTTGCTGATGGACAGTGAGGCTGTCAGAAAAGACCACACCATCAACTGACCCATCATCAGGGTTCTGAGTCAGCAGGTCTGGGAGAGGGTCACTCTCTTCCTCCTACCCCTCATCTGTAGCCATGAGCAAGCCCATGTCTGCCCTGTCAACATATGTCTTTAACCTGTTGACATGAAGCACCCTGTGGGGGCTTCTGGGAGTCCCAAGGTCCACCAAGTAGGTGACTTCTCCCTTTTGTGCAACAATAGTGTGGGGTCCAGACCATTTGTCCTGGAGTGCTGCTGGGGCCACTGGCTCCAACACCCACACTTTCTGTCCTGGCTGGTACACAGTCAGCACAGCCTTTTGGTCATGCCAATCTTTTTGGAGTTCTTGGCTTGCCTCAAGGTTTTTAGAAGCCTTCTTCATGTACTCTGCCATCCTTGAGCGGAGGCCAAGCACATAATCCACTATATCAAGCTTGGGTTGTCTGAGAGGTCTCTCCCATTCTTCCCTTACTAGACATAGGGATCCCCTCACAGGATGCCCAAACAAAAGTTCAAAAGGGCTGTAGCCAACCCCCTTTTGTGGGACCTCTCTGTAAGCAAACAGAAGGCAGGGTAAAAGGATGTCCCATCTTCGCCTAAGCTTGTCTAGTAAACCTTTTATCATCCCTTTTAGGGTCTTGTTGAACCTTTCCACAAGCCCATTGCATTGTGGGTGATAGGGGGTAGTGAATTTGTAGTTTACACCACACTCCTGCCACATTGCAGTCAAATATCCTGACATGAAGTTGGCACCTCTGTCAGAGACAACCTCCTTTGGAAACCCCACTCTGGAGAATAGGGCTCTTGCCACAACAGGAGCTGTTGTGGTCCTCCGGGGTATAGCCTCTGGGCACCTGGTGGCATGGTCCACTATCACCAGTATGAATCTGTGCCCAGATGCTGTTTGGGGGTCCATTGGTCCAACAATGTCTATCCCACTCTCTCAAAGGAAACCCCCACCACTGGTAGTGGTATTAGGGGCGCCTTTGTGGTGCCACCTGATTTGCCACTGGCTTGGCAGGTGACACAGGTGCGACAAAATTCCTTGGTATCTTCTGACATGTGAGGCCAGTGAAAGTGAGGGACAAGTCTGTCCCAAGTCTTATTCTGGCCTAAGTGTCCTGCAAGGGGAATATCATGGGCCAAGGTAAGAAGGAAGCCTCTGAAACTCAATGGTATGACCAACCTCCTGGACGCACCAGGCTTGGGGTCTCTAGCCTCTGAGTACAGCAGCCCTTCATCCCAATACACTTTATGGGTACCTTGAGCATTCCCTGAAGCCTCAGCAGCAGCCTGCTGTCTGAGGGGTTCAAGAGAAGGACAGTCTAATTGTGCCTACCTCAGATCTGCCCTTGAAGGTCCCCCTGTCCCAAGAAACTCAACCTGGTCAGGTTCCAGTTCTTCTAGGACAGTTCCTTCAGGGCTCTCAGAATCGTTCCTCCTGTGAGGGCTGATTCTCTACCTGAGGCAGGGGGGAAGGCACAGCCTTAACCCTACTGCTCTTTCTCTTGGGTTGTGTCTGGTCCATTGTCCCAGACGTGGGACCCGTGCTCACTACGCCACTGGAGTCAAGCTATCCTGGCTGATGACGGCTGATAGCCAGAAACCGGTCCTAGGATGCTTGATTCCGGTCCAGGGAAGACATGGTTTGGCAGTTCGGGCTGGACTGTTCCCATGAGGCACAGGGTCAAGACTGATTTGCATATGGCCATGTCTAAACTGGGGTGGTGTAGTGGGCAAAAGAACGATGGATTTAACCCAGATCTCTTGACTGGGGGAGAATGTCTGCATTGTCAGCATTCCGTCCATCATTTGTTTGTTGTAACACCATTGTCCCAGGATCCAGCACTTGTTCAGTGTTGCATTTTTTTGCCTGTGACCTAGTCACAGCAAGGACATGTGCATCTATTCCCAGCATTTCTGCATGGGTCCTATACTCCACTTCAGCCCAAACTGAAGTTTCAAGGTCATTTCCCAACAGACACTCTACAGGAAGGTCTGAACTCACCACAACTTTCTTGAGGCCAGTTACCCCTCCCCAGGAGAAGTTAACAATTGCCACACTATGGGAGGTAGTGGCATTGCTAGCGTTGGTCACTAGGTAATTCTCACCTAGCATGATCTGTCCAGGGTCCACAAAGGCAGGTGTCACCATTGTGACACTAGCACCTGTGTCCCCGTGGGCCTGAGCCATCCTATGGTGGATTAAAGGAGTCTGTCTGTACTTGCCCAGGTTACTGGGACTCACAGTAAAGGACAAAGCTATGTCCCCATCACAGATCAGAACAGCCTGAGTTGGTATTCTGACTAGGCCAGAATCCACTTCAGTTCCCAGGGTTAACCCTATTACACCCTTTTGCTGGGAACCACCACTTACAGCTGGACTAGGGGGTACAGTTGCCTTAGGGGCAATGGTGGCTGGGGGCTTGTCATTTTTGGTGCATTCACTATACCAATGGGAATTGGACTTACAATGGTTACACCAAGGTTTCTTTTGGCCATCTTTCTTTTTATCCTTTTTGGGACCACCCTCCCCCTGAGCCTTTTGGGGGCCTGGTGAAGACTTCTGGTCCTTTTGTTTCTGATCATTACCCTTCTGGTCTGCCTTTTTCTGATCACCGCCCTGGTTCTGGTTTTTCTGCTTAACTCTAGTCCTGACCCACCTATCTGCCTTCTTTCCCAATTCTTGGGGAGAAGTTAGGTCAGAGTCAATCAAGTGTTAATGCAGCAGCTGGTTTTGTCAGTTGTTAAGGATTTGCTCTCTCATGATCAATTTATACAATCCTGTATAGTCCTTAACCTTACTACCCAATAACCAGCCTTCCAAAGCCTTAGTGGCACAATCTACAAAGTCAGTCCAGTCCTGAGTCTGTGTTTTCTGGGTATCCCTGAACAACAACCTGTATTGTTCAGTGGTTAGGCCAAACCCATCAATTAGAGCACTCTTCAGGACAGTGTAATTGTCAGCATCCTCATCACTAACTGTGAGGAGCTTGTCTCTACCCTTCTCAGAGAAGGAGAGCCACAAGATAGCTGCCCACTGACTTTGGGGTACCTGCTGTACTTTGCAGGCTCTCTCCAAAGCAATTATCCATTTGTGGATGTCATCCCCACACTTGTAGGGAGGGACAATCTTGCTCAGGTTTCTATTGTCATAGGTCCTGTCTCTATCCTTAGGGATAGTGCTGCCACCAGTGGGATCTGAAAGAAACACGTTAGTTAGATTCCTCACCTTAGAATATCCCCAGGCGTCAGACTGGATCCGGAAGATTTTTCGTCAGCAATACCCCTTGCGCGTCGCTAGGCATCGTCTGCGGCTCCGCGTCCGTCGTCGGCGTCGTGCGCCGGAATGACGTCGTCGGAGTACTTAGACGCCGCCCTCGCGCGCTGACGTCAGTTCTTCTTTTTTCCGCGCCAGTAAGCGCAGATCCGGGAGAGCTACCCCTTTAGTCAATTTTTGACTAACTTTTTGATCCTTTTTGATCCTGTCAATCGACACCGGTGCCGGTAGGATGCCTGGGTTTAAAGCCTGTACAGACTGTAACCGATTGATGTCGGTTACGGACCATCACCGCCGGTGCCTGTACTGCTTGGGCCTCGACCACGACGCGGAGTCGTGCTCGGACTGTAAGGCCCTGACCTCGAAGGCTAGACGGGAGCGGTCCCGTAAGCTTCTCGAGATTCGCCACTCGGCTCCGCGCGTCTCTCGATCCCGGTCCAGGAGGAGGTCCAAGGATCGGTCGCGGAGCCACTGCCGACGTCACCATCGGTCGTCGGGATCCAAGTCTTCGGGTAAGTCGAAGCATTCCAAGAAGTCCAAGAGGCGACACCGCTCTTCGGACTCCCCTCGCCGGTCGCGCGACTCGGCCGAGGGTCAGGGTGGTTCCACCCCCGCGGCTCCGGCGGAGCCGCAGGCGCCGCGCACGTCCCCATACCCGCCGGTCCCTGGGACTGACGCGACGCCGGCGGAGGTCAGTGCCTTCCTCTTGGCCATGAGGAGCCTGGCCCCGCCGTCGGCGCCCGCTGGTGCGCCTTCGGGCCCCGCGGACCCGACTGGCTGTCTTGCCTGCCGGTGGCTCCGGCCCCGGCGCCGTTGACGGCTCCGGCCTCGACGCCGCAAGCGCCCGAGGGACCCGTTCTCGAGTCCCCGTCGACGCCGGTCGACCTAGTCACGCCTCCTCCGCCGGCGTCGACACCGGTACCACCCCCGACGCCGACGTCGACTCCGCTCGACGCCGAGCCCCGGTTCAGTCCCACTGCGGGCCCGGCGCCGGTCCGGCGTCGATGGACGCCGAGATCGACGCCGCTAGAGACACATTATGTCTACCGCCCGGCTCCGTTACTTTCTCCAACTGGGACAACTGGGAGGGATCTGAGGATCCTCTAGCCGTTCAGGCTCAACTGTCCCAGGACTGGGCAGATGAACTGGGGGAGGCCAGTGGCCTGGATACCTCTCCAGACACTGGATTCGTCTCTCCTCCGACTGTGGCTTCGGAGGAAGGCGCTGCTTTCTCCGTGGTGCTGCGCAAGGCGGCCGCAGCCCTTGGGCTCGAGCTGCCTGCCGTGGCTGTGAGGACTAACGTCCTTACTGAGGTGCTTCAGTCTGCAGCAAGCTCCACTGAGCCTCTGCTGCAATTCAATGAGGCCCTCATTGACGTTCTACAGGGCACCTGGTCCAAGCCCTCCACAGTTCCTCCTGTGGACCGGAACGTCGCCAGGCGCCACCGCCCTGCTCCGGGCGACCCCAGTTTCCTGTCCCAACACCCTACCCCTGAGAGCCTGGTTATCCAGGCCTCCACCTCCCAATCCTCTTTCCCGACCGCCCCGCCGGACCGGGATTCCAAGAGACTAGAGCAGTTTGGCAAGAAGCTGTTCTCTTCCCTTAGTTTGGGCCTAGTGGTCTTTGAACACCGCTTGTCTCTTGGACCGTTATTCCCACTCTCTGTGGGATGCGGTGGAGGACGTGCTGCCCCTGTGTCCGGCGGAGGTCCAGACATGACTTACCCAGGCTCTGGCCGATGGGAGGGATGCAGCACGGCACGCTATCCGATGTGGGCTTGACACCACGGACTCGCTGGGTAGGGCCATTTCTACCACAGTGGCGCTTAGACGTCACGCCTGGCTGCGGTCCACGTCATTTTCGGGCGATGTCCAGAGCACTCTCATGGACATGCCGTTTGATGGCACTCGCCTGTTTGGCGAGAAGGCGGACAGTGCGCTGAACCGCTTTAAGGACTCCCGGGCTACGGCCAAGTCCTTGGGCCTCTCGGCCACGCGGTCGCAATCTTCCGCTTTTCGCCCCTTTCGTGGCCAAGGAAGGGGTGCCTCCTCACGTGCGCCTAGCCACCAGCCGCAGAACCAACCTGCGCGCGGTCGCGGACGTGGTTTCCGCCGAGGCGGATCTGGAGGACGACGAGGTCAGCCCACATCCACCCCGGCAGCATCCGCCTCAAAGCCTTCCTAGTCCGAGCTTTCAGGCCCATTCCACGCCAGTGGGCGGCAGAGTTCGCCATCACCTGCTCCACTGGCGGACCATCACATCGGACAGGTGGGTGCTGCAAATCGTCCGAAGGGGCTACTCCCTCCCCTTCGAGACGACCCCTCCAGCCATGCCACCGCAGCACCACCGTATCTCGGGGGATCATTTGAATCTTCTCCACAAGGAAGTTTCGGCCCTCTTGGCCAAGGGGGCCGTCGAGCGCGTTCCGAGTCCAGAAGTAGGTCGTGGTTGTTATTCCCACTACTTTCTGGTTCCCAAGAAGGGCAAAGGGGGCCTACGCCCTATCTTGGACCTTCGGAACGTCAATGCCTTCCTCCGGAAGGAGAGGTTCAAGATGTTGACTTTGGCTCAGGTTCTAGCTGCCCTAGACCCCGGAGACTGGATGGTAGCGTTGGACTTGCAGGACGCATACTTCCACATCCCCGTCCTGCCGGCCCGCCGGCGTTACCTGCGGTTCACGGTGGGCCAAGAGCACTTTCAGTTTACCGTGCTCCCCTTCGGCCTCACCAGTGCCCCTCGGGTGTTCACGAAAGTGATGGCGGTGGTCGCAGCTCATCTGCGCAGATCAGGGGTTCCAGTCTTCCCCTATCTCGACGACTGGTTGTTGAAGGCGGGCTCGCCCCAGGCAGTCGTCTCCCACCTCCAGACTACGGCGGATCTCCTGCATTTGCTGGGATTTTCCATCAACGTGCCGAAGTCACACCTGAGTCCCTCTCAGAAGCTCCTCTTCATCGGAGCGGTTCTCGATTCGGCGCAGTTCCGGGTCTATCCACCGGAACAGCGGGTCCGGGATATATAGGCCCTGATTCCTATCTTTCGGCCTCTATCCTGGGTTTCGGTAAGGCTAGTGTTGCGGCTTCTGGGGCTGATGGCCTCCTGCATCCTACTAGTGCATCACGCCAGGCGGCGCATGCGGGCTCTGCAGTGGGACCTGAAGTTTTAGTGGGCCCAGCATCACGGCAACCTGTCCGACCATGTCTTGATCTCGGAGGGCACTGCACAGCAGTTGCAGTGGTGGCTCACGGACCGCGATTGGGTCATGGGCAGGAGCCTCTCCCTTCCCCAACCGGAGCATGTCGTAGTGACGGATGCGTCCCTCCTGGGATGGGGTGGCCATATGGGAGAGGCGGAGATCAGAGGCCTCTGGTCTCCGGCGGAGTCTCGTCTCCACATCAACTTGTTGGAGTTGAGAGCGATCCGACTTGCACTGAAAGCCTTCCTTCCCTCTGTCAGGGGCAGTGTCGTGCAGGTGTTCACGGACAACACCACCGCCATGTGGTATTGCAACAAACAGGGCGGGGTGGGGTCGTGGACCCTTTGTCAGGAGGCTCTGCGCCTCTGGACGTGGCTGGAACACCAGGGCGTCACCCTAGTGGTTCAACATCTGGCGGGCTCTCTGAACGCCAGAGCGGACGAACTCAGCCGCCGGTGCATGATGGATCACGAATGGCATCTGATCTCCGAAGTGGCGCAAGGCCTCTTTCAGCAGTGGGGAGAGCCTTGGTTAGATCTATTCGCCACCGAAGAGAACGCGCAATGTCAGCAGTTCTGCGCGTTGGAATTTCCAAGGCGGCACTCGCTCGGCGACGCTTTTCGTCCCGAGTGGAGTTGCGGTCTGTTGTACGCCTTTCCGCCTATTCCACTTCTGCCCAGAGTGCTGAAGAAGATCAGGCACGACCGGGCCCAAGTCATCTTGGTGGCTCCGGATTGGGCACGAAGATACTGGTATCCCGAGCTACTCAGTATGTTGACCGATCCCCCGATACGTCTGCCCCTTCGGGAGGATCTTCTGTCGCAGCAGCAGGGGACGGTCCTCCACCCGAACCTGTCCAGCCTCCACCTCCATGCGTGGAGATTGAGCGGCGGCAGTTGATGCCATTTGACTTGCCTCCTGAAGTCTGTGATATCATTCTGGCAGCCAGGCGTCCCTCCACAAAGACGGTATACGCCTGCCGGTGGAAAAAATTTGTGGCATGGTGCACAGCCCTTTCCGCCCCTCTTTCTGAGGTTCTCCTCTTTCTTCTTTCTTTGGCCCGGCAGGGCTCTGCCCTGGGCACCCTGAAAGGTTATCTTGCTGCCATCTCTGCCTTCTTGCGGCTTCCTGATCAGCCTTCTCTTTTCAAGTCCCCTGTGGTTACACGCTTTCTAAAAGGCATTACTCACACGTTCCCTCCTGTCCCTTTTGTAATGCCTCAGTGGGACTTGAATCTGGTCTTGACATTCCTGATGTGCGCTCCCTTCGAGCCTCTTCACAATTGTCCTCTTCGTCTTCTGACTCTTAAGACTGCTTTTCTGGTAGCCATTGTAGGAAGGTGGATATCTGACTATGGTTACCCCCAACTTTTTGCCTAGTGTCTAGCTGGTTTTTCGACTTAGTTGGCCTGAGATCCTGCCATTCAGGGTCTCAGGCTGTCTGCTCTCTCTGTAAAATGGACTCCATGTACCCTAGGTACATACCCAATTGGTAAGGATCACCTTATTGGACCCTGTATAGTGTACCCTAGGTACCCAGGGCATAGGTGTACCCTAGGCCTCCCAGGGGCTGCAGCATGTATTATGCCACCCCTGGGCTGGCCTTCCAATCAGACACAACTGGCTGATCACTCAGCTGGGGCAAGGTCGTGTAATCACCCCTTGCTTAGATATAGTATGCCTATATCTGCCCTTATATATAGACACATGTGTACCTATCAGTCACTCCTATGGCAGGCCTTAACAATCCTGGAGGCAGAGTGCTTGGTGACATGTGAGATGGTGCTCTAGCATGAGCTGAGCCTGTCTGCAGCTTTCGGAACCATGTCCTTATAGCTGTTCTATGATATAGCCTACCATATACTCTTAAAGTGCCTTATAATCTTAAACGGTTATGGTAACTATGGTTTGGCTTTATCAAAACATGTCGTGTAAGGTGTCTAACACTTTGGAATAATACCCCCATACCATTTCTGGTGATGAGGATATTATTCCTCCCTTCTAGAGGGAGAGACATGTTAAAATCCTACTTTGCTGTTTATCTCTAACCAAAGCCTCAGCATCACAAAATGGATGCTGCTGCCACAGACACAAGTCTGACCTCCTGCTGCTGGGAGTGATCCCAGCCAGGGAGGCCTGGACAATAGGTTTCCTGCTTGGGGAGGTGCTAGCACCTCCCCAGACAGCCTTTAGTGTATTGGGGCAGGGTGGGCTGAAAGGAATGAGACATGCCTGGGGCACACAAGGTGTTCCTTGCATAGTCCAGTTCAAACCGGCGCTGGGGCACTCCAGCCCCAGCTCTGGCGCGAAACTGGACAAAGGGAAGTGGGTGTAACCACCCCCTCCCAGGTCCCACCCATAAGGCGTGACCTAGCAGGTATCCCAGCCCCCCAGATTAGTATAAGAGTGGGAGTTGGGCCTCAAGACTTTAGATTATCCTGAACCTGCAAAACTGAACAGAAACTCTGGACCTTCGACATTCGACGAAAGAAGAAGACTGAAGAATCTCCCTTGTAGCCAAGGAGTGGCTACCCTGTGCAAACAGGCACCATCAAGAGACTACCCTTTGCTTTGCGACCGTTCTACGAGGAACCGACTGCAGAGCCCGACCAGAGCCTTGACTTCCAGACTTCTCCGACCCTCATCCACATCTGCAGCAGAGCTGAGATCCGTGGAGGCGACGAGCGACGTGGGACCGGCTACCTGGGAAAAGTGGCTAGTAACTTACAGCGCAGCTTCTGAGGTACCCTCGAAGTTGTGCACCGGGGATTGAGAAGCCCCAACCCCAAGCACCAACTGCACCGAAGATCAGCCCCCCACACTCCACGAGTCCTGCGTGGGGCCCTTCAGCATTTTCCTGCTTGCCGCGTCTGTCCGGTTGCTTGCCCGCTGGCTAGTGGCCTCTGTGACGACGCTCCCTGAAATCTTCTGCGCTGGTTTGGCTCCTCCAGACTGGCTCCCGCTTCTCTGCAAAGAAGAAGCACCCCAGACCTTCCTGGTCTGCACCAGAAGCAAGTCCCTTGTTCTTCGTGGGTTCCGCTTGCCAAGGCTTGGTGAGTCCTAGTCCAACTTCGACGCCGCCGACAGCAAGAGCCTTCGTGGGACAGCTCGCCTCCTGGTCCTGGTCGTCCTCGACGCTTCCTGGTCCTCCTGGCTGCAGCGACAAGCTTCACCTTCACCTGCAACTCTTCACGACATCGCCTGGTTCCTTCCTGGTTCCACGTGGTCACTGGCTAGTGACCTTGACTCTGTCCCCTCTGCTTGCAGGTTTCTTCTCTTCTTGATCCCAGCCTTGGGATCCACCGGACACTCTTCACTGACTGCCTGTCAGCATCTTTCTTCAGGCATCCATAGGAGTCGACGACGAAAACGACGCATCTTCACCCCTATGCACCCGCAGCCTGTGGGCTAGGTAACTTGGGTACTCCGGTGCTCATCAGGATAGTGACTATCCTAGTGTCTAGTTTTCAAGTCTCAACTTCCTAGCTACTCCGGAAGTGTCCTAAATCTATCTATTTCTAAACTGTAACATTGCTATTGACTTTTACGCATTACGCGTGAGTGTTTCCACTCTGCACACGAATCCCGTGGGCCTCCCACTTCCTAACTAACGCTAGTGTAGTGTAGCCCCAGCGATTCCCTAGGCCTAGGCCTATTCTATTTCCGTGACAGTGGTTCTTATACCACTTATTTAGTATATGGTTTGCGTGGCCCCTAGGGCCTAACTGTATTACTTACCTGTGTGACTTACTGTATGCACTAATAAGACTGTGTTGTACTTACCTCTAAACTCATAAAGAGTGCTGAGGGTTTGCTTAGAATAAATACACTTTATTTTATATATATATCTGTTGTGGTGTCCTTTCATTTGGTATTCAAGGGATTATATATGGTATCACAGCTGGCTTCACATGCCATTCAGAGTTTAGCCTAAGACTGCTCTTGTCCATGCTGCCACTAGGATAGCTGGTCTATAAGGTTGACTTTACAACCAATCACCATAAGGGTATTTGGACTGATATAAGGTGTACACTGTGAGAAGTTGGCCTGATGTATGATGTCACTAGTTGCAGTGTACACCTTATATCAGTCCAAATACCCTTATGGTGATTGGTTGTAAAGTCAACCTTATAGACCAGCTATCCTAGTGGTAGCATGGACAAGAGCAGTCTTAGGCTAAACTCTGAATGGCATGTGAAGCCAGCTGTGATACCATATATAATCCCTTGAATACCAAATGAAAGGACACCACAACAGATATATATATAAAATAAAGTGTATTTATTCTAAGCAAACCCTCAGCACTCTTTATGAGTTTAGAGGTAAGTACAACACAGTCTTATTAGTGCATACAGTAAGTCACACAGGTAAGTAATACAGTTAGGCCCTAGGGGCCACGCAAACCATATACTAAGTAAGTGGTATAAGAACCACTGTCACGGAAATAGAATAGGCCTAGGCCTAGGGAATCGCTGGGGCTACACTACACTAGCGTTAGTTAGGAAGTGGGAGGCCCACGGGATTCGTGTGCAGAGTGGAAACACTCACGCGTAATGCGTAAAAGTCAATAGCAATGTTACAGTTTAGAAATAGATAGAATCTGAAAGAAACACGTTAGTTAGATTCCTCACCTTAGAATATCCCCAGGCGTCAGACTGGATCCGGAAGATTTTTCGTCAGCAATACCCCTTGCACGTCGCTAGGCGTCGTCTGCGGCTCCGCGTCCGTCGTCGGCGTCGTGCGCCGGGATGACGTCGTCGGAGTACTTAGACGCCGCCCTCGCGCGCTGACGTCAGTTCTTCTTTTTTCCGCGCCAGTAAGCGCAGATCCGGGAGAGCTACCCCTTTTAGTCTTTTTTGACTAAATCTTTTTGATCATTTTTGATCCTTGTCTGTCGACATCTGGTGCCGGTAGGATGCCTGGGTTCAAGGCTTGCGAAGATTGTCATCGACTGATGTCGGTGACCGATCACCACCGCCGGTGCCTCTACTGCTTAGGCCTCGACCACGACGCGGAGTCGTGCAACGACTGTCAGGCCCTGACTTCGAAGGCTAGGCGGGAGCGGTCCCGCAAGCTTCTCGAGCTTCGCCACTCGGCTCCGCGTCGTGCGCGATCCCGGTCCAGGAGGAGGTCCAAGGATCGCTCGCGGAGCCCTAGCCGACGCCACCATCGATCGTCGGGCTCCAAGTCGTCGGGTAAGTCCAAACACTCTAAGAAGTCCAAGCGGCGACATCGCTCTTCGGACTCCCCTCGCCGGTCGCGCGACTCGGCCGAGGGTCCAAGTGGTTCCACCCCCGCGGCTCCGGCGGAGCCGCAGGTGCCGCGTCCGCCCCCATACCTTCCAGTCCCTGGGGCTGACGCGGCGCCGGCGGAGATCAGTGCCTTCCTCTCGGCCATGAGGAGCCTGGCCCCGCCGTCGACGCCCGCTGGCGCGCCTTCGGGCCCCGCGGACTCGACTGGGCGACCTCGCGTGCCGGCGGCTCCGGCCCCGGCGCCGTCGACGACTCCGGTCTCGACGCCGCAGGTCCCCGCGGGGCCCATGCCTGGGCCCCAGTCGACGCCGGTTGACCTTGTCACTCCTCCACCGGCGCCGACGCCTGAACCACCGACGCCGTCACCGGCGCCGCCGACGCCTGTGACGCCGACGCCCCAGTTTAGCCCTCATCCGGACCCGACGCCGGCACGGCGTCCGCCGACGCCGCATCCGACGCCGCTAGAGTCCTACCATCTCTACAGTCCGGTTCCGATCATTCCTCCTGTTTATCAGGAATCGGAAGAAGGGGGCGACTGGGAGGGGTTCGAGGACCCTCTGGCTGTTCAGTCACAGCTTTCTCAGGACTGGGCAGATGAACTGGGGGAGGCCAGCGGGCTGGACACCTCGCCAGACGCTGGATTCACTTCTCCTCCGACCGTGGCTTCGGAGGAGGGTGCAGCATTTTCTGTGGTGCTGCGCAAGGCGGCTGAGGCCCTTGGGCTCGAGTTGCCTGCCGTGGCTGTGAGGACCAACATCCTCACTGAGGTGCTTCAAACCTCAGCAAGCTCCACTGAGCCTCTGCTGCCGTTCAACGAGGCCCTCACTGACGTTCTGCAGGGCACCTGGTCCAAGCCCTCCACAGTTCCTCCTGTGGATAGGAACGTTGCCAGGCGCCACCGCCCTGCTCCGGGCGACCCCAGTTTCCTGTCCCAACACCCCACCCCCGAGAGTCTGGTTATCCAGGCCTCTACTTCCCAATCCTCCTTCCCGACCGCTCCGCCGGACCGGGATTCCAAGAGACTCGAGCAGTTTGGCAAGAAACTGTTCTCGTCCCTTAGTTTGGGCCTGCGGTCCTTAAATACCGCCTGTCTCTTGGACCGTTATTCCCATTCCCTGTGGGATACGGTGGAGGACGTGCTGCCCCTGTGTCCGGAGGAGGTCCGGACGCGTCTTACCCAGGCTTTGGCCGATGGGAGGGATGCAGCACGGCACGCCATAAGATGTGGGCTTGACACCACGGACTCGCTAGGTCGGGCGATTTCCACCACGGTGGCGCTCCGCCGCCACGCCTGGATGCGGTCCACGTCATTTTCCGGGGATGTCCAGAACACCCTCATGGACATGCCCTTTGATGGCACTCGCCTGTTTGGTAAGAAGGCGGACAGTGCGCTGAACCCCTTTAAGGACTCCCGGGCTACGGCCAAGTCCTTGGGCCTCTCGGCTCCGCGGGCGCACACCTCCGCTTTTCGCCCCTTTCGTGGCCAAGGAAGGGGCGCCTCCTCACGTCCGCAAAGCCACCAGCCGCAGAACCAACCTGCGCGCGGTCGCGGACGTGGCTTCCGCCGTGGCGGAAATGGAGGCCGACGTGGTCAGCCCACATCCACCCCGGCAGCATCCGCCTCAAAGCCTTCCTAGTCCGAGCTTTCAGGCCCATACCACGCCAGTGGGCGGCAGAGTTCGCCATCACCTGCTCCACTGGCGGTCCATCACATCGGACAGGTGGGTGCTGCAAATCGTCCGAAGGGGCTACTCCCTCCCCTTCGAGACGACCCCTCCAGCCATGCCACCGCAGCACCACCGTATCTCGGGGGATCATTTGGATCTTCTCCGCGAGGAAGTTTCGGCTCTCTTGGCCAAGGGGGCCGTCGAGCGCGTTCCGAGTCCAGAAGTAGGTCGTGGTTGTTATTCCCACTACTTTCTGGTTCCCAAGAAGGGCAAGGGGGGCCTGCGCCCTATCTTGGACCTCCGGACCGTCAATGCCTTCCTCCGAAAGGAAAGGTTCAAGATGCTAACGTTGGCTCAGGTTTTAGCTGCCCTAGACCCTGGAGACTGGATGGTAGCGTTGGACTTGCAGGACGCATATTTCCATATCCCCGTCCTGCCGGCCCACCGGCGTTACCTGCGGTTCAAGGTGGGCCAAGAGCACTTTCAGTTTACCGTGCTCCCCTTCGGCCTCACCAGTGCCCCTCGGGTGTTCACGAAAGTGATGGCGGTGGTCGCAGCTCATCTGCGCAGATCAGGGGTCCCGGTCTTCCCCTATCTCGACGACTGGTTGTTGAAGGCGGGCTCGCCCCAGGCAGTCGTCTCCCACCTCCAGACTACGGCGGATCTCCTGCATTTGCTGGGGTTTTCCATCAACGTGCCGAAGTCACACTTGAGTCCCTCTCAGAAGCTCCTCTTCATCGGAGCGGTTCTCGATTCGGCGCAGTTCCGGGTCCATCCACCGGAACAGCGGGTCCGGGATATACAGGCCCTGATTCCCATCTTTCGGCCTCTATCCCGGGTTTCGGTCAGGCTAGTGTTGCGGCTTCTGGGGCTGATGGCCTCCTGCATCCTACTAGTGCATCACGCCAGGCGGCGCATGCGGGCTCTGCAGTGGGACCTGAAGTTTCAGTGGGCCCAGCATCACGGCAACCTGTCCGACCATGTCTTGATCTCGGAGGGTACTGCACAGCAGTTGCAGTGGTGGCTCACGGACCGCGAGTGGGTCAAGGGCAAGAGCCTCTCCCTTCCCCAACCGGAGCATGTCGTAGTGACGGATGCGTCCCTCCTGGGATGGGGTGGCCATATGGGAGAGGCGGAGATCAGAGGCCTCTGGTCTCCGGCGGAGTCTCGTCTCCACATCAACCTGTTGGAGTTGAGAGCGATCCGGCTTGCACTGAAAGCCTTCCTTCCCTCTGTCAGAGGAAGTGTCGTGCAGGTGTTCACGGACAACACCACCGCCATGTGGTACTGCAACAAACAGGGCGGGGTGGGGTCGTGGACCCTTTGTCAGGAGGCTCTGCGCCTCTGGACATGGCTGGAACACCAGGGCGTCACCCTGGTGGTTCAACATCTGGCGGGCTCTCTGAACGCCAGAGCAGACGAACTCAGCCGCCGGTGCATGATGGATCACGAATGGCGTCTGAACTCCGAAGTGGTGCAAGGCCTCTTTCAGCAGTGGGGAGAGCCTTGGTTAGATCTATTCGCCACCGAAGAGAACGCGCAATGTCAGCAGTTCTGCGCGTTGGAATTTCCAAGGCGGCACTCGCTCGGCGACGCTTTTCGTCACGAGTGGAGTTGCGGTCTGTTGTACGCCTTTCCGCCTATACCACTTCTGCCCAGAGTGCTGAAGAAGATCAGGCGCGACCGGGCCCAAGTCATCTTGGTGGCTCCGGATTGGGCACGAAGATACTGGTATCCCGAGCTACTCAGTCTGTTGACCGATCCCCCGATACGTCTGCCCCTTCGGGAGGATCTTCTGTCGCAGCAGCAGGGGACGGTCCTCCACCCGAACCTGTCCAGCCTCCACCTCCATGCGTGGAGATTGAGCGGCGGCAGTTGATGCCATTTGACTTGCCTCCTGAAGTCTGTGATATCATTCTGGCAGCCAGGCGTCCCTCCACAAAGTCGGTATACGCCTGCCGGTGGAACAAATTTGTGGCATGGTGCACAGCAAAGGCTGTGGATCCCCTTTCCGCCCCTCTTTCTGAGGTTCTCCTCTTCCTTCTTTCTCTGGCCCGGCAGGGCTCTGCCCTGGGCACCCTGAAAGGTTATCTTGCTGCCATCTCCGCCTTCTTGCGGCTTCCTGATCAGCCTTCTCTTTTCAAGTCCCCTGTGGTTACACGCTTTCTCAAAGGCATTACACACACGTTCCCTCCTGTCCCTTTTGTAATGCCTCAGTGGGACTTGAATCTGGTTTTGACATTCCTGATGTGCGCTCCCTTCGAGCCTCTTCACAATTGCCCTCTTCGTCTTCTAACTCTAAAGACTGCTTTTCTGGTAGCCATCACCTCGGCTAGACGGGTGAGTGAGCTCCAGGCTTTATCTTCAAAGCCTCCTTTTCTATCTGTTCATCCGGACAAGGTTGTCCTTCGGCCTCGTCCCTCTTTTCTTCCTAAAGTGGTGACTCCATTTCACCTTGGGCAGTCTGTCACCTTGCCCACCTTCTTTCCGCCTCCGCATCCTTCCAAAGAGGAAGAGAGGCTCCACCGTCTGGACCCAAAACGTGCGCTCTCCTTTTATCTGGACCGCACAAAACAGTTCCGGGTGGACGACCAGCTTTTTGTTGGGTACGTGGGCGCTAAGAAGGGGAAAGCTGTGCACAAACGAACCATCTCTCGGTGGGTCGTTTTGTGTATAAAAATCTGCTATTCCTTGGCTAAAAAGGACCCTCCTGTTGGGCTGCGCGCCCATTCTACTCGGGCCACGGCGGCTACTACTGCCTTGGGACGGGGAGTCCCTTTGCAGGACATCTGTCAGGCGGCGACGTGGGCTTCGCTACACACGTTTGCCAGGCATTATTGCCTTGACAGCCAAGTCCGGAGGGATGGCTTCTTTGGCCGTTCTGTCCTCCAGGACTTTCTGGTGTGATCTTGGTTCGCAGACCCACCACCGGGGATGGTATTGCTTGGGTATCTATTCTAAGGTGAGGAATCTAACTAACGTGTTTCTTTCAGATGAACAAGTTACTAACCTTCGGTAACGATGTATCTGTAAGAAACATTAGTTAGTTAGATTCCTCACCGACCCTCCCATCCTCCCCGTTCTGCGAACTGACATCTAGGGTTAAGGTTGTCCTTTCAGGCCCCTAGATTTTATTTTTGGCACCAGTGTCGGTCTTTGCATGGCTCTGCATTCCTGGCGCGGAAGGCTATGTACAAGAACTGACGTCAGCGCGCGAGGGCGGCGTCTAAGTACTCCGACGACGTCATCCCGGCGCACGACGCCGACGACGGACGCGGAGCCGCAGACGACGCCTAGCGACGCGCAAGGGGTATTGCTGACGAAAAATCTTCCGGATCCAGTCTGACGCCTGGGGATATTCTAAGGTGAGGAATCTAACTAACTAATGTTTCTTACAGATACATCGTTACCGAAGGTTAGTAACTTGTTCTTTAGGACACTTCCGGAGTAGCTAGGAAGTTGAGACTTGAAAACTAGACACTAGGATAGTCACTATCCTGATGAGCACCGGAGTACCCAAGTTACCTAGCCCACAGGCTGCGGGTGCATAGGGGTGAAGATGCGTCGTTTTCGTCGTCGACTCCTATGGATGCCTGAAGAAAGATGCTGACAGGCAGTCAGGAGAGAGTGTCCGGTGGATCCCAAGCCTGGGATCAAGAAGAGAGGAAACCTGCAAGCAGAGGGGACAGAGTCAAGGTCACTAGCCAGTGACCACGTGGAACCAGGAAGGAACCAGGCGATGTCGTGAAGAGTTGCAGGTGAAGGTGAAGCTTGTCGCTGCAGCCAGGAGGACCAGGAAGCGTCGAGGACGACCAGGACCAGGAGGCGAGCTGTCCCACGAAGGCTCTTGCTGTCGGCGGCGTCGAAGTTGGACTAGGACTCACCAAGCCTTGGCAAGCGGAACCCACGAAGAACAAGGGACTTGCTTCTGGTGCAGACCAGGAAGGTCTGGGGTGCTTCTTCTTTGCAGGGAAGCGGGAGCCAGTCTGGAGGAGCCAAACCAGCGCAGAAGATTTCAGGGAGCGTCGTCACAAAGGCCACTAGCCAGCGGGCAAGCAACCGGACAGACGCGGCAAGCAGGAAAATGCTGAAGGGCCCCACGCAGGACTCGTGGAGTGTGGGGGGCTGGTCTTCGGTGCAGATGGTGCTTGGGGTTGGGGCTTCTCAATCCCCGGTGCACAACTTCGAGGGTACCTCAGAAGCTGCGCTGTAAGTTACTAGCCACTTTTCCCAGGTAGCCGGTCCCACGTCGCTCGTCGCCTCCACGGATCTCAGCTCGGCTGCAGATGTGGATGAGGGTCGGAGAAGTCTGGAAATCAAGGCCCTGGTCGGGCTCTGCAATCGGTTCCTCGTCGAACGTTTCACAAAGCAAAGGGTAGTCACTTGATGGTGCCTGTTTGCACAGGGTAGCCACTCCTTGGCTACAAGGGAGATTCTTCAGTCTTCTTCTTTCGTCGAATGTCGAAGGTCCAGAGTTTCTGTTCAGTTTTGCAGGTTCAGGATAATCTAAAGTCTTGAGGCCCAACTCCCACTCTTATACTAATCTGGGGGGCTGGGATACCTGCTAGGTCACGCCTTATGGGTGGGACCTGGGAGGGGGTGGTTACACCCACTTCCCTTTGTCCAGTTTCGCGCCAGAGCTGGGGCTGGAGTGCCCCAGCGCCGGTTTGAACTGGACTATGCAAGGAACACCTTGTGTGCCCCAGGCATGTCTCATTCCTTTCAGCCCACCCTGCCCCAATACACTAAAGGCTGTCTGGGGAGGTGCTAGCACCTCCCCAAGCAGGAAACCTATTGTCCAGGCCTCCCTGGCTGGGATCACTCCCAGCAGCAGGAGGTCAGACTTGTGTCGTGGCAGCAGCATCCATTTTGTGATGCTGAGGCTTTGGTCAGAGGCCAACAGTTGAAGTATGATTTTAACATGTCTTTCCCTCTAGAAGGGGGGAATAATATCCTCATATCCAGAAATGGCATGGGGGTATTATTCCCGAGTGTTAGACACCTTACACGACATGTTTTGATAAAGCCAAACCATAGTTACCATAACCGTCTAAGATTATAAGGCACTTTAAGAGTATATGGTAGGCTATATCATAGAACAGCTATAAGGACAAGGTTCCGAAAGCTGCAGACAGGCTCAGCTCATGCTAGAGCACCATCTCACATGTTACCAAGCACTCTGCCTCCAGGATTGTTAAGGCCTGCCATAGGAGTGACTGATAGGTACACATGTGTCTATATATAAGGTAGGTATAGGAATACTACACCTAAGCAAGGGGTGATTACACGACCTTGCCCCAGCTGAGTGATCAGCCAGTTGTGTCTGATTGGAAGGCCAGACCAGGGGTGGCATAATACATGCTGCAGCCCCTGGGAGGCCTAGGGTACACCTATGCCCTGGGTACCTAGGGTACACTGTACAGGGTCCAATAAGGTGATCCTTACCAATTGGTTATGTACCTAGGGTACATGGAGTCCATTTTACAGAGAGAGCAGACAGCCTGAGACCCTGAATGGCAGGATCTCAGGCCAACTAAGTCGAAAAACCAGCTAGACACTAGGCAAAAAGTTGGGGGTAACCATAGTCAGATATCCACCTTCCTACACACACTATAACTAGTGACATCATACATCAGGCCAACTTCTCACAGCCATCACCTCGGCTAGACGGGTGAGTGAGCTCCAGGCTTTATCTTCAAAGCCTCCTTTTCTGTCTGTTCATCCGGACAAGGTTGTCCTTCGGCCTCGTCCCTCCTTTCTTCCGAAAGTAGTGACTCCATTTCATCTTGGGCAGTCTGTCACCTTGCCCACCTTCTTTCCGCCTCCGCATCCTTCCAAAGAGGAAGAGAGGCTCCACCGTCTGGACCCAAAACGTGCGCGCTCCTTTTATCTGGACCGCACAAAGCAGTTCCGGGTGGACGACCAACTTTTCGTTGGATACGTGGGTGCTAAGAAGGGGAAAGCTGTGCACAAACGGACCATCTCTCGGTGGGTCGTTTTGTGCATCAAAGTTTGTTACTCTTTGGCGAAAAAGGACCCTCCTGTTGGGCTGCGCGCCCATTCTACTCGGGCCACAGCGGCTACTACTGCTTTGGGGCGGGGAGTCCCTTTGCAGGACATCTGTCAGGCGGCGACGTGGGCTTCGCTGCACACGTTTGCCAGGCATTACTGCCTTGACAGCCAAGTCCAGAGGGATGGCTTCTTTGGCCGTTCTGTCCTCCAGGACTTTCTGGTGTGATCTTGGTTCGCAGACCCACCACCGGGGATGGTATTGCTTTGGTATCTATTCTAAGGTGAGGAATCTAACTAACGTGTTTCTTTCAGATGAACAAGTTACTTACCTTCGGTAACGATGTATCTGTAAGAAACATTAGTTAGTTAGATTCCTCACCGACCCACCCATCCTCCCCGTTCTGCGAACTGACATCTAGGGTTAAGGTTATCCTTTTCAGGCCACTAGATTTTATTTTTGGCACCAGTGTCGGTCTTTGCATGGCTCTGCGTTCCTGGCGCGGAAAGCTATGTACAAGAACTGGCGTCAGCGCGCGAGGGCGGCGTCTAAGTACTCCGACGACGTCATTCCGGCGCACGACGCCGACGACGGACGCGGAGCCGCAGACGACGCCTAGCGACGCGCAAGGGGTATTGCTGACGAAAAATCTTCCGGATCCAGTCTGACGCCTGGGGATATTCTAAGGTGAGGAATCTAACTAACTAATGTTTCTTACAGATACATCGTTACCGAAGGTAAGTAACTTGTTCTTCTAACCCACTTAACTTTTGCTCTCTGGCCAGAGCAAGTCTCTCTTTGGCGAGGGCAAGTTCTTCCCTTTCAATCCTCAGATTGACTTCCCTCATTCTGGCCTTATGCTCTTTTCTCTGTGGAGAAGTCATTCCCCTGTGAGAAGAGGCATGGGAGCTATTAGAGGCATGGGAGTGGATAGATTCCCTGAAGGGGATCTTCCTCTCCTACTTCTCTGGTTAAGTCCACTTGAGGGTCTGAATGGGGGGACCCCATTCTGACTCCCATGTAGGCTTAAGTTAGCCTGGCTAAGTCTCCTAACTTGGACCTGGCTGTCTACCTCATCTCCTGAAGTCCCTTCTGACTCGTCTTGATCAGTATTGTTAGGGGAGTCTTCTGTAGAGGGCAGACCCTCATTTGTACCTAAGGTACCATTCTGGGAGGCTCTCTGAGCATCATACTCTTCTGAGATCTCCACTAGATAAATGAGGGTAGGGTTGGAACCCTGTTTTAACTTTCTGGAGGTACACAATTGTCTCATCTCCTGAAAAGTTAGGGTATCCTATCTAGAGGGTATCTTTCTAGGATATCCCCCTCCTGAGAGAGAATCATCTTGATCTCCTCTCAGAGACATGATCTAGTGAGGGTGTGGTGTGTGCACCTACCTACACTAGTTGTATCTACTAAAACCTCTCTAGTAGTTGTAGTCAGGGTGTGCTAGGCCCTTCAACCTACAACAACTAAGTTCAGTAGAACTTATTTATAAGCTATGTTATATGTACCTTACAAATATCTTTGTGATCTTTCAATTTGATATCTCAAGATTATAATGGTATCACAACAGCAAGCTCAGATCCCAACCGCTGCTCACCAATGTGAGAAGTTGGCCTGATATATGATGTCACTAGTTCTAGTGTACACCCTGTATCAGTCCAAACAACCCTTATGGTGATTGGTTGTAAAGTCAACCTTATAGACCAGCTATCCTAGTGGTAGCATGGACAAGAGCAGTCTTAGGCTAAACTCTGTATGGCATGTGAAGCCAGCTGTTATACCATTACAATCCCTTGAATACCAAATGAAAGGACACCACACCAGATATATATAAAATTAGAATGTATTTATTCTAACATATACCCTCAGCACTCTTTATGAGTTCAGAGGTCTAAGCACAACAATTTCTTAAGTAGCATACGTTAAGTTACACAGGAAAAATACAGTTAGGCCCAGGGGCCACGCAAACCCTATACTAAGAAAGTGGTATAAGTACCACGTCACATACAGGGAGTAGGCCTAGGGCCTAGGGAATCGCTGGGGCTACACTACCCTACCAAAAGTTGGGAAGTGGGAGGCCCACGGGATCGTGTGCAGTGTGGAAACACACACGCGGGTTACATTAAAGTCAATGGGAATGTAGCAATTAGAAATAGGAAGAATAAGGACACTTCCGAAGTAACTAGGAGGAAGCAATTAGAGACTTAGAGACTTGGATAGTCAATATCCACTGGAGCACCGGAGTACTCACGTTACCTCACCCACAGGAGACGGGTGCATAGGTGTGAAGATGTGTCTGGTGTCGTCGCTGGATCCTATGGATGCCTGAAGAACAGATGCTGGCAGGCGGCCAGGAGGAAGATGTCCGGTGGATCCAAGGGTGGATCTTGAAGGAAGAACACCTGCAAGCAGAGGGGACAAAGTCTGGGTCACTAGCCAGTGACCGTGTGGAACCAGGAAGGAACCAGGCGATGTCGTGCAGAACACAGGTGATGTCTTGAAGCTTGTCTCTGCAGCTGCGTGGACCAGGAGGTGTCGAGGACGACCAGAACCAGGATACGAGCAGTCCCACGAAGGATCTTGCTGCTGGCGGAGTCGACGTCCCGATTGGAGTCAACAAGCCTTGGCAAAGGCAACCCACGCGGAAAGGGAAATTTGCTTCAGGTGCAGACCAGGAAGGTCTGAGGTGCTTCTCTTTCACAGGGAAGCAAGGGCCAGTCTGAAGGAGCCAAACCAGCAGTGGAAAGTCAAGGGTTCCTCGTCACTGAGGCTACTAGCCAACGGGCAAGCAACCGGACAGACGCGTCGAGCCGGAAAATGCAGAAGGGCCGCACGCAGAACTCGTGGAGTGTGGAGGGCTGATCTTCGGCGCAGATGGTGCTTCTCAATCCCCAGAGCACAACTTCGAGGATGCCTCAGAAGCTGCGCTGGAAGCTACTCGCCAATTTTCCCAGGTAGCCGGTCCCACATCTCTCGTCACCTCCACGGATCTCAGCTTGGCTGTGGATGTGGATCAGGGTCAGAGAAGTCTGGAGGTCAAGGCGCTGGTCGGGCTCTGCATTCGGTTCCTCGTAGAACGTGGGCAAAGCAAACGGCAGATCGCTTGTTGGTGCCTGTTTGCTCAGGGTGGCCACAAGGGAGATTCTTCAGTCTTCTTGTCGTCGAATGTCGAAGGTCCAGAGTTTTGTGTCTAGTTTCAGTTCAGGATAATCCAAAGTCCTGGGGACTCAGCTCCCACTCTTATACGAATCTGGGGGGTGGGTTACCTGCTAGGTCCCTCCTATGGGTGGGACCAGGGAGGGGGGTGGTTACACCCCCTTCCCTTTGTCCAGTTTCGCGCCAGGACTGGGGCTGGAGTGCCCTAGCACCGGTTTGAACCGGACTATGCATGGGACACCTTGTGTGCCCCAGGCAGTGTCTCGTTTCTTTCATCCCTCCCTGCCCCAATACACTAAGCCCTGTCTAGGGTGGTGCTAGCACCTCCCAAGGCAGGAAACCTATTGTCCAAGCCTCCCTCGCTGGAAGGACTCCCAGCAGCAGGAGGTCAGACTTGTGTCTGTGGCAGCAGCATCCATTTTGTGATGCTGGGGCTCTGGTTAACTTTAACCGGGTTGTAGGTCTTCAACATGTCTTCTCCCTCTAGAAGGGGGGAATACTATCCTCATCGCCAGAAATGGGGTGGGGGTAGTATTCCAAAGTGTTAGACACCTTACACAACATGTTTTGATAAAGCCAAACCATAGTTACCATAACCGCGATGATTATAAGGCACTTTAAGAGTATATGGTAGGCGATATCATAGAACAGCTATAAGGACATGGTTCCGAAAGCTGCAGACAGGCTCAGCTCATGCTAGAGCACCATCTCATTTGTTACCAAGCACTCTGCCTTCAGGATTGTTAAGGCCTGCCAAAGGAGGGACTGAAAGGTTACCCATGTGTCTATATATATGGTAGGTATAGGGATACTATACCTAAGCAAGGGGTGATTACACGACCTTGCCCCAGCTGAGTGATCAGCCAGTTGTGTCATGATGGGAGGCCAGCCAGGGGTGGCATAATACATGCTGCAGCCCCTGGTAGGCCTAGGGTACACCCATGCCCTGGGTACCTAAGGTACACTGTACAGGGCCCTATAAGGTGATCCTTACCAATTGGGTTATGTACCTAAAGTACATAGTATGAATTTAGAGAGAGAACAGCTGGGCTGTGGGTCTGATTAGCAGGCCCACAGCCACATCTAAGTCGAAAACCAGTGAAGCAAAAGCAAAAAGTGGGGGTGATCATAGGAAGCAGACCCTACAATGTGGGTGCCAAAAAAGGTCGGGCTGTGCACAAATGGACCATCTCTTGGTGGGTCATTCTATGCATCAAAGCATGTTACTCGTTGGCTAAGAAGGAGCCTGCTGTGGGGCTGCGTGCCCATTCTACCCAGGAAACGGCAGCCACTACTGCCTTGGGACGCGGTGTCCCCTTGCAGGACATCTGTCAGGCAGCTACGTGGGCCTCTCTGCACACGTTTATGAAGCATTATTGACTTGACAGTCAATTCCGGAGAGACGGCTTCTTTGGCCGTTCTGTTCTCTGTGACTTTCTGGTGTGATCTTTGTTCGCAGACCCACCACCGGGGTTGGTATTGCTGGGGTATCTATTCTAAGGTAAGGAATCTATCACTAACGTATCTCTTTCAGATGCTCAAGTTTCTACTTGTGTAGCGATATATCTGTAAGAGACATTAGTTAGTGATAGATTCCTTACCGCCCCACCCATCCTCCCTGTTCTGCGAACTGATTTCTAGGGTTGTGGTCATCCCTATCTGATAGAGATTACTATCCGCAGATTCCTTCACGTAGAATTATCCCCAGGTGTGAGACTGGACCCGGAAAACGTTTTTGCCCAGCATCGCTGCGCGCCGGGGGGACGGCATAACGCGCCGCCGCCCAGGCGTCGTCCGCAGACGTGACGTCATCGAGATCACATAAGTCCCACCCCGGCGCGCCTAGGTCCGTTTTTTTCCTATTCCGCGTGCAACGCGGATACGGTTTGTGCTCTGGGCCTGTTTAGGCCTTTCCATTATGCTCTTGCTGCGTGTGTGGAAACAGTTTGCGAATGCCTTCGGGCTTTAAAACTTGCTCGTCATGTGGCCGTCTCGTGTCGGCGACGGATCCTCACCCCATCTGTATGTGGTGTTTGGGGGAGCACCACGACTCTACTGATTGTGAGGTGTGCCAGCAGATGAAGCCGAAATCCCGGCGGGGGCGCCGGATGAAACTTTTTTCGGCTCGTGTGTCCAGGTCGGCGGCGTCATCTCGCCCGGCCCATGTGGAGGGTTCTCGGACCCGCAGCTTCCCTTGCCGACTTCGATCTTCTCCCTGGTCGCAAGAGGGCCGCTCACCTCTTGGTAAGTGTCACAGTCTGTACCCAAGGGTCGGGTTCCGGCCTGTCGGGGGCGTGGGGTCTCCGCGGGTAGTGCGGCCCGCGTGTCGTCTCCCTATCCGCCGTTTCCCCGGCGTGGGGGCGACCAGAGCCCAAATGGAGACACATGCGACGGCTTTGCAGGCCTCGCTGGCTGCTTCTCCTCCTTCTCCTTCCCCTCCTGGGACGTCAGCGGATCCCTTGAAGTGTGCGGGCCCCTCCGCGGCATCACCAGCAGCTCCTGCCCCCGCGCTGACTGGTTCGGATCCAGGCTCGGATGATGTGGTGCTGTTGGGGTGCGGCCCTTCGGGATCCCTCCTTCGGACCATGGCGCCCCAGCTTCGCCGCAAACTCCCGCGGGAGTCCCTGTGGTGTCGCCGGGGCTCGGGTCGCACCCTCAAGCCCCTCTCGGTCCTCGGGACAGGCGGCAGCCTTGTCTGAGGCCGAGGTGATGCCGCTATGGCGCCAGCAGCTGCTGGCCCTGGCGGCGCCACAGGGGTCGTCAGAGGGCCCATCTCGCCCTGTCACGGGTCGCGGCTGGCGCCGGGCCCTTCTCGTCCCTCGACGCAGGCGGCTGCCTCACCGGAGGTCAGGTCGGTGCCGCCCCGGCTCCGGCCCAGCTCCGGTCTTCTGCGCCGTGTGCTGTGTCGGTGGTCGCCCCGGCGTCTCCTCCGGCACCGGTCGACGGCGGTGTTCTGCCTCAGGTTGCAGACTCTACGGCGCCGGGCCGACCTCTGGTTGTTGACTCGTCTTCAGACGCCTCCTCTTCTCCAGAGGTTCGGCGGTTGCTGGTGTCATCCTCGCCGGATACGGGCCGCCGTGTCGTGGCTTTTTCCCCGATGTCGTCTAAGGGCGGCTCCTCACCGTCTCCTCGACCGCGGTCTTCACCGGAGGAGCCGTAGGTCCCCCACTCCTCGGTCCCTCTTCCTTCCTTCCGGCCTTGGCCCTTCCTTCCTCCAGTTGGCTTGGGGGATGGCTGCCTTAGCTTGCGGCCGTCACCTTACGAGGAGCTGCTTTCCCCTCCGAGGGGCCCTACGGAGGCGGGTGCAGCTTTCGCCCACGCTGTTTCCACGGCTGTGAGAATCTTTGCACATGGGTGATTCAGCTACCCATTTCCCCGCAGATCATCTTCTGGAGGTTCTCCATCAGGGCTCTGGTGGTAGGGAACTGTTGCTTCCCTTTGAGCGTTCACTCCACTCTTCTCTCTTGGGGACTTGGGGCCGTTCCGCCACGGGGGACCCGGTGCCCCAGCACCTTCTGCACCGCCACCATCTGGCACAGCGTGATCCTGTGTGCCTTTCTCTTCACCCTTCGACCAGAGGCCCCTTTGTGTGCCTTTGTGTGCCTTTCTCTTCACCCTTCGACCAGAGGCCCCTTTTGCAGTCTGCCTTTCCTGCTTTGCCGCTGCTCATGTCACGGGAGGCCCGCTGGCTGGACTCCTGGGGGAGCAATATGTTTGCTTCGACCAGTGCGGTTCTGCGGACCCTTAACACACTGTGTTTTGGCTAGGGCCACTTCTTGCTTGTGGGACAGAGTCCCTTATGTCTGCCGCTTCTCAGGAGGGTGCCTGTGTGGATTTGAGGCACCACGTCTTGAATGGTCGGGAGCTGGCGGCGTTTATTCTTCACTCCGCTCTGGACATCTCGGAGGTGCTGGGCCGCGCCATGGCTTCTTCGGTTGCCCTTCGTCGCCATGCCTGGCTTCAGGACAGTGTGTTCCCGGAGAATGTTCGAGAACGGTTGGTGGACCTCCCCTTCAATGGTGCTCTTTTGTTCCATGCCCCTGCGGACTCCGCCATCCAGAGGTTCTTGGCGGGACTTCGTCCTCCTCCTCCCCCTCCTTCTTCTCCTCAGTGACCTGCCTGTTGATCTGGTTCTTGGAGCTGTCCTTCCGTTGCGGCGGGTCGCCCCAGTTGTCTGTTCTGTGTCCTTCATGGCCACTCGAGTCCTCCTTGCTGAGGCTGTGGTTGTTTTGGCTGTGGGCCAGCCCTTTTTTGACTGTTTTTTTCCTTTGCGTTTTTTACACCATGCTGGGCCTGAGATTTGGCCTTCTGCGTTTCCCCTCTGGCTGCTTAATAGGCCTCCTGCGGGGTTTTTTGTCGCAGGTCTTTTTTGTTGTCCTCTGCTGCGGAAGTTTCCTCCTAAGAGGTTCCCATGTCTTGGGATATGACGTGCCCTATGTGGGGCAGGGTTGGCTGTTATATAGCCCTGGTATGTGCTGGGGAGTTGTTGTCGCCTGCAGGCTTCTGCTCTTCGTAGCGTTATGGTTTGTTGCGGATGCAACCTTCTTCTTCGCCTTTTTGCTTTGAGTGTTTCTTTCTGTGGTGTCCCTGGCATCTGGCGGAGCTTGCCAGTGCCGCCCTCTTGTTCTTTCTGCACTGTTGTGCCTTCTTGGGGCTTTAGTGGGACTGTCATCCTACCTTCTTCGCTGCTTCCGGTGGGCCTTGCACTCGGTCCTACCTCTTCTCCCTGTGGGGGGGATGGTCCCTGACTTCTGGAACCTCTTGGGGCGCACTTTGTCCCTGCGGGGCGTTGGACGATTCTTCCTGGGTGACCTTGAGCTCCCCTTTTCGGCTTCCGCCTGCTTCTTGCTGCTGGCGCCATCCTGTCTGGGATTGCCTTTGTTCTGCCTCTTCTCCTTGGAGTCTCTAGGTTGCTCTTCTCCTTCGGTGCTTCTTTCCTTGCCTTGGCCTTGGGCGGAGGTTTTGTTGCCTCATGTGTGCGTGGGTTGTTTGGCCTCTTTGCGCCTTGCCTTGTTTCCTCTGCTGAGTGAGGACAGGCTATCTTCTTCTCTTTTTTCCCGCACCCCCCTTGGGGTTGGTGGCCTCCTGCTGGGGGGGTTTCCCTTTGCCAGGGGGACGGGGCTCATCGTCCTGTTTTTGGACTCTGCCCCCGTGCAGCCCTCTGTTGTGCCCAGGTTGGTGGGGTCCTCTCGCAGCCCTCCTTCCCCTTGGGTATGGCTAGGGTATCTATTCTACGTGAAGGTATCTGCTGCTAGTAGTCTCTATCAGATCTACGAGTTACTTACCTTCGATAACGATGTATCTGAAAGAAACACGTTAGTTAGATTCCTCACCTTAGAATATCCCCAGGCGTCAGACTGGATCCGGAAGATTTTTCGTCAGCAATACCCCTTGCGCGTCGCTAGGCGTCGTCTGCGGCTCCGCGTCCGTCGTCGGCGTCGTGCGCCGGGATGACGTCGTCGGAGTACTTAGACGCCGCCCTCGCGCGCTGACGTCAGTTCTTCTTTTTTCCGCGCCAGTAAGCGCAGATCCGGGAGAGCTACCCCTTTTAGTCTTTTTTGACTAAATCTTTTTTGATCATTTTTGATCCTTGTCTGTCGACATCTGGTGCCGGTAGGATGCCTGGGTTCAAGGCTTGTGAGGATTGTCATCGACTGATGTCGGTGACCGATCACCACCGGCGGTGCCTCTACTGCTTAGGCCCCGACCACGACGCGGAGTCGTGCAACGACTGTCAGGCCCTGACTTCGAAGGCTAGGCGGGAGCGGTCCCGCAAGCTTCTCGAGCTTCGCCACTCGGCTCCGCGTCGTGCGCGATCCCGGTCCAGGAGGAGGTCCAAGGATCGCTCGCGGAGCCCTAGCCGACGCCATCGCTCGTCCGGCTCCAAGTCGTCGGGTAAGTCCAAACGCTCAAAGAAGTCCAAGAGGCGACATCGCTCTTCGGACTCCCCTCGCCGGTCGCGCGACTCGGCCGAGGGTCAGGGTGGTTCCACCCCCGCGGCTCCGGCGGAGCCGCAGGTGCCGCGTCCGCCCCCATACCTTCCGGTCCCTGGGGCTGACGCGGCGCCGGCGGAGATCAGTGCCTTCCTCTCGGCCATGAGGAGCCTGGCCCCGCCGTCGACGCCCGCTGGCGCGCCTTCGGGCCCCGCGGACTCGACTGGGCGACCTCGCGTGCCGGCGGCTCCGGCCCCGGCGACGACTCCGGTCTCGACGCCGCAGGTCCCCGCGGGGCCCTTGCCTGGGCCCCAGTCGACGCCGGTTGACCTAGTCACTCCTCCACCGGCGCCGACGCCTGAACCACCGACGCCGTCACCGGCGCCGCCGACGCCGACGCCTGTGACGCCGACACCCCGGTTTAGCCCTCATCCGGACCCGACGCCGGCAACGCGTCCGCCGACGCCGCATCCGACGCCGCTTGAGTCCTACCATCTCTACAGTCCGGTTCCGATCATTCCTCCTGTTTATCAGGAATCGGAAGAAGGGGGCGACTGGGAGGGGTTCGAGGACCCTCTGGCTGTTCAGTCACAGCTTTCTCAGGACTGGGCAGATGAACTGGGGGAGGCCAGTGGGCTGGACACCTCGCCAGACACTGGATTCACTTCTCCTCCGACCGTGGCTTCGGAGGAGGGTGCAGCATTTTCTGTGGTGCTGCGCAAGGCGGCCGAGGCCCTTGGGCTCGAGTTGCCTGCCGTGGCTGTGAGGACTAACATCCTCACTGAGGTGCTTCAAACCTCAGCAAGCTCCACTGAGCCTCTGCTGCCGTTCAACGAGGCCCTCACTGACGTTCTGCAGGGCACCTGGTCCAAGCCCTCCACAGTTCCTCCTGTGGATAGGAACGTTGCCAGGCGCCACCGCCCTGCTCCGGGCGACCCCAGTTTCCTGTCCCAACACCCCACCCCCGAGAGTCTGGTTATCCAGGCCTCTACTTCCCAATCCTCCTTCCCGACCGCTCCGCCGGATCGGGATTCCAAGAGACTCGAGCAGTTCGGCAAGAAACTGTTTTCGTCCCTTAGTTTGGGCCTGCGGTCCTTAAATACCGCCTGTCTCTTGGACCGTTATTCCCATTCCCTGTGGGATACGGTGGAGGACGTGCTGCCCCTGTGTCCGGAGGAGGTCCGGACGCGTCTTACCCAGGCTTTGGCCGATGGGAGGGATGCAGCACGGCACGCCATACGATGTGGGCTTGACACCACGGACTCGCTGGGTCGGGCGATTTCAACCACGGTGGCGCTCCGCCGCCACGCCTGGATGCGGTCCACGTCATTTTCCGGGGATGTCCAGACAACCCTCATGGACATGCCCTTTGATGGCACTCGCCTGTTTGGTGAGAAGGCGGACAGTGCGCTGAACCGCTTTAAGGACTCCCGGGCTACGGCCAAGTCCTTGGGCCTCGCGGCTCCGCGGGCGCACACCTCCGCTTTTCGCCCCTTTCGTGGCCAAGGAAGGGGCGCCTCCTCACGTCCGCAAAGCCACCAGCCGCAGAACCAACCTGCGCGCGGTCGCGGACGTGGCTTCCGCCGTGGCGGAAATGGAGGCCGACGTGGTCAGCCCACATCCACCCCGGCAGCATCCGCCTCAAAGCCTTCCTAGTCCGAGCTTTCAGGCCCATACCACGCCAGTGGGCGGCAGAGTTCGCCATCACCTGCTCCACTGGCGGTCCATAACATCGGATAGGTGGGTGCTGCAAATCGTCCGAAGGGGCTACTCCCTCCCCTTCGAGACGACCCCTCCAGCCATGCCACCGCAGCACCACCGTATCTCGGGGGATCATTTGGATCTTCTCCGCGAGGAAGTTTCGGCTCTCTTGGCCAAGGGGGCCGTCGAGCGCGTTCCGAGTCCAGAAGTAGGTCGTGGTTGTTATTCCCACTACTTTCTGGTTCCCAAGAAGGGCAAGGGGGGCCTACGCCCTATCTTGGACCTCCGGAACGTCAATGCCTTCCTCCGAAAGGAAAGGTTCAAGATGCTAACGTTGGCTCAGGTTTTAGCTGCCCTAGACCCTGGAGACTGGATGGTAGCGTTGGACTTGCAGGACGCTTATTTCCACATCCCCGTCCTGCCGGCCCACCGGCGTTACCTGCGGTTCACGGTGGGCCAAGAGCACTTTCAGTTTACCGTGCTCCCCTTCGGCCTCACCAGTGCCCCTCGGGTGTTCACGAAAGTGATGGCGGTGGTCGCAGCTCATCTGCGCAGATCAGGGGTTCCAGTCTTCCCCTATCTCGACGACTGGTTGTTGAAGGCGGGCTCGCCCCAGGCAGTCGTCTCCCACCTCCAGACTACGGCGGATCTCCTGCATTTGCTGGGGTTTTCCATCAACGTGCCGAAGTCACACCTGAGTCCCTCTCAGAAGCTCCTCTTCATCGGAGCGGTTCTCGATTCGGCGCGGTTCCGGGTCTATCCACCGGAACAGCGGGTCCGGGATATACGGGCCCTGATTCCCATCTTTCGGCCTCTATCCCGGGTTTCGGTCAGGCTAGTGTTGCGGCTTCTGGGGCTGATGGCCTCCTGCATCCTACTAGTGCATCACGCCAGGCGGCGCATGCGGGCTCTGCAGTGGGACCTGAAGTTTCAGTGGGCCCAGTATCACGGCAACCTGTCCGACCATGTCTTGATCTCGGAGGGCACTGCACAACAGTTGCAGTGGTGGCTCACGGACCGCGAGTGGGTCAAGGGCAAGAGCCTCTCCCTTCCCCAACCAGAGCATGTCGTAGTGACGGATGTGTCCCTCCTGGGATGGGGTGGCCATATGGGAGAGGCGGAGATCAGAGGCCTCTGGTCTCCGGCGGAGTCTCGTCTCCACATCAACCTGTTGGAGTTGAGAGCGATCCGGCTTGCACTGAAAGCCTTCCTTCCCTCTGTCAGGGGAAGTGTCGTGCAGGTGTTCACGGACAACACCACCGCCATGTGGTATTGCAACAAACAGGGCGTGGTGGGGTCGTGGACCCTTTGTCAGGAGGCTCTGCGCCTCTGGACATGGCTGGAACACCAGGGCGTCACCCTGGTGGTTCAACATCTGGCGGGCTCTCTGAACGCCAGAGCAGACGAACTCAGCCGCCGGTGCATGATGGATCACGAATGGCGTCTGAACTCCGAAGTGGCGCAAGGCCTCTTTCAGCAGTGGGGAGAGCCTTGGTTAGATCTATTCGCCACCGAAGAGAACGCGCAATGTCAGCAGTTCTGCGCGTTGGAATTTCCAAGGCGGCACTCGCTCGGCGACGCTTTTCGTCACGAGTGGAGTTGCGGTCTGTTGTACGCCTTTCCGCCTATACCACTTCTGCCCAGAGTGCTGAAGAAGATCAGGCACGACCGGGCCCAAGTCATCCTGGTGGCTCCGGATTGGGCACGAAGATACTGGTATCCCGAGCTACTCAGTCTGTTGACCGATCCCCCGATACGTCTGCCCCTTCGGGAGGATCTTCTGTCGCAGCAGCAGGGGACGGTCCTCCACCCGAACCTGTCCAGCCTCCACCTCCATGCGTGGAGATTGAGCGGCGGCAGTTGATGCCATTTGACTTGCCTCCTGAAGTCTGTGATATCATTCTGGCAGCCAGGCGTCCCTCCACAAAGTCGGTATACGCCTGCCGGTGGAACAAATTTGTGGCATGGTGCACAGCAAAGGCTGTGGATCCCCTTTCCGCCCCTCTTTCTGAGGTTCTCCTCTTCCTTCTTTCTCTGGCCCGGCAGGGCTCTGCCCTGGGCACCCTGAAAGGTTATCTTGCTGCCATCTCCGCCTTCTTGCGGCTTCCTGATCAGCCTTCTCTTTTCAAGTCCCCTGTGGTTACACGCTTTCTAAAAGGCATTACTCACACGTTCCCTCCTGTCCCTTTTGTAATGCCTCAGTGGGACTTGAATCTGGTTTTGACATTCCTGATGTGCGCTCCCTTCGAGCCTCTTCACAATTGCCCTCTTCGTCTTCTAACTCTAAAGACTGCTTTTCTGGTAGCCATCACCTCGGCTAGACGGGTGAGTGAGCTCCAGGCTTTATCTTCAAAGCCTCCTTTTCTGTCTGTTCATCCGGACAAGGTTGTCCTTCGGCCTCGTCCCTCCTTTCTTCCTAAAGTGGTGACTCCATTTCACCTTGGGCAGTCTGTCACCTTGCCCACCTTCTTTCCGCCTCCGCATCCTTCCAAAGAGGAAGAGAGGCTCCACCGTCTGGACCCAAAACGTGCGCTCTCCTTTTATCTGGACCGCACAAAACAGTTCCGGGTGGACGACCAGCTTTTTGTTGGGTACGTGGGCGCTAAGAAGGGGAAAGCTGTGCACAAACGAACCATCTCTCGGTGGGTCGTTTTGTGTATAAAAATCTGCTATTCCTTGGCTAAAAAGGACCCTCCTGTTGGGCTGCGCGCCCATTCTACTCGGGCCACGGCGGCTACTACTGCCTTGGGACGGGGAGTCCCTTTGCAGGACATCTGTCAGGCGGCGACGTGGGCTTCGCTACACACGTTTGCCAGGCATTATTGCCTTGACAGCCAAGTCCGGAGGGATGGCTTCTTTGGCCGTTCTGTCCTCCAGGACTTTCTGGTGTGATCTTGGTTCGCAGACCCACCACCGGGGATGGTATTGCTTGGGTATCTATTCTAAGGTGAGGAATCTAACTAACGTGTTTCTTTCAGATGAACAAGTTACTTACCTTCGGTAACGATGTATCTGTAAGAAACATTAGTTAGTTAGATTCCTCACCGACCCTCCCATCCTCCCCGTTCTGCGAACTGACATCTAGGGTTAAGGTTATCCTTTTCAGGCCCCTAGATTTTATTTTTGGCACCAGTGTCGGTCTTTGCATGGCTCTGCGTTCCTGGCGCGGAAGGCTATGTACAAGAACTGACGTCAGCGCGCGAGGGCGGCGTCTAAGTACTCCGACGACGTCATCCCGGCGCACGACGCCGACGACGGACGCGGAGCCGCAGACGACGCCTAGCGACGCGCAAGGGGTATTGCTGACGAAAAATCTTCCGGATCCAGTCTGACGCCTGGGGATATTCTAAGGTGAGGAATCTAACTAACTAATGTTTCTTACAGATACATCGTTACCGAAGGTAAGTAACTTGTTCATCTGGTAGAGACGATTCTAGGGCGCAGATTCTTTCACGGCCCAGAAAGATAGATTTTACAAGAAATCATAAATCCATGCTTTTTACTTAACAGCAAACAAGCATTGACAAATTTATTGAATTTGACACTTAGAAACTTTTTCAAGAAAATCTTTGTCAGAGTGGAATACGGTTACTTAGACTTACTTTGGGTGACTAACTGCTGCAGGGAGCCAGTTAAGTGGACCAGCAAAGTCCAACAGAAAAATTACCTGTTCCTCAAGAAAAGCAGTCTTCAATCCAGCTCCAATATTAGTGGCCTCTTGCAATTGACATCTATGTTGTGGTCTTGATGCTAGGGATACAGGATGCTGAAAATGCTGAAGACGCTGTGCAGTCGACTGAGGTTTTCTTGGGGCTACTCCTTGGTCCAAGGTCCTGGTGTGGTGATGCTGACCTCGGGGGTTGATGCCCTTCTAACTCCTCTTGCGGTCAGCAAAAGTCCAACCACTACTGGGCTACCAGTTGCTCGGCACAGCGGTTTCCTTGTTTTAGTGATGTCTCTCCTTTTGGGTAACCAAACTGCACTCTGATGACTGTGCTGGACCAGCAGACTTTGATGCAACTTTTGAGTATCGGGTCCTGGTCTGCACAACAACAAGGAGCTGCGATCCTGCGATCTGGGCTACCAACTCGCCCCAGCAAACTTCTTCTACTTTTGTGGTCCTGTGCTGTAAACAGTCAGTCAGACAACGGACTCTTGCAGTTTCTGCTTCTGACTGGGCTCGGGCAACAATTTCTCCACAAGCAGGATACAGCAGTCACAGTCCTTTTCTTTGCTAGCCAAAGGAGCAGCAGGTGCAGTCTAACTTCGGTGCAGCATAACTTCGGTGCAGCCTCTTCTTTGCTGTATCCAGGGTATGTCTTATTTGGCCCTCTTCTCCAGTCAGGTGAGATCTGAGTTTTGGTTGCCTGGGGTGCACATTTTATGATCAGAAGGTGCCCTCGGGGAGGTCTCAGTCACTATCCATTGTGCTACTAGGTTCCCTCCGGCCTGCTGACAAAATTCTGCCTACTCAGTAGATGTCAGGACCACTCTCTTGGTGTGTGGAGATTGGTAGCCCACCCTAAAGGTATACCTACCAGTGGGTTACACTCCAATGGTAAAACCGGGTTGGCCAGTGTTTCCCCTCTCCATCCCCGAATCCAGCCTGTCTACCCGAACAAAAGAGCAGTTCCTCTTTTGTGTGTTCACCATTTCCCCTTGAAAGGCACATTTTTTTCTTTGAATCTCGCCATTTTGGGCCAACACCCTGTGTGGCTACCTGCCAAGAGGAGGTAACCTCAGTGGCAAGCTCTATTGTTCCCTTTCCTGGCTGTTGATATGTCTCTCCAGGCGGGCAGAAGGCTGTCACAAGGCCAACCTCAGCAAATGGCCACTGTAAAACTGAGCAACAGAGTTGCATCTTTCTAAAAGTTGCACATGTCAACAAGTTAAAATAATTGAGACTTGGATATCAAGTCAGGCTTAATGTACAACTTTTTTGATACCTTGAAGTATCAAATTTGGTAGTCCTAGTCAGAAGGTGTTCAGCAAGTAACTCAATGGGGCTACAAGTCTCTCTCCCAATGAAAACAATTCCAGGTGTTTACTGTTAGACCATGTTAAAGACATGTTCTACTTTCCTAATATGCTGCACCCTGCATTAGGACTCAAAAGACCTACTGTTGGGTGACTTTAACATATCAGAAAGGGTGTTAGGGCTATGCCATTGTTTAAAATGGCAAAGTTGAGCTAGCTGTTTAAAACTGCCCTTCCAGTCTGCAGTGGCAGACTGGGAGCCATGTTTTATCTTTTCTCACTCAGGGTGGAGCAATAAGTGCTGCAATACCGAGGGGAGACACTTTAACTTACAGTCCCTGGGTACCCTGATATTTACAAGTACGTTAGCTTGTGCCAATTGGGTATAATCCGATCAAAAGACATGTTTAAGGGTCAGAGCACTGGCACTGAGTGCCGATTGGTCCGCATGCCTCAGTCCACACTCCGAATAGAAAAACTAGCAGCATCAGACTGGCACTAAAGGCATTCTTTCGCTCCCTCAAAGGGAAAGTGGTGCGGGTGTTCACGGACAACACCACTGCCACGTGGTACTGCAACAAACAAACAGGGTGGGGTGGGGTAGTGGACCCTTTGTCAAGTGGCTCTCCACCTCTGGACTTTACTGTAACGTCAGGGCATCACCCTGGTAGTTCAACACCTGGCTGGTTCCCTGAACGCCAGGGTGGATGAACTCAGCCATCGGTATCGGTCGATCACGAATTTAGTCTTCATCCGGAAGTGGCGAGAGGTCTCTTTCAGTGGTGGGGATAGCCTTGGTTAGAGCTGTTCGCTTCCGAGGAGAACGTGCAATGTCCGCAGTATTGCGCATTGTCGTTTCCAAGGTGGCGCTCGCTCTGCAACACTTTTCCTTGCGAGTAGAGCTGCATCTTCCTGTACGCCTTTCCACCTGTACCACTTCTGCCCAGAGTGCTCAAGAAGATCAAGCACGACCGTGCTGAAGTCATTCTTGTAGCTCTGGATTGGGCATGAAGAGTCTGGTACCCCAATCGTCTGAGCATGGTCATTGATCCTGCAATCTGACTGCCCATTCCAGAGGATTTTCTGTCGCAGCATCAGGGGACTGTTCTTCACCCCAACCTCTCCAGTCACCAACTCCTTGTATAGAGTGGCCGGAGTAGACCGCTTTCGACCTTCCGTCCGAAGTCTGCGTGTTATCTTGGCAGCCAGGCATCCCTCCACTAAATCGGTATACGAATGTAGGTGGAATAAATTTGTGGTGTGGTGCACAGCAAAGGCTGTTAACCCCCTTTCTGCTCCTCTTTCTGAGGTCCTGTTGTACATACTTTCTTTTGCCGGGCAGGGATCTGCTTTGGGCACTCTTAAAGGATATCTTGCAGCTATCTCTGCCTTTCTTCAGCTGCCAGATCAGCCTTTCTTATTCAAATATCCAACTGTTAATAGATTCTTTAAGGATCTTACTCATCTGTTCCCTCTGTCTCCTTACATAATGCCCCAATGGGATTTAAATCTCGTTCTCACCTTTCTTATGTGTGCTCCCTTCGAGCCTCTTCATAACTGTCCTCTCAGGTTGCTGACTCTCAAGACTGCCTTCCTTATTGCCATCACCTTTGCTTGCAGGGTGAGCAAGCTGAAGGCTCTGCCTTCCAAGCCCTCTTTCCTGTCTGTCCATCCAGATAAAGTGGTGCTTTGTACGAGACCTTCGTTCCTTCCTAAAGTCGTCACGCCTTTACATGTGGAACAATCCATCACTTTGCCTATCTTTTACCCACCCCTGCATCCCTCCAAGAAGGAGGAGAGACTCTAGAGTCTGGACCCAAAACATGCATTGTCTTTTTATCTTGCTTGCACCAAAGACTTCCAGGTGGATGATCAACTCTTCGTTGGCAATCTGGGTCCCAAGAAAGGTCGAGCTGTTCAGAAATGGACCATATTCCGTTGGGTTGTACTCTGCATTAAAATATGCTATGTTTTGGCGAAGAAGGAACCTTCTGTGGGGTTGCATGCTCACTCCACCAGAGCAACGGCATTAACCACTGCGTTAGCACATGTAGTCCCAGTCCTTGACATCTGTCAGGCAACTGGGTAGGCATCCCTGCTCACATTTACCAGACACTACTGCCCGGACAGCCAAGTCCAGAAGGACGGGTACTTTGCCCTTTCAGTCCTCCAGGATTTTCTCGTGTGACCTTGGTTCGTAGACCCTCCTCTAGGGATGGTATTGCTGTGGTATGGATTCTAAGGTTAGGAATCTAAAACTATCTCTATCAGATGGAGAAGTTACTTACCTTTGGTAATTATGTATCTGGTAGAGGCATATCTTAGTTGTAGATTCCTTACCGCCCCACCCATCCTCCCCGCTCTGCTAACTGATTTCTAGGGATAGTGCCCCCCCCCTTTACAGGACCCTATTATTGACGCACCAGTGGTCACCGTCTTTCATGGCTGTGCGCTTTTGGCGTGGAAAGTTGTGTTAAGTACTGACATCAGTGGGCATGGGCGGCATCTATGTAGGTCCCACAACGTCATCCCAACGTCCACGACACCGACAATGGATGTGGAGCCAATCGACTCCACCTAACAACGTGCTGCTGTAGAAAAATCTTCGAATCCAAACTGACGCCGGGAAAATTCTAAGATAAGTAATCTACAACTAATGTATATCTCTACCAGGTACACCGTTACCAAAGGTAAGTAACTTGTTCTTCAACAGCACTGCGTATGACTTTGAAGTGTAAGGTTTGTAGATAATAAAAGTATCCTTGTAAGAAACTGGCTCTACATATACTACACCAAAATGAGGCATAGTGTGTATAGAGTCCACGTGTCCCCAGAGGTAGGCAGAGGTTAAAGTTAGATAGAGCCTTACTCTAATAGTGGTGGCTTGGTCGAGCAGTAAGGCAGTATCAGAGGACAGTGTTAAGTAACTCAGTCAGCAAATGAATTCACACACTCAAGAACTGAACTCTAGGCCAATTGTGTTTGTATAAAAATATACTGTTTATTTTTAGAACCAAGCAAGCCTGGTACAGGTAAGCATTAAATACTTTTCAGTAATAAGTTACTGGATATAGAACAGTTTGAAAATGCAATGTAAATTGTACTTTGTTTGATTTACAAGGGAGCAGTAGTATGCAACACTTAGCAAATACAGTATATTGAAATGAATGGGCTTCTACAGTAAATTGCAGGTAAGTTACTTTTCATGTTACTTTTCTAACTCAGTGCTGGATACCTAGATTCAGCACTGGGACATTTCCTGCAAACAGGTAAGTAAACACGTTTTAGTTATTTGTGCGATTTTTGAGGAATATTTTTAGGTTTCAAAACTCCACACTAGAAACTTTTTGGAGAAAAAGTGTCCATGTTATCCTATGGAAGGAAAACAGGTTAACGGTTCACAGGTAAGTAAACGGCTGTGGGAGTTAAGGTTCTGGGGTTAGACTCGGGAGTCTCTCAGGGTCAGTGATGCACTGTTGTTTCACCCTCAGCGGCACTAGGGCGGCTGGGTGCATAGTGTTGAGGCCCAATGTTATCCAATGGGGGGTAGGGGGCCTCCGGTTGGGCGGCTGCTTGCAAGCAGGCCTCTGGGTTGTGGGAGCTCCGGGCAAGTTGGGGACCAAAGTATCACCAAAGGTGCACCCTCAGCGGCACTAGGGTGGCCGGGTGCAGGGTGCTGTTTTGAGGTCGGGTACCCTGTTGTTTTCAATGGAGAACCTCCGGAACAAAAAAACATTGCTGGCTCAAGGACGAGGATCTTCTGGATGCGACCACCACTTCGAGGGGTAAGTTGGGATGTCGTTGTTTGTTTAGGCACCGTCTGTTTGGGCACACAAGGCCGTGGGGTGTCGGGTGCGGGGGGTGCCTTGGGACGTCTGATTTTCTTACCCGCTCTGGTCGCGGTAGGGGGGGGTCCTCTGGATTGAGGCTGCAGGCGCCGTCTGGAGGATCTGAAAGAAACACGTTAGTTAGATTCCTCACCTTAGAATATCCCCAGGAGTCAGGTTGGATCCGGAAAGATTTTTCATCAGCAATACCCTTGCGCGTCGCTAGGCGTCGTCTGCGGCTCCGCGTCCGTCGTCAGCGTCGTGATCGCCGGGATGACGTCGTTGGAGTACTTAGACGCTGCCCTCGCGCGCTGACGTCAGTTCTTCTTTTTTCCGTGCCAGTAAGCGCGTATCCGGGTCACTTTGTGACTAAAACTTTTTGAACTCTTTTGGTTCTATTCTCGTCGACATAGACTCTGGTGCCGGTAGGGATGCCTGGCTTCAAGGCTTGTATCTCCTGTCACTGACTGATGTCGCTCACGGACCACCACCGCCGGTGCCTCTATTGCCTTGGGGCCGACCACGATGCAGAGTCGTGCCTCGACTGATGGCCTTGACTTCGAAAGCTAGGCGGGAGCCGTCCCGCAAGCTACTTGAGTTCCGGCAGTCGGCTCCGCGCCGTTTAAGGTCCCGGTCAAGGAGGAGGTCGAGGGACCGGTCGCGGAGCCGCAGCCACCACCGCTTGTCGGGGTCCAAGTCTACGAGATCCGGTAAGTCGAAGCATAGCAAGACTCGGCTGAGGGTTAGGGTGGCACCACCCGCGCGGCTCCGTCGGAGTCGCAGGAGTCCCGTCCGATCCCATACCCTCCGGTCCCTGATTCTGACGCGACTCCGGCGGAGGTCAGTACCTTCCTCATGACCATGAGGAATCTGGCTCCGCCGTCGACGCCTGCCGGGGCGCCTTCGGGCCCCGCAGGCTCAACTGGGAGGCCTAGCGAGCTGGCGGTTCCGGCCCCCGTCGCCGACTCCGGTCCCGACGCCGCAGGTCCCCGAGGGATCCAGGCCTGGATCCCTGTCGCCGCCGGTCGACCTCACGACGCCGGTGCCGACTCCTCCGGTGCCACCCCTGGCGCCGCCCTCGGACGACGCCGTTCCCCGGTTTAGTCCCGGTCCGGGCCCGAAGTCAGAGCGGCGCCGCACCAGACGCCAATGGGTGGCAATTTCATCTTCCGCCCGGCTCTGATCATTCCACCTGTATATCAGGAATCGGATGACGGTGACGACTGGGAGGGGTCTGAGGACCCTCTGGACCAGCAGGGCCAGTTATCTCAGGACTGGGCAGACGAACTGGGGGATGCCAATGGTCTTGACACCTCCCCTGACACTGGCTTCATCTCTCCTCCGACCGTGGCTTCGGAGGAAGGTGCTGCATTTTCTGTGGTGCTGCGCAAGGCAGCCGAAGCCCTTGGGCTGGACCTGCCTGCTGTGGCCGTGAGGACGAACCTCCACACTGAAGTGCTTCAACCGTCAGCAAGCTCCTTGGAGCCTCTGCTGCAGTTCAATGAAGCACTCATTGACGTTCTGAAGGGCACCTGGTCCAAGCCCTCTACAGTCCCTCCTGTGGACCGGAACGTGGCCCGGCGCCACCGCCCTACACCGGGCGACCCCAGTTTTCTGTCCCTCCACCCCACGCCTGAGAGCCTGGTTATCCAGGCCTCTACTTCCCAGACCTCCTTCCCGTCCGCTCCCCCGGATCGGGAATCCAAAAGGCTAGAACAGTTTGGGAAGAAACTATTCTCCTCTCTTAATTTGGGGTTGCGGTCTATAAACACCGCGTGCCTTTTGGACCGTTACTCCCACTCCCTGTGGGATACGGTGGAGGACGTGCTGCCCCAGTGTCCGGAGGAGGTCTGGACACGGCTCGCCCAGGCTCTTGCCGAGGGGCGGGATGCGGCACGGCATGCAATCCGATGTGGACTGGACACAACAGACTCGCTGGGCAGGGCAATGTCGACCACGGTGGCACTTCGTCGCCACGCCTGGCTGCTGTCCACGAGTTTTTCCGGGGATGTCCAGAGCACCCTCATGGACATGCCCTTCGATGGCAGTCGCCTTTTTGGCGACAAAGCGGATAGTGCGCTGGAGCGCTTTAAGGAGTCCAGGGCTACGGCCAAGTCCTTGGGCCTTTCGGACCCGCGCCCGCAAACTTCCGCTTTTCGCCCCTTGCGTGGCCAAGGAAGGGGTGCCCCCTCACGTCCGCCTGGCCGCAGAACCAACCTCCACGCGGACGTGGACTCCGCCGACGCGGTACAGGGGGACAATGTGCCGGTCCGTCCATATCTACCCCAGCAGTATCCGCCTCAAAGCCCTCCTAGTCCACGTCTTTCTGATGGATACATCTGCCAGTGGATTCCTCACCTTGTGAATATCCCCTGCGCCAGCAACATTCGGAAACTTTTGTAGCAGTCCACGCCGATGGGGTCGAAGATGACGTCACAGAGGCACGGCTCCGCTCGCGACTCCACTGACGTCACCGGCTCCATAAGAAGACCTCCTCGGCGTGATGACGTCAGTTCCCTTTTTTCCGCGCCGACGACGCCAACGGATTTCGGGAATCGTTACTGGTAGCTTTACCTGTTACTTTGTGTTTATTCCGAAGTTTCTCTGTCTTTCTTCGAGAATGTCGGCAAGGAAGTCTGGTTTCAAGCCTTGCCATGAATGTGGCAAACACATGTCCATCACTGACCCGCATGACGACTGCGTTTGGTGTTTGTCATCGGACCACGATGTTGAAGGATGTTCGTGTTGCAGGAAGATGAGCTCGAAGGCTCTTAAGGAAAGAGAGGCAAAGCTCTTTATCGCCCGGATGAAGAGAAAGGAGAAAAGAGGTAGAAGAAGATCCAGGTCGAGGTCGAGGTCGGCTTCCAAGTCGACTTCGGGACATGCTTCAAAGAGCAAGAAGCATAAGAAGAAAAGGAGGCATTCGTCTCATCATAAGGCCTCGACGTCGAAGTCTAAATCACCTGCTCGGCGTCGAAGGGAGTCAGTGTCTCCTTCTCCTGTCCCGGCTTCACCTCTTGCTCCTTCTCCTGTGTTTTCTCCGGCTCCGGCTGATTCGCCGGTGCCGGCGTCTTCTCCGGCGCCGATGGCTTCTCCAGGTCCTGCAGGTCCTTCGGCTCCGTCTCCGACTCCGGCCCAGGATGAGGATGATCAGGCTCCGGGTGAGTCTGTGACGCCGCAAGTTCCACCGTCGGCGCCGGCAGGCCCGAGTCCGGTGTTACCTGACCAGTATCCGGCTTTCCCTAATCCAGGTCAGGACCCCTCGCAGTATCTCAATGCGATGTATGGGGTGTTCTCACGGGCCATGTATTCCTCTGGTGCACCTATGGGTCCGATGGCTTTTAATCTGGGAGTGCCGCAGGTTTATCCTCAAGCACCGTTTATGCCTTTCTTCCCAGCGACGCCGTCTTGGCAGATGCCGGCGCCGAAAACATCGACGCCGCTTCCCTCTTCACCGGCGCCGACTCGACCTCGTTCGACGCCGGCTGCTCCAGCTGATCCGCGTTCGACGCCTCTGCCGGCGCCGTCGGATTCGATCACGGCGCCGCCGACGCCGCAAGTGCGGATCCGTTCCAGGAGGGAGGCGCAGAGAGTGCTGGAGGAGAGGCGCTATCTTATGGATGAGGCTGAAGAGGGAGAATTGGTCGAATCCGATGAGGTGTTTGACGAGTTGAAGGAGGCAAGTGGGTTGGATTTGTCTCCGGAGTGGGAGATCACTCCTCCTTCAGATGAACCTTCTAAAGACGCGGCACCTTATCATGCTGTAATCAGAAAGGCTGCAGAGTTGTTGGACCTTCAATTGCCATCTGTTGAGTTCAAGTCCAATATCTTGACTGAGGTGTTGCACTCTCCAACTGCGGTGTCAGAGCCACTGTTGCCTTTTAATGAAGCAATATTGGAGCCTGTGTTGGATGTGTGGCGCAAGCCTTTTTCGGCTCCTGCGGTGTCCAAGGTGGTTGCAAGGAGATATAGGGTGGCTCCGGGGGATCCTGAGTTTTTGTCATCACACCCTTCACCTGAAAGTCTGGTCGTTCAGGCTGCTTGTTCTGGACGTTCAAAAGGTGCGTTTCCTCAGGTCCCAGGGGACAGAGAGGCCAAGAAGGTAGACCAATCAGCCAAGAAAGTCTTTTCTTCAGCCAGTATGGCTTTAAAGTCTTCTAATGCGACTTGTTTATTGGGGCGCTATATCCATGCGCTTATGGATTCAGCTAAAAAGTTGGCACCGAAGCTGTCGGAGGAGGATAGGGCAGGCTTCAGTGAAGTACTGTCGGATGCCCAGGCGGCTGCTCGCCAGGTTATACAGAGTGGCTTGGATACAGCAGACTCAGTTGCCAGGGTCATGGGGTCTTCAGTTGCCACCAGGAGGGGTGCATGGCTTAAGTCCTCCGAATTTTCTTCGGATGTCCAGTCGACCTTGTTGGACTTACCTTTTGATGGGTCTGGTCTGTTCGGGAAGAAGGCTGATGCTGCTCTCGAGCGCTTCAAAGAGAGTAAGGCTACGGCTAGGTCGTTGGGCCTTCAATCCCAGCCGAGAGGTACTTTCAAGAGGTACAGAGGTTTTGGAAGGGCGAGTTTTCGTTCTTATAGACCAGCCCAGCAGCAGCAGCAGCAGCAGCAAAGCTCCAAGGGATATAGAGGAAGACTTAGAGGTCGCTCACGTGGCCGTCAACTCTCCTCCTCCTCTTCCTCTTCCTCAGCCCCTCCCACCACCGCAAAACAGCCCTAGATTCGACATTCCGGATCATGTTGGTCCTGTGGGGGGCCGGCTTACCCATTTTCTGCAAGATTGGGAGTCTGTAACTACAGATCTCTGGGTTCTGGATCTTGTAGAAAATGGGTACGCCCTTCCCTTTCGGGAATTCCCTCCAATTTACCCTCCTTGCCAGGGTGCTTGCTCGGAGGACCACCGTCTTCTCCTGCAGGAAGAAGTCCTGAAGTTGTTTCAGAAAGGTGCGATAGAGGTGGTTCCGGAGCAGGAGAGGGGTCAGGGATGCTACTCCCGGTATTTTCTGATCCCGAAGAAGGACGGCAGATTGCGTCCGATACTAGACCTCAGAATCCTGAACTTTTACCTGAAACAGGAAAAGTTCAAGATGCTCACCCTTGCGCAGGTTCTTCAGGCGCTGAATCAGGAGGACTGGATGGTGTCGCTCGACTTGCAGGATGCGTATTTTCACATCCCCATTCTGAAGTCGCACAGGAAGTATCTCCGTTTCACGGTAGGGTCGCAACATTATCAGTTTGCGGTCCTCCCGTTTGGTCTTACTTCGGCACCTCGAGTCTTCACAAAGGTGATGGCAGTGGTGGCAGCCCATCTCAGAAGATCGGGAATTTCGGTTTTCCCTTATTTGGACGACTGGCTGATCAAGGCGGAGTCGTCGGAGAAGGTGCTGTGTCATCTGCAGGATACAACTCGGCTGTTGTACAGATTGGGTTTTTCGATCAATGTGCCCAAATCTCACCTGGTGCCCTCTCAGCGCAACCTGTTCATAGGTGCGGTACTGGACACTACTGTGTGTCGAGCATTCTCTCCTCCTCCTGCTCGGTCTGTTCGCTTCCTGCATACTGTTGGTCAACCATGCACGCTGGCACATGAGGGCGCTCCAGTGGTGCCTCCGCAAGCAGTGGTATCAGCACACAGGGGATCTCAGGGAGTCTGTGAGGATCTCCAGAGAAGCTGCAGCGGATCTATCTTGGTGGAGCGTGGAGGGCAATCTGTCCCAAGGAAAGCCCTTCCATATACCTCCATCGGTGGCAACAGTGATAACGGATGCATCCACCTTAGGGTGGGGTGCTCATCTGGGGGATCTGGAGATCAAGGGTCTTTGGTCTCCAGAGGAAAGGTTGCTTCATATCAACCTTCTGGAATTGCGGGCGATTCGTTTGGCACTCAAGGCCTTCCTCCCTTCCCTTCGCGGTCAGTCTGTTCAAGTCCTGACGGACAACACGACCGCGATGTGGTATGTCAACAAACAGGGAGGAGTAGGGTCTCTTTGTCTCTGCAGAGAGGCTCTGCGTCTCTGGTCCTGGGCTCAGGGCCATCAGATTTGCCTAAGGTGGTAACTCCCTTCCATCTGGGGCAGTCCATTACCCTTCCTACCTTTTATCCTCCCCCTCACCCTTCCAAGGAGGAGGAGAGACTTCACCGCTTGGACCCTAAGAGGGCGGTGAGCTTTTACCTGGACAGGACTAAGGACTACAGGATTGATGACCAGCTCTTTGTGGGCTTTGCTGGCTGCAGAAAGGGTCGTGCGGTGCACAAGCGCACCCTTTCAAGATGGATTGTGCTATGCATCAAGATCTGCTACTCCCTAGCTGGTAAGGAGCCTCCGTAGGGTTTAAGAGCTCATTCCACTAGAGCAAAGTCTTCCACTTCTGCTTTGTCTAGGGGGGTTCCTGTGGAGGACATTTGTAGGGCGGCAACTTGGGCCTCCCTTCACACCTTTGCAAAACATTATTGTTTAGATTCTGAGGTGAGGAGGGACGGACATTTTGCCCGTTCCGTCCTTCAGGATTTTCTGGTATAGGGGGATGGACACCCTCCTCCGGGAGCGGGGACTGCTGTGGAATCTATTCACAAGGTGAGGAATCCACTGGCAGATGTATCCATCAGAAGAAAAAGTTACTTACCTTCGGTAACGCTTTTTCTGGTGGATACAGTATCTGCCTGTGGATTCCTCACTGACCCACCCGCCTCCCCGTTGTCCATCCTTCTATTCCAGTGACTCTATGACGGTAATTCTATTGATGATTTCAAATGTATTTATGACTGTCAAGGACATTGGGTTATTTCTAGTGCTTTGATGTTTCTTTTCCACACTGTGTGTGTTGATATGCATATTGTGTACTGTGTATGCTGTTTATGTACATATTGCTGTCAGTCCGTCCGTGTGCCTCGAAGGCACGGAAAAAAGGGGCGGAACTGACGTCATCACGCCGAGGAGGTCTTCTTATGGAGCCGGTGACGTCAGTGGAGTCGCGAGCGGAGCCGTGCCTCTGTGACGTCATCTTCGACCCCATCGGCGTGGACTGCTACAAAAGTTTCCGAATGTTGCTGGCGCAGGGGATATTCACAAGGTGAGGAATCCACAGGCAGATACTGTATCCACCAGAAAAAGCGTTACCGAAGGTAAGTAACTTGTTCTTCAGGCCCATTCCACACCAGTGGGAGGCAGAGTTCGCCATCACCTGCTCCACTGGTGTACCATCACATCGGACAGGTGGGTGCTGCATATCGTCCGAAGGGGCTACTCCCTCCCCTTCGAGGCGACCCCTCCAGCCATGCCACCGCAGTGCCACCGAATTTCGGAGGATCACTTGCAACTTCTGCAGGAGGAAGTTACGGCCCTCTTGGCCAAGGCGGCCATCAAGCGCGTTCCTGGTCCAGAAGTAGGTCGTGGTTGTTATTCCCACTGCTTTCTGGTTCCCAAGAAGGGCAAAGGGGGCCTACGCCCTATCTTGGACCTCCGGAGCGTCAACGCCTTCCTCCGGAAGGAGAAGTTCAAGATGCTCACCTTAGCTCAGGTTCTGGCTGCCCTAGACCCTGAAGATTGGATGGTAGCGTTGGACTTGCAGGACGCTTATTTCCACATCCCCGTCCTGCCGGCCCACCGGCGTTACCTGCGGTTCACGGTGGGCCAAGAGCATTTTCAGTTTACCGTGCTCCCCTTCAGCCTCACCAGTGCCCCTCGGGTGTTCACGAAAGTGATGGCGGTGGTCGCAGCTCATCTGTGCAGATTGGGGGTTCCACTCTTCCCCTATCTCGATGACTGGTTGTTGAAGGCGGGCTCGCCCCAGGCAGTCGTCTCCCACCTCCAGACTACGGCCGACCTCTTGCATTTGCTTTGGTTCTCCATTAATGTGCCGAAGTCGCATCTGAGTCCCTCCCAGAAGCTCCTCTTCATCGGAGCGGGTCTGGACTCGGCGCAGTTCCCGGCCTATCCTCCGGAACAGCGTGTCCGGGATATTCAGGCTCTGATTCCCATCTTTCGTCCTCTATCCCGGATTTCAGTCAGGTTGGTGCTGCGGCTTCTGGGTCTGATGGCCTCCTGCATCCTGTTGGTGCATCACGCCAGATGGCGAATGCGGGCTCTGCAGTGGGACCTGAAGTTTCAGTGGGCCCAGCATCAGGGAAACCTGTCCGACCATGTCCTGATCTCGGAGGGCACTGCGAGACAGTTGCAGTGGTGGCTCACGGACCGCGATTGGGTCAGTGGCAGATCCCTCTCCCTACCCCAGCCGGAGCACGTAGTGGTTACGGATGCGTCCCTCCTGGGATGGGGTGGCAACATGGGAGAGGCGGAGATCAGAGGCCTCTGGTCTCCGGCGGAGTCCCGGCTCCATATCAACCTTCTGGAGCTGCGGGCGATCCGGCTTGCACTGAAGGCATTCCTTCCCTATGTCCGGGGAAGTGTAGTGCCGACAACACCACCGCCATGTGGTACTGCAACAAATAGGGCGGGGTGGGGTCGTGGACCCTTTGTCAGGATGCTCTGCGACTCTGGACATGGCTGGAACATCAGGGCATCACCCTGGTGGTTCAACTTCTGGTGGGCTCTCTGAACGCCAGAGCGGATGAACTCAGCCGCCGGTGCATGATGGATCACGAATGGCGTCTAAACTCGGACGTGGCGCAAGGCCTCTTTCGGCAGTGGGGAGAGCCTTGGTTAGATCTATTCGCCACCGAAGAGAACGCGCAATGTCAGCAGTTCTGCGCGTTGGAGTTTCCAAGGCGGCACTCGCTCGGGGACGCCTTTCGTCGCGAGTGGAGTTGCGGTCTGTTGTACGCCTTTCCGCCTATACCACTTCTGCCCAGAGTGCTGAAGAAGATCAGGCGTGACCGGACCCAAGTCATCCTTGTGGCTCCGGATTGGGCACAAAGATACTGGTATCCCGAGCTACTCAGTCTGTCGATCGATCCCCCGATACGACTGCCTCTTCAGGAGGACCTTCTGTCGCAGCAGCAGGGGACCGTCCTCCACCCGAACCTGTCCAGCCTCCACCTCCATGCGTGGAGATTGAGCGGCGGCAGTTGATGCCAGTTGACTTGCCTCCTGAAGTCTGTAATGTTATTCTGGCAGCCAGGCGTCCCTCCACAAAATCGGTATACACCTGCAGGTGGAACAAATTTGTGGTATGGTGCACAGCAAAGGCTGTGGATCCCCTTTCCGCCCCTCTTTCTGAGGTTCTCCTCTTTTTTCTTTCCTTGGCCCAGCAGGGCTCTGCTCTGGGCACCCTTAAAGGATATCTTTCAGCTATTTCTGCCTTCTTACGGCTTCCTGATCAGCCTTCTCTTTTCAAATCCCCTGTTGTTTCTCGATTCTTTAAGGGCATTACTCGCATGTTTCCTCCTGTCCCTTTCGTAATGCCTCTGTGGGATTTGAATCTTGTATTGACCTTTCTGATCTGCGCTCCCTTTGAGCCACTTCATAATTGTCCCCTTCGTCTCCTAACTCTTAAGACTGCTTTCCTGGTTGCCATCACCTCTGCTAGACGGGTGAGTGAGCTCCAGGCCCTCTCTTCTAAGCCTCCTTTCCTTTCTGTCCATCCGGACAAAGTTGTTCTCAGGACTCGTCCTTCCTTTCTTCCTAAGGTAGTAACTGCCTTTCACATCGGACAGTCTGTTACTCTGCCCACCTTCTTTCCGCCTCCGCATCCCTCGAAAGAGGAAGAGAGGCTCCACCGTCTGGACCCAAAGCAGGCACTGTCTTTCTATCTGGACCGCACCAAACAGTTCCGGGTGGACGACCAACTCTTTGTTGGCTACGTGGGCGTTAAGAAGGGGCTGGTGGTGCACAAACGAACCATCTCTCGTGGGTCGTTTTGTGTATCAAGGCCTGTTACTCCTTAGCTAAAAAGGAACCTCCTGTAGGGCTGAGGGCCCATTCCACTCGGGCCACAGCGGAGACCACTGCCCTGGGCCGAGGAGTCCCCTTGCAGGACATCTGTCAGGCAGCAACGCGGCCTTCGTTGCACACGTTTGCCAAACACTATTGCATGGTCAGCCAAGTCCGGAGAGACAGTTTATTTGGCCGTTCTGTTCTCCAGGACTTTCTGGTGTGATCTTGGTTCGCAGGCCCACCACCGGGGTTGGTATTGCTGGGGTATCTATTCTAAGGTGAGGAATCTAACGTGTTTCTTTCAGATGAACAAGTTACTTACTTGCCTTCGGTAACGATATATCTGTAAGAAACATTAGTTAGATTCCTCACCGCCCCACCCATCCTCCCCGTTCTGCGAACCGATATCTAGGGTTGAGGTTATCCCTTTCAGAGCCCTAGAAATTTTTGGCACCAGTGTCGGTCTCTTGCATGGCTCTGCATTCCTGGCGCGGAAAGCTATGTACAAGAACTGACGTCAGTGCGCGAGGGCGGCGACCAAGTACTCCGACGACGTCATCCCGACTATCACGACGCCGACGATAGACGTGGAGCCGCAGACGACGCCTAGCGACGCGCAAGTGTATTGCTGACGAAAAATCTTTCCGGATCCAGCCTGACGCCTGGGGATATTCTAAGGTGAGGAATCTAACTAACTAATGTTTCTTACAGATATATAGTTACCGAAGGTAAGTAACTTGTTCTTTGAGGCAGGTCAGGGGTCGCCGGATCTCGGGTCAGGATCTCCGGGGGGACCTCCTCGTGGTGTTTTTCCACTCTAGCTCGGCCCGGGTTCGGCGGGTGCAGAGTGGGCTGGATTCGCGGTCTCTGGCTGGCACCAGATGCTGCAGTTTAAACACATCCGGTGTTCACGGAAGAAAGAGTCTGGGAAGGCAGGTGGTCCTCCGGGGTTTGTGAGGGTGCTGTTTGTTGGACACACCTGGATTTTGCAGGAACAGGTTCGAGGGGAGACAGGCCTCTAGGGCTGGGGCCAAGTCAGTGGGCGTCGTCCTCTTGTTAGCTCTGCATGGCTCTTCATCCTTCTTCTTTTCTGCTTGTAGGTAGGCTGGATCTGAGGAAGGAAGGTTTAGGCTGCCCCCTAAATACTAAATTTAGGGGTGTTACAGGTAGGTAAGGGCATCCTCAAGATGGCGGGGACTCCAGGTTGTGCTTCTTCTCGCATCCCCCACCTGAGGGGTGGAGTTGGCAGAGGTGGGCACACCTCTCTTCTTCACTTGTTTTTCCCGCTGGTTCTCCTGCCCAAAGTGGGGGGTAGAATCAGTGGGGACCAGTTGCTGAAAGCAGCAAATGGTCTGAAGAGGCTCACAAAGGCGGCATGCCTTTGAAGCTTCTCCGTCGTGAACCCTGCCCATCCTTGAGGAGGAGGCTTGGCATCTCGTCCTAGGATGTGCATTGTTTCAGGCCCCCAAGAGCAGCAAGCTCTCGACCCAGGGGTCCAGAAACATGTCTGGTGGTGGCAGCCTAAGCAGCCACTCAGTCAGGTCAGGTCGTAATGAAAATCTCCCAGCACCATATACTCTTAATGGCAGCACTGCACTTACAGTGCCCAGGAATGGACTTGGGCACTGTAGGGGTACAGGGATCATGTACCTGTACCCTCACCAAAGGCATAGGGCACCCAGCGAGAGGGGTGACTGATGCCAGGGCAGTGGTTTGTGGGCATGGCACACAGAGATGCATGCCATGTCGACTCTTCACTTTGTTCTGCACCAAGACACACAGCCTGCAAAGGTAGTGTGCGAGTGTCCAGGTACAGGGCCTCTAAGGGTGGCACATTGTAGCCCGTAGAGGCCTTCTCTGGTCACAGTGCCCTGGGTACCTGTGGTACCATTTACCAGGGGCTGACAGGTGGCCAGAGATGCCGATAGGGTTTAGGCTTCAATGCAGTTTTAGGGAAGGAACATAGGCCCTGGGTGACTGATTAGCAGGAGCCCAGGGCACACTCACTCAAAGAAAATCAGCAATAAGTGGGGGCATACCATGCAAGAAAGAGGGCACTTTCTCACAGTCCTGTGCTGCCGCTGTTGTGCTTTGGCAATTAAGTATATTAGCCCCAAGTTTCACATATGTAGTTCAACTTCTGAATGTCTCTAAACTTCAGTGAAAAACCAAGGAAATAACATTCTTGTGTTTTATCTCAAGCATAAGTAAATCTGCAGTACTCTAAAATGTGGTGTACACTAAGACATTTTTAAGACTTTTTAAAAACACGTCCAGCTGCTATACACAAAAAAAGATAACCACTGCTAAAGTGCCTCTTCTCAGCAGAAGAGACAACCAATCTTTAAACTTGAATTGATAAGATTACTTCACCATCATATGGTAAACCAACAAAGAGAGCGATGTGGCTTTCATCTCTTATATCAGAACGTTCTGAGGTTGTGGCTCTGGGCCCAGGGTTCATGAGAACTTGCAATTTGTGTGCCACCTTGTAAGCCGGCAATCTGGGTTAGTGGAATTTTTGTCTCCACTACACGTTTCCTCCATAACTCTAATTCCATGTGTTTGAGGAAGTTGCGGTGGGATTGTTATCGCAATTGCACGCGAAAGGGCAAGGAATGGTTTAGTGTTCAAAACTGCTGCACCTAGTGCTTGCCCTTCTCTTTTGCTCGGGGAAGACCTCCTCTTGCAGTGGTGGTGTTGAGAGGGTTTAGGGACGTTAAGCAGTGCAATTTGTGATCGATACCTCTAACAGCAGATTCCTCACCTTGTGAATATCTTCTGATGCTAGACTGGATCTAGATATATTTAGAACACTTCTACGGCATGCCAGCAAATTGGTGTTGTGCTTCATCCCACCCCATAAGTGACCACGGAGCCACATATAATCGCTAGCACAGCATGCTGATATCATCAGTTCCTTATTTTCTGCTTCTTCGGACACAAATTTAGAGTTCACTCCCAAACTTTTACATCATCTTTTGAAAAATGTTTCCGCAAAACATTTGGGCAAGGGAACATGTACCTACCTAAAACTGCAGTGTTTAAGCCTTGTAGAAATTGTCACAATTCAATGTCTGTGACAGATTAACACGTGATCTGGCTCTGTTTTCTAGAGTCATCTCACAAATTCAAGTCCTGTGACCCAATAAATCCCAAGGCAATCTCGGACTGCAAAACCAGATTCTACGTCGCCAACCTCGAAAGGAAGTGCCTTAAGTGCTGTAAGTCCAGCTTCCAGTCGAGGGCACGGACCTGCTCCCATTCTTAAGAACATTATCTGTGTCAGTGTTTATTTATTTGACCATTATCATGAGCCAAAGTCCAAAAAGAAACACTAGAAAACGAAACAAGATTCTTCCCCCTTTCTGCCTCTCTCGACCTAATAGGTTGTGGGTACCCTTGGTCTCTTATCTCCTACCAAGGAACTTATTCCCACATACATCCTTGTGCGCCCTGAATTCCTGTGTCTGCAGGTGACATCACAACAGATAAGCACTTTTTTAGAGAGACCATATTTTAATTTCTCTGTACCCTTCTGACTCTCTCGGCTGCACTTTTTGGCCCCACAGATTTGAGAAGTCCTCCAGTCTCGTTACCGTCGGAGGATCTGTCGTCAACACTATCTGTACTTCTCGATCCAGCTGTGGGTTCCACCTCAACTCTAGGGCCAACAACTATCCCGACTTCAACCCAAACACCTCTATCCACCCCGCTTCCTGCCACTTCGATGCCAGAGGAAGATCAGATTGTTTTATCTGTCTCCAAACAGACGGCAACCTGGCTTTGACTGAAGTGCTGTCATGTGCTCGTCCTGGCGCAACTGGTCCATCCTCATTCTGATTGAGACAGAACGCGGCCCCTGCTGTGTAGTCACACACAAGTACTCCAAAATTAGTTTGGAATAGACTCCGATCAAAGCTAGCATAACTAAGAAGATGATGGTGATGATGCCCAATATTTTACATCGATTTGCAGGTGGTCTGTGGATTAGGCAGCTCCCTTCACATTGGATTGAGCCCTGCTTTCCCTCCCCCTAGTCACTCAATGGTAGAAGGAGCCTCTTTTGTTGTGGTCGTCCGGCGTGCAGCTGAAATTTTGAACCTACAGTTAACATCCGTTGAGGTTAAGACTAATGTGCTGACAGACATTCTGCAGCCCGAACTTCTTCCTTTCAATGAAACTCGCAGACACTGTAATAAACAGGCAAGTGGCTAGACATCGTTGATCTACCTCCGGTGATCCTACCTACCTTACTCAGTTTCTTTCACCTGAAATCCAGGTTGTCCAGGTGTCTACGAGGAGGCTGAACCCGAACAAGTTTCCTATAAGTTCCCCTTGACAAGGAATCTAAAGATATGGAGGGATTTGGAAAACAGATATTTTCCTCTGCCACTCTTGCCCTTCATTCACTCAGTGCTAGCTTCTAATTAGGAAGATACTCGCATGCATTATGGCAAAAAGATCAGCAAAATCTTACTGACAGTCCCTTCCAAATTTTCCACCAATATAGTGCAGATCATCCAGGATAGCCAAGATGCAGCAAAGTAAGTCATTTGTTCTGGGCTGAACACTGCAGGGCAGTAGGTACCAGTGGGGTACTTCTGCTCAACGCATAGTTGAGATCCACAGGAGTTTTTGGTAACGTCCAATTGTCATTAATGGACATGCTTGTCTCCTTGGAGATTTGTTACTGGAGCGTTTCAAAGAAAGCAGGGACACAGCACAATCCCTGCACCTTTCTTCCCCCGTTCAGCAGTATCCCAAGCAGTTTTGCCCCTTTTATGTTTTCGAAAGTGGTCTGATAGCATCAAATCCCACTGCCAAAGTTACAGATCCCCCAGTCTTTTCAACTCAGGGATCCAGCCTACAATGTCTACTGCCCAGTCCCCTCCATCTCCCCCTTTAGCTTCCAAACTGCTTTAGTTTACCCTTGGGATCAGATAGACTCTCTATTGGAGGCAGGATAAGTTGTTCCTTCAAATGGTGGCAGAGAATTACATCTGACAAATGGGTTCCACCCACACCAGAGCATTTCTCGAAAGACTGTTTGTCCAGTCTGCACCAGGAAGTCCAGACTCCTTTGGCCAGAGTAGCTTTAGAGAGGGTACTGGCATTGGAGGTAGGGACTGCATGTTTCTCCCGTTACTCTCTGGTTCCAAAAAGGATGGAGGTCTTTGTCCTAATTTAGATCTTCTCCTTCTCAACTTCTTCTGTAAGAAGAACAAACTCAAGATGCTCACTCTGGCCTAGGTGTTATCTGCCCTTGATCCAAGAGACTGAATGATGTCACTGGACCTGCAAGATTCTACTTTTCATATTCCCATCCTGCTGTCCCACAGGCGCTCTCTGCAGTTCGGGGTGGGCAGTAGCATTTTCTGTGTTTCTTGCTCCCCATCAGCCTCACCAGTACCCCTCCAGTGTTCCCATAAGTTATAGCAGTGGTTGCAGCACATCTTTCAAGGTTGGGTGTGTAGGAAGGTGGATATCTGACTATGGTTACCCCCAACTTTTTGCCTAGTGTCTAGCTGGTTTTTCGACTTAATTGGCCTGAGATCCTGCCATTCAGGGTCTCAGGCTGTCTGCTCTCTCTTTAAAATGGACTCCATGTACCCTAGGTACATAACCAATTGGTAAGGATCACCTTATTGGACCCTGTACAGTGTACCCTAGGTACCCAGGGCATAGGTGTACCCTAGGCCTCCCAGGGGCTGCAGCATGTATTATGCCACCCCTGGTCTGGCCTTCCAATCAGACACAACTGGCTGATCACTCAGCTGGGGCAAGGTCGTGTAATCACCCCTTGCTTAGATATAGTATGCCTATATCTACCCTTATATATAGACACATGTGTACCTATCAGTCACTCCTATGGCAGGCCTTAACAATCCTGGAGGCAGAGTGCTTGGTAACATGTGAGATGGTGCTCTAGCATGAGCTGAGCCTGTCTGCAGCTTTCGGAACCATGTCCTTATAGCTGTTCTATGATATAGCCTACCATATACTCTTAAAGTGCCTTATAATCTTAAACGGTTATGGTAACTATGGTTTGGCTTTATCAAAACATGTCGTGTAAGGTGTCTAACACTTTGGAATAATACCCCCATACCATTTCTGGGGACGAGGATATTATCCCTCCCTTCTAGAGGGAGAGACATGTTAAAATCCTACTTTGCTGTTTAACTCTAACCAAAGCCTCAGCATCACAAAATGGATGCTGCTGCCACAGACACAAGTCTGACCTCCTGCTGCTGGGAGTGATCCCAGCCAGGGAGGCCTGGACAATAGGTTTCCTGCTTGGGGAGGTGCTAGCACCTCCCCAGACAGCCTTTAGTGTATTGGGGCAGGGTGGGCTGAAAGGAATGAGACATGCCTGGGGCACACAAGGTGTTCCTTGCATAGTCCAGTTCAAACCGGCGCTGGGGCACTCCAGCCCCAGCTCTGGCGCGAAACTGGACAAAGGGAAGTGGGTGTAACCACCCCCTCCCAGGTCCCACCCATAAGACGTGACCTAGCAGGTATCCCAGCCCCCCAGATTAGTATAAGAGTGGGAGTTGGGCCTCAAGACTTTAGATTATCCTGAACCTGCAACTTGAACAGAAACTCTGGACCTTCGACATTCGACGAAAGAAGAAGACTGAAGAATCTCCCTTGTGGCCAAGGAGTGGCTACCCTGTGCAAACAGGCACCATCAAGAGACTACCCTTTGCTTTGCCCACGTTCTACGAGGAACCGTCTGCAGAGCCCGACCAGAGCCTTGACTTCCAGACTTCTCCGACCCTGATCCACATCCACAGCAAAGCTGAGATCCGTGGAGGCGACGAGCGACGTGGGACCGGCTACCTGGGAAAAGTGGCTAGTAACTTAAAGCGCAGCTTCTGAGGCACCCTCGAAGTTGTGCACCGGGGATTGAGAAGCCCCAACCCCAAGCACCATCTGCACCGAAGATCAGCCCCCCACACTCCACGAGTCCTGCGTGGGGCCCTTCTGCATTTTCCTGCTTGCCGCGTCTTTCCGGTTGCTTGCCCGCTGGCTAGTGGCCTTTGTGACGACGCACCCTGAAATCTTCTGCGCTGGTTTGGCTCCTCCAGACTGGCTCCCGCTTCTCTGCAAAGAAGAAGCACCCCAGACCTTCCTGGTCTGCACCAGAAGCAAGTCCTCTGTTCTTCGTGGGTTCCGCTTGCCAAGGCTTGGTGAGTCCTAGTCCAACTTCGACGCCGCCGACAGCAAGAGCCTTCGTGGGACAGCTCGCCTCCTGGTCCTGGTCGTCCTCGACGCTTCCTGGTCCTCCTGGCTGCAGCGACAAGCTTCACCTTCACCTGCAATCTTCACGACATCGCCTGGTTCCTTCCTGGTTCCACGTGGTCACTGGCTAGTGACCTTGACTCTGTCCCTTCTGCTTGCAGGTCTCCTATCTTCTTGATCCCAGCCTTGGGATCCACCGGACACTCTTCACTGACTGCCTGTCAGCATCTTTCTTCAGGCATCCATAGGAGTCGACGACGAAAACCGACGCATCTTCACCCCTATGCACCCACAGCCTGTGGGCTAGGTAACTTGGGTACTCCGGTGCTCATCAGGATAGTGACTATCCTAGTGTCTAGTTTTCCAGTCTCAACTTCCTAGCTACTCCGGAAGTGTCCTAAATCTATCGTTTTCTAAACTGTACTATTGCTAGTGACTTTTACGCATTACGCGTGAGTGTTTCCACTCTGCACACGAATCCCGTGGGCCTCCCACTTCCTAACTAACGCTAGTGTAGTGTAGCCCCAGCGATGGCCTAGGCCTATTCTATTTCCGTGACAGTGGTCCTTATACCACTTACTTAGTATATGGTTTGCGTGGCCCCTAGGGCCTAACTGTATTACTTACCTGTGTGACTTAATGTATGCTTAAATAAGACTGTGTTGTACTTACCTCTAATCTCATAAAGAGTGCTGAGGGTTTGACTAGAATAAATACACTTTATTTTATATATATATCTGTTGTGGTGTCCTTTCATTTGGTATTCAAGGGATTATATATGGTATCACAGCTGGCTTCACATGCCATTCAGAGTTTAGCCTAAGACTGCTCTTGTCCATGCTACCACTAGGATAGCTGGTCTATAAGGTTGACTTTACAACCAATCACCATAAGGGTATTTGGACTGATATAAGGTGTACACTAGAACTAGTGACATCATACATCAGGCCAACTTCTCACAGGGTGTACCAGTTTTCCCCTTCTCCGATGACTGGCTGCTGAAGGTGGTCTTGCCACAAACAGTCAAACGACCTCCAGATGACAGCAAGCCTCCTAAATATCTTTGTGGTACTTGATTAACGTTCCTAAGCCACACCTGACTTCTTCGCAGACACTTCATTTAATCGCAGCCATCCAGGGCTAAGTTTGTTGCCTAGTATGGTTCTCACCGTACAAACCCATTGCAACCAAATGTGTCTGATGTGTTGCTTTTAGTGTTGTCTTAGCCCAGCAGGAACTTGCTATGGGCACTGTTAAAGGTAAATATTTAGTCCTTTTGGCTATTTTATGCTTACCGACCGATCTTTGTTTTATTCACCAGTTATGATGCTTTTTCTGAAAGATTTTGTCCAAATTTTCCCTCTTTCGCCATTTGTAATGCCACTTTGGAATTTTAATTTGTTTTTCTCTTTTCTGATGTGCAGCCCAATCAAGCCATTGCACAGCTCTCCATCATGTCTTCAAGCTCTGAAGTCCTTATCATTGCAACGTTAACTCATTGTGTGATTTAGCTACGACATCTGACCTTTTATCTGCCATACATCTCCTTTTCCCTGGATAAACTGTTGTTGTAAACTAGGGTGATAAGTTTGCCAAAGTTTGTGACACCATTTCGTGTTGGACAATTCATCACTCTTCAATTATTCTTTGCACTGCTGCACCCCTCGAAAGAGGAGAGACTCCGTCATTAAAACCCCCAAAAGATCCTTGAGCTTTTACATTGACTGGACCTAGGGACCTCAGGTCTTTGTGGTGTGCTCTTGGGCCAGGAATGGTAAGTCAGTGCATAAAATGACTAGTTTGAGGTGGATTGTTCTCTTTATTAAGATAAGCTACGCATTGGCCAAGGAGCAGCCTTCAGAGGGGCTGAGGGCTCATTCATCCAGATCCAAGGCTGCTAACATTGCATTGGCACGCAGAGTGCCTGTTCTGGACATCTGTCAGACCGCGGCGTGGGCATCTATACGCATGTTGCGTAGCACAAATGCCTTGATAACCAGGTATTGCAGAAGGGGCATTTCGTTTGTTCGGTCCTGCAGGACCTTTTCGTCTTAACCATTTCACAGATGCCTTTTTATCTATTCACAAGGTGAGAAATCCGAAGTTAGAAGTATACATTAGAAGAGCATGTTACTTACCTTCGTAATTCTTTTTCTGGTGGATACTCTAATTGCAGATTCTTCACCCACATCCCCATCCTGTGGAATGGTCTCTTTTCCATCTAAAGTGGTCCCAATCTAGAAATCTGCATATACATGGGTGGCAGTTATATCTGGCATCTCTTCCAGGGCCGGATGAAGATGATGTAGAGCCTCAAACACCACCTGCTAGTGCATGGGAGGAAAGTTCTGAAAAATCTCCAAATCATGTCTGGTGCCTGCAGGTATTCGCAAGGCGAAGAATCTGTGGTTAGCGTATTTACTAGAAAGAGTGCTACCAACGGTAAGTAACTTGTTCTTTAGTGCCTTTGTTCTGCCCAAGGAGGTAACATGTATTGTTTTCACTGCAAGATGTCTCTCCCAGAATCTGTTTATTCTGCCCACTGGTCATGCTTTGGGACATGGTGTACAGAGTACACAGTTGATCCTCAGGGCATTTTGGTCTGATATTTTGTGATTTAAATTTCTTTGGCCCTGCCCGAGCAAGACCTTGCTTTGTTCACTTTGTCAGCTGTTTGTGTTTTCCAGATCAGCTTTTCATTATTTGAATCACCAATTTTTGAAGGTCTCCTCAATATCTTTCCTCCTCCTCCTTCCATCATACTCCAATAGGTCTGAAATTTAGTTCTTACATTTATAATATGTTTGCCTGTTTACCCAGGCCACCATTGCTCTCTGAAGACCCTTACTCTGAAGGTCTTCTTTCTTGCTGTCACCTCAGCAACCAAGTAAACTGCATGCTCTTTCATTTCATTCTCTGTTCATTTTATGATTTAAGCCTAAGATAGTTTCCTTATTTTGTGTTGGCCAAACCATTCCCTGCCAGCATTTTTCCCTTCTTTGCACCCTTCTGAAGATAAAGAGACTACATTACTTGGACCTTTAGTGGGCTCAAAACTTGTACGTTGTTAGATCTTGAGATCATGGTGTTGATGATCAACTGATCCTTGGCTTTGCAGGTGCTAAGTAAAGGTAAGGTGGTCCAGTAGAGGACGTTTTCCTGCTGAATTGTCTACTGCTTTAAGTTGTTAAATGCTTTAGGTAATAAAGTCACCTTGCTGGCATCAGGTCACATTCTACTTGGTCATTGTCCTGAAATGTTCCCCTTGTGGACATCTGCTAGACTGCAACATGGGGGTAGATCCACACCTTACCTATTCACTACTGACCTGATTGCCGTGCATGCAGGGATGGTCCTTTTGACTGTTTCATGCTGCATCATGCTTTGGTGTCAGACTCGCCTGCTTGTGGACACTGCTTGGGTGTAAATCATAATCTGTGAACTCTGCGGGTAGAGTTGTTAATTGGAACAATAAGTTACTTGCCTTTGGTAACAATCTTTCTGGTGGATACTTTATCCTCTCTGCAGATTCTTCACTGCCCACCCACCTCTGCATTCTGAGGCATGGATTAGTGGATTTTGGTAATAAGGTCCCAAGTTAGTGCTGTTATTGTACTCTTATCATTTTTCAGTTATCATTATCAGTCTTATTTCCACCCATGAGTTAATGGAAAAAAGGATGATAACTGACAGCGCTTATAGTTGCATCTTATATGGCTGTGTGTTGTCCTATCCAGAGACCGTTTCAGAACCATGGCTGGTTCCATGTGAACACCACCTGTTGACCTTGTTGACCTCAGCTGATTCATAAACTGAGGAATTTTTTAGTAGAAAATATCCAAAAGAAAGATTGTTACCAAAGGTCAGTCACTTACTTTTAAACAGTATTGGTCTTGGATAACAGGCTCCATATTCAGGCTTGACAAGATCTTTAAAATACTACTGGCATGACCAAGTTTTTCTTAAATAGAACAAATCCACCACTTCTTCATAGTACGATGTTGTCGTTATGTCCCTCTTGAAAAGGACAATTTCACAATTGGTTCTGAAAGTATTACCTGGTTGCATTGTGATTAGCAGATATTATCTGAAAGAGACTGTGAGAAGTTGGCCTGATGTATGATGTCACTAGTTATAGTGTACACCTTATATCAGTCCAAATACCCTTATGGTGATTGGTTGTAAAGTCAACCTTATAGACCAGCTATCCTAGTGGTAGCATGGACAAGAGCAGTCTTAGGCTAAACTCTGAATGGCATGTGAAGCCAGCTGTGATACCATATATAATCCCTTGAATACCAAATGAAAGGACACCACAACAGATATATATATAAAATAAAGTGTATTTATTCTAAGCAAACCCTCAGCACTCTTTATGAGATTAGAGGTAAGTACAACACAGTCTTATTTATGCATACATTAAGTCACACAGGTAAGTAATACAGTTAGGCCCTAGGGGCCACGCAAACCATATACTAAGTAAGTGGTATAAGGACCACTGTCACGGAAATAGAATAGGCCTAGGCCTAGGGAATCGCTGGGGCTACACTACACTAGCGTTAGTTAGGAAGTGGGAGGCCCACGGGATTCGTGTGCAGAGTGGAAACACTCACGCGTAATGCGTAAAAGTCAATAGCAATAGTACATTTTAGAAAACGGTAGATTTAGGACACTTCCAGAGTAGCTAGGAAGTTGAGACTTGAAAACTAGACACTAGGATAGTCACTATCCTGATGAGCACCGGAGTACCCAAGTTACCTAGCCCACAGGCTGCGGGTGCATAGGGGTGAAGATGCGTCGTTTTCGTCGTCGACTCCTATGGATGCCTGAAGAAAGATGCTGACAGGCAGTCAGTGAAGAGTGTCCGGTGGATCCCAAGGCTGGGATCAAGAAGAGAAGAAACCTGCAAGCAGAAGGGACAGAGTCAAGGTCACTAGCCAGTGACCACGTGGAACCAGGAAGGAACCAGGCGATGTCGTGAAGAGTTGCAGGTGAAGGTGAAGCTTGTCGCTGCAGCCAGGAGGACCAGGAAGCGTCGAGGACGACCAGGACCAGGAGGCGAGCTGTCCCACGAAGGCTCTTGCTGTCGGCGGCGTCGAAGTTGGACTAGGACTCACCAAGTCTTGGCAAGCGGAACCCACGAAGAACGAAGGACTTGCTTCTGGTGCAGACCAGGAAGGTCTGGGGTGCTTCTTCTTTGCAGAGAAGCGGGAGCCAGTCTGGAGGAGCCAAACCAGCGCAGAAGATTTCAGGGTGCGTCGTCACAGAGGCCACGAGCCAGCGGGCAAGCAACCGGACAGACGCGGCAAGCAGGAAAATGCTGAAGGGCCCCATGCAGGACTCGTGGAGGGTGGGGGGGCTGATCTTCGGTGCAGATGGTGCTTGGGGTTGGGGCTTCTCAATCCCCGGTGCACAACTTCGAGGGTACCTCAGAAGCTGCGCTGTAAGTTACTAGCCACTTTTTCCAGGTAGCCGGTCCCACGTCGCTCGTCGCCTCCACGGATCTCAGCTCTGCTGCAGATGTGGATGAGGGTCGGAGAAGTCTGGAAGTCAAGGCTCTGGTCGGGCTCTGCAGTCGGTTCCTCGTAGAACGGTCGCAAAGCAAAGGGTAGTCTCTTGATGGTGCCTGTTTGCACAGGGTAGCCACTCCTTGGCTACAAGGGAGATTCTTCAGTCTTCTTCTTTCGTCGAATGTCGAAGGTCCAGAGTTTCTGTTCAGTTTTGCAGGTTCAGGATAATCTAAAGTCTTGAGGCCCAACTCCCACTCTTATACTAATCTGGGGGGCTGGGATACCTGCTAGGTCACGCCTTATGGGTGGGACCTCGGAGGGGGTGGTTACACCCACTTCCCTTTGTCCAGTTTCGCGCCAGAGCTGGGGCTGGAGTGCCCCAGCGCCGGTTTGAACTGGACTATGCAAGGAACACCTTGTGTGCCCCAGGCATGTCTCATTCCTTTCAGCCCACCCTGCCCCAATACACTAAAGGCTGTCTGGGGAGGTGCTAGCACCTCCCCAAGCAGGAAACCTATTGTCCAGGCCTCCCTGGCTGGGATCACTCCCAGCTGCAGGAGGTCAGACTTGTGTCGTGGCAGCAGCATCCATTTTGTGATGCTGAGGCTTTGGTCAGAGGCTAACAGTTGAAGTATGATTTTAACATGTCTTTCCCTCTAGAAGGGGGGGATAATATTCTCATGTCCAGAAATGGCATGGGGGTATTATTCCCTAGTGTTAGACACCTTACACGACATGTTTTGATAAAGCCAAACCATAGTTACCATAACCGTCTAAGATTATAAGGCACTTTAAGAGTATATGGTAGGCTATATCATAGAACAGCTATAAGGACATGGTTCCGAAAGCTGCAGACAGGCTCAGCTCATGCTAGAGCACCATCTCACATGTTACCAAGCACTCTGCCTCCAGGATTGTTAAGGCCTGCCATAGGAGTGACTGATAGGTACACATGTGTCTATATGTAAGTTAGGTATAGGAATACTACACCTAAGCAAGGGGTGATTACACGACCTTGCCCCAGCTGAGTGATCAGCCAGTTGTGTCAAAATGGAAGGCCAGGCCAGGGGTGGCATAATACATGCTGCAGCCCCTGGTAGGCCTAGGGTACACCTATGCCCTGGGTACCTAGGGTACACTGTACAGGGGCCAATAAGGTGATCCTTACCAATTGGTTATGTACCTAGGGTACATGGAGTCCATTTTAAAGAGAGAGCAGACAGCCTGAGACCCTGAATGGCAGGATCTCAGGCCAACTAAGTCGAAAAACCAGCTAGACACTAGGCAAAAAGTTGGGGGTAACCATAGTCAGATATCCACCTTCCTACAGAGACTATTAGTTATAGATTCCTTATCTTAGAATTACTCCAAGGCGTCAGAGTGGATCCAGAGAATGTTTTCTCAGCAGTACCTCTGCGCGTTGGTAGGTGGCGTCGGTCAACTCCGCATTCGTCGGTGGCGTCGGTCAACTCCGCATTCGTCGGTGGCGTCATGATCGCCGGAATGATGTCGCGGTATCCACGTAGACGCGGCCCCTGTGGGCTGACGTCAGTTCTTTCTTTTTCCTCCCCAGCCAGCACAGATCTGGAGAGAGCGGCACCCTTAGTCATTTTTTGACTAAACATTTTCAACTTTTTGTCGACATCTTTTTTGAAGTCTTGTGACTCCTGGTGCATGAGGGATGTCAAGTCGTCAACCCGGTTTCAAGCCTTGTGACTCCCGTCACAAGCCGATGTTGGTCACCGATCCGCACCTCGTGTGCCTTTGGTGCCTGGAGCGCGACCACCTCGTGTGCGTTTGGTGCCTGGAGCGCGACCACGACCCGTAGTCTTGCACCGACTGCCAGGCCCTGAACCCAAAGTCTTTAAGGGAGCGGTCGAGAAAGCTTTTGGTGGCCCGGCAGTTGGCTCTGTGCCGTTCGAGGGGAAGGTAGTGGGACCAGTCGCAGAGTCGCCACTACCATTCGTCATAGACGTCTTCGTCATCAGGTAAGTCAAAGCACAAGAAGAAGGCAAAGAAGCATCACCGCTCTTTGCCTTCTCCCCGTCAGTTGGCTCACGCGACGCGGGACACGGAGGGTCGTCGTTCTCCAGCTCCGCCCTTGGAGCCTGCTGGGACGGCTTCGCGCTTAACTTCCTTTCCAGGAGCCGGAGCATCCCCTGCGCAGCTTCGTGCATTTTACGAAGGTCTCCACTCCATGCTTGGGCAGCCCGACTCCGCTTGCGTGCCTTCGGGCCCCGCGTACTCGGCTGGGGGCTCTAAGTCTTTAAAGCTGGTGGCTCCAGCCTTGGCGCTGCAGGGCCCCCTAGGATCCAGGACTGGATCCGGATCGGCGCCGGTCGACCTCAGGGTACCTTCCCGGGCACCTCCGACACCAGTTGCGCCCCCGGCCGGCATCGACCTCAGCCTCCCCCTCGACTTGGACACGGAGCCAGACCGGCGTCGACCGGTACTTTGGTACCACTGTTCTTCCCTGGCGTTCCCTATCACCCTGAGTGGCAGCCAGAGGGTAAGGAGGACTGGTAAGGTTCTGTTGACACTCTGGCAGACCAGCTTGAAGAGCCGGACTGGAGAGAGGAGTTGGGTGATGCTAGTGGTCTGGACACCTACCCAGACCTGGGTATGCTTTCTCCCCCTACCGTGGCCACGCAGGAGGGAGCCTTCTACGCTGTGGTGGTCCGTAGAGCGGCTGAGGCCTTAAACCTCGAGGTTCCTACGGTGGCAGTCAAGACCAACCTCCTGACTGAGGTGCTTCAGCTGCAGCAGCCTCTTTGGAGCCCTTGCTGCCTTTCATTGAGGCCCTCACTGACCTCCTTCTGGGCTCCTGATCCAAGCCCAGCACGGGACTCCTGTGGATAGGATGATATTCCGACGCCACCGCCCGGCCCCGGGCGACCCACTTTTCCTCTCCCAACAGCCTACCCCCGAGAGCTTGGTGGTCCAAGCATCATCCTCGAAAGGAAGCGCTTTCCCACCAGCTCCTCAGGATAGGGAATCCAAGAAACTGGACCGTCTTGGGAAGAAGATGTTTTCTTCTGCCAGCTTAGGACTGCGGTCGGTGAACACCGCATGTCTTTTGGGAAGTTACACAAATTTGGTGGGGTTCATAGTTGCACAAGTGCTGCCACAGTGCCTGGAGGAGGCCTGGGCCATGCTCTCCCACACTGTTGCTGAGAATCGAGGCGCAGCGAAGTTCACCATCCAGTGTGGGCTGGATGACACCATATCGCTGGTTAGGACGATTTCCATTTTGGTAGCCCTGAGGCGCTACACCTGGCTGAGGACCTCTGGATTCTCGGGGGATGTCCAATCTACCCTTATGGACACGCCCTTTGATGCCTGTCGCCTGTTTGGTGACAAGGCAGACAACACGCTCGAGCGCTTCAAGTACTCTAGGGCTACGGCCAGGTCCTGGGGCCTTGCAGCAACTTCTCGCCCCATGCAGTCTGCCTTTCGTGGACACGGAAGGGGTGCCTCACCACATTACACCCAGAGCCACAGGCAGCACAAGCCACCCAGCCTCTGTGCGGCCGGGGACGTGGCACCCAGCGTCATGCGTCCGGGGGTCAGAAGGCGGGTCTGTCCACCAATTCCCCCCCCCTTCCCCCCCCCCCCCCGCAGCGGCCTCCAAACCTTTAAGGTCTGACTGTTCAGTGCCACCGGTTGCTAGTGGGCGGCAGGATCCGCCATCACCTCCCCCAGTGGCACAACATTACGTTGTGCAGGTGGGTTTTTGCAGATTGTCCCAAAGGGCTACTCCCTCCTCTTCAAGACTACCCCTCCCTCCATGCCACCAACACTCCATCATATGTCGGAGGATCACTTGGTCCTTCTCCATCAGGAAGATACTTCTTTCTTGGCCAAGGGAGCTATCGAGCCAGTCCCTGTGCCAGAAGCAGGTTGTGGTTGTTATTCCGACTACTTCCTGGTATCCAAGAAAGACAAAGGCCTGCGTCCTATCTTGGATCTCAGGGACGTCAACTGCTTCCCCCGGAAGAGTTCAAAATGTTGTCATTGGCTCAGGTCCTGTCTGCCCTTGACCCTGGAGACTGGATGGTAGCATTGGACTTGCAGGACGCTTATTTTCACATCCCAGTCTTGCCTACCCACTGGCACTACCTGCGGTTCACAGTAGACCACGAGCATTTTCAGTTTACCGTACTCTCCTTTGGCCTTACCAGCTCCCCTTGGGTGTTCACGAAAATGATGGCGGTGGTTGCAGCTAATCTGCGCAGATCAGGGGTTCCAGTCTTCCCCTATCTTGACAACTGGCTGTTAAAGGCAGGCTCGCCCCAGGCTGTCCTCTCCCACCTCCAGACTACGGCGGAACTCCTGCATTCGCTGGGGTTCACTATCAATGTGCTGAAGTCGCACCTGGTTCCCTCTCAGAAGCTCCTTTTCATCGGAGCGGTTCTGAACACAGCGCAGTTTCAGGCCTATCCTCCCGGGTAGCGAGTCCAGGATATTTGGACTCTGATACCGATGTTTCAGCCTCTATTACGGATTTCAGTGAGAATGGCCCTGAGGCTGCTGGGCCTCATAGCCACCTGCACCCTGCTGGTGGATCATGCCAGGTGGCATATGCGGGCTATGCAGTGGGACCTGAAGTTACAGTGGGCGCAGCATCAGGGGAATCTTTCTGATTGTGTCCAGATCTCGGAGGGCACTGCACACAGGGGTGACTAACGGACCACGATTGGGTCAGCGGCAGATCCGTCTCCCTTTCCCAACTAGAGTTCACAGTGGTGCCTAACCGACCGACCTAAAAAACTACCGACCCATCTCTCTGCTTCCCTTCACTGCCAAAGTCACCGAAAGACTTGTAAATGCCCAGCTGACCGCCTTCATCAAAGAGCACCGAGACAGCCCTCCTCGCCGCCACTGACGACATCCGCATGCTACTCGACCAGGGACACACTGCGGCCCTCATCCTACTGGATCTCTCCGCAGCATTCAACACCGTCTCACACCCAAGACTGTATGACGCTGAGATACATGGATCTGCCCTCAACTGGATCCGGTCCTTTCTCTCCGGCAGAACCCAGAGGATCAGACTCCCCATTCCCCTTCGTCTCCGAACCCACAGAGATCAACTGCGGAGTACCCCAGGGATCATTGCTCAGCCCCACGCTCTTCAACATCTACATGGCCCACCTCGTCGCCATCGTCAGACAGCATGGGCTCAGCATAGTATCATACGCCGATGACACCCAGCTCATCCTCTCCCTCACGAAGAACCTCGAAGACACCAGGCTCTGCTTCCAGGAAGGAATGAAGGAGGTCGCGGCCTGGATGAAGGATAGCTGCCTGAAGCTCAATTCAGATAAGACGGAGGTCCTCACCTTAGGACCCTCCACCCCTGCCTGGGACGACACCTGGTGGCCCTCCACCCTCGGGAGTTCTCCCAGACCACGCTTGGAACCTCAGCCTCATCCTTGACTCCTCCCTCACCATGACCCACCAGATCAACGCCATCGCCTCCACCAGCTTCAACTGCCTTCGCATCCTCCGAAAGACCTTCAAATGGATACCCCCCGAACACAGAAAGACCATCACCCATGCACTCATAACCAGCAGACTGGGCTATGGCAACGCCCTCTACGCCGAAATCAACAGGACTCTTCTACACAAGCTCCAAACCATCCAGAACGCCACAGTCAGGCTCGTCTTAGGGACCCCACGGCACGAACACATGACCCAACACCTACGAGACCTCCACTGGCTCCCCGTCGAGAAGAGATTAACTTTCAAACTTCTCACCCACGCCTACAAGTCCCTCCACAACATCAGACCTGTTGGACCTGGCCCTTTTTGCAGGGTCATCCCTAAACTTTTTGCCTTCCTCCTATATTTTTTCTGACCTGTTGTTGGCTGTTTTATGACTCTGGGCACCTTACCACTGCTGACCAGTGCTAAGGTGCATATGCTCTCCCTATGGTAAAATGTTAACATTGATTGGTGTCCATGTTTGGCTTATTTGGTTTACTATCAGCCCCTAGTAAAGTGCACCAGGAGTGCCAGGGCTTGTAAATACAAATGCTGCTGGTGGGCTTGCAGCACTGGTTGTGCCACCCACAGAAGCGGCCTAGTAAAATGTGTCTAGGGTCTGCCACTGCAGACCCTGCGTGCGGTCTGGTACCATCGCGCTGACTGCGCAAGTGCCCCCACTTGCCAGTCCCTAAACCTTCCCTTAACTACATGTTAGCCACCCCTCTAGTAGGCCCCAGGGCAGGGTGCATTGTAGGCATAAGGTAGGACATGCCCTGATGTGTGTGGCATGTCTTAATAGTGAATTACAGCCATTTTCGTTTTTCACTATTGAAGGCTACCTGCTCTCCATAGGCCAGAATGGGCTGCTGGAGTCACTACATGCTGTGACCCCAGTGGACTCCTAGAGCATGGTAGAAAGTCATGTTTAGTGCGCCTGAACTCAGAATAATAAAATACTTCTTTTAGTAAAATTTATTTTAATATCCTGTGTTTGTAAATACTACTTTTAGAAAGTTAGTATTTACTGACCTGGCCATTTCAGTCCGCCTCTGCTGTGTGTGTGTGTGTTCTGCCTAGCAACAGTAAGGAGCAGGGCTGGGGAATTCCAGGAGACAGGCTGGCTGCCAGGTGGTGGGTAGAGAGATTACACCAGGATGGGTGGGAGGAGTACACCTTGACTCTTGAATAGACCTGTGCTCTGCCAGCACAAAGCCGGCTCCTCCGCCTGTGGAGCGGCTGATGTCTCTGCCCTGCTGCTGAAAGGAAAGAGCAGAGTCACCACAACAAAGTGCTCCAAAACTGGACTGAGCCAGGCCCAGGCCCAGGCCCCCTGGCGACAAAGAGCAAAAGATTTGGGCATTAAAAGAAGGAGCCTGGCTCCTAAGATATCAGATCCTGTTTGCGCCAAGACGAACCTCTGCCTGAAGGAGAAGGACCTGGAGAAGCTGAAGGAGGAGTACTGTCTCTCTGCCTGAGAGACTGGCCTGCAGTGGGTGCCTGTCTGCTGGAAGGAGAGGAAAAGACTTAAGGAAAAGACTTTGCATCAACTTGTGCTGTTAAACAATCTCCAAGGGCTTGCTGGTGAACTTGCCCCCTGATCTGCGCCCCAGGAACAGTGGGCGCTACCTTCCTGAAAGAAGAAGAGAGGTGCCTGGAAGTGATTCTGCAAGCTGACCCCGGAGAACCTGTGTATCTCCTGATCTCGCTGAGCAACGCGACTTCTGCTGCTGGAGTGGCTGTGAGCAACGTAAAGGCCTGTCAGCCCGAGCAAAGTAAGCAGCTGCCCCCTCGAGCCGTAGCTCGCAAAGTAAGGTGGAGATCTCTGTGCCTGAGCCCGAGCCCCTGTGACCCCCGCCGGGTTGTGGAGGTGTGTGCAAAGGACGAAAGTGCGCTGGTTCACGTCCCCGGCCGAAGCTAACAGCGTGCGGCGCTGTGATCTCACCCCGAGGCTGCCCTCCTGCTTCTGTCTGTTCCCCTTCGTGGCAACCTGCATCCTGCCCGAGCGCCCCACGAAGCACCGCCGTCCCCTGGACACTTGGGACGCCAGCGCGACGTGGGACACCCCTGGACTGGACCGCGAGGCCGCCACGAACCTTCCCCGTGAAGCTGCAAGGTACGGTGCCAATCTCGGTAAAAGTACGATCCGTACTTTACTTTCCTTTAAACATATCGCCTTGGAGCCGTACGGTGTCTGAGCCGTACTTGCCATTGCACCCCCTGGGTTCGAACCGTACTGCCCTTTGTACACCTGCAGGGTCTGACCTGTACTGCTTCTGGGTTCGAACCGCACTGCCCTTTGTACACACTGGGTCTGACCCGTACTGCTTCTGGGTTCGAACCGTACTGCCCTTTGTACACACTGGGTCTGACCCGTACTGCTTCTGGGTTCGAATAGTACAGCCTTCAAAATACCCCGTGTTCGCGCTGTACTGCCTTGAAATACCCCGTGTTCGCACCGTACCGGTGCTTCAATCCATGTACGTCGCGTCCCTGGCTATCCACCCGTACCGCATTGAAAGACATTGTCGGTGCTCACGCGAGAAGCGTGGGACTCGGCAAGCGTACTCCGGCTCACGCGGGAGGCGTGAGAAACGGCAAGGTACTGTCAAAACCTTGCCCAGAGCATCACAAAGGCGCTACGAAGTGCGCAGAAGACCTAAGAACCTGATTTTAACTAGAACAGTGCCATATTGAGACCTGTGGACTGCCCTTAAGCATTTAAAGAGTAACTGGATTGATCTTTACCAAGAGAACTGTATTTGTGCAACCTGCCTGAAAGAAACCTTTTATATAAAGACTTCTATTTTTGATAAATACAGCCTTGGGTCTTTTGTGTGGTGGGGTGGTGATTATTGTGTGGGACAACTTGAACGCTTAACCTTATGCCCTCTGGAAGTCTAGCCTGACTGCTCGCACCACGTTACCTAGAGGGTGAGCAGGGGTTATTTTTAAAGAGGTGATCCTTTGCCCTGACTTAGATGAAAAGGGTCCCTGCTTGTCGCAAGTGCATACCTGCGCCAACCAGAGACCCCGGATTCTAACAGGACCCAAATACCTCAACGATAGTATCCTTCCACGTACCCAAAAGGAACCTCCGATCCCCCAACCTCGCCCTGGCAGAGACACCCCACATCCGCAGAAGTAGAGCAGGCAGAAGGGCCTTCTCCTACATCGCAGCCCCGGCGCGTTGAGACCCTCACGGGTGAGTAGCGCGCTTTATAAACCCCTGTTTGATTGATTGGTGACAGATGCGTCACTCCTGGAAGGGAGCGGCCATATGGGAGAGGCGGAGATCAGAGGCCTCTGGTCTCTGGCGGAGTCCGGGTTCCACATCAACCTTCTGGAGCTCCGGGCGATTCATCTTGCACTGAAGGCATTCCTTCCTTCTGACAAAGGAAGAGTAGTGCAGGTGTTCTCGGACAACACCACTGCTATGTGGTACTGCAACAACCAGGACGGGGTGGGGTCATGGACCCTGTATCAGGAGGCTCTTCGTCTTTGGACATGGCTGGAACATCGGGGCATGTCCATGGTGGTTCAACAGCGGCAGGTTCCCTGAACGCCAGGGCAGTTGCACTCAGCCGCTGGTGCCTGATGGATCACAAATGGTATCTTGATGTGGTGCAAAGTCTCTTTCAGCAGTGGGGAGATCCTTGGTTAGATCTGTTCTCCACCGAAGAGAACGCGACTCATTTCCGCCTATACCACTTCTGCCAGAGTGCTGAAGAAGATCAAGTGCGATTGGGCCCAAGTCATTCTTGTGGCTCCGGACTGGGCACGAAGAGTCTGGCATCCCGAGCTCTTGAACATGGCCATCAATCCTCCGATCAGACTGCCTCTTTGGGAAGATCTTCTGTCGCCGCAGCAGGGGACGGTCCTCCACCCGAACCTGTCCAGCCTCCACCTTCTTGCGTGGAGATTGAACGGTGACAGTTGACAGCTTTCGACCTCCCTCCCGAAGTCTGTAATGTCATCTTGGCAGCCAGGTGTCTCTCCAGTATACCACTGTAGATGGAACTAATTTGTGGCATGCTGTGCAGCAAAGGCTGTGGATCCCCATTCTGCCCCTCTCTCAGAGGTTCTCCTCTTAATTCTGTCTCTGGCCCAGCAGGGCTCTGCTCTGGGCACCCTTAAAGTCTATCTGTCGGCCATTTTGGCCTTTCTTCGCCTTCCTGATCAGCCTTCTCTTTTCAATTACCCTATTGTAAATAGGTTTCTTAAGGGCATCAATCAATCAATCAAAGCATTTGTATAGCGCACTACTCACCCGGAGGGTCTCAAGGCGCTAGGGGAGGGGGTCCGCTACTGCTCGAACAGCCAGGTCTTGAGCTGCTTCCTGAAGGCGAGGTGGTCCTGGGTAAGGCGGAGGTGGGTCTGGAGGGAGTTCCAGGTCTTGGCGGCGAGGTAGGAGAAGGACCTTCCTCCTGTGGTGGCTCTTCGGATGCGGGGGACGGCGGCGAGGGCGTGGCTGGTCGATCGAAGCTGGCGTTTGGGAGCGTAGAAGTTGAGGCGGCTGTTGAGGTATCCTGGGCCTTGGTTGTGTAGGGCTTTGTGTGCGTGGGTGAGGAGACGGAAGGTGATTCTCTTGTTGACCGGGAGCCAGTGCAGGTCTCTCAGGTGTCCGGAGATGAGGTTGCGGCGGGGGATGTCCAGGATGAGACGTGCAGAGGCGTTCTGGATCCGCTGGAGTCTCTTCTGGAGTTTAGCGGTGGTTCCGGCGTAGAGGGAGTTGCCGTAGTCCAGACGGCTGGTGACGAGGGCCTGGGTGACCGTTTTCCTGGTCTCGGTGGGGATCCACCGGAAGATCTTACGTAGCATGCGCAGGCAGATGTTGAAGCATGCCGAGGAGACGGCGTTGACTTGTCTGGTCATGGAGAGGGAGGCGTCCAGGATGAAGCCCAGGTTGCGAGCATGGTCTGTTGGTTTGGGTGCGTTGCCTAGGGCGGGGGGCCACCAGGAGTCGTCCCAGGCGGAGGGTGAGGAACCCAGGATGAGGACTTCCGTCTTGTCCGAGTTCAGTTTCAGGCGGCTGTTCTTCATCCATTCGGCTACCTCTTTCATCCCTTCGTGTAGGTTGGCTCTGGCGGTGTCGGGGTCGTTGGTGAGGGAGAGGATCAGCTGGGTGTCGTCGGCGTAGGAGATGATGTTGAGGTTGTGCTGGCGTGCGATGGCTGCGAGGGGGCTCATGTAGACGTTGAAGAGGGTTGGGCTAAGCGAGGAGCCTTGAGGAACGCCGCAGATGACTTCGGTGGCTTCTGATCTGAACGGTGGGAGGCGGACTCTCTGTGTCCTTCCGGTGAGGAAGGAGATGATCCACTCCAGTGCCTTCTCCTGGATTCCGACGTTGTTGAGGCGCTGCACTAGGGTACGGTGGCAGACCGTGTTGAAGGCTGCGGAGAGGTCTAGGAGGATGAGGGCCGCTGTTTCTCCGTTGTCGAGCAGGGTTCGGATGTCATCGGTGGCTGCGATCAGGGCGGTCTCGGTGCTGTGGTTGGCTCGGAAGCCAGACTGCGAGAGGTCGAGGGATCCATTCGTCTCGAGGAAGGCGGACAGCTGCTTGTTGACGGTCTTCTCGATGACTTTTGCTGGAAACGGGAGCAGCGAGATGGGGCGGTAGTTCTTGAGGTCGGTGGGGTCGGCTGATGGCTTCTTTAGTAGAGCGCTGAGTTCGGCGTGCTTCCAGCTCTCCGGGAAGGTAGCGGTGTCGAAGGAGGTGTTGATGATGTCTCGCAGGTGGGGTGCGATGACAGCGTCGGCCTTGTTGAAGACATGGTGGGGGCAGGGGTCGGTCGGAGACCCGGAGTGGATGGTGTTCATCGTGCGGATGGTGTCTTCGGAGCTGATCGGGGTCCAGGCGCGGAGGGTGGTGGTGGGGGGCGGTGGTTCGGACGTGGCGTGTGACTGTAGAGTGCTGAAGCTGTTGTGTATGTCCGCGATCTTGTTGTGGAAGTAGGAGGCGAGGGAGTTACAGAGATCTTGCGAAGGGGTGATGTCGTTGTTTCCGGCGTTGGGGTTGGAGAGCTCTTTAACGATGTTGAAGAGTTCCTTGCTGTTGTGTGCGTTGTTGTCCAGTCGTTCCTTGAATGCTGTCTTCTTGGTGGCGTGGATCAGTTGGTGGTGTTTTCGGGTGGCGAGCTTCAGGGCCGTCATGTTGTCAGGTGTTGGGTCTCTGCGCCAGTCTCTATCGAGGGCTCGGCAGTTCTTCTTGGAGCTCTTGAGTTCGTCGGTGAACCATGGGGCTTTCTTGCTGCCGGGTCTGCTAGGCGGGGTCCTCAGAGGGGCGAGGTCGTCTGCGCAGTCGCTGATCCACTTCGTGAGGTTGGTGGCCGCTTGGCTGGGGTTCGTTGCGCTGGTGGGCGGGTTCTTGCTCAGGGAGGTTGCGAGCTGGTCGGCTGTGATCTTGTTCCAGCTGCGGCGTGCAACCTGTTGCTGGTGATGGTGGATCGTGGTCCTTCTGAAGCTGAAGTGGACGCAGCTTTGGTCCGTCCAGTGGAGTCCGGGGGCGTGGCTGAAGGAGATGTCCTTGCTGGATGAGAAGATGGCGTCGAGTTTGTGTCCCGCGTAGTGGGTGGGGGTGGTCACCAGTTGCTTGAGTCCGAGGTTTGCGAGATTGTCCAGCAGGGTGGTGGTGTTGCGGTCATTGTTGTTCTCCAGGTGGAAGTTGAGGTCCCCGAGGAGGAGGTAGTCAGCGGAGGCGAGGGCGGGCGGGCTGATGAACTCGGCGATGTCTTCGCTGAATTGTGTGCGTGGTCCTGGGGGTCTGTAGATGAGGGTGCCTCTGAGGGTGGTCTTGGGGTTGATGTGGATCTGGAAGTGCAGGTGCTCGGTGGGTGTGAGGGTGTCGTCAGTGTTGGTCGTGATACGGATGGTGTTCCTGTGGATGATGGCGATGCCTCCTCCGGTCTGGTTGATGCGGTCCCTTCGGATGATCTTGTAGCCGTCTGGGATGGCGATGGCGATGTCGGGCGCTGAGGAGGCGTTCATCCAGGTTTCCGTGAGGAAGGCGACGTCTGGGGCTGCGGTGTCGAGCAGGTTCCAGAGTTCGATGGCGTGTCGGTGGACGGAGCGGGTGTTGAGCAGGATGCACTTCAGGTGGCTGTTGCTCGTCTTGGTCTTGGTTGGTGCTGGTGTAGTGCAGGTCTGGATGCAGGTGAATTTGCAGGCGTTGCAGCAGAAGGGTCCGTGGGTGCATCCCGGGGTGGCTTGGTAGCAGCTCGGGACTCGGCCGGCGTTGAGTGCGTTGAGTTCGGTGGCGTCGTAGGTCCGGCGGGTGACTGCGGGGGCCAGGGGTCCAGGCACTGGGCGCGGTCCAGGCGCGGACGGGCGCAGACGGGCTTATCTTTGGCGCACCTTCGGCGCTCAATCGGTGCTCCCGCTGCGCGCGTCCGCTGCGCGGTCGCTCTGGGGGCGTCATAAGTAAGGAGCCGGGGGGAGGAGCCGCTGGGAGGCGGGAGCAGGGTGTCCAATGGGCCGGAAGGGAAGGAGGGTCAGCAGGGTCAGCGGCGGGAAAGAAGTCACTGGGCGGCGTCGGCGGCGAAAAAGTGCGGGAAGCAGGCAGCAGGAAGCATCAGGCAGGCAGCACTAGCAGGGCAGAGAGGGCGAGGAGCGACCGGCTGTGTGGGGCACAGGCATCACTCACCTCTTTCCTCCTATTCCTTTCGTAATGCCCCAGTGGGACTTGAATCTTGTCTTAAATTACCATATGTGCACTCCTTTCGAGCCACTACATAATTGTCCTCTCAGACTCTTGACTTTAAAAACTGCCTTTCAGGTTGCCATCACCTCTGCTAGCAGGGTGATTGAGCTTCAGGCGCTATCTTCTAAACCTCCTTTAGTCCATTCGGACAAGGTTGTCCTTCGAACTTGGCCTTCTTCCTACCCAAGTGGTTACCTCTTTCCACATAGGACAGACCATCACTTTGCCCACCTTCTTCCAGTCCCCGCATCCTTCCAAGGAGGAGGAAAGACTCCACCCTCTGGATCCAAAACATGCATTATCATTTTATCTGGATCGCCCAAAATAATTCCGGGAGGTCAACCAACTCTTTGTTGGCTAAGTGGGCGCCAAGAATGGTTTGGCCGTGCAAAAACTGACCATCTCTCGATTAGTCGTCCTTTGCATTAAGATTTGTTATTCCTTGGCGAAAAAGGAACTTCTGGCGGTGGCAGCCACTACTGCCCATCAGTGACAACTGTCAGGCTGCCACGTGGATATCACTGCATATGTTCACTAACAATTACTGCCTGAATAGTTCTTAGGCCATTCAGTTCTCCAGGACTTTCTGGTGTGAACTTAGTTCGCAGAACCCCTCCAGGGGTTGGTATTGCTTGGGTATCTACCTAAGGTAAGGAATCTATAACTGATAGGCTCTTTCAGATGAACAAGTTACTTACCTTCGGTAACGATATATCTGTAAACGACATATATTAGCTATAGATTCCTTACCACTCCACCCATCCTCAACGTTCTGCGAACTGACTTCTAGAGTAAGGGACTACCTTTCAGGGCCCTAGTTTTGTGCACCAGGTCAGTGTCTTGCATGGCCCTGCGCTTCTGGTGTTAAATGTCTTGTAAAAGAACTGACGTCAGCGCGCAGAGGCGGCGCCTAAGTAGATACCTCGGCGTCATCCCGGCGATCACTACAATGAACGCGGAGTCAACCGACGCCACCTACCGTCGCGCAGGGGAACTGCTGAGAAAAAATTCTCCGGATCCAGTCTGATGCCTAGGGGTAATTCTAAGGTAAGGAATCTATAACTAAGCTATGTCTCTTACAGATATATCATTACCGAAGGTAAGTAACTTGTTCACCAAGTGCCTTGTCTTACCAGTGCCCTTAAGCATTTGCTGATACTTTTAGCTGACTGATCAGTTCTAGGTACCTTGCACCCTAGCTACTTTAGGTACAGGTTTGAAACTACATATGTCGTCTGTGAGAATAGTTACTATTATTACAATTACTTTTCAAGTTGTCTTTGTGGCTAATGCAAGGGAGAGACTTGAGGGGGGAAAAAAGAGAATAACATTCCTGGACCCCAATGAAGGTGCACTAATGATTGCTACAGACCTGTGTAGCAGGATGTCTCCTGTGCCTCTCTCCACCAACCCCAAAACAGCCTCCCTCTCTGCCATGCCTGGTCATCCCTCCAGTCTGTCCCTTTCAGGAAAAAAATGAGCTCCCACATGTTGCTGCCCCCTTTGTAACAAGGATGCCCCTGGTCCTAATGCTGTTATTTTTCGTAACCCAAGGAAAATAGGCCTCCATGCCCCTTTTGTAAAGTAACAATAGTGATGCAGCGAGCTGTTCAGACCTTTTGGCTCCAATGCGACTGAACCTACTTCCCTAACTTTAGTTGTGGCCAGCCGAAGCTTGATGTCTCCTTTACCTTTTGTTAAAAACATAAGCCCCCGCCTGTCATCTCTCTGAGACCCAAACTAAGATTTCTCCTCTGCTGCAATGTTCCCCTCCAATGGCCATTGCTCCAAGGCCAAAAGCAACATTTACACAGTATGTATGCACTGATTCCTAATGCAAGAAAGGAAGCATTATAAAACAGCCCTAATTGAGGTGTAGGTGGCTTCTCAGCCCTGGATCCCATGCCTCTGCCCCTGCTTTACCAGTGATAGCTACAGCCTTACGAAGCAGGTTGTCTCCCATGCCCACTTCACTGGGCCATCAATCCAAGGACTACGTGTAGGAAACTTGCTCTATATATACTACACCAAAATGAAGTATAGTGTGTATAGAGTGCAGGTGACCCCAGAGGTAGGCAGCGGTTAAAGTTAGATAGAACCTTACTCTCTTTTTGTGGAAGAGTGGTCGAGCAGTAAGGCAATATCAGAGGACAGTGTTAAGCATTTGATGTACACACTCAGTCAGCAAATGAATTCACACACTCAAGGACTAAACTCTAGACCAATTGTTTTTGTATAAAAAATATACTGTTGTTCTATTTTTATAACCAAGCACGCCTGGCACAGATAAGCATTAAATACTTTACAGTAATAAGTTGCTGAATGTAGAACAGTTTGAAATGCAATAGGAATTGTACATTGTATGATTTACAGGGGATGCAGTAGGTTGCAATACTTAGCAAATACAGTACATTGAAATGAATAGACTTTTTTCAGTAAGTTACAGGTAAGTTACTGTTTACATTAGTTTTGTAACTCAGTGCTGGATACCTAGATTCAGCACTGGGACATTTCCTGCAAACAGGTAAGTAAATACGTTTTGGTTATTCGTGGGATTTTTAAAGAAATTTTTTAGATTTCGAAACTCCACACTTGGAAACTTTTTGGAAGAAAATTGTCGATGCTATCCTATGGAGGAAGAACAGGTTAACGGTTCATAGGTAAGTTATTGACTGTGGGAGTTAAGGTTCTGGGGTCAGACTCAGGGGTCCCTCAGGGTCAGTGATGCACTCTGGTTACACCCTCAGCTGCACTAGGGCGACTGGGTGGAGAGTGCTGAGGCCCAATGTTATTCAATGGGGGATAGGGTGCCTCTGGTTGGTGGCTGCTGGAAAGCAGGCCACTGGGTTGTGGGAGCAAAGCTCCTAGGGTTTAGGTCAGGGCAAATGGGGAAACAAAGTAGCACAAAAGGTGCACCTCAGCGGCACTGAGGCGGCCGTGTGTAGAGTGCTGTTTCGACGTGAGGCGCCCTGTTGTTTTCAATGGAGAACCTCCGGTTTGCAAAAGCACTGCAGGCAGGGAGACGAAGGACTTCAGGGTGCAACCACCACTTTGAGAGGTAAGTTGGGAAGTTAGGGGTTGGTTAGGCACCGTCAGTTTGGGTACACAAGGCCGTGTGGCGTCAGGTGCAGGGGTGCCTTTTGGGGTCGGATCTTCTTACCATCTCCTGGTCGCAGTGGGGGGGTGGGTGGGCCTTCTGGATTTCGACTGCAGGCGTCGACTGGAGGCTTGAGGCAGGTCAGGGGTCACCGGATCTAGGGTCAGGATCGCCGGGGTGGCCTCCTCGTGGTGTTTTTCCCCTCGAGCCTGGGCCGGGTTCAGCGGGTGCAGAGTGGGCTGGATTTGCGGTCTCCGGCTGCTGCCAGAGGTTGCACTTGAACAAATCCGGTGTTCGCGGGAGAAGCAGTCTTTAGAAGAGAAGGCAGGCAGGTCCTCTGGGGTTTTTGAGGTTGCTGGCTGCAGGACACACCGGGATTTCGCAGGAGCAGGTTCGAGGGGAGACAGGCCGGTAGGGCTGTGGGCATCGTCCTCTTGTTAGTTGGCTGTTCAGTCCTTCTTCTTTTCTTCTTGTTGTCAGGCTGGATCTGAAGATGCAAGATTCAGGGTGCCCCCTAAATACTAGATTTAGGGGCGTTACAGGTAGGTAAAGGTCAGGGACCAATGGATCCCATCTCTGGGGTGGGTACACCCCCTATCGTGCCACCCTCCAGTGGGAGGGGGGCAGGAGCCTGTCCCTGGTTGGTTGGGTCCCCCAACCTCAAGATGGCAGGGCCTCTGAGTTTTGCTTCACCTCGACTCCCCCACCTGAGGGGTGGAGTTGGCAGAGGTGGGCACACCTCGTTCCCTCACTTGTTTTTCCCGCCGGTTCTCCCGCCCAAAGTGGGGGGTAGAACCAGTGGGGACCAGTTGCTGAAAGCAGCAAATGGTCTGGGGAGGCTCACAAAGGCGGCATGCCTTTGAAGCTTCCCCTTTTGTGAACCCTGCCCATCCTGGGGGAGGTGGCTTGGCACCTCGTCCCAGGATATGCATTGTTTCAGGCCCCAGAGAGCAGCAAGCTCTCGTCCCAGGGGTCCAGAAACATGTCTGGTTGTGGCAGCTGGAAGCAGCCACTCAGCCTGGACACTAGAGGTGGGTTGGTTTTCTCTGAGATGCCCTCTGTGTGCATTTTTCATTAAATCCCACACTGGCATCAGTGTGGGTTTAATGTGCTGAGAAGTTTGATACCAAACTTCTCAGTTTTCAGTGTACCCATTATGGTGCTGTGGAGTTCGTAATGAAAAGCTCCCAGCACCATATACTTTTAATGGCAGCACTGCACTTACAATGTCTAACAATGGACTTAGACACTGAAGGGGTACAGGGCTCAAGCACCTGTACCCTCACCACTGGTGTAGTGCACCCAGCTAGAGGGGTGATTGACCTATGCCAGGGCAGTGGCTTGTAGGCAGGGCACACAGAGTTGTGTGCCAAATCGACTCTTCACTTTGTTTTGCACCACAACACGCAGCCTGTAAAGGCAATGTGTGAGTGTAGTGGTACAGGACCTCTAAGGGTGGCACAATAAGTGATGCAGCCCTTAGAGGCCTTTTCTAGTCACAGTGCCCTGCGTACCTGTGGTACCATTTACCAGGGACTGACCTGATGCCAGAGGTGCCAATTGGTTTAGTTTTGGGGAAAGAACACAGGCCCTGGGAACCTGATTGGCAGGGACCCAGGGCACACCAAGTAAAAGTGCATTGTTAGTCTGGCAAAAAGTGGGGGGGGGGGTTACTGCAACAGAAACCCACATTCTGATGGATACATCTGCCAGTGGATTCCTCACCTTGTGAATATCCCCTGCGCCAGCATTCCACTGAACTTTTCTTCCCCAGCATTCCACGTCGACGTGGGCGACGTCACAATGCATCGGCTCCGCACGCGACTCCGTACGACGTCATCGGAGCCATAAGAAGCCCACGTCGGCGTGATGACGTCAGTTCCCTTTTTTCCGCGCCGTCGACGCGCAACGGTTTTTTCCCAGTGCTCTCTAGATACTTTGTAGTCTAGTGGTGTATTTTTGTTAAAATCGGTATGTCTTTGAAGAGGAAGTCGGGCTTTAAGCCCTGTAGGGAGTGCGGAGGCCTGATGTCCATGACGGATCCGCATCAGAACTGTTTATGGTGTCTTTCCTCTGATCATGACGTGGATGAGTGCGGGTGCTGTAGGAGCATGAATCCTAAAGCGCTGAAGGAGAGGAAGACCAAACTCTTCATGAAGAAGATCGGTGAGGAGAAGAGAGGGAGAAAAAAGGAGAAGTCCAGGCGAGAGTCTTCGACTTCGAGGTCGTCGAAGTCGAAGAAGCACCACAAGAAGAGGAAGCATTCTTCTCGGCGTCGGTCCTCGAAGTCTAAGAGGTCGAGGTCGGCTTCGCCTCGTCGACGTCAGAGCAAGGTCTTGTCTCCTTCGCCTTCTCCTGATAAGTCTTCGAAGTCTCCCTCGCCGAAGCGGACTCCAGCTCGTTCCCCGACGCCATCACCGGCGCCGTCCAAGGCTTCGACTCCGGGTCGGGTGGAATCTGATGTGCATTTGGATGAGCAGGAGCAGGAAGAGTCTGTTCCGGTGCCTGGTGACTCCGCGGCTCCGGTGGAGGATTCTGAGGAGCCGACGCCGGTGACTCCACAGGAGGATACAGGGGCAGTTCCTTATCCCCAATTCCCGGCTCCAGGTACGGATCCTTCGGGATTTCTGAATGCCATGTATGGCATTTTTCAGAGAGCATCCTTCCCATCCGGAGCACCAGCAGGTCCCGTGGGTCCGATGGCGTTTTCTCTGGGAGTGCCGCAGCAATACGCTCAGGCTCCTTTTCTGCCTTTTATGCCGATGGCACCTTCTTGGCAGTTTCTGGCGCCGGTTGGGAATCCGGCTCGACCTCGGATGGATCGTCAATCTTCGGAGCCTTCTCTGACGCCGAAGCCGACTCCATCGACGCCACATCCGGCGCCGCCGACTCCACCTGTGGCGCCTCCGACGCCGGTGCCTTTGGCTCCACCGACGCCGGCTCCCCGGATCCGATCGAGGCGGGAGGCCCAAAGGGTTTTGGAGGAAGAAAGATATCGGGCTGAGGTGGAAGAAGGTGAAGTCGACTCTTCTTCGGATGAGTTTGGAGGTATAGAGGTAGCAAGTGGTTTGGATACCACCCCGGAGTGGGAGCATGCTTCTGCAAGGTCTTCTCCACCACAGGAATTGGCGCCCTACCACGTTGTGATCAAGAAGGCCGCGGAGTTGTTAGATCGGCAGCTGCCCTCTGTGGAGTACAAGTCCAACCTGCTTACAGAGGTGTTGCACTCTCCGACGTCGGCTTCGGAGCCTTTGTTACCTTTCAATGAGGCTCTCTTGGAACCAGTGTTGGAAGTGTGGAAGAAGCCTCTATCAGCACCGGCAGTTTGCAGACAGGTGGCAAGGAGGTACAGGGTTGCGCCAGGAGACCCGGATTTTTTATCCACGCATCCTTCTCCGGAGAGCCTAGTGGTGCAGGCTTCATGTTCTAAACATGCTTCGGGTGCTTTCCCCCAATCTCCTGCTGATAGGGAGTCAAAGAAAGTTGATCAGGCGGCCAAAAAGACATTCTCCTCAGGAAGTATGGCGTTGAAGTCATCAAATGCCACATGCTTGCTGGGGCGTTATGTTCATGCCCTGATGGACTCTATAAAAACTTTGGCCCCTAAGTTACCTGAGGGGGATAAGTCGTCCTTCATGGAGGTTGTGGCGGACACTCAGGCAGCTGCCAGGCAGGTGATCCAGTCTGGGCTGGATACGGCGAATTCGGTGGCGAGGATTATGGGGTCGTCTATTGCCGCAAGGAGACAGGCTTTGCTCCGTTCCTCAGGTTTTTCTGCAGATGTCCAGGCCACGCTGGTAGATCTGCCCTTTGACGGACAAAAGCTGTTTGGGGAGAAGGCAGATTCTGCCCTTCAACGGTTTAAGGACAGTAGGTTGACGGCGAAGTCCTTGGGTCTGCAGGCTCCTGCTAAGAGTTCAACTTTCCGTAAGGCTAGGGGATTCGGAAGATCATCCTTTCGCTCCTTCCGACAGCCACAACAGCAGCAGCAACAACAGCAGCAGAATCCCCTCTATCGCTCCTATAGAGGGAAGCAAAGGGGTCGGAGAGGTTCTTGTCGCAACCCCTCTTCTTCCTCCTCCTCCTCTGCTCCAAATGAGGCTTCAGGGAAGCAGCCCTAGATCCCCTATCCCGGATCATGTAAGACCTGTGGGGGGTCGGGTGTCCTACTTTCTAAGGGGTTGGAAGTCTGTTACAACCGACCTTTGGGTTTTGAACCTCGTAGAGACTGGGTACGCCCTTCCCTTTCAGGAGTTTCCTCCCCCTTACCCTCCTTGCCAAGGTTATTGCTCGGAGGACCACCTGCTTCTCCTGCAGAAAGAAGTTCTAGCCTTGTTTCAGAAGGGCGCAATAGAGGTGGTTCCGGAGCAGGAAAGAGGTCAGGGATGCTACTCCTGGTATTTCCTGATCCCCAAGAAGGACGGCAGATTGCGTCCGATTCTGGACCTCAGAATCTTGAATTTTTACCTGAAACAGGAGAAGTTCAAGATGCTGACCCTTGCGCAGGTTCTTCAAGCGTTGCAGCAAGGAGACTGGATGGTGTCGCTCGACTTGCAGGACGCGTACTTTCATGTCCCAATCCTGAAGTCGCACAGGAAGTATCTCCGTTTTACGGTTGGGTTGCAACATTATCAGTTTGCGGTCCTCCCGTTTGGTCTTACTACCGCACCTCGAGTCTTCACAAAGGTGATGGCAGTGGTGGCTGCTCATCTCAGGAGGTCGGGGATTCCGGTTTTTCCCTACCTGGACGACTGGCTTCTGAAGGCAGAGTCCCCGGAGATGGTGCAGCGTCATCTGCAGGTGACAGCTCAGCTGTTGTTCGACTTGGGTTTTTCGATCAATGTGCCCAAATCTCACCTGGTGCCCTCTCAACGCAACCTGTTTATAGGGGCAGTACTGGACACTACTGTGTGTCGAGCATTCCCTCCTCCTCAAAGGATTCTCGACATTCAGGAAATGGTCCCTTTATTCCACAGTGGAGCGGTTGTTCCAGTTCTGAAGGTCCTTCGCCTGCTCGGTCTGTTCGCTTCCTGCATTCTGTTGGTCAACCATGCACGCTGGCATATGAGGGCGCTCCAGTGGTGCCTCCGCAAGCAGTGGTATCAGCACAACGGGGATCTCGGGGAGTCGATCAAGATCTCCGGAGAAGCTGCAGCGGATCTGTCCTGGTGGAACGTGGAGGGCAATCTGTCTCAAGGAAAGCCCTTCCATCTACCTCCTTCGGTGGCCACAGTGATAACGGATGCCTCCACCCTAGGGTGGGGAGCTCATCTGGGGGATCTGGAGATCAAGGGTCTTTGGTCTCCAGAGGAAAGGTTGCTTCATATCAACCTTCTGGAATTGCGGGCGATTCGTTTGGCACTCAAGGCCTTCCTCCCTTCCCTTCGCGGTCAGTTTGTTCAAGTCCTGACGGACAACACGACCGCGATGTGGTATGTCAACAAGCAGGGAGGAGTGGGGTCGCGTTGTCTCTGCAGAGAGGCTCTGCGTCTCTGGTCCTGGGCTCAGGGCCATCAGATTTGTCTGACGGCAAATCATCTGGCCGGGGTGCTGAACGTACGTGCGGACAGTCTGTCGGCAGTTCTCCGCCGACCACGAGTGGAGGCTCCATCCGGAGGTAGTTCGTCACGTCTTTCGGACGTGGGGAACTCCTCGGGTGGACCTGTTTGCCACCCGCGAGAACGCGCACTGCCTGTCATTCTGCAGTCTCCAGTATCCGATGCAGGGGGCGTTGGGGGACGCGTTTCAGTTGAGTTGGGGCTTGCAACTCCTTTACGCGTTTCCTCCCATACCCTTGATTCCTCGGGTTCTGAGGAAGATTCGCCAAGACCGGGCCCAAGTTATTTTGGTCGCCCCGGATTGGCCAAGAAGGGTGTGGTATACAGATCTTCTCCACCTCTCCTCGTGCCCTCCGCTCCGTCTCCCTCTGAGGGCAGACCTCCTCTCGCAGTCGGAGGGGCAGGTTCTACACCCCCACCTCCAGAGCTTACACCTTCATGCCTGGAGATTGAACGGGGCAACCTGAGCTCCTTCTCTCTCCCACCTGATGTGGTGGATGTTATTTTATCGGCCAGGCGACACTCCACCAAGTCCATATACTCCTACAGGTGGTCTAAGTTTGTGAAGTGGTGTGGAGAGAGATCCATTGACCCTTTAAAGGCTCATCTTTCTGATGTGCTTCAGTTTGCTCTTTCTTTGGCTCAGCAGGGCTGTGCTGTGGCCACGGTCAAGGGCTACCTTTCGGCCTTATCGGCATTTCTGTGCCTTCCTGATCAACCTTCGCTATTTAAATCTCTGGTTGTTCTGAGGTTCATCAAGGGCCTTACAAACATGTTTCCTCCCACTCCATTTGTAATGCCTCAGTGGGACCTTAATCTTGTCTTAACCTTTTTAATGGGGTCCCCATTTGAGCCTCTTCATAGTTGTCCTTTGAGGCTGTTGTCCTTTAAGGTGGTTTTTCTTGTAGCCATAACCTCGGCAAGGAGGGTGAGTGAGCTTCAAGCTCTTAGTTCCAAACCTCCTTTTCTTACCTTACATGCTGAAAGGATGGTTCTCAGGACCAGGGCTGCTTTCCTGCCAAAAGTTGTTACTCCTTTCCATTTGGGGCAGTCTATTACCCTCCCTGTTTTTTATCCACCCCCTCATCCTTCCAAAGAAGAGGAAAGACACCATCGCCTTGACCCGAAGAGGGCTATGAGTTTTTATTTGGACAGGACCAAGGACTTTCGTATTGATGACCAGCTTTTTATTGGCTACGTTGGTCGTTCTAAAGGTAAAGCGGTGCACAAGCGCACGCTGTCAAGATGGATTATACTGACCATCAAGATCTGCTACGCCCTGGCTGGTAAGACTCCTCCTGAGGGTATTCGTGCTCACTCTACTAGAGCTAAGTCTTCAACATCTGCTCTGGCCCGGGGTGTTCCTGTGGCAGATATTTGTAAGGCCGCGACTTGGGCCTCCCTCCATACTTTCGCAAAGCATTATTGCTTGGACTCTGAGATGAGGAGGGAGGGCCACTTCGCGCGCACTGTCTTGCAAGACTTTCTGGTATAGAAAGGTGGACACCCTCCTCCGGGAGTGGGGACTGCTGTGGGAATCTATTCACAAGGTGAGGAATCCACTGGCAGATGTATCCATCAGAAGAACAAGTTACTTACCTTCGGTAACGCTTTTTCTGGTGGATACAGTATCTGCCTGTGGATTCCTCACTGACCCACCCGCCTCCCCGTTGTCCGCCTTTGTATACCATAGAATAGGTCTTGTTTGAAATGTTTGTATATTCTCTTGTACATTTGTAGGAAGTGCTTGTTTGGTTAGCATTCCTTTGTTTTTGTATGCTATGTATATGTATTAGTATGCTATATACTGTGTATACTTGGAGTTGTCGTTGGTTCACCTGTTCGCCTCGAAGGCACGGAAAAAATGGGTGGAACTGACGTCATCACGCCGACGTGGGCTTCTTATGGCTCCGATGACGTCGTACGGAGTCGCGTGCGGAGCCGATGCATTGTGACGTCGCCCACGTCGACGTGGAATGCTGGGGAAGAAAAGTTCCGTGGAATGCTGGCGCAGGGGATATTCACAAGGTGAGGAATCCACAGGCAGATACTGTATCCACCAGAAAAAGCGTTACCGAAGGTAAGTAACTTGTTCTTCCTACACTAAGGCAGAAATCAGACCTTTTGTCCCTTTGTGTTATGTTATAAAAAACGTGTAAAGCGCGCGTACACCAAGAGGTTTCATGGTGCTACTCTAGGACTGGCCAAAACCGGGGGAAATATATTATTTGTGTGCCTGCACAAACAGCCATGTTTTGAGCAACTTTTTCAACCTTAGTAGTTCCGTGCATGACCGAATGTCTAGGGAAAGCGAGTTCCACAGTAGTAGGGCAAAATATGCGAATTGGCAGCCTCCCTGACATTTCCGTTTAAAGGCAAGAATAGTTAGTAACTGGAGATGCTTTGAACTGAGGTTACGGGAGGGAATATACCTAGATAACAGGTTATTAATGAATTTGGGCTCTGGCTGTGTAAATATTTAAAGACTAGACATCCTGTCTTAAAGGCAGTCTGTTGAGAGATGGGAAGCCAGTGTAGTTTTTTTTAGAAGAGTTTCAGCAGAATGCCATCTGGATTGCTGGTGGAACAGTCTCACTGCCTGGTTCTGCACCGTCCGGAGCCGCTTGGTCAAGAAGAGTGGCATCCCCAGGTAGATTGAGTTGGCGTAGTCCAGGTGTGATAGCACCATAACTATCACAACCTGTATCAGCGCTGCATGAGTGAGCAGGCGGCTGATCTTTCGTAACTGAAAGAAGCAGGTTGATACCACTGCGCCTACCTGGGTTTTTAATGATAAATCGTTATCTATAAAAATCCCAAGGCTTTTTACAGAGGTGGAGGGCTCAGGGAGAGAGCAGAGTTCTGCTGGCCAATAGTGTGGGCCCCAGAAAATCTGACTCCTCCCTGTTAGAACCAGTTCAGTCTTGCCTGGGTTGAGTTTCAAATGATTTTGATCCATCCAGTGGCGAATGTGAAGCATCGTTGCTTGGAAGTCGATAACTGAATTCGGCGAGTTATCTATAGTGAATGTTAGCTGTAGGTCGTCGGCGTAGTTGAATGTAGTCATATTCCTTTCCTTGAAAGACTGAATCAGAGGGAGAAGGTAAAGATTAAACAGATGGGGGGATAATGAGGAGCCCTGTGGGACCCCACATGTTGTAGTTAACTTGGGTGCTGTAAATGTGGCCAAGCATACTGCTTGAGTACGACCCTCGAGAAAGGATTCAATCCAGCTGAGAGTCCCTCAGTATACTGTGGTCTACCATGTCAAATGCGGCAGATAGATCCAGCAGCACCAGGGCCTGTGGAATACCTATATTCACTTTCTCACGCAGATTGTCCAGGACTGCCAGTATTACTGACTCCGTAGAATGAGTGGGGCGAAATCCGGCCTGATGAGGGTCTAGGTAGCCGGAATGTTCCATAAAATTGGACAGACACTTTGCCACGTGGGCTTCCAAAACTTTGGCTAAGTAAGGGAGCAGGGAGATCGGGCGGTAATATGACGAATTTAGTGGGTCTGCTCCAGGTTTTTTTAGGAGAGGGACCACGATAGCACCTTTGAATACTTAAGGGATGCGACTCTGCGAAAGCGACTCATTCAAAAGGGTCATAGCAGAATTTGGCAGGGCAGAGAAAGTTTCTTTTAGAATGTGTGGTGGGCAGCAATCCATGGGGGAACCAGATTTTACTTTGGACAATAAGTCCAAAAAAGCTTGAGTGCCAATGGCCAGAAAGTGATCCAGCGTAAAAGTGGTTGTAGGTATTACAGAGGATGACTCATTGGAGTTAGAGATTGGAATGCTAGCTTTGAACGTAGAAATTTTATCCAGAAAAAAAGTTATTCAGAGAGTCACAAAGATCCTGGGTGGGGATAGATTTGGGTGAGACTCTATCTGCATTAGATAACTCATTCACGATTGAGAAGATTTCCTTCGATTTATTACAGGAATTTAAGATTCTAGTGGTGAAATGGGAGGCTTTTGCTGCACTTATGGCTTTTTTATATTCTTTCTGTGCCTCTGAGTAATGGAGCTTATCTTCAAGGGAATAGTTTAGTCTCCATCTCCTTTCTTTTTGGCGGAGTGCTAGTTTCTGTTCTCTTAGTTCTGTAGAGAACCATTTATGTGCATCGGAGCGACGGTCTTGTTATAGTTTTCTTGAGCGGGGCATACGTGTCACTGGCTGCTAAAAGCCATGCAGAGATGTTTGCTTCATAGAGATCAACATCCGGATCAGAAGTCGGGGTTGAGCTAGCTAATGAGTTCAGAAATTCCTGTTTATTAAGGGTGCCCCATTTCCTAATCATGCACCCCACGACCAAGGGAGTCTTACTGCTGATAGGCACTGTCACCGAAAATTTTTATAAGGTGATGGTCTGACCATAAGCATGGCAAGATCGTAGGACCCCAGACACTGTAAGGTTAGTAGTTCAAACTTGGTCCAGTGTGTGACCTTTAATATGTGTAGCTGAGGATAGATGCTGGGTAAAATTGAGGTTAGTTAATAAATCAGTCAATTCCTCCGAATGAGGTCCACCAAGTGGGTCGTTAGACCAGTAGTTTAGGTCACCAATTAACACTATGTTTGTGTAGTTTGTTAGAATATTAGCCATTTGTTTACTCAATAATAGGGGGAACAGAGGCATGTGCTGGGGGGGGCCTATAGATCAAAACACAGATCAGCGGGGCTGATTTGGATTCCAGCTTAATGACCATATTCTCCATTGCCGCAAGATTCAGAAAAGAGATTGTAGTGAATTTATGGTCACAGTGAATGATTGCTGCTACTCCACCACCCATCTTACCAGGTGGGCGATCCACGTGGAGGATGTAATAATAGTTGGGCAGTGCAGCCAAGATGTCTGGAGTGGAATCGGGAGTCAGCCAAGTTTCTGTTACTAGAGAAATGTCAGGTTTATCTGATGCTAGAAGCATAAAAACATCCAGCTGATGTTTAAGGAACGTGTATTTAAATAGTATACACATAATGCCGTGTTCTTAGGTAGAGTAATCTCCGCTGAGTATGAGAGATGTGATCGAAGATTTCTGGAAAAACTTTGTGTCTGACGGATCTTGTTCAGACTCAGACGCGTATCGGTGACCGAGTTTAGTGGGAGCAAAGCCAGGTGAAGTTCCCTGAGTTTTTCCAAAGAATAAGTAAGGATTTGGGCATGGTTCCTGGGCCCGTCATGGCGCAGACGGGCTTGCCTTTGGCGCGCCGCCGGCACGTCCGCTGCGCTCCTGCTCCATAGTGGATTTAAATGCCGGTTCCCCGCCTATGGCTCCTCCCCCGCCTTTCGTGATTGGCTGAGCCGAGGGGTATGCACCGGAGACCGCTAGGGAGCCAGCGCCATCAGCAGAGTACAACGTTGGTATTTTAGATAGGTTTAGCTAAAGTGCATCAGATTCGGATTCAAACAATTTTTAAAACTGAAGGGCAACACGTCAGTTTTAAATACAATCATTTACAACATAGTGCAAACACGATTAAAATGTCCCTCCGTAAAGGAAAAAGGGCCTAATCCTAGCAAGAAATATGAGCTTCCACGCCCCATTTAGGTAGTAAGACAGCAAATTGGGGTACAGTTACATCACTGCACCTATTGCACTAATGGCAGTGAAGGTCTTCGTGTTTTTTTTTTTTGTTTCTTAAAGCCGTGTATCCTGCTAATTTTTCTGGGGCTTCTCTCCGATGAAGCTGTCTCTCCCCATTTGTAAACAAACAAAATAGCCATCAAATAGCACCATTGTCTCTGGCCCATTTCTTTGATGCTATCCATGGATCTTGCTTCTTACCTGTTTTTCCTGGGCCATTACTATGAGTTCCCTGGGTTCTCGACGATCAAAGCTCTGCATCTAAATGCAACCCTGCTGATCTTTTCCTTGCTGCCGCCTCGACTCACCTCAAAATACATTTGCATTTAAAAAAAGAAGACAGTCTGGAAGTACGCCAAATAAACAAGGTCACGTCTCCAGGCAATTTTTATTTCCACGTTTTTCATCCCAAGTTTGCACCCCTCTGGGAATACAGCCCCAGACCCACAGGGAGCAGTGCCAGCCAGTTTGAAAACCCTGATCTAGGCCATTGTATGCTCTTTGAAACCATGTTGAAAAAGCTTTTGGTCATAGGCCACAATGGGAACTTAAGTATTCCCTACATACACAATACAAATCTACCACCTAAGGAATACTCTACCTTATGAACAATCACAATGTTATCTCTGACTGTGCTCACTGCTCAGTTCTCCTTTACCCTCTAGCTACATTTGTGCCTCAAAAATACCAATACATATATACATCCTGTCAACAGCTGATGCAGGGAAGTTTATTTGACCTTGATGTGGTCTGTACAAGGTAGGGGTGATACTGCCCACTAGCCACTTGACTCCACACTATAACTAAACGTGTTAAGAGCTAATTGTGTTAAAGGGAGATGTGGCCTCTTCCAGTAACCTGTTTGAATGTTGCCTCATTAGAAAGTATTTTGTAGTGTGTAGCTAGAAATTCCTTTTATATTTATAATCCAGTCAATGAACTCATGTTCTCTTCTCTGAAATGTTTGCTCTTAGATTTTCCAGATATTCCATATTCTGACTGGTGTGGCTTGCCAATCCGTAATCACTTAGAAGTGGTTTCTCAGTCTTCAAAGTTTTCTGGAGTTTCCGGATGTAGCGATGCAGTATCCCAGGGGTCAGCAAGTAGCACCAAGAGTACAGAGCTCGTACTAGGTAAATTCTCAGGTATTAGTGGTGGCGGGAATTATTTACTTGAAGTAGTCGTATTCTAGTTATAGTGCACATGATTTTGTACCTATTCACTGTGGACAAAAACATTTCCAGTGTGTTATTCCTACCACAAGTTTTTCTCTTTTTAGAGTGCAAGTATACTTCTTATGACTTATACTTCTGTGACTTTTTACTCCAACAAAATACATCACTGTACCATTGTAATTCACAGGAAGTGATGATGCAGAGGGTGTAGTTGGCGATGCCTACTTGTACACACACATTTCTTCTCGGTGTCATCCTGTTACTAGAGTTCATGGACATGTCAGATATTTTTAGACCACTTAGTTCCTATGGTTTTGTTTACTGAGCTCTGCATTAAGACCATTTTACCTATAATGAGCTGATATAACATTTATATATCACGATGACTCATAGGCTGTGCAAGTAAAGCTTCTGTGGATCAATAACATCCTATTATTTTTTCTGATCGTGTTGCAATTGCTATACATTCGTTTGTTACTCCTGGTTGTGGGTTTCTACAGTAGTCCCTCTTTATCCCACTATTTTTAGAATTAATCCGGCTCCTTTTCTTCATAGAATCTATGCAACATTTGATTTCATTCTATGGTCTGTTCCTTACTGAAATGCCAGAGACTTCAAATTATGGAATTAGAGTTTAGCTCCTTTTCCTAGTCTGTGACGTACACTTAGTAGAAGAGTTGGTTGAAGGTGCTAATTAAAATAGAAGCTTTTCTGAGGATATTTCTAACTATAGATTTGTCACCTTTAGAATATCCCCAGGCACCAGACTGGGCCCAGAAGATTTTAACAGCAATGCTCCTGCTTGCTGGTAGGCAGCGCCATGCAGCTTCCATGATTCTGGTGTTTCAGTCCTGGGTCTCCGTGAAAATAGCTCTGAGGCTTCTGGGCCTCTTGGTATCCTGCATCTTACTTATCAACTATGCCAGATGGTATATGCGAATTCTGTAGTGGAACCTGAAGTCTCAGGAGGCCCAGCACCAGGAGAACCTTACAAATTCTATCCAGGTTTTTGAGAAGACAGCAAAAGAGCTGCATTGGTGGCTTAACCTCAACTGTATCGAGAGCAAATGCCTCTCCCTGCCCTGCCCAGAGCTACCATTGATGACAGGTCCGTCACTGCTAGGGAGATCATCTGGGAGAGGTGGCGATCAGAGGTCTTTTGTCTCAGGCGGACACTCATCTCCACATCAGTCTGTTGAAGTTGCAGGCCCATTCACCTGGCACTAAAAGCCTTCCTAACATCCATCAAAGGGAGGCTGGTTCTGATTCCCATGGACAGCCCCACCACCCTATAATACTTCAAAAAGCAGGGCAGGGGGGATTCCTGGGTCCTGTGCTAGGAGGCGCTTCGTATCCGAAACTTACTTTAGCGCCAGCACATCTCCTGGTCGTGAATCACATTGCAGACTCTTTGAACACAGGGGCAGAGGAACTCAGCTGGTGTTTCCTGGCAGATCATAAATGACAGTTATACGTAGAGGTGGCACAGGGCATCTTTTAAGACAGATTACTGTGTACATCTTTTTGCTATCTTCAGGAGTGTGCAATGTGAAGACCTATGTGCGCTGGAGTTTTCACAGGGCTTACTCTCCTGAAACGCATTTCAAGTGGGTCGCAGGACTCTGTAGGCGTTTCCACCGCAGCATCTCCTACCCCAAGCTCTGAAGATGATTAGCAACAACTGGGCCCAAGTCGTTTTAGTGACTCCAGATTTGGTAAGATGAGGGTGGTGCCTGAAACTTCTGGGCATGAGCTTCTGTCCTCTGATCAGTGTATTTTTATTACCTCTACTTCCTCATGACCTCATATTTATGTGCTTAGATTTATACACTCAACATTGTCAACTCTAGGAGAACTTTGCCGTGGCGGCCGCTCTATTAGGGCATTGGAGCGCAGCCTCACTGCTTTCTTGCAGTGCGAGAAGCAGAAAATAAAATGGTATTTAAAATGCTATTTTATATTCTGGTTCTCGTGCTGCGAGAAAGCAGACGGCAGGGGTATGCCTGGCTGGGGGAGGAGGGAGCATATGCCTGGTTGGGGTGGGTGGGTCAGGAGGAGTGGCTTGCACCCCTCTGAGTGCCCGGACTGCTTGGTCGGCCCTGGAGCTGACCAAAGCAGTCACGCACACTCTACATTTTCTTTGTGTAGGCTGGATGCAGCCTGCATAGAGAAAATGGCCTCCCTACTGAGCGCCGTCCGGGACTCTGCACCAATTACAATGCTGCCTTTGCAACGTTGTGATTGGCTTACTGGAGGAGAGGGAGCTGCAACCAGTGTTGCCAGATTGGGCTATTTCCCGCACAGTTGGGCGACATTTTTCACAATTGTGCGGGAAAAACCCATACCTGGTGGGGGGCTACTTTTTGGGCTGTATTCAGGCAAGTGTTCACAAATTACTGGCTGTGGGCGGCGCCAACCACGATGACTCCGTGGCGTGAAGTTCCAGTGGCAAATGAGCGCGCAGCTCGCGCTAACATCAGTGCAGCAGTGCTACTCATTGGAGGAGGGCCGACCGACACGTCACGTGGTTGGCACTCAGGCGCTCGCAGCAGGCCGCAGCAGGCAGACTTGCTCCGTACCTCGACCTCTCTGTGGTCTGGTGCCCTGTCCAGCAGTCACCTCACCCGTCGTCCAGTACACTGTACTGCACCCTCGCCGGGACCGTCAGACAGTCACTCAGGATCATAGCCTAGGCTATACCTGCTGCCTGCTCTGCTGCGCAGTCCACCTTGACGGACCTAGCCCCTGGGGACTAAACAAGTTGGTGAGTCCCGCTCTGAGTGCCCCCCACTCCCCCACCGGGTGAGGCTTGCTTGACGGACACTTGTGGCGCACAGAATGCCGAGCACAAGGGCACGGAGGGCAGCAATAACTAACGCCATCCTCCATGGCGGGGCCAAGGGCCTCAGCTTCAAAAGGAACAGCGAGTACTTCAGAAAGGTAAGGGAGTGCCACAGAGGAGGGGTTGGACAGGTGTAGGTGTGCACAGGTGCCCTGGGGGAGAGAAAGGGAGAGGCCAGGCTCTTTCAATCCATTTAGATCCAGCTTGTCCAGTAGCCCCGTATATCTACATAGTAATCTTTGTAGGACACCCTGTCGAAATAGGTGTTCAAGGCATATGAGCTGCAGATTACACACTATGCATAGATCGCCATCTGGTGTTGGGCCCCGATGTTTGCACTTGTTTTTGTCTTGGAAAGTCTTTGGAAGTCATGAGGTAGGTGACTCCTCCCTTGGATCATAGTGCGCATGGGCATCTGCTCCATCCTCAGATTGTTTTTTTCCGCCATCTGGCTCGGATGTGTTTATCGCGCTCCAGTTCGGAACCGTTAACTGTTTTCTCTTTCGACGCGCAATCCTTCCCTTCTCGACGGTATGGTCTCGAACGCGTTTTCCCAATCCACGCGATTCTTAACAACTTCGAAGTCTTCGATTCCGGTCGTCGACGATGGCCTTGGGCCTACCCGGGCCTCATCTTCTGGCTCATGGAAAGGACGCCATTCAAAAAGTGTCCTCGATGTGGGTCTAAGTTTCCCCACACCGACCTGCATGAGGTGTGCAACCTCTGCCTCTTACCGTAGCACAAGGCCAGAGACTGTCCAGCTTGCACCTCCTTCCGCTCCAAGAAGACGATCCGGGACCGATGAGCTAGAAGAACAATGGCTCGCTCATCCTCTTCGATCCCCGACGACATCTTCCAAGAAGGCGTCGATGTGGCCTCATCAGCGCCTATGAAGCAGACGACTCCGACGCCGAAGACATCACTCCAGCTCAGAGGGCCGTGAGTACAGACGTCGACCCTGACCCCAACCCCCACTCAACACTATCAAAGAAGGCTTCGGTCCCACCTTCACCTTTGGGCCCAGGTGCACACCGAGAGACTGCTTCCCATGCCCCGTTTTCGGGCCCAGTAAAGATGCCTGCTAAGCCTTCATGTGACTCGGGCTCGAGTCAGCCTACCCTCAATGCCGAAAAACATACACAGGCACCGAAAAAGAAGTCGTCCTTTTCCTCATCCACGCCGACTGCTGCTTTGACATCTAAGCACTCGGCATCAAAGACTAGCACGGGTTCCTCGACACCGACAACACACTCGGAGCCGACCAAAAAACGGCCACCAAAGGGCCCCGACTTCCATTCTTCGAAGCCGATGACCTCGGAACCGAAAAAACAACAGGTTCCATCAGACAGAGACACTGCAAAACTGCATGGTTCCAAACCCAGAACCGCTACCGAGTCGGTGCCGAAAAAGCCTACGGCACCAAAGCCGTCTGCTCCAAAGGATCTGCCTCCCACAGAAGAACTGTTTCGCCCAGATCCTACCCAAAAAAACTCTTGTGAAGGATCCTAAGACTGGTCACTTAATGCTTAGCATCAAGAAGAGACCCCTAGATACGCCTGTACCGGCTCCACCACCGAAAAAGAGAGACTTTGCTACCTCTCCATTAAGGATCCCTTCTCCTCTTCCTCCTCCTCCTCCTCCTCCCCCACCACACTGCTCTCCTACACCATCACCTACTCCAGTAGATTATGATGATAACACCTCAGATGATGCAGGGGGAAGTGCGGACGATCAACCCCTAGGGGTACCTACCCCTACTGGCTCCCCATACCCCTGGGATGATTACAGTGTCCCAGGCGTCCCTTACACCCAACAAGACGACATCTATCCCTCCAGGCCTTCCCCTCCAGGGGACAATATTGGCTTCAACCAGCTCCTCGATAGAGCTGCCCAGTACCACGGGGTGGCCCTTCATACAGACCCTGTGGAGGAAGATTTTCTCATGGACACTTTTGACACCACACAAAGGTCCACCTCAATTTTACCCATGCTTAAAGGGGTCATTAAGCATGCACCAGAGGTCTTTAAAGACCCGGTTAGGGCTTGAGCCATCAACCTGAGAATAGAGAAAAAATATAAGGCTGCCCCTACTGATCCAGCCTACATTAAAGGCCCCGCACCTCTAGACTCCCTCGTAGTCTCCAACGCGAGGAAGAGAGCCAATTCACAAACATCAGGTGACGCGCCACCACCAGTTAAGGAATCTAAACTCCTGGACGTCTCTGGCAAACGCACAGCGTCACAGGCAGCAAACATATGGCGCATCGCCAATACCCAAGCGCTGTTAGCTAGGTATGACAGGGCACATTATGATGAGCTTGAGTCCATAATGCAACACCTCCCACACGGGTATAAAAACAGGGCCAATGAACTCATACAGGAAGGTAAAACCATCACTAACACATCCATCCGTTGTGCCTTAGATGTCGCAGAAACACCAGTGTCCTTCTGCGTAGGCATGCCTGGTTACGCATCTCAGGTTTTAAACCTGAAGTCCAGAGTTCCAATCTCAATCAGCCATTCGATGAGCAACATTATTTGGCCCTAATGTGGACGTATCACTTGAAAAAATGAAAAAAGATACCGACACAGCCAAATCTATGAGAGCCTAGCAGTCGCAAGCTCCCAGACGTTCCTTTCGTCACTCATCCTTCAGAAGCACCCACAGAGAGACCATTCCACTCGGGGGGAGACTCCACCAATTCCTCCCTGCCTGGGCAAACATCACTTCAGACTGGTGGGTGCAACAGATAATTCAATCAGGCTACTGTCTCGAACTAATATCTACCCCCCCCCCCAAACATACCACCCAATCAGCGTCCAATGTCAAAAGAACATCTGTTACTGCTAAAACAGGAGGTAATCTCCCTCCTACAAAAAAGTGCAATAGAACCAGTTCCCCTGCACCAACAAAACAAAGGAGTTTACTCCCTCTGTTTTCTCATACCAAAAAAGGACGGCTCTCTAAGGCCTATCCTAGACCTCAGACCCCTAAACCTATACATACACTTAGACCATTTCCACATGGTCACACTCCAGCAGGTCCTTCCTCTGCTCTCACAGGGCGACTTCCTTGCTACCCTAGACCTCTAGGACGCCTATTTGCACATTCCCATTCACAACGCTCACAGGAAATATCTCAGATTCGTAGTGGACGGTCAGCACTATCAATTCAAAGTACTCCCATTCGGAGTCACCACAGCACCAAGAGTGTTTACCAAGTGCCTAGCGGTAGTGGCAGCACACCTAAGAAGACAGCATATCCACGTCTTCCCATATCTAGACGACTGGCTCATAAAAGCCAGCTCATACAATCCGTGTGTACAACACACTCACGCCACTATTCAACAACTTCACGACCTGGGGTTCACAGTAAACCACGCCAAGTCTCAGCTGCAACCGTCCCACACGCAACAATACCTTGGTGCCACAATAGACACCTCAAAGGCGCTAGCCTATCCCAGCCCCGCCAGGATAGCAAGTATACAGGCTCTTCTCACCAAATTCCAACCGCAACACTCTCTTCCAGCGCGAGTGTTCATGCAACTCATAGAGATGATGGCCTCTTGCATATTCATAGTGCCTCATGCAAGACTTCAGATGCGTCCTCTCCAAGAGTGCTTAGCACGCCAATGGAACCAGGCTCAAGGTCAGCTAACAGATATGGTGCTGGTAGATGGTCGTACCCATCGCTCTCTGCAGTGGTGGAACACCAAGAACCTTTCCAAAGGGCGACCGTTCCTAGAGCCGATTCCTCAAGTAGTTATGATGGCGGACGCATCGCTCTCCGGCTGGGGAGCTCACCTACTACATCACACCATGCAGGGCAGGTGGACACCTCAACAAACGTTACTCCACATCAACCACCTGGAGTTACTAGCCATATTCCTAGCCTTAAAAGCTTTTCAAAAACACATATCAGGCAAGACTGTCTTAGTCCGCACAGACAATATGACAGCCATGTATTATATACAAAAACAAGGCGGAACACACTCTCTGCAGCTCTCTCAGCTGGCACAGAACATATGGAGGTGGGCTATACCTCAGAACATTTTTCTCCTAGCCCAACATGTCCCAGGAGTCCAAAACCCCATAGCCAATCTGTTGAGCCGTCAAACACAACAGATCCACGAGTGGGAACTTCATCCGCAAGTTCTTCAACCGTTTTTTCAAATATAGGGGCAACCACAGATAGACCTCTTTGCCACCCAAGAAAACACCAAATGCCCAAGCATCGCTGCCAGATATCCTCACCCATTGTCCAAAGGCAATGCGATATGGATGAACTGGTCAGGCAGATTTGCGTACGCTTTTCCGCCTCTCCCACTCATTCCACTAGTCGTGCGCAAACTACAGCAACACTCCTTAACGCTCATCTTAGTTGCTCCAACTTGGGCCAGACAACCATGGTACACCACATTGCTGGAACTCTCCGTAGTTCGGCACCAAAAATGACACCTCTCTCCACGCCTCTTAGCCCAGAACCATGGGGAGATCCAACACCCAGACCCAGCTTATCTCAACCTAGCGATCTGGCTCCTGAAGTCCTAGAATTCGATTACCTTAACCTTCCTCCTGACAGTATGAACGTCATTAAAGAAGCTAGACAGCCTACCACTAGAGCATGCTATGCAGCCAAGTGGAAACGATTTGTAATATACTGTCATAACAACACCGATCCCCTAGACGTGTCTATCCAACACATCATAGGCTACTTACTACACCTCCAAAGATGCAACATAGCCTACACGTCTATTAGACTGCATCTTGCTGCCATAGCAGCATATCTACAAAATAGACAACATCTATCACTTTTCAACCTACCTGCCATAAAGGCCTTTATGGAAGTACTCAAAAGAATAATTCCCCCCAGAGTACCACCTTCCCCGTGTGGAATTTAAACATTGTTCTCACAAGACTAATCGTGCCTCCATTTGAACCTCTACATAAATGTGAGCTACAATTCTTAACATGGATAACTGCTTTTTCCTAGTAGCTCCTACTTCTCTACGAAGAGTAAGCGAACTACAAGCACTAACCATTCAGGAACCATTTCTGCAGATGCATCATAATAAGGTTGTTCTCCGAACTATCCCTAAAGTCCTTTCTCCCTTCCACCTCAATCAATCTGTAGTGCTGCCTGAATTCTTCTCGCAGCCACAAACAGTCTCAGAAAGAGCTCTTCACACCTTAGATGTCAAAAGAGCACTGCTATACTACATAGAGCGAACGCAACCTTTTTGTAAGACCAAACAACTATTTGTGTCTTTCTCACCACCACACAAAGGCAACCCCATATCACAATCTGGGATAGCTAAGTGGATTGTCAAATGCATACAAATTTGCTACCACAAAGCAAAACGCACATTATCTGTTCCTCCTAAAGCCCACTCTACACGAAAGATAGGGGCTTCAATGGCATTTTTAGGGAACATTCCCTTAGAAGATATCTGCAGAGCAGCTACATGGTCTACACCGCACACATTCACAAAACACTATTCTGTAGATGTGCAAACTAAACAGGCTAGTGTGGGCCAAGCTGTACTCAAAACACTATTTCAAACTGCTGCAACAGATACTGGTGGTCGCCGCTAGGAGGGGATACTGCTATACAATCTATGCATAGTCTGTAATCTGCAGCTCATATGCCTCGAACGGAATATGCTACCAGTATGCATCTGTTCTTGGCATGTAGAGCTGCAGATCTACACACGCCCCCCCCTTCCTCCCTGGCTACCTTTATCTGTTCCAGTATTATCTTATTTAGATACAGCATATATGGGCATCTTTCCTGTTTCTTACAAAACTCCATCATTTCCCTGCTGGCGAAAAACAATCTGAGGATGGAGCCGATGCCCATGCGCACTATGATTCAAGGGAGGAGTCACCTACCTCGTGACTTCCAAAGACTTTCCAAGACAAAAACAAGTGCAAACATCCAGGCCCAACACCAGATGGCGATCTATGCATAGTGTGTAGATCTGCAGCTCTACATGCCAAGAACAGATGCATATTGGTAAGTAGCATATTCCTTTCTTTTTTCATTTATTGTGATGTCAAAAAGCATACAAATATATTGTATTTAATCCACATACGGACAATAAACAATGCTGCTTTTTTGTAAAATCCACTTTAGGAGAACACCTCCAATAGATTTATTGTCTAATTTATCATACCGTACGCGGATTGATATGATTGAGGTGGGGTCCATGCAAGCACTTTTGCTACCCTTTGCAACTCCACATTCTGCAAACAGCACTCTCTAATAGCTTGCAGGATTTAATACTTCTGTCAATGCTTGTTACTTTTAGCTGCAAGAACTTACCCTGAGCCATTAATTCACGGAGTCATCTGCCAGGCTAGAGATCTTCCTCAGGCAGATGAGACAAAGGTGTGAACAGAATCACTTAGAATCTCGAGAGGAAAAAAAATGATAAATAAGCAGTGTAATATAATGTATTTTTTGGTCTGTTGAGCGCCGACCACTTCTGATGTCAGTTTGCATTCCAACGTCGATTTAGTGCAAGACAATTGTGTATGGAATCTATTCATACCCGTTTTGTGACCCGCACCTTATGTTAATTAGGACAGTGTACGATATATCGTGATTTTTGCGTGATAAATTATTCCCTACTGTACCTTATAAGTTTAAGGATATTGCATATTACAAATACGTTTATTACCAAATAAAATAACGAGGCCAAAGGTCAAATCCCTTTATAAGGGCACAGAACTCCGTGGTCACTTGCAATATTTAAGTTACACGAGGGAGTATTTTATTCCCTAAGCAAAATCGTCAGCCTACCCCCTTGCTTCGACCTCTTTCTGATGAAGAAATAATTCTGGTTGCAAATAATGTAAAGCTAATGAGAAATAAAATCTCTAAAGTGAAAATAGCGTCTGTCTGCAGTTTTTAATTGTGAACAAACACGCTTATGGATGAATGTATGTGAACAAACACACGTATGGATGAATGTAGGAATTAAATACTGCTATTTAAATTGTGTGTAAATACTGGAACATGCCAACACATCAGAGATTCTGACACATCTGACAGGTGCCCATTTAACTTCCTCTCACTATTTGTATGTTGAATAGAATCTATATTTTTCCTTTAAATTGTTTCTGATGACTATTTCTGCATAATTTGAGACTTGCTTCTTTGGGCTGAAACTGGTCTGCGTTGTGCTGGATTTGGATTTATACTTGAGCGGCTTTGGGCTTGGGATGGGTCTCAAAATCTGGCAACACTGGCTGCTGCATGCCTGTCCCTCAGAACCCGGGACCCAGACCCAGGAGCAGAGGCGACGGGGACCCTGTCAGGGAGTAGTTTTCTTTTTATTTCACCCCCACCCGCCGCATATGCGAGCCGCGACTGGATGTGTGCGCATTATAAATAAAATAATATGAATGAGTGACACTTGGAACTTTTCGGGGATTTAGGAGGACTTGCGATTTTGGGATTATAGACTATTATTGCCCAAATCCTCCAATGTTAAATGAAACATAGTGACTCACTTTGAAAGCGCTATATATATGCTCAGGGTTGCACCTCAACCTCGGAAGGCGATAGGACCTTTTGTTGTGGCGCCTCTTCTGTGTGTCTCTTTGCTCGCTGAAAGCGATGTCTCTGATTGGACAACGACCCCTGTTGAGCGACATTAACCCACGATAAGAGTACGCCATGATCGTGCGATGTCACTGCCCTTTGAAGAAACATAGACGCAATAAGACGACTTGTCCCCCAGTACTAAGGTACCGAGGTCCGCCACTGGAAGGCAACGGGCATTAACCAGGTAAATGCCGAGCAGCCACTAATCGCCTCTTTACACGTGGAATGGCAGAACATTACCCAAATGCATACGTAAGAAGCGTTACCGCTTCCCACAGTTTGGCAACAGAGCTCCGGACGTGCTGGGGGGATTCTGCCGTGGCTGGTTGTGTAACACCAACTGCACTGCTTGAGCCTCGCTGTGTTCCACGCACCCAGTGACGTCTGGCTTCTCTCCACAGAATTTACTATTCTTCCAGGTCACTGGTTCTGCCCAAGGCTTCCTCGCAGGCGGTGGTGTCAAGGTGTGAAACACGGGTTTTGTGTTAATGCAACCATTCGAAGTTGAATTCAGGCATTAGTGTTCCTTGATTAAACGTGTGCTGCAGACTTCGAATCACCATTTCATTTTCCCACTTCAGCTGGTGTAATTCGTAATAATGTGAAAGACACATAACAAATGCTAAATCTCATTTTGGTAATAAAAGAGCGCGAAAGTATCGGCGCATTGCTTTGTCTGTAGAGACACCTATCGGTATTTGCCAAACCTTTTGCTGAAGTCTAAGCATTTCATACAATGCAACATACTACACTTATGCGCTGTTTTTTTCCAGTGAAATCTTTGCAAATCTGCCGTGTTTCAGTCATTTGAATGGATAATTAGATTACCAGAATCAAGTTTAGACTGTCGAAGCCTCAAGGTGAAGCGTAGATGACGCGTTCATGCTTGTTAAATGATAATACAAAGGGGCAGTATACACAGTCTCATCCAATTGCTGCAACAAAGGTGAAGTTGAGCAGAAACGGTGTTCGCGGCACTTGATTCTACTTTTCGAGTTTAGGAGAGATTGTGCTTGCATTCCTGCGAAAATTCCCCTCTGGTAACACTCGGAGAAATTTGAGAAAAAGCAAAGCATAAAGTGACATGCTGTGTGCTTCTATCAGGTCAGGAAGGCAGAATTGGCATATTATCCAGCCACACATGTAAGTCGTATACTGGGGGAAATGAGTCCTCCCAGGAGTGGCCGTTCTCAAGCTTCCAATTATCAATACAGGACACGAAGATACACCCATGCTGAAGGAGAGGCGGGGAAGAGTGATCCATGTGCAGGTCCGACGCTCAATGAATGCCCCTGCCCGTTCTCCACAGCACATGTGCATTACTGGAAATCACCCCCTCACCTTGATGCAGAGTTCATCGTCCTGGGTTTGTACTTTATACAAACCTATTCATTGCTACATAAGAGATGTACAGTGCGTTCTCCACGTTGGCACAGTGTACTAGCTACATAAAGACTGCTCTGCACCCATACACATCTACGCCTCACTCTATTGTGGTGTAACCTTTGGGAAAGGAAATCTCAGGCTTACCTTTAATGTTGTGACCAGGACGTTAGTTTGCAGATCATGTTGCGCAATGTGTCTACTGATAAAATGATAAAGCATACAATGTGTGGAAAATATTTTTTTCTCCTAACTGTTGATATATTTTTAAACATATGTACAGTTTATTTGAAGGCATTTATTACATTTTACTGTGCTACAAATGTGTTTTGATAATACAGCATTTTCCTCAGTTTCACACCTCCTTTAGCACACGCAGCAATATTGTCACGCGTTTGTTTACTATTACAAAATCCTCTCACTTTGCATTCAGAGCAAACATCAATGTCAATCAGAAGAGAAAAGCAGCTATCTGTCAGAAGACACTGCCTGACATTTCACCTCTGTCTTTGAACCCCAGCAAATCATGTGCATGTGACAAGATAAAGACAACATTTAAAGGCCTCGTTACTGCATAGTCACCTGAACTCCAGCGTGGTTATTTTTGCCTAACATGTATTCGCCAAGATTCAAATACCAAGGAGCCTCTTCAGTCATTTTTCTCTTATGTGATTATCCCAGCATACTATGAATTAACTTACATGAGGTACTCAGCATTGTTATCTCAGTATGAAGTTCTGTGGTTATACTGAATAAGCACCTACCTATGTCATTATCATATGAAGTCTATTTATTTATTAACCCTCTTGCTTTCTCAAATAGGCTTGAAAATGCACCAATTGCCCACTCTTTTTTCAAAATGTATGACAGTATGGCTCTCGCTCGCCCGCACTCATTACGAACTTTACGGCTCAGCGCTTTCAAATGTCACCAGCCGCCACTGGAACTTTGATGTTCCTCTTGAAGGCAAAAGCACCTACTGTTAATTAAATACTGTTTTGGATCCTCCAATTTAGGCTTCATCCACAGAGCTGTTCTAAAGAAAGGTGTATATGGCAACTTTTCTAAAGACAATATAGCTTCAATTATTTTCAGCTGGCATGTGACCATCTTCTAACATGTCCCCTTAGCGAATGCCAGTAAATTAATGAAGGGATAGCATTATATAGTAGCAGAGTGAGTGGGTGGATGAGAAAATCATGATGGTTAACCATGAGCTTTTCACCAAATCTTCAGCCATCAGTTATGTTGAGTTTTGTGCGCCATCTTTGGTGCCATACACTGGAGGTGGAGGGAAAATACGAAATAAATCAAACCTGTGACACCAGTTGAACAACACATTATTTGTTTAAAAGAGTAGGAAAACAAATCACACATGGAGCCATGTCCTTTTTCAGAACATTGCTCTGTCACAGTCCTAGTGGAGGCACAAAATAAAACACAATTCCATATTGGATGGTGCCATTTTTGTGTGACAGTGGGGCCAGTAACAAAAAGGTATGTTTTACAACACCCACTAATTATTCTCATATGATTTTAATTTTCTGGTTGGCGGTTTTTGCAGGCAACATTAAAAAACAAAAAAAAACGTTTTGTTTTCATCTCCATTCAGTGCTCCAGTGATGCTGTAAATTTTAGCCGCAAATGAGTGTTTAGGTCTAAGAACTTAGACATACTTAAACAACTGCACTTTATATTTTCATTGTTGTTTTTTCATTCTTAAATAAATCTACTCTTTATAGATTTATATTGTATGTTATTAATCACTATAATTGCTGGTTGATGCGTCTAACCATGGATTCCTGACCTTGTGAATATTACCCAGGCGTCGTACTATATGTGGCACTTTTAATTCTGTACTTCTGCATGCTGGTAGGTGGCGTCATGGGGCTCTGTGCCCATGACTTCCTGCTCCGGAAGTGACAAGCAGAGCTGCATGGGTCACCCATGAGTGCTAATGTCAGTTCCTTTCTTTTCCGTGACTTCAGATGCAGATCACAAAGCTACTTCTTGGTCTTTTAGACCTTTTTTTCAACATTTTTGCACAGTGTGCAAGGGAAAATGTCACCCCCTAAAACAACAGGGTTCAAACCATGTACGGACTGTCGCAAAAAGATGTCTGTGCTGGATCCTTACGAACTATGCTTATGGTGCCTGGGGTTGGAGCATGATTGCAGGGCCTGCACTCACATGAATCTGAAGGCCATATGGGACTGTGAGGCAAAGTTGTATGCTTTTGGGTAAGTTGAAGAAACAGCACAAAAAGTCCAAGCGGGAATTGGCCACTTCCTGCCATTCTCGAACTTCAGAGTTTGCCAACGCTAAACCCCTCCAAAAGTCCAGCAGGCCTTTCAGCCCTTCCGTGGCCAAGGCTGTGGTTCACAAAGACAACGCCCAGAACAGCAGGGACAACGTGCAGCTCATTCCCCCCACCCCCCTTTCCTTCCATTGTGCAGCTGCAAAACCACTTTAATTTGTTGTTGATGGTACACAACCACTCTGTTGGGAGGCAGGATCTGATATTTCCTCCAAGGGCGGCAAGTCATCACTTTAGACAAGTGGGGCCTGGTACATCTGTTCTATGCTGTCCTATTTCCACCCCACTGCACCTTCCACCTTCTTCAGGATAGCTAATGGAGGACCACCTGTCTTGCAGCAGGAAGTGTAGGCCCTGTTGGCCAAATGACTATAGAGAGGGTTCTGGACTCAGATGTAGGAATTGACTGTTACTCCTGCTCCTTCCTTGTGCCAAAGAAGGATGGAGGCCTTCATCCTCTTTTAGACTTCTCAATGTTTTTCTGCAGAAGGAAACATTTAAGATGCTCACGCTTGCCCAGATCCTGTGTGCCCTAGACCCCGTACACTGGATGGTGGTGTTGGACCTGCAGAATGCTTATTTCCATTCTCCCGTGCTTCAGGCACATGGTGCTACCTGCAGTTCACAGTGGGACAGCAGCATTTTCAGCTTGCAGTGCTCCCTTTTGGCCTCACCAGTACCCATGAGGTGTTCACATAAGTGATGGCAGTGGTTGCAGCTCACCTGCAGAGAGCAGAGTTATCAGACTTCCCCTATCTCGACAACTGGCTGCTGAAGATATGCTCACCACAAGCAGCCATCGGCCACCCCCAGGCAACAACGAACCTCCTGATATGATTGGGTTCACTATAAAGCATACTGAAGTTGCACCTGACTCCTTCGCAGACTTTCACCAGGAATGGGGAGTGCAGGACTTTCGGGCCATGATCTTAATTTTTCAGCCTTTTTCCTGGATTGCAGTGAGGATGTTATTGGGGATGCTGAGACATTGGCCTTTTGCATCCTACTAGTCCTAATACTACTGATCGGATTCCATCAAGGTTTGGGAAGAAACAGCAAGAGAGGTACGGTGGTGGGAAATATCCTTTTTAATGAAGGCTTTACAACAAGAAGCCTTGACACCGGAACCCTGTCAGTCATTACTACTCCCGTGTTCACACCAAATTGTGCCATTACTGCAACAAACAGTACAGAATGCCGACTATCCATGCTGCCTGAGGGCGTGGGGGGAGGGGAGAAATGTGCATGATGTGGGTGTTAGGGCTCAGAGCCTGGGAAGGGGCAGTTTTAGGATCGCGAAGCAATTATCCTCACAGGGTGCCATGCAAACAACCAAGACTGCAGTGTGAAGGTTGGAATCAGCTGTATGCAGGCTCAAGTGTGAAGACGAGAGGGACAAAGTGCTTTGATGCAGAGAGCTCAATAACAGATCACAACTGGTCACTGTCTGCGCTGGGTGCTGCACGAATAACAGTGGCTTGAGTATGCAGGTTCAAGAAGCGGAGCGCTCAGACATGTAGAGCGCTAGTACAAGAGCGCTTGTCTCGAGGCAAAGCTTTGCGTTGCAATGGCCGTAGAGAGGCTCTAGTACTCTGTTAAAACAAGTGGGTGCAAGCAAAGAAACTGCTGAAGGGTTCTCATAAACGGGAAAACCAAATAAATGTTTGGCAAAGGCAGGGAAAAATAACAATATGCAGCCGCAGCTGTGCCGTAGGAGCAGAGAAGTCTGATACCAAGGGATAACAGCATTAATTTTGCAAGCTGTTAAACCACAAATTCTAGTTGAGCTTCTCCGTCCCTACTGCATATATACAGAAAGTCGGAGTAAAATTCGAGCAGTAAACGGGTAAAAATCCTCAAAATCACCTAATTGATTCCCACTCATGGCCACTCAGCTACCTTCAATAACTCAAACCACCAATCCACTGAACCCCAACCATATGGACTCACAGCTCAATTTGTTTCTGCTACACAGTATTTTAAACACCAATTTACATTTGACGTTATAACGGCAATTGTTCAAGAGGTAAGCGTTCCAGTGCCTTTCGTTGTTACCGAGCTTAAAATGATTTGCTTTGTGACGGCGTGATATTGATATTTGAGGTAGAAACTGGTGTGGTAAACCCAGTGTCGTCGTTTCACGTTAGTTGTAACAGCCTTCGTTGTAATGGCTTTCATTGTTGCTTCATACATCTAAGTGGTGGCTGCTAGACCACGATTGTAGACACCTCTGCTTACCTCACCCAGTGCTAACAGTGGGGCTGGATGCAGCACTACTGTGCGGTCAGACCATGTGGGAGAGGAGATCAGGCTACTCTAGTCTCTACCGTAAACCAGCCTCTATCAATTTGTTGGAGTTTTGAGCGATGAGATTGGGGTTGAAGGCCTTCCTACCATCCATCAAGGGCAGGCTATTACAGGTTCTCACAGACAAAACTACTACCATATGGTACTGCAGCAAGCAGAGCAGAAGCGCCAAGGCATTTCTATGGCCACAAACTACCTGGCAGGATCTCTAAACAACAGGGCAAACAAACTTAGTGGGTGACTGTGAGAAGTTGGCCTGGTATATGCTGTTCACTAGTTGAAGTGACCACCTTGTACCATGCCAAGCAACCCTTATGGTGTGGTTGTAAGTCAACCTTTTCGGACTAGCTGCCCTAGGGGTAGCGTAGGCTAAGCAGTCTTTGAGGCTAAACTCGTTAAAGCGTGTTAAGCAAGCTGTTTTACCATATGTAACCCCCCTTTATACCAATGAAAGGACACCACACAGATATATATTCAAAATATATATGTATTTATTACTCAAAGTATCCCCTAGACTCTTTATGAGCACAGGAGCACAAATCGTTAAACAAGACAGTGTTATAATATACAGAAGTTTCACTTTATATGGATGGGCCCTGGTGGCCACTCAAACCATATACTAAAATAGTGGTATAAGTACCACGAACAGGAAAGGGAAAAGGCCTAGGGCCTCTAGAATCGCTGGGCCTACATGGAGCTAACTTCAGTTAGTGACCAGGAGGTCCACGGGTCGCGTGTGCAGTGAGGAAAGTTACACGCATGCTCCCATAGGTTTTCAATGGGTGCGTAAAAGTTCAAAAGTTACTGCTAGAAGGGTCTTCTGGATGGACTACGAACTTGGGACTTAAAACACAGACACTAGAGATGTTTCTCTACACTTGGGCACCGGAGTGCCAGCTTTACCTCACCCACAGGAAGCGGGTGCATAGGTCTCGAAGTGCGTCGGGTTTCGTCTATCGATTCAATGGAGCCTGATGACAAAGATGCTGCAGGCGGTCGGTCCAGAAGAGATGCGGTGGATCCAAGAGTGGATCGGAGTTGTAGAAGACCTGAAAGCAGAGGGGACAGTGTTCACAGTCACTAGCCAGTGACCGGCGTGGCACCAGGTAGGTACCAGGCGATGAGGTGTAGCTTGTCTCCGCAGCCACGTGGTCCCTGAAGGTCGACGACGTCCAGGAGTCGGTTCACGAGCTGTCCCACGCAGGCTGGCGGTGTCGGCGACTCGAAAGAAGCAAACAAGCCTTGGCAAAGGCAGGAGTCGTGGAAAGTAAAGAAAGCTGATTGTTCTGACCAGCAAGGTCAGAGGGGCTGCTCCTTTGGAGAGCAGCTGGGACAAGTCTGGAGCAACCAGACCAGCGTCGTTGATTTCAAGTTAGGTCGCCAAAATGGCCACTAGCCAACGGGCCAGGGACTGGGCAGGCGCGTCGAGATGCAAAGTGCAGAGGGACCCCACGCAGATCGTGGAAATGCTGGAGGGCTCACCTTTGGTGCAGATGCTGCTCGGGTGTTGGGCTTCTCAGGACCCAAAGCACAACTTGGAAGGAGCCTCTGTTGTCGCGCTTGCAGCTTGTCGTCGGTCTTTCAAGATGGCTGGCTCCACGTGTCTCGGTGCCTCCACGGGTTCCTTCTTTGCAGGGACTGTGGATCGGGCTGTGGTGTTGCAACAAACAATGCGGGGTGGGGTCCTGGACCCTATGTGAGGAGGCTCTGCGCCTTTGGACATGGCTGGAACATTAAGGCATTACCTTAGTGGTTCAACACCTGGCAGGTTCGCCAAACGCCAGGGCGGACGAAGTCAGCCGCCGGTGCTTGATGGATCATGAGTAGCATCTGAAGTCGGACGTGGTGCAAGGTCTCTTTCAGCAGTGGGGAGAGCCTTGGTTTGATCTACTCGCCACCGAAGAGAACGCGCAATGTCATCAGTTCTGCGTGTTGAAATTTCCAGGGCAGCACTCGATCGGCGACCCTTTTCGTCACGAGTGGAGTTGCGGTCTCTTGTACGCCTTTCCGCCTATTCCACTTCTGCCCAGAGGGCTGAAGAAGATTCGGCGCAACCTGCCCAAAGTCATTCTTGTGGCTCCGGATTGGGCACGAAGATACTGGTATCCCGAGCTCCTCAGCATGACGATCGATCCCCCGATCAGTCTGCCTCTTCGGGAGGATCTTCTGTCGCAGCAGCAGAGGACGGGCCTCCACCCGAACCTGCCAAGCCTCCACCTCCATGCGTGGAGATTGAGCGGCGACAGTTGACAGCTTTCGATCTTCCTCCTGAAATCTGATATCATTCTGGCAGCCAGGCGTCCCTTCACTAAAACGGTATAAGCCTGCAGGTGGAACAAGTTTGTGGCATGGTGCCCCTCTTTCTGAAGTCCTTCTGTTCCTTCTTTCTTTGGCCCAGCAGGGCTCTACTCTTGGCACTATCAAAGGTTATCTTTCGGCCATCTCCGCCATTTTACGGCTTCTCTTTTTAAGTCCCCGGTTGTTAACCGTTTCCTGAAAGGCATTACGCACACGTTTCCTCCCGTGCCATTCATAATGCCTCAGTGGGACTTAAACTTTGTCATGACATATCTGATGTGCGCTCCCTTCGAACCCCTTCAACTTTGTCATGACATATCTGATGTGCGCTCCCTTCGAACCCCTTCATACCTGTCCTTGGCGTCTTCTCGCTCTCAAGACGGCTTTCCTGGTAGCTATCACCTCTGCCAGAAGGGTGAGTGAGCTCCAGGCTCTTTCTTCCAAGCCCTCTTTCCGTTCATCCGGACAAGGTGGTTTTAAGGACCCGTCCTTCTTTCTCGGCAAAGGTTGTCACATCGGGCAGACCATCACTTTGCCCACCTTCTTCCTGCCTCCGCATCCTTCAAGGTAGGAGGAGAGGCTCCACCGTCTGGACCCAAAACGTGTGCTTGCATTCTATCTGAAGCGTACACAGCAATTCCGGGTGGATGACCAACTCTTTGTTGGCTATGTGGGTCCCAAAAAAGGTCGGGCTGTGCACAAACGGACCATCTCTCAGTGGGTCGTTCTGTGCATCAAAGCATGTTACTCCTTGGCTAAGAAGGAGCCTCCTGTGGGGCTGCGTGCCCATTCTACCAGGGCAACTGCAGCCACTACTGCCTTGGGACGCGGCGTTCACTTGCAGGACATTTGTCAGGCATCGACATGGGCCTCACTGCACACGTTTACCAAGCATTACTGCCTTGACAGTCAGGTCCGGAGAGACTGCTTCTTTGGCCGTTCTGTTCTCCGTGACTTCCTGGTGTAATCTTGTTCACAGACCCACCACCGGGGTTGGTATTGCTGGGATATCTATTCTAAGGTAAGGAATCTATCACTAACGTGTCTCTTTCAGATGCACAAGTTACGTAACGATTTATCTGTAAGAGACATTAGTTAGTGATAGATTCCTTACCGCCCTACCCATTCTCCCCGTTCTGCGACCTAATTTCCAGGGTTAAGGTCATCCCTTTCAGGGCCCTAGTTCCATGGCACCAGCGGTCAGTTTCTTGCATGGCTCTGCGTTCCTGGCGCGGAATGTCGTGTACAGAACTGATGTCAGCGCGCATGGGTGGCACCTTAGTAGTCTCTTCGCGCTTACGACACCAACGACGGATGCGGAGCCGCACGACGCCATCTACTGACGCGCAGGGGTACTGCTACAAAAACATTCCGAATCCAGTCTGACGCCTGGGGCTATTCTAAGGGAAGGAATCTATCACTAACTAATGTCTCTTACAGATATATCGTTACACAAGTAGTAACTTGTGCTACAAGGCTACGGATAATGCACTAGCCTGTCTCACAGGACATCCAAAACCGGATTCTGTGGTCATGCAAGCTGCTCAGTGCTGCTCAAAGAATCCGACAGCACCTTTTTCTGCTCCTCCTGGGAAGGATGGCAGGTGTTTAGAGTCAATTAAGTGTTTCTCTTCGATGTCAGGATTAACAGTGAGAGCGGCACTTTCTTTGGCGATCAAAGGGCACTATAATCGCCAGATGTGGTCAGACTTAGCCCCCTATCTGGACCAACAACCATAGGATGCTAAGGAGGAAGGAAAGAAGATCGTGCATGAGAGAGAAAGAGCATCCAATTAAATTATAGATTCGGCCATGGACGTCACCTTTTCAAGTTTTATGCAGTTGGCAGGTGCGGCAGTCCTTGGAAGACAAGGATGGCTTAAAGCCTCCTCGTTCGGGCTGGAGGTTCAGAACAAGATCTTGGACCTACCAAATCGGCAGCTCGAGTGTCTGCAAAGGCCTGCACAGTTCTCTTCCGATGGCTGGGTCTCACTCTAAATTTGCAAAAATCCAGACAGCGCCCATCGCAAACGATTGCCTTTTCTGAGAGCCAAGTTAGACACAGTATGCTTAAAGGCTTATCCTGCAGGGGAACGCCAGCACCGCCTTCTCATGCTCTCAAAATCCACCAGAAGAAAAACGTCTCTTTCTGTCCGACTGTACAAGTCTCTCTTGGGAATGATGTCATCATGCATACCACCGATCTCATTCTGTCGCCTTAAAATGCTATCCATGCAGGAGGAACTGGACAAGCAGTGGGCACAGTCCAAGGGCTCGTTCGACATCATCAAGATAACTTCGCGCATGCCAGGGGCATTGAAGTGGTGGGAAGACAAAACTCATCTGTCAGCAGGGCTGTCTGTCCGACACATAGCGGCACCCTTCGTGATGACCACGGATGCGTCACTGGAAGGATGGGGAGCTTTTCTCCAAGATCTTCAAGTGAGCGGCAAGTGGCATCTGACTCAGGCAATCCCACTATTGGAATTGTGAGATGGATTAAGCCACGCCCTATTTACAACACTAAGTTAGCATAAACGAGATCATTGTTAGCAAGCAAGCTTGTCGTTTCTGCTGCGCTGCACACGACACTGTTGTTATGTGTTATTCATTTTAGAAATGCAGACTCGACTTTGCCTTACAGGATAACAAACTGTTGTTTCACATTCTTAACCGTGAAATGTGCCCTTGGTCTGTACATCATGCAAAGAACGCGTCTGGGTCACTAGAAGGTACAGAGTGTTGTGTTTAGATTGATCGTAACACTTGTTAGACGTATCATGCATACAGCTGCCAATATCTGAAGGACAAGCATCTTTAATATTGCAGAACAGTTTGGTTTTACATTCATTCGAACAGAAGAGCTGATGCATGCTGTGAGAGCTGATCCTTTGATGTGATTCTACTAAGCTGATCTATACGGTATGGGGTCCCCCCTGTTAGCCTAAGAGACCTTCCTATAGTCTAATAATAATAATGTATTAGATTATAGTGAAAGGAGTGTGGCCGTATACCACTGTCATTAATAGTATGATTGCTCCTTTCATTTTATATGGTATTGTAATAATGCTTATTGTTCTGATCTGTACTGTTAGTCTGCTAGTGTTAACCAAAGTACTGCATCTTAGGACGCGAGGTTTATAAAATAAACTCTTTAAACTTTACCGTGTCTGTATTATTATGTTGTGGACTAACAAATAAGTACGAACAGGTATTTCGGATTCCCACCACTCCTGAGAAATATCTAAGTCGCTTGTTCTGGTTTGTCTATACATTGGGACCACCGAGCTAGATCTAGGTTAACGAATGGGATACTAAGCTAGTCGGATAAGGGGTTCTGGGTTCTGAGGGGAGTTTTCTGGTACACCACAATTCTCTGAGGTCCTGGTCTCCTGCGCATAGTTCTGTGCAAAAGCAGAATCCCTGCAACATGGCGCACCTAACGTTTGGTCTTAAGATCTGAGACGCTTTAGTAGTACTGATGTTTTAGTCCACAACAACCCTCACTCTCGTTTCCGGAAAACTTGAGTGACGGTTTAACCTACCTAGGTTTAGACTAAAGGTTCTATCAAAATTGAAAATTAAAAAGGTTATAAATTTTGAGCCCAAGTGCTACTGTAGATATCGTTGTAACTCTTTAAGGTGTCCTTATGGCGGTTAATATTCCCGCTCATAGTAGGGTTCCTCTGCGCGCTCATTTGAGGGCGTATGGGGTACCTGATGACGGGATGTCCGTAGTCTTTGTGGTCATTGCTGATACCTCCTAACCATATGAGTTGTTTTACTCATGGGTGACCTTTGCGGAGGTGGATACAGACGATAATTTGTTCCACGTATATACTGCTTCGGCTGTACCTGCGGCTTATGCCCCATATCGGACTCTGGAAATTCCTATTTCTGCCTGGCAGCATACTATTTGGTTTAATGGCGCCCTCCCCCATGAGGTCTTATCGGCGAGAATGGGCCCGTTGTCAATTGCAGGGGCTACATGGCCGGTACTGGCCGGATATACTCCACACCCACGTTACCTGACGGTGGGAGTGGGTGATTTACGAACGCTACACACAGCCCTGATTACGGTCCATAGGGCTTTAGTGCAGTATGTGTCACGCACAGTTCAGGTGGGAGCACCTGCAGTTGCTGGACACGGGGCGGATCACCATCACGCGGTGGTGATTAGCCCTGTTATGGTTAACGCGGTTGTCGGCAAGCGCCCCCTCAGTAAGGATGAATTTCCTTACTGGCTTGCGGAAAAATTTGATCAATTAGAAGCCGTGTTTCCAAACACTACACCTGTGGATAAACACAGGATACTCACCATTACTTTGCCGAAAGACCTAGTCCCTGAACTTGTTGATTGTGACAATTGGGGCAAGGTCTTTGCTGCGACATATTCGAAGTGCTACGGCACTCCGTCTATGGCTGTACTACCCTCCGTCATCAAGAAAGTTCAAGAAAGTCATGGTGCGGAGGCAGCTATTGAGTTGGGATTACGACTTGTCGACAGTTTCAATGTGGTTTGTTCCATGGTAATGGGCAACCTCAAAGGAGATGCCATGCAGTTCCAAGTTGGTAATATGCTGGATCTTGTGGCTGATGCCGATAAGCCTAGGGAGTTCGCAAAAATTATTGCGGAAGCCTATAGGATGGTTGGACGTAGTGCTTTAGGTGTGAAACCCACCATCAACATTCCCGATGTAGTGCAGCAAACTAAGGTGAGTTCGTCTACAAAAGACGAAAAGCCCAACTTTCCTAAACAAAGTTGGCGAGCCAAAAAACAAGAGAAGCAGCAACAGAAACGGGTTTCTCGTCCTGCCTCACCCGTTCAGTCGTATAGTGAACGCACTTATGATTTGCGCGATCGTACTCGTTTTAAGTCACCTGATAGGTTTCAGGTTTCTGAACAACGCTCTCCTCGTTCTTCACAGGAAACATCAACTTCGCACTCTGGTGGTGGAGACCGTGGGAGAGGACGGGGTACTCAAGGTCGAGACCAGCCCCGCCAGACAGACGGTAAAGGCAAGCAGGAAGACGCTGCAAGACCGCGTCCACCGTTTCAGAAAAAGAAAGTTGCTGCTATCTCAGCGAGATATGCCTCAGATGGTCAGGACACAGCTTCGGAACCTGACATGGGCACTAACGCTGCTAGACAGCGCAGCGGAGGTTACAGTAGTGCGGGAAGCATTGCGTCCATTTCTGGAGGCGACAGCAACTGACATTTATGTGACAGTTGAAACTGCTGATACTCGCGTAGCCCCACGGAAAGATTATTTGAAATAGTCCTTAATATTGAGGGTGACATACAACGCAAAATTAAAGTGGTTTTTTGGGATAATCTTACCACCACATATGATATTCTTTTGGCGGAGAAAGATTGGCCTCCGGCTTTCATTTTGGACGCCCCTAGGGGAGAGGAAGTTATACTTCCTTCCTTTGGGCAGGCAGTGCCCACGGAGGAGTCTACTAGGTTGGCCGGGGAGTGGGCGCAGGTGCTTGCACCTGCGTTATATCGTAATCAGGTTGGCTGTTATAAATGTTCTCCCAATCACGAGATTCCATTGCGATCCGATCCCCAGCCTCAACCCCAATATCCCATGCGTCGCGAGGCAAGACCTCACGTCGCGTTCATCCTTGAACAATTGGAATATCAAGGAGTGATTGAGACATGTGTGTCACCCATGAATAATCCTTTATTCACTGTAACGAAGCCTGACGGGTCGTTCCGCCTAGTTTTGGATTACCGGCATTTAAACTCACATTGCCGGACGTGTGCGGTACAAAATACTCATAGTTCGGCTCTCGTAGATAGTCTTGTGAGAAAACGTTTCAAAACTACGCTCGACTTATCCAATGGCTTTTATTGCCATAATCTGGCCTCTCTTAGTTATGAGTGGACAGCATTCACCTCGGGTGACAAACAAAAATTGTTAAAGAGGCTCCCGATGGGCTATAAAAACAGCCCTGGAGTTTTTGCCGCTCGCGTGGTCTCTCTCTTGGAGATGGTAGACCCGGAAGCATACTCGTATGTCGATGACATCTATCTGACAGACGACGAGTTGCTTCCACACCTTGCTCGTGTGGATAACATAGTGACTATGTTTGCGGACTTCGGTTACAAGTTTAACTTTAAGAAGTCCCACATTGCGGAATTTACAGTGTTGTTCTTGGGGTACGAACTCAATAATGAAGGTCGAGGCTTGGCACCGCAGTTCCTTGAGAAATGCGCAAACCTTCGTATCCCTACGACACTGAAAAAACTACAATCCTTGCTGGGTTTTCTGAATTTCGGTCGATCCTACATTCCTGATTATGCCCAGCGTATCAAGACGCTTTATGCCTTGATACAACCAACTTATACCAGATCATGCTGGTTGCCAGAGCACTCGTTGGCATTGTATACTTTGCAAACTGATCTTCTTACAGCTAAATATCTAAAAACTCGTGACAACCACACCAACCTGCTCATTAGAATTGTTCCGGGCGCGGAAGGTTTCACGTACTTAACGTTCAATGAGGGTGACACAATCCCCATTGCTTACAAATCTCATCTGTACACATCGGCTGAGCTGCGATTTTCCACTGTTGAAAAAGTCTTAACAGCAGTTCAGATGGCGATACTGAAAGAACGAGCGCTATCACAGGGAAAACGCATGCTGGTGGTAACACCGTTTCCTGCTCTCGAAGCAGTCACTAAAGCTAGTGTACCAAATTCTAAGGCTTTGCATCCAAGGTGGATACAATGGGCGACCTCCTTAGCTTCGCCTGACGTCGAATACATCTGTGACGCGGCGTTGCAGACTCAAGAGAGTTTGGAGTATGAATTTGTTCATCCTGCTCCACAGTCATTGCGCCCCATCGAGGAATATCATTGTGTCATATACACTGACGGGTCGGCGCAACCCGCAACTGGATCAAGGCACGCTTATTCAGCGGCTTGCGCAATTGTAGTCGGTACTTTAGTGAATGGAGAGTTCAAATCTGATGCAGTGCATATGCAGTCATTGGGTGATTGTACCGCGCAACTGGCGGAGCTTCGTGCTCTGGTGCTTGCACTTGAGTTTGCTGATCACAGAGTCACTACTCTTGTAGTGAGTGACTCTTACTATTGTGTTCAATCTTACAACGACAATTTGCTTTTTTGGATTATGAATGGATTTCGTGATTCCAAAGGTAGCGCAGTGAAGCATAAAACGCTTTGGGCTCGAGTGTCGGAACTCAAAGGGAGTCTGCCACTTGTGGATGTAATTCACACTCTTGGTCACCAACGAGTTGGTTTCCATGCTGTCGGTAACAGTTTGGCTGACGAGGCAGCTAAAACAGCAGTGGCGACATATTTAGTAGCAGCAGTTACAAGATCAAAATCTAAGATAGATGCTGACATCTTAGCAGCTATTGCTGCATCTGAGACAGGGACAAACTTCCCTAGAGGTTTTCCTTCTCGATACCATTATCACTTAAGTCCTGATAACGTCCCATTAGTGAGGATTAACGACGTTGGTGATAGATTGATTCCCAACGCGGACTGCAGACCAAATTTGATAACAGCTACCCACGAAGGTGTTGCGTCTGCGCATGCTGGAGTGTCAGCAACTGTGTCTCTTTTGCAGCAACGTTACTGGTGGTACGGTTTGTATAAACAAGCGCGGGCTTATGTACTTAATTGTGACATTTGCCAGCAGATCAAACCTTCTTCTGTTGCGCGTCCACCTCCAACGCAGCTGCATATATCTAATCAACCACTAGCGTGTGTTTATTTAGATCACTGCGGTCCTTTTACCTCTGATACTGCGTGCAAGTACATCTTGGTTGCAGTGGATTCGTGCACACGTTTTCTGTGGGTGTGGCCACAAAGGAGTGCTGATGCCAGGACTGTCATCAAAGCTTTGCGTGTCTTTATAGGGAGTTTTGCGTGTGGTACCCTTCACTCTGATCAGGGCCCGGCGTTCGCCTCTAAGGCTTACAAAGAGGCAATGAGAAGTTTGGGGGTCCAAGTCAAATTTTCGTCTCTATACCGGCCTGAGGGCAATAGTGTTGTGGAACGGATGAACCGTGACCTAAAGCAATCGTTGACAGCCAAGGTGTTAGGTACAGGCCGGAACTGGCTTGCCCACTTGTATGACGTCCAACGTGCACTTAATAACCTCCCTAGAAGGTCTCTGGGTGGGCGGACCCCGTACATGATGCTCTTTGGAGTGAGAATGTTTGTTCCGGACCTTGATGGTCTAGACATGGCGGCGGCTGCCGCGCCTTTTGACCTCGATGACCACTGTGCTGTATTACAGAATCTACAAGAAACAAGAGACACTCTAGCGAAGGAACACGTGCCCTCTAAATCTGAAGAAGCGCTCCTGATTCCGGTGGTCAGCTGGCTGCCTCGAGTTGGTGACCTGGTCCGTGAGAAGGTGTAGAACAAGAAGGAGTTTGGCCCCTCTTATCGTGCACCAGTCCTGGTGCTTGGAGTATTGGGTACACGTACAGTTGTTTTACCCCCACTTCCTGGTCGCAAGGAAAACAGGTACATTTCAATTGAAAATGTCAAGCTACACAGGGTGGCCGATTCTCCATAGTATGACACCTTCGGTTTCCTGCCCTTCGATGCTGAGAAACTCTGTTGTGTTGCCACCCTCTATCATCGTGCCTGAGGTTTCCATTGAGATGGATACAGTTTCAGACCTGCCTGTGCCACCTTCTGTTGGTGGTTTGCCTGGTGATCCGGAGTATGCTTATCCTACAGAAGTCGCTTTGCCCCTATTAAATACAACGACACTTACCCAGTCACATTCTTCCTTTGAAACTGAATCATTGACTTCCACTGTCCCTTCCAAAATTTCTATATTTTATGCCTGGTTCAAGACACATTTTTTGGTTGCACCTTGGACTTACATCTGGTTGGTGCTAATTTGTATTTTTTTATTCATTACAATTGGCTTTGTGGTAGTGTTTTTTAGACTTATCAATGGACACTACCTGAATGAGCGTTCTACAATTCAATTAATTGATGGAACTTTGGCCCCCCCATTCCTCATCACACATCATGAAAAGAGACCAGACGTTTGTGAACATCACCGCCTGGCCTGTACGTGATGGGATTGCTTGGGATGCAGTGAACTTTCAAATTCATGGTCCCACCGAAGTTATTAATGTGCCTACTGTTTTTCGTGTTTCTATGGGTGATGTAGTTAAACAAAACATCCGCTCAGATGATTGGGATGTACAAGCAATAGAAGCACTGTTTTCTGATTTAAAATATTATGCTGCATTTGATGCTGAAAATCTGTATTTAAATACTGCAAACTATGATGAACAATTTTGTTTTCAACATTATGGCACACATTTTTTACACAGAGCAAATACTTTTCGAAATTTTGTTAATTTTACTCAATGGGAACATTGTCCTGTCCCTATGCCTGGCAGCTCTGACACTTAATTGAAAAAATTCACATACTTTTCAGATTTTAGTGTGTCTAACCCTGATTCTTTTTATTTTAAGATGGCAGTAGAACCCACTTCTAAGGTCAGACTGACACACACAAAATTATTATATTCCAAATCCTTTATGGATGAATTGGCTATTGGAGGTTATGACGTATGGAAAGCTACTATTGATCTTAAATCGGTTTGGGGAACTAAACCGTGGCAGGTACAAGGAACAGAAGCTTTGCATCGTGCCTGTCTTATCCCTAACCATATCTTATTCTTAAATTCGTCTATTTTTCAGACCACATGTTTTGGATTGGCTATATCTAAAAAATTAATTTCTCCCTCGATCCCTGATCTGGGTGCTTATCCTGGTTGGGAAAATCACTCAGATCTGTCCTTACTATGTTGCGGTCGCTTGTTTCCAATGGCACCTTCAATATTTCAACATTGAATCCTGAGGGTTGGTTGGTATGGCAAACAAGCTCAGATTCCTGTCAACGTCGGTTTCTGGATTTGGCTCCGGGGTATACACAACTTAGGGTTGACCCTCGTTTTACGTCTTCACACACAGTCACTACCTACTCTGTAGGTAAATTATGTCAGTCATGGCTGCAACATTCCACGTTAACTTCAGTGAAGATTCATTTATCACGCTTAAATGACAAAATAGATTTGAATGATTTTATTAAGGGTCCTACAAATGGCAGGTCTAAACGATGGGCTTATGCTATTTACAATGAAATCTGGAAATTGTCGCAAATTGAAGCTGCTTCTAGATTACGTGCTATTGACCAGGCCAATATGGAAAAAGTATTGGCTGTGATAGATAATAGTATTAATACGTTGTCTTCTAGAATTTACACATTAGATAACATTGTTTCTTCTGTCGTAGACATTGTGCAAGATGATGTATCTGTGTTGTATCATGGTCAAAATCAGTTGCGTTCAATTATGCAGTTTGCATTGACATTGCAAACGTTAAAGGCAGGGAAAGTCCCTTGGGATTACATGAATATTTCATCATTGTTCCTTCCGTTTAATTTGACTGAAAAGCAGCAGTTCATGTCCATGAAAGATGCAACTTATGCATTGCTGCACATTGAAAAATTAGAACCTTTACCTTTTTCTGTAGCTGAGTTGAATTGAGCCGTGTGGCTTATTCACGGATTAGTCACTTTACCGTTCAGTTTGTTCAAGTTTATTTCGTGCATGAAACATTATGCCATCGGTAGATATGAACAACTTGGTGATGCGTTTCTGCATGAAGTTTGGTCACTTCCGTTCACTTACAGATGCGTGAGGGATGGCAAGGAAGTTTACTTAAAAGGTGAAGAATGCAATTCCGCTCCTGATCACTCTGTGGTTTGTAGACATATACAATTACATGGCGCTTGCAATATACACGCTCCTAATTTAGCTTGTGTCCTTAAGGGGATTCCAATGCCAGTTATAACGCCTCCTTTTAAGCTGCTTGCCAACGGTAGTTATTTGCTTTTAAATAGTGAAGCTTGCTGTGGGATGCTAGTGGGTATTCCTTACATAGTGACTGTTTCACAAAAAGTAGTTTGCTGTAATAACGTTCTTTTCCCACCCCCGCAAGGCCGACTCGATATATCCATCTGGCCAGCGATTCCAACCTTGAACGCAGAGTTCAATAGGATGAGCAGAATAAGGGCTCTTTTGTCTAAAAAAGAGGTTGCGTTGACTTCGTCCCGTGAAACATTTCTTCTTAATGTGACGAACACACGCACTGAGGTACAAGCTCTTTTAAATACCGACCTCCCACTCCATTTTGGAACCTTGATTCAAACTATCTTTAATGCTTCGTCTACGACTGGCCTTGTTCATTTTTTTTAAATTGTGGGCTCTGGCCTCGTGACATCTTTCCAGACTGTTTTTGGTGTGATCCCCGCATTTTTACATTCTATTTTTTCGAGTGTCTTCGGAGGGTTCCCCTTGCTCCTCGCTTTGGTGGCTGGGATCCTCTTGTTGATTTGCGCACTTCGATATGGCTGCACACCGGGAGTTGCAAGACAGAATGCTGCGCTTGCTCCATCTTCGTAGCCGGATGCTTGATTTCTACGGCACCTTACCACTGGCGGTATTAAGCGTCAAGTATGGATTGTCTTTCCGGTTTCCCTTTTTTATGTGTGTGCAACCTGTTTTTCATTGCCTAGATTGTCCCTTCCAATGGGCTCTGGACTTGTGCCTGTCAAACTTGGCGTCACCTGACCCGGATTTTGATGAACTAATGTGTCCCTTAGTGGCTCATGAATTTGATTGTTCTGGTGTCGGGTTTATGGCTTTGGGTGCTGCACACGGAGTCCTTGGAAACTGGGATATCGTAGAGGCAGCTATTGATTTCCTTGAAAGGAGTTATATTGAGGAGACTGACAGTTGTCCTATCATGGTGCTGGATGCTCCGATACTTGATGAACATGTGTGTTCCTTTCCCTTGCTCAATTGGATGGCAGATACTTTTGCGGAACGCTCCAATGATTTCCTCTTGGAAGCAGTTGCAACTTACGGTGCATATACCTTCATGGATTGACTGATTGACATTGTCACTCCAGGGTGCATCCAGGAGTGTTAATTTTCTGCGAAAGTTTTACTTTTTTTTAATATATCATTGTTCATTTTTTAAACGAATTTTTTTTATTATTCTCGGACTTTACACTTACCTTATATGGACTTATAGTTCATGCCCTTGGTTCCGTTCTAAATCACTTGAACTCTGCGTTCTTGATAAGTGTATCCCTATTGGTTAGTGCTCCGATCATGGGGGGGTGTGAGATGGATTAAGCCACGCCCTATTTACAACACTAAGTTAGCATAAACGAGATCCTTGTTAGCAAGCAAGCTTGTCGTTTCTGCTGCGCTGCACACGACACTGTTATGTGTTATTCATTTTAGAAATGCAGACTCGACTTTGCCTTACAGGATAACAAACTGTTGTTTCACATTCTTAACCGTGAAATGTGCCCTTGGTCTGTACATCATGCAAAGAACGCGTCTGGGTCACTAGAAGGTACAGAGTGTTGTGTTTAGATTGATCGTTGTAGGAAGGTGGATATCTGACTATGGTTACCCCCAACTTTTTGCCTAGTGTCTAGCTGGTTTTTCGACTTAGTTGGCCTGAGATCCTGCCATTCAGGGTCTCAGGCTGTCTGCTCTCTCTTTAAAATGGACTCCATGTACCCTAGGTACATTCCCAATTGGTAAGGATCACCTTATTGGACCCTGTACAGTGTACCCTAGGTACCCAGGGCATAGGTGTACCCTAGGCCTCCCAGGGGCTGCAGCATGTATTATGCCACCCCTGGTCTGGCCTTCCAATCAGACACCACTGGCTGATCACTCAGCTGGGGCAAGGTCGTGTAATCACCCCTTGCTTAGATATAGTATACCTATATCTACCCTTAAAATAGACACATGTGTACCTATCAGCCACTCCTATGGCAGGCCTTAACAATCCTGGAGGCAGAGTGCTTGGTAACATGTGAGATGGTGCTCTAGCATGAGCTGAGCCTGTCTGCATCTTTCAGAACCATGTCCTTCTAGCTGTTCTATGATATAGCCTACCATATACTCTTAAAGTGCCTTATAATCTTAAACGGTTATGGTAACTATGGTTTGGCTTTATCTAACACTTTGGAATAATACCCCCATACCATTTCTGGTGATGAGGATATTATCCCTCCCTTCTAGAGGGAGAGACATGTTAAAATCCTACTTTGCTGTTTAACTCTAACCAAAGCCTCAGCATCACAAAATGGATGCTGCTGCCACAGACACGAGTCTGACCTCCTGCTGCTGGGAGTGATCCCGGGAAGGGAGGCTTGGACAATAGGTTTCCTGCTTGGGGAGGTGCTAGCACCTCCCCAGACAGACTTTAGTGTATTGGGGCAGGGAGGGCTGAAAGGAATGAGACATGCCTGGGGCACACAAGGTGTCCCATGCATAGTCCAGTTCAAACCGGTGCTGGGGCACTCCAGCCCCAGTCCTGGCACGAAACTGGACAAAGGGAAGGGGGTGTAACCACCCCCCTCCCAGGTCCCACCCATAAGGCGTGACCTAGCAAGCAACCCAGCCCCCCAGATTAGTATAAGAGTGGTAGCTGGGCCCCAGGAGATTAGAATATCCTGAACCTGCAACTTGAACAGAAACTCTGGACCTTCGACATTCGACGAAAGAAGAAGACTGAAGAATCTCCCTTGTGGCCAAGGAGTGGCTACCCTGTGCAAACAGGCACCATCAAGAGACTACCCTTTGCTTTGCTGAAGTTCTACGAGGGACCGACTGCAGAGCCCGACCAGAGCCTTGACTTCCAGACTTCTCCGACCCTGATCCACATCCACAGCCGAGCTGAGACCCGTGGAGGCGACGAGAGACGTGGGACCGGCTACCTGGGAAAAGTGGCTAGTATCTTCAGCGCAGCTTCTGAGGCACCCTCGAAGTTGTGCACCGGGGATTGAGAAGCCCCAACCCCAAGCACCATCTGCACCGAAGATCAGCCCCCCACACTCCACGAGTCCTGCGTGGGGCCCTTCTGCATTTTCCTGCTTGCCGCGTCTGTCCGGTTGCTTGCCCGTTGGCTAGTGGCCTCTGTGACGACGCATCCTGAAATCTTCACTGCTGGTTTGGCTCCTCCAGACTGGCTCCCGCTTCCTTGCAAAGGAGAAGCACCCCAGACCTTCCTGGTCTGCACCAGAAGCAAGTCCTCCGTTCCTCGTGGGCTCCGCTTGCCAAGGCTTGGTGAGTCCTAGTTCAACTTCGACGCCGCCGACAGCAAGAGCCTTCGTGGGACAGCTCGCCTCCTGGTCCTGGTCGTCCTCGACGTTTCCTGGTCCCCGTGGCTGCAGCGACAAGCTTCACCTTCACCTGCAATCTTCACGACATCGCCTGGTTCCTTCCTGGTTCCACGTGGTCACTGGCTAGTGACCTTGACTCTGTCCCTTCTGCTTGCAGGTATCCTCTCTTCTTGATCCCAGCCTTGGGATCCACCGGACACTCTTCACTGACTGCCTGTCAGCAACTTTCCTTCAGGCATCCATAGAAGTCCACGACGAAACCCGACGCCAGTTCACACCTATGCACCCGCAGTCCGTGGGCTAGGTAACTTGGGTACTTCGGTGCTCACAAGGGTAGTGACTATCCTAGGGTCTAGTTTCCGAGTCTCGACTCTCTAGCTGCTTCAGAAGTGTCCTTAAACTGTTAATTTCTAACTGCTAGTAATTCTATCGACTTTTACGCATTACGCGTGAGTGTTTCCACTCTGCACCTGAATCCCGTGGGCCTCCCACTTCCTAACTGTTGCTAGTGTAGTGTAGCCCCAGCGATTCCCTAGGCCTAGGCCTATCCTATTTCCGTGACAGTGGTCCTTATACCACTTCTTTAGTATATGGTTTGCGTGGCCCCTAGGGCCTAACTGTATTACTTACCTGTGTGACTTAATGTATGCTTAAATAAGACTGTGTTGTACTTTACTCTAATCTCATAAAGAGTGCTGAGGGTTTGACTAGAATAAATACACCTTATTTTATATATATATCTGTTGTGGTGTCCTTTCATTTGGTATTCAAGGGATTATATATGGTATCACAGCTGGCTTCACATGCCATTCAGAGTTTAGCCTAAGACTGCTCTTGTCCATGCTACCACTAGGATAGCTGGTCTATAAGGTTGACTTTACAACCAATCACCATAAGGGTTGTTTGGACTGATATAAGGTGTACACTAGAACTAGTGACATCATACATCAGGCCAACTTCTCACAATCGTAACACTTGTTAGACATATCATGCATACAGCTGCCAATATCTGAAGGACAAGCGTCTTTAATATTGCAGAACAGTTTGGTTTTACATTCATTCGAACAGAAGAGCTGATGCATGCTGTGAGAGATGATCCTTTGATGTGATTCTACTAAGCTGATCTATACGGTATGGGGTCCCCCCTGTTAGCCTAAGAGACCTTCTAATAGTCTAATAATAATAATGTATTAGATTATAGTGAAAGGAGTGTGGCCGTATACCACTGTCATTAATAGTATGATTGCTCCTTTCATTTTATATGGTATTGTAATAATGCTTATGGTTCTGATCTGTACTGTTAGTCTGCTAGTGTTAACCAAAGTACTGCATCTTAGGAAGCGAGGTTTATAAAATAAACTCTTTAAACTTTACCGTGTCTGTATTATTATGTTGTGGACTAACAAATAAGTACGAACAGGTATTTCGGATTCCCACCACTCCTGAGAAATATCTAAGTCGCTTGTTCTGATTTGTCTATACATTGGGACCACCTAGCTAGATCTAGGTTAACGAATGGGATACTAAGCTAGTCGGATAAGGGGTTCTGGGTTCTGAGGGGAGTTTTCTGGTACACCACAATTCTCTGAGGTCCTGGTCTCCTGCGCATAGTTCTGTGCAAAAGCAGAATCCCTGCAACAGAATTAAAAGCAGTACATCTAGATCTCCAGGCTTTTCTTTCCAGGATTCAGCATTCGTCAGTGCTCGCCCGTACGGACAACACCACAACGATGCACTATATAAACAAGCCGGCAGCACAAGATCTTGCCAGCTTTCCACGGAAGCACAGAAGTTGTGGGAAAGGGCTATGGTTCACAGAATCGGCCTTTGAGCGGAACACTTTCCAGGACGTCAGAACACAATTGTGCCAAGAATGGGAACTGCACCAGCCAACCCTGCACAACATCTTCCTATGCTGGGGCACACCAGAATTGGACCTGTTCGCAACTCCCTAGAATTGCAAATGTCGGTACTATGCAAGTTGGCATCCCCAACAGGGGTCATGGGGGAATGCCTTTTCAGTTGCATGGTCCGGCATCTTTGCTTACGCTTTTCCCCCATTCCTCTTTTCCCAAGAGTCCTGAGGAAGAGAAAGTTCGAGCCATGCAAACTGATCCTCATTGCTCCAGCGTGACCATGTCAACACTACTACTCATAACTGCTGCTTCTATCTCGGGTCCCGCACTTCCGACTTCCAGTGTTGCCCAATCTTCTAACTATGAACCAGGGGCAGATTTCACACCCGGATCCCAGGAGCCGGCATGGCTCCTGAATTCAATGAGTTCCAGCACTTGAACTTTTTCGGGGATTGTCGAGATATCCTAGTCAGAGCTTTGGCTGACAGTACCAACAAAACGTGCCGTCTCAGATGGAATCATTTCTGCATCTGGTGCCATCAAGCAGGTATACATCTGCTGTCTTGCTCTCCTGAGCACGTCTTACCTTACCTTTTGCAGCTAGTGAAGTCAGGTTTGGTGCATAGCTCAATAAAAGTTTACTTAGCGGCCATTTCCCATTACAGAAGATCACTTTCCTCTCACCTTTGTGGTCTTCTAGAATTATCAGAGTTCCACAAAGGGCTGTTTCGAGTTTTTCCTCCTATAAGGCGTCCACCTCCGGCCTGGCAGTTGAACATTGTTATTTCGCAGTTAATGAAACCTCCTTTCGAAAAAATTCACTCAGCGGACATCAAGTTTCTGTCATGGAAATTGGCTTTACTTCTGGCTCTGACCTCATCCAGATGAGTCAGTGAAATTCAGGCTTTTGTTATAGAGGAACCCTTCTTGCACTTCAAAACTGACTGAAATCGTCTCTGCACAAATCCGAAATTAATTCCTACGGTTCCATCTGACTTCCACCATAACAAACCTGTGGTACTGAAGACCTACTTCCTGAATCCATCAACGACTGCAGAGATGGCTCTTCATTCGCTGAATGTCAGGCGTTGCCCAAAATTCTATCTGCACTCGACACAAGCTTTCCACAAGACTTCTCAATTATTTGTCACCTACAGTGCGCTAAGGAAATGTTTCCCGCTCTCCACACAGAGTATTTCTAGATGGATCGCAAGTGCCATACAATTTTGCCATCACAAAGTAGGCAGACCACAGTCTTCAAGAGTCCGAGCCCACTCTATGAGGGCTGTGTCTATGTCTGCAGTGTTATTTGCTGGAGTGTCACTTCCTGAGATTTGCCATGCAGCAATGTGGAAGAATAGACACATATTTACTTGTGCCTACTGCCTGGATTCAGCAGTTCTAAACGACACAGCGGTGGGTCAAGCAGTACTTCGGCATCTATTCCATTAAGGTGAGCTACCTCTTCTGCTGTATCACATTTCCGTACTGTAAACCATTTGCTTGTTTAACGCTTAAAGAAATTTTTTCCTTAATTGTTATTGATATGATTATGGTTGTCATTTCGTCTACTGATGACTTGCAGGTTTTATTGAAGCATATTCCTGTTAAGCTGGTCAAGGCTATGGTAAATTGTGCTACTCCACTGCCTGCTATTCTGGTTCAAGCATGTGAATTTATGAAAGTTGCAGTACTGGAATAAGAAATAAGTTACTTACCTGTAACTGTACTTCTCCAGTATTGGAAGCTTTCATTGATTCACATGCGACCCACTCTCCTCCCTGGGGGAAGCTCACCTTTGTCTATCTGATTATATTAACTTTATCACTAGTGCTAAAAAATCTGAGATACTGAGCTTCTCTCTGAGGTGTTCTAGAGGGGGAGTCATGCTGGTTGGTTGAGGCAAAGTTTGGTCTCTTTTTTAATAATGACTATGATAGGTTAATAAACTAAGAGGCTTAGGCCTTTTTCTAGTCTTTACTTACCAGTCTACGTTTACTACTACTACTATTTTAAAATACTGGGGACTCCAAACCTGGCGATGGGGAATGATTCAAGAATGTGAATCTATGGAAGCTTCCAATACTGGAGAACTACAGGTACAGGTAAGTAACTTATTTCTTCTCACTGCATCAGGACCCAGCAGCCGTTGAGGGGCATCCGCATTGCTGAGACCTACTTGGCCTAGCTGCGTTGATTTTGTCCCTGCCAGCGGTTTGTCCCTGACTGCGAGGTGCATCTGTGCACACCCAGCCCATTGGCTACCAAACCACATCCTACCCTGAGCACCTTTTCTGAAGATAAATAGGGCACCCCTGACCCTAAGATCTCAGCTCTCGACCTACTTGAAAGAAGAAGGACCGAAGTAGGACTGCTCTGCTGCTCCGAGGAACCAGCAAATAGTGGCTGCACCAAATATGACTCCACCTAATGACTACGAGGAGAGGGCCTGTGCCTGCCGTGTCCTGCTCAAGGAGAAGCGGTCTCTATAGAGGCCAGGCAAGCCAAGAGATCAAGGGTGGCCTCCTGTTCACAACACAGGGACACAACAGCTGAAGAAGCCTGCTGGGGCTAATTGGAAGCCCAAAGTCGTCAAACTGCTATCACTGCCGTCGTGAAGCACCGAGGACCAAGTCCCGATGCAGAGTTGCACCTGAGTTCGCTGAGCCCTGAAGTGCTGTCAGAGAGATGCTGGTGCCCTCAGACAGGAAGTTATCAACCCAGGAAAGATAGGTCTATGACCGTGACTGACTGGTAGTTCAGTGGCGACTGGACTTCGGCCAGACCAAGATGACAACCCTTTATCCAGGAACCCCTCACCATCATCATGGACCAAGGAACCCCTGCAGGAACACCCCTGTCAACTGCATCACATCCACAGCATCCTTAGAGTATCTTCAGCATCCTTAATTCCTTGCATCAGGACCACTCCATATGAATCCATTCCAGTGTGGATAAAGTATCTGGAACTGCTGAAGGACTGCCTCTTCTATGAAGGTAACTGTTCTTGAGGACATTGCTTGTCCCCATGACTAGCTCTCTGCCGCAGATGGCCGCCTCAAGTGCTTATAACCAACCAAATTCACACTTACCTAAGTAATCTTTGAAAAAGTTTTAAAGTGTCCAATTGGTTGACTTTTCCAAGACTTTTTTGCATTTGATGTAAATTGATATGATTTATTATTACCTATGAAATCAATATCTCAGGAACCCTCTGGTGGATCTTTTTTGTTCTAGTGTCTAAATTCTTATAAAAATACAGTCTAGTTTTATAAATTGGTGTTGGATTTCTTGAGTGTCATGATGATTTCTCCTTCAGTTGTTTTGGTGCTGTTTAAATGCATAATGCATGTTCCTCTGTATAAGCCTTGCTGCTCAGTGCCTTATCTACCCAGGGTTGAGCTGGGGGTTTTACAGACGAAACCTACAGGACCTGAAGGGGTTCCTAAGTGTATTACAACCACACCATATAATGCACCCCATTTCCTCTCAAGACCTCACAGTTGAAAGAAGATATCCATAAAGAACTGCTTAGTAAGTACCATCCACTTTTATTTTTGATTGACCAAGTCTGAGTATCTGGACTGAGTACATTTTCACAATTGATTTCAGTTAAATGATGTACCATATAAACTGCATAAACAGATTACGCTACCATTTTACAAGTACATATCTCCATTTACCTCTGACAGCTTCTAAACTAGTTTTCCTTAAATATATGAATCAGTTGATGGCAGGTTATCACCTAGGAAATTGTGTTCAGGATGTTGCATGGTGGGCTGTTACGGACTAACTTCTGGTGACCTTGAGAATTTCTGATTCTACAAAGATATCTTCTGTGTTCTTCTTGAGTTACATTTCTAAAATCCCTCTGTAACTAAAATATTATTTTAAAATGTAGTTATAATGAACACAGTGCCTGTGATGATCATTGATGCCTCTTAGGTATATCATTACCTCATGTACATAACATTCTTCAACAGTGTACAGTAAATCTAAATTCCAATTAAAGTTGGTCTTCTGTTTTTCAAGGTGGAAAATCAATTCCAGAGGATACACCTGTATGCCGTATTCTATTAAGAAAAGAAGTGCTGCGACTGGTCATTAATTTGAGTAGTTCTGTAGGAACAAAAGGCCATGAAACAGGTCTTCTTACGTAAGTAAAATATTTTGTAAATACATTTGTTTCTTCTAGAAATGCAACTCACCTTGTATAAATGCACTGTTCATCTTTAAGAGTGACCACAGCTTGTCATTGTTTCCAGTTTACAAATGATCTGTAGCCCCATTTCAAATTGCACCCAACATAAGAGTTTTCTTATGCAATTTGCCGCTAGTAAAACCTGCTGCAAATTCTAAGTGCCAGTTGCATGCATTTCTATTTAGCGTGCAGGCAATGTAACCCACAAACTGTGCAGATAGCACACCTACTACCCGGTTGTAGAGGTCATTACTGCGCCCTGAATTTCCACCCATGAATTGAATGTTATCAGGCCATTTTCAGACAGACTAAAGAAAAAGGAGGGATGTGATGGTTTGTTAGGCAGAACAGATATGAAGAAGCTCCATTTAGGTTTTACTTTTGGTGTCTTGCTATTCCTGCACACTGGTAGCTCCACATCAACGTAGTTTCATGCTACTTATGTTTGCGCCGGCCTGTAAAGGTGCTACCCTTGCACACTGACATCAGTTCCTTTCTTTCTGCCCCACCAGGTGTGTATTTGGAGCTACCCTTCGTCTCTTTGAGACAACTTTTTTGACAAAAATTCTACCAGTGTGCAAAGTAAAATGTCACCTACTATATCTACATGTTTCAAACCATGTTGGGAATGTGCCTAATGGATATCTGTGACTGATGCACATGTGGTTTGCCTGTCTTTCCTGTGGTCATGCATCTTTGACTAAATGTGCACTGGGTTCCTGCTAACCAGGTTCCCAGTGCCTGTGTTCTTCCCAAAAATGGTACCTTTGTTTCCACAATTAGCACACCTCTGGCCTACATTTTAAGTCCCTTGTAAAAAGTACCAGTGGTACGAAGGGCATTGTGACCAGAGAGGGTCTCTAAGGCCTGCAGCCTGCATTATGCCACCCTAAGAGAACCCTCACCAAACACATGCACACTGCCACTGTAGCCTGTGTATTTTGGTGCAGATAAAAGTGAAGAGCCAACCTGACACACATCCCTGTGTGCCAGGCCTACCAGCATTGCAGGAGGCATAGGTAAGTCAACCCTGAAGCCGATCCTCTTGCCTTAAGTCAAGGTGCACTGTACCTCTTGTGAGGGCATAACTGCTTGAGCAGATATACCCCAGTAGTCTCTTGGTGCTCACTTGAACTTTGCCCTGTGCTGACCTTAAACCCCGAAGACTGGGTTTGTAAGTAAAAAACGTACCTGGGAAATTGCCTTCTTGATTTCCTCCCACAGGATAACCTTACTCGATTGAAATGTTGTGTACATTCTTTTTGCTTTGCAAAGTGTTGCTATTTCTAAAAACTGTATCTACCTTGGTGAACTGTGGTCTTGCATTAAGCATTTATTTCCTGCATTGAAAAGTATTGCCAATTTGAAAACCGTACTTACTTGCAACTAAGTTCTTTGGTTCTAATAATAAAGTAACAAGGTAGCATTTTTACAAACCATAGGTCTCGGATGTAGTCATTGAGTGTTTGAACATTTCTTGCCTTTGTGTGTACACTAAATGCATAACACAGTGCTCTTCTGATAAGCCTAACTGCTCACCCACAATACCACAAAGAGGGTATTAGTATTATCTACTTTAGCCTTTGTAAAGCCTCTGGGGATCCACTGGACTCTGTGCACACTATACCTTACTTTGGTATAGCATATACAGAGCCAGCTTCCTACAGGTGGCACTTGGACACCACGCCTGCTTGAGGACCACTGGCTTTTCAGGGGATGTCCAAACTTTGCTCATGGACATGCTTTTGACGGCTCCCGCCCTTTGACGAGAATGTGGACTCTGCGCTGGAGTGCTTTAAAGACAGCAGAGCTACAGCCAGGTCTTTGGACCTCTACATTGCCCCCGCCACCCCCAGTCTGCTTTTTTAACCTTCCCTGGCTTGGCTACAGGAGGGGCCACCAGCTGCATCCTTTCTCTCCCAGCCTCCAAGGCCAGCAGGCATCCCAACCTTTTTGTGCCCTCGGACGTGATTCCCACAAACTATGTGGGAACACCAGCCGGAGGTCGGGCTAGTCCCTCCCAACTCCCCAATCCCCTGGCCCCAAAGCATCCACAGTCTCAAAATCCCTTTAGTCTACCTTTATAATAGCACGAGCACCCAGTCGGGGACAGTATCCGCCATCATTTTCCCCGTTGGCAGCCTTTCTTCCTTCTGTCAAGCTACACCACCACTGCCATGTGGTACTGCAACAAACAGAGCGGGAAGGGTCATGGAGCTTTTGTCAAGGGTCCTTGCCTCTCTGGGCATGGCTGGAATCTCAGAGGATTTCGCTGGGGGTTCAACACCTGGTGGACTCTCTGAACGCAGGGTCAAGAAACTCCGCCATCGCTGCCTAATGGATCACGAATGGTGTCTCTATCCGGAAGAGTTGCAAAGTTCTTTTCGAGATTGGGGAGAGCATTGATGAGATCTATTCACCACTGCTGAGAGCACGCAATGTCAGCAATTCTGTGAACTGGAGTTTCCCAGGTGGCTCTTGCTCAGAGAGATGTTTTGTCTCGAGTGGAGCTCAGGGGTCCTTTACGCCTTTCCACCAATGCCACTCCTGCCCAGAGTTCTCAAGGAGATCAGGAACGACATAGCCCAAGTCATTTTGTGGTTCCGACACGGAAAATATGGCATTCCTAACTTCTAAGTATGAACATCAGTCCTCCAATCAGGCTGCCCCTTCGGGATGATCTGTTGTCAAAACAGGGCAGGGTTCTGCAGTCGAGCCTACATACCTTCTTTTTCCTGCATGTAAATTGAGCAGCAATAGTTGACAGCCTTCGACCTTCCTCCCGAAGTCAGCAATGTTATTCAGGCTGCAAGGCGTTCCTCCACCAAGACAGTGTGCGCCTGCTGTTTGAACAAATTTGTGACATGGTGTGCACCCAAGATCATTGACTCTCTTACTGCACCCCTCTACCAAGTTTTGTTGTTTCTTCTTTCTCGGGCACATCTGTTCTGGTCACTGGTAATGGTTATTTGTTGGCCATATCAGCCTTGTTGCGGTTGCCGGACCCACCTTTTTTGTATACCTGTAGTGACTCGTTTCTTACGTGACTTCAGCAACTGTTCCCTCTAAGACCATTCATCCAGCTCCAGTGGGATCTCAACCTGGTCTTCACATTTCTCATGTGCGGACCCTTCAAGCCCCTGCACAACTGCCAAATTCACTTTCCATCAAAACAGCTTTTTCGGTGACCATAACATCACCCAAGACAGTCTACGAACTGCTAGCTGCTCTGTGCACTCTTCTTACACAACATTCTATCCAGACAAATTAGTTATGTGGACCTGTGCTTCCTTTCAAAGGTTGTAACACTTTTTCATGTAGGCCAGACTAGTATCTTGCTCCATCTCTCTTTTCTAAGGAAGAGGAGAGACTCCACTGCCTAGACTCAAGAAGAGCATCAATGTTATACCTTGATCATACCAAAGAGTTCTGTGTGGACGATCCACTGTTCGTTGGGTATGTTGGGGCGAGGAAGGAAAAGGCGGTGCTGAAATTAACCCTCTCACAATGGATAGTGCTCTGCATAAACCTCTGCTACACATAGGCCAAAACAGCAATCCCCTGAGGGCTTGCACGCTCATTCCACCAGAGCCAAGACTGCGACCATTGCATAAGCTGGCAGAGTCCCTGTCCTGGACATCTGTCAGGCAGCAACGTGGGTGTCACTACATACCTTCACCAGCCTTTCTGTCTGGACACTCAGGTCTGTCGGGATGGGCGTTTTGCCCATTCAATCCTACAGTACATTTTGATCTAATCTGCTCGCAGACCTACCTCCAGGTTGGGTATTTATTCTAAGGTGATTAATCTGCGGCTAGAAGTCTATCAGATGAACAAGTTAGTTACCTTAGGAAACTCCTTATCTGGTAGAGACTCTATCTAGGTGCAGATTCCTTACCAATTCTCCCTACTCGATCTGATTTCTGTATAGGGTACCCTTCTGAGGCCCTTAGCACTGCACACCAGTGCATCAGCATTCTTCATGGATCAGCACATCTTGGCATGGAAAGTTGCGAAAATAAACTGATGTCAGCACAATGGGGTGGCGTCTATATAGGCACTGCACCCGTCACTTCCAGTGCGGACGGAGCCAAATAATGCCTACTACCAGCTCACAGGGATACTGTTCAAGAATTTCCAGACCCAGTCTAACGCCTGGGGATTATTCTATGGTAAGGAAGCTCCAGATAGAAAGAGTCTCTACCTGATAAAGCATTACCAAAGGTAAGTAACTTGTTCATTATGTTTACCACAGGTTTTTACTTCTATTTCTTTCTGAGGAACAATGTTAAGGCTCAAACTAAAATGTCATCCTTTTTTCACTTCAAAATGTAACTCGAATGAAGCATATGTCCTTTACCTTTCTAGTGAAAGCCATTTCCTACGCCCCTGTGGTATCCTACTGACATCAGAGGAACTGTCAAGCCTTCTCTAGCTACTATGGCATTCTTGAATAGACATCACACTCTCTTCTCATTACTAAAGCTGACTTCAATTGCTCTGTTGATCCAAATACTCTAGTCAGCTTGTAGGGACTTTCCTTTTCTGCTGAGGTTTATTGTGCAAGTAGAGAACACACCTCTTTTTTAAAGAAATAAACATGTAATGATAAATGAGCTACTGTCACATGTGAAATGTAGGCAGGTAACAGGACCTCACAAGCTACATTTCTTTTCTTCCAAATCTAAACCTATTGCCACTACATCTGGCTATATTCAGACACTAATTGAGGTACATATTTTAATATTAGGAACTTGATATTCTTTTCCTGTTTTTGCAGTAATGGTCCATATGGGACTGCATGTAGTAGTTCACAACAGGATACCATTCTACATATGTGATGAACTTGTTGTGGATTAGAGATATTTTAGAAACACATTTTGAGTAAAAGGCCTATATGATTGTTTTTGATCCAGCAATAGTCTTCCTGTTGATGTAGATGCTGACAAAATGCTGTTCTTAGTTTTTATTGCAAACAAATTGAAATCCCATTTTGGTGTAACACATATTAACTTGTCTCAAAGTGTTGAACCCTCCGTCCAAGGTAATCTGGTGTCTGCAAGTTCTAGAATGTTTATTTACAAGTGCAGAATTCTCCCCTTGTGAATTTCCCTGGGTGCCGCATTATATGCGAAAGATTTTCATAGGAACTCCCTCACAAACCGTATCTGATAGAGACTACTAGCCGTAGATTCCTTCACGTAGAATTATCCCCATGCGTGAGACTGCATCCCTGCGCGCCGGGGGCGGGGCGACATCACGTGTCTCCGCCCAGGCATCGTCCGTGTACGTGACGTCTACGAGGTCACATAAGTCCCGCCCCGGCGCGCCCACGTCAGTTTTTTCCTTTTCCACGAGCAACGCGGATCCGTTCCTTGCTGCGAGCCTGTTTAAGGCCCCCCTTTCTTCCATTCTCTTTTGGTTGGAACAGTGTGCGAATGCCTTCGGGCTTTAAATCTTGCACGTTTTGTGGGCGTCTTATGTCGGCGACAGACCCTCACCTCATTTGCATGTGGTGTTTGGGATAGGATCACAGCACCTCAGATTGTGTGGCGTGCCAAAAATTGAAGCCGAAGTCGCGGCGGGAGCGCCGAATGAAACTTCTCTCTGCGCGTCTCTCCAGATCGACGTCCTTCCCTCGGTCTGCTTCGGCGGACGGCTTCAGGTCCGGCCGTGATAGTCGTCCTCGCCACTCTCCGATGTCACGTGAGTGTCGCTCCCCCGGTGGGTAAGTGTCGCAGTTCGTCCCCGGGGGCTGGTTTCCGGCCTACCGGGGGCATAGACTCTCCGCGTGTGATGCGGCCCCGTGTGTCGTCCTATCTACCGTTTCCCGGTGATGGGGCTTCAAGAGTCCAGATGGAAACTTAAGCAGCGGCTTTGCAGGCATCGCTGGCGTCTCCTCCTCCTTCCCCTCCTTGGGCGTCGGCGGATCCCTCGCCTTGCACAGGGCCCTGAAAGCGCCGCCGGTGGCTCCGGCCCCGGCGCCGACTGGGTCGGATCCAGACCTGGAGGATGTGGTACTGTTGGGGTGCGGCTCCTCTGGGGCACCTCCTTCAGGCCACGGCATCTTTGCCTCGCCGCAAACCCCCGCGGGGATCCCTGTGGTGTCGCGGGAGGTCGCCGAGGCTCGGGTCACATCCCCAAGCCCCTCTCGGTCCCTTGGCAGGGTGGTCCTGTCTAAGGCCGAGGTGACGCCGCTACGTTGCCGGCAGCAGCTGGACCGTGCAGAGCCACAGGGGTCAGTGGCTCCTCCTCGTCCCGCTCCGGGTCGAGGGCAGACCCCTTGTCCCTCTTGTACCTCCTCACAGGCGGCTGCCTTGTTGGAGGGCGAGTCGGAGGTTGTATCGTCCCTGGCGCCGCCATAGGGGTTGCCGAGTGACCTTCGCCTCATTCTGGGCCGAGGCCGGCGGAAGGCTTCGGGCCCCTCCCCGGGCCCATCCCGTTCGCCCACGCAGGTGCTTGCCTCGGCGGGGGTCGGGCTGGCGCAGTCCCTGCGCTGCTCCTGGGCCAATGCGGCTCCAGCTCTACTCCGGTCCCTGCTCATGTCTCCGGTGTGGGGTGACTTGGAGGTCCTTTGCCCGGCGACGCTGGCCGGCGCCTGTGTCCTGCCTCACACAGTGGACTCTTCGGATCCGCGCAGGGGTCGTAACGCGGATTCGTCTTCGGACGCTCCTTCTTCTCCGGAGGCAGGCTGCATATTGGTGTCGTCATCCCCGGAGACTGGTCACCGTGTGGTGTCCTTTTCACCGGCGTCAAAGGGTGGCTCCTCGCCCTTCCGGAGGCCAAGGGTGTTCGTCGGAAGAGCGGCAGGTCCCTCATTCTTCGGCTCCTCCTGACTTCCAGGTCTGGCCCTTGCCGCCCCGCTTGGCCTCGGGGACGGCCGCCTTAGTTTGCAGCCGCCGCCCACAGAGGAGCTGCTTTCTCCACCACAGGGCCCTACAGATGCGGGTGCGGCTTTTGCTCAAGCGGTGTACTTGGCTGTGGGCATCCCACGCATGGGTGACCCTGTGGCTCACTTTCCGTTGGACCATCTGTTGGAGGTCCTCTGGTGGGAGGGAAATCTTACTTCCCTTTGAAGGTTCGCTCCTTTCTGCCTTGAGAGGGGCTTGGAGGCGTCCTGCCTCTGGGGACCCGGTGCCTCCGCATCTTCTGCATCGGCACCTTCCGACGCTGCGTGACCCGGCGTGCCTGTCCATTCACCCTTCACCCTTCAGCCACCAGTCCTCTTCTGCGGACTGCTTTTCCCTCCCTGCTGCCCCTGTTGGCTCCACCGTCCAGAGAGGCCCGCTGGCTGGACACTTGGGGACGCAACATTTTCGCCTCGACCTGCGGGCCCTTAACACCTTGTGTGTACTAGCTAGGGCCTCCTCCTGTTTGTGGGACTCGGCTGAGTCTCTGGGCTCTGCAGCGTCCCAGGAGTCTGCTCAGGTGGATTTGCAGCACCATGCATTGCATGGTCGGGAGCTTGCGGCGTTTATTCTCCGCTCCGCTCTGGACGTCTGAGGCGCTGGGCCGGGCCATGGCTTCCTCAGTCGCCCTCAGTCGCCGTGCTTGGCTTCGGGGCGGTGTCCTCCCTAAAAAATATTGGGGAGAGGCTCATTGATCTCCCATTTGATGGCAGTCTGTTGTTTCATGCCTCCGCCATCCAGAGGCTCTTGACAGGGCTCCGTCCTCCTCCTCCCCCATCCCCTCCTCAGTGACTTCTGAGTTAGGGTTGCTTTTGAGCCTTCTTAGGCCGGCGGTTATGGTTGTGGAGTATGTTTTCTGGCCGTTTACGTCCTCCTTGGGACTTTGGCATTGTTGGCTGCTGGACGCACCCTTTGTTGTTGTGTGTGAGTTCTGCAGGAGTTGTTACGCAGACTTGGCCCGGAGGTAGGGCTTTCTGCTTTGCTTGGGCTGCTGTCAAGCCTGTAGGGTGGTTCTTTTGTTTCTTCCTCTGCTGCAGAAGTTCTTCCAAAGAGGGTTCCCATATTTTGGGACTTCACGTGCCCTATGTGGGGTTATGGTAGCTGTCATATAGCTAGTACTCTGCTGGGGGGTTCTGGTCACCTTCGGGTACCTGTTCTCCATGGTGTTTACATAGGTTGCTTTTGCTTCCTGAGGTTGTGTGCGCGGCCACTCGTGGTGGTGGCCCGGACCTCTCCTTCTCTCCCTGCTCCCATTCTGCAGTCTGGGATGTCCCTGTGTTCTCCCTTGCCAGGCGTTGCCTATGTGGTCTTCCTGGGGCCTCGGGCTGTTACTCTTGCTACTGTCCTTGACTGCCTGCATTGTTCTGGCTGGCAGGCTGCTCTCCATCTGGATTGGACTCGCCTATTTCTCCTTGGTTTCCTTGGGTCCTCTAGGCTGCTTCTTCTTCTTCTTCTCTTCTGTCTTCCTGTCTTGGCCTTCGGCGGAAGCTATGTTGCCTTGTGGGGGAGTGGAGTGCTTCGGCCTCTCTGTCCTTGCCCTTGGTTCCTCTGCTGTGAGTGTACAAGCCTCTTCAGCCTTCCTTCCCTCCTACGTCCCCTTGTGGTCGGTGGGGTTCTGCTTGTGGGAGTTCCCTTGGCATGGCAGGGGCAAGGTTCTACCTGCTCAACAGATTTTGTCCCCGGTGGGGCCCTCTGTTCTGCATTGGCTGGTGGGGTCCTTTCGCAGACCCTCCTTCCCAGGGGGTATTGCTAGGGTATCTATTCTACATGAAGGAATCGGCGGCTAGTAGTTTCTATCAGATGTATGAGTTACTTACCTGCGGTAACGATATATCTGGTAGAGACTATTCTAGCCGCAGATTCCTTCACGGCCCGCCCTTCCTCCCCTGTTCTGCGACAACACTTGGGGTAGTCTTCGGCACTCTCCTCCTGGTGGGGGGCTGTGTCTCCTGTGAGTGCCTTCTTTGTTCTTGACGGGTGGCTCCGTCTGGGGGCGGTTCATTCCTCCTTTGGTCCTTTGGAGGATGGGGTTCCGGTGCCCTGCTGCTCCAGGTTTGGGGGGGGATTGCTTCCATCTCTGTACTCCCTACCCTCCCTTCCTTCCATTGCTATCCTCTGATTAAGGGTTCTCTCGCCTTGTCTTGCCCTTGTCCCTTGTGGGTGGTTGCCCTCTAGGTTGGGGTAGCTTGGAGGTTTGTTGTCCCTGTCTGTCTTGGGACTGGTCCCATTCCTTGCTCAGGATGAGGGGGGTGGGCTTCCTACGTGTGCCATGACTTTTATGCCTGTTCTTGCCTTCGGGCACAGGGATGGGAGGTGGTCTGTGTGCTGGCAGGGTGGCTGCGCAGGTTTCTGCTTGTTCTTCTTTCTTCTTTCCTTGCCCTTGGGGTCTGCGGTGTTAGCACTACCCTGGTGGTGGTGTTAGTCACCGTTTCTTTCCAATGTTTCTGCTCTTCGCACACCGTTTCCATGCTCCCACAGTTTTTTATCTGGTGGTTCTGCGTTGTGGTGCAGAAAAGTTCTCCGAAGAAAACTGACGTTGGCGCGCCAGGGCGGGTCTTATGTGACCTCGCTGATGTCACGTACGCGGACGACGCCTGGGCGGAGTCGCTTGATTCCACCCCCGGCGCGCAGGGATGCTGAGGCAAAAAGTTTCCGGATCCAGTCTCATGCCTGGGGATAATTCTACGTGAAGGAATCTGCAGCTAAAATCGTCTCTACCAGATATATCGTTACCGAAGGTAAGTTACTCGTACGATAGTACGTTGAATGAGGGATCCCAAAATGCAGAAAAAAGAGAGTGATAAAACTGCCTAAGTGAATACCAATATGCTCATTTTATTTGTGGTCCCACTTGGCAGGGTTAAAAAAAAGTTTTGGGTTTGTAGGAGGAGTTACTTGTCCAGCACCCCTTCTACTCCTACCAACATGTTTCAGCCAATCATCTTAGCCCTTATGGTTCTGTGGCCTTCTCAGGGTGCTGATCCCTCTCGGCTTCTTGAGAATTTCAATAATTAGACTTTTGCCAGTAAGTTAAACAGTTATTTTGCCTTACTTGGTTCTTGATAAGTAACCACACTTGTCTTTCTAACCTAAATGAGGAAAACAACAAAATCAAAAAAACACCCTTTTGTGTATATACATTAGTCACCTCTCTCTATAACATGCTAAAACACCAGATTAAGTACAACCATGTGAGGCGATAGGCTGTCAGCCCTTCAAATTACACCAATAAAAGTGCACCCAGCACGATGTGAACATTGGAACTCCGTATTAAAACTCAATCACTCATTACTCACAATATATAAGTTGGTCTCTCTTACCCGAGTTGCATACATTTTTCTCTCAACTCGGGGCCAGAGTGGGAACACGGCCCTGTAGTCAAACACTGTAGATTAACGTGGAATTGTAAAAACAGGTTACGCCTAATCTTAGAATTAAACCTTCCCCAAATATGTTCTGTAGTCTGATACTTTTTTCAGTATATCCTATGTTGTTGTAATAGGGATTCTGATGGATACATCTGCCAGTGGATTCCTCACCTTGTGAATATCCCCTGCGCCAGCAACATTCGGAAACTTTTGTAGTTCTCTACGCCGACGAGGACGACGTCACAGAAGCACGGCTCCGCACGCGGCTCAGCTGATGTCGCTGGATCCATAAGAGGACCTCGTCGGCGTGATGACGTCAGTTCCCTTTTTTCCGCGCCGTCGACGCTAACCGTTTTCTGGGACTCTCCGTAGCTTTGGCTAGTTACTTTGTGTTTCTGTTGGTGTTTCTCTTTCTTCTTGTTAAAGATGTCGACAAAGAAGTCCGGTTTCATACCGTGCAGGGAGTGCGGTAAGCACATGTCCATCACGGATCCGCACGAGGACTGTGTCTGGTGCCTGTCGTCGGATCACGACGTCGAGGGATGCTCCTGCTGTCGAAAGATGAGTACTATGGCCTTAAAAGAAAAAGAAGCAAAGTTGTTTATTGCAAGGATGAAAAAAGAGAAGAGAGGTCGAAGACGATCCAGATCGAGGTCGGCGTCGAAGTCGGGGCATGGTTCTAAGTCCAAGAAGCATAAAAAGAAGAAGAGGCATGGTTCTCGACACCGTTCGGATAAAGAAGCGGCTCCGAGATCGACTTCGCCTACTCGACGTCATAAGGACTTTGTGTCTCCCTCTCCTGTCTCAATTCCTGCTTCTCCTGTTTGCCTGACCTCGCCTGCGGCTTCACCGGAGCACTCTCCAGCTCTGGCTCCATCTCCGACGCCGGCTCATTCTCCGGCTCCAGTTGAAGAAGCTCCGGCTCCTGATGAGTCTTCGACTCCGCTGGCTCCACCGTCTGCACCGATTGGCCCGAGTCCGGTTATGCCTCAGTCTGAGCCATATCCCCCCTTTCCAGGCCCGGGACAAGATCCATTGCATTATATGAATGCGATGTATGGAGTCTTCACTAGAGCGATGTACCCCTCTGGAGCACCTTCGGGTCCCATGGGTCCAATGGCTTTCAATTTGGGGGTTCCTCAAGCCTACGCTCAGGCTCCATTTATGCCTTTTTTCCCGGCGACGCCGTCTTGGTATTTCCCGGCGCCGAGGACATCAACGCCGCTTCCATCTTCAGCAGCTCCAGCTCGACTTCGTTCGACTCCAGCTGCTCCTCCAGATCCGTGTTCGCCGCCGGCTCCGGCGCCATCGGAGTCGGTTGCGGTGCCACCGACACCGGTCCTGAGGATTAGGTCCAGGCGAGAAGCTCAAAGAGTCCTGGTAGAGCAAAGGTACCAGGTTGAGGAGATGGAAGAGGGTGAGCTCATGGAGTATGATGATTTGTTTGAGGAGTTGAAAGAGGCTAGTGGCCTGGATTTATCGCCAGAGTGGGAGATTACTCCTCCAGCTGATACTCCCTCTAAAGATGTGCCCCCCTACCACACGGTTATTAGAAAAGCAGCGGAGCTTTTGGATCTACAGCTGCCAACTGCTGAATTCAAGCCTAACATCCTCACTGAGGTTTTACATTCTCCCTCCACTGTGACAGAGCCCTTACTACCATTTAATGAGGCCATCACTGAACCAGTCATGGAGGTATGGCGAAAGCCCTTTTCAGCTCCTGCGGTCTCTAAAACTGTGGCTAGAAGGTACAGGGCGGCTCCAGGTAATCCAGACTTTCTTACTTCTCATCCTTCTCCGGAAAGTCTGGTGGTTCAGGCTGCTTGCTCCAAGAGTTCTTCAAGTGCCATTCCTCAGGTCCCTAGTGACAGGGATGCTAAAAAACTCGACCAATCAGCCAAGAAAGTCTTCTCCTCTGCCAGTATGGCCAAAAAGTCGACAAATGCCACCTGTCTCTTGGGCCGTTATATCCATGCTCTCATAGATTCCGCTAAACAACTGGCCCCTAAGTTATCAGAGGAGGACAGGCAGAACTTTAATGAGGTGCTGTCAGACACTCAGGCATCTGCACGTCAGGTTATCCAGAGTGGCCTGGATACTGCGGACTCTGTCGTCAGAATTATGGATTCCTTTGTTGCCACAAGGAGGAGTGCGTGGCTGAAATCATCGGAGTTCTCCCCTGATGTGCATGCAACGCTTGTGGACCTGCCTTTTGACAGTTCTGGGCTTTTTGGTAAAAAGGCTGATGCTGCACTAGAGTGATTTAAGGAAAGTAAATAAAATATAAACAAATGAAGTGCTAGAACTGCCCTTCTATTAAAGCTACCATATCATTCTGGGGTACACATTTGGAAAACGTGAAACAAAATGTGTCAGAAGAATAAATTCATTCTATTGTTTGATTGAATCAAAATTTTATTAATCTAATTTGTAGGTCTTTATAACCTTCCTGTTGCCCAAGGGGCTAAATATTTAGAAAGAATAATTAATAGAATATTTACAACATTTGTACATTCAATCCTGACATATCACATACACATCTCATGCAATCACATCCATTCCTACTATCACACAGACTTAATTCACATTGAAGCACAATTTTAACAATCATAGGACCACAGAGTTAATTATAAGAGCGCCAAGTTTGATTTCTAACACTTCTTAATTTTCGGTATTTTAGCCTCTTGTGGTCACAGTATAAGGTCTACGCGTTTCGAGACCCATGGATCATCGGGTCTCTCTTCAGGACCTGTAAAGTGATAATAAACCTAAATCAGTTTGGGTACTTCCCCTTAACCTCTCACAGAAATCTTTGTGAAGGAGCTCAATTGATTTACCTTGTGTCAGATGGAGACGGACGGGATTAGTCTAAACAAAGAAGAAATAGTGAAAGAGTGTAAGGACAACCATACCTAATTTAGAAAGAAAAGTGCATTCAGAAAATGAGTAAATTCGGGATTGACTTACAGTTGAGTGGGTTTGCTAAACCAACGTGAGGAAATTTGTTTGTTTAACAGGAAAGCAGCTGGTTGGGCTGAACCTGGTTGAGAAATTGAGAGAGCAACAAACATGGCATCAGATGGAGCTTAATGCTTTGGAGGGAAACACCTGGGTGCGTCGCGTGTAAAAGCCAGGGTTTACCTTAAGAGGAAGTCTCTTGTGGTTGTAATTGAGTTTAGGCGTTCGCTGCGGGGACGCCGCTTTTCATCAAAAATGGTGATGGTCAACTCTGTGAGAAATCGGTAAAATAGATTAAGAAACGGAGAGGGGGAAATTAAACAAAGGACTGATTAGACCGTAGTCTCAATCTTCCGGCGTTTCATACCTGTCGAAGTCAGAGGGTTTTCGCAAGGTGTCCGTTCGTTTCCGTGTTTGCTCTGCCGATTATCGTCGCAATGATGGTCCCTTGTTGATGACGTTTTATGCGTCTGGTAGCTGGTTGGTGGAGGGATTGGGCATAGAAAGAGGACTGATCGAGGCGGATCGTTAGTGGTAGAATGTTATACGTGTATCCTTCATAGGATAGCGTTTCGCACAGAGTGGAAAAGTAGTCAAAAAGCGGTGATTCAAATTTAATTAGTTGCATTTAGTTGCGGTCTCCACAGAAGGATGATGAAACTCACGTACTAAATTCCAAGAGATTCAATTAAGTTGCAATACAACGTGGTCCGTGGGTTTGATGGTCCTTAAGCAGACATTTCAGATGTAATACTCAAAAAAAGAAAGGAGAAAGCAAGATCAATTTTGTTTAGATGATGTGGTTGAAGGGTAAACGACCCGGTGAAGGTGGAGGGATGGTTCCTATGGTAGAAGTTGACGTGTCCTCATGAGTACTAGTTCAATGAGAAAGGAGGGCAGGATAAACTAGTTCAACTCGCATGACATCATATGTCAGTCCGTGGATATTGGTTATGGTAGTGTGTGTTATTTCGTGCAGGTTGGTTGTCCTTTTGACACTCATTCTCTTTAGATGGTGGATTGGAAATGATGGTACTTTAGTTTAGAAGTAATACGGTGCTGGTATTCTGACCATGTACTAAGTTAGGTTGTATAGTTCAGTAAGTTCATTCAGGCCTTTGGTGGCAGAGTTGAATTTGAGAATGAGCATGGCTTCTGTTCTAGAGAGTTTCTGCTCCAGGTCGCCACCTCTTGTGTCTCTATTTACTTTGGCGATTACTGTCCATTTTAGATCTTTGATTTGGTGGCTGTTGGTTCGCCAATGGTTGACCAAAGGGGCTGATATAACATTGTTGTTGATCCTAGACTTATGTTGTGACATTCGGATTCGAATTTCTTGGCTAGTTTTGCCTATATAGACTAAATCACACGGACATCGTATGGCATATATCACTGATTTACTTCGACAGTTGGTAAATGATTCGTGTTTCCAGTAAATCTGATTGTGTTCAAAGAGATCGCCTTCGATAGTCGTGTCACAACATGCACATGAGCCACATTTGCGATGGCCCTGAATGGGTTGTAATCCTACATAATCCCGCACTGTTGGTGTTTTTCTTGGTGGCATGGCTGCTCGGATGATTTGATTGGCAATATTGCGATCTTTTTTGAATGCAAATAAAGGATTTTGTTTCAGTGATACGTCTAGATTTTTTATTAGATGCCAGTTCTGTATAATACATTTTCTCATTAGATTGGAGTTAGGACAAAATGTCGAAACACAGACGATCCTTTCTAGTGGATGGCTCTCTCTCTTTTTTAGTAGATCTTCTCGGGATGACCACCAAGCTCTTTTCATTGATCGTTTTAGTAGTTTCGTGGGATATCCTCTCTTCTTTAGATTGTCACATAGTGTAGTCGCGTGGGCCATGTATTCATCCTTGAATTGACAGTTCCTTCGGATCCGTAGAAATTGTCCGAAAGGTAAATTGTCTCGTAAATTTCTCGGATGATAACTTGAATAGTGCAAGGTTTTGTTCCTGTCTGTTTTCTTTTTGAACAAGGTAGTGGCCAAGCTGTTGCCCGAGGGATAGATTTCTACATCAAGAAACGCAATTTTGGTTTGAGAATGGTTAAGAGTAAATTGGATGTCGGCAGTGCGATTATTCAGCCAATGGTGGAAGTTTTTCAGGTTTTCAAGGGGACCAGTCCAAGTCATGAAAACATCGTCAATATAACGAGTCCATTTGCCGATGTATTGTGAATAGGGATTATCATTATAAATGAATTTCTCTTCGTATTTGGCCATGAAGAGTATCGCTAATTCCGGTGCAAATGGACATCCCATAGCCACTCCCTTGACTTGAAAATAGAATTCCCCATTGAAGTTGAAGTAGTTTTTTTTAAGTGCAAAGGTGGCAAGTTTCATGATAAATTCTGTTGGTACTTTGGGGTTCACTCTTTTTTCGAGGTATGATTGAATAACTGAAAGCCCGTCATCCTGAGGTATTTGTGTATATAAGGAGACTACGTCCAAAGTAACTAGATGAAATGAATTGGGGATGTAATGTATAGATGAAAGTTTGTTGAGAAAATCTGTAGTGTCAGCTAGGAAAGATGGTACTCCAGCTATGAATGGTTTAAGGAAGTAGTCTACAAATTTTGAGATTGGTTCCAGCAGAGAGTCGCAGCCCGATATAATTGGCCTGCCGGGGGGTGATGTTTCATTTTTATGGATTTTTGGCAGGACATAAAATAAGGGTGTCCTTGGGTTCTTATTTTGCAAAAATTCCAATTCTTTTTTAGAGAGATAACCTTCATCGAAGCCTTTTGATAAAATCGGAAAAAGTATGTGCTGGAGATCAGACGTTGGATCTTTATTCACTTTTTTGTAGCATTGGATGTCATTTAATTGTCTGGTGACTTCTTTTACATAGTCCTCTTTGTCTAGAATGACTATGGATCCACCCTTGTCAGCCTGTTTTATCACAATAGAAGTGTCATTTTGAAGTGTAGAGAGGGCTTGAATTTGATTTTTTGTCGTATTGAATTTTATCCCATGTTTCTTGTTTTCCATTTCTGTTATGGCTGACAGTAAAGTTTTTTCAAAGATGGTAACTTCCTTTGGAATTTTATTAGTGGGTGGGCAGAAAGTAGATTTTTTCTTTAGGCCCGTGTCCATTGCAGGCTCCATGGGAGGGTTAAGTGAGAAAAATGTTTTGAGTCTTATTTTCCTGCAGAATTCCATAGCTTCCATCTTTAGTCGTACAAAATCAGTATGTTTTGTAGGGACAAAAGATAATCCTTTTTCTAGAATACTTGATTCGTCTTTTGTTAAGATTCTTTTAGATAGATTGAAAACAAGTGAAGTATCTAATTTTTGTAGTTCTGTCGTCTGGTTGTCATCTCCCACGGTTGTGTATTGAACCGGACTCTGCCTCTTGACCGTTGCTGGCCTCTCCCTAAAAAAGGAGTTTGTTGTTGAGGACGTTGAAAATTGCCACGTTGGTTAATATTGCGTTGCCTATCTTCTAATTCGCCTTCACTGCCACTTGATGACGATGATGGTTCAGAAAATGTGATAAAATTTTTTGACGATCTTCCCTGATATGTTGATAGATATCTTCGGGATTCCGGTTGTGAGTAGAAGTCTGTTTGAAGATATGGGTAGGTCTTAGATAGCGAGAAGTTACGTTTATCTTTTTCAAAGTTGAAAGTTTTCTGATTAATCGTGTAGTCCTTGAATTCAAGGATCTCCTTCTCTATTTTCTCAAGTAATGTTTTTGCGTCTGTAATAATATGGTTTGTCTTAATCAGTGTTTCTAAGGTTTCGATCTCTTCCAGTTGTTTCTTGGAGATACGTTGAGCCGTTTCCACTGTCAGGACCATTAGGTCTCGGCTACATTTGGTCTCTATGAGGCTGTAGCCTTTTTTGTAAATTGGATCATCAGTAAAGATTACCGGGATATTTTTGATTTGAAGTCCTGCTGGTATAGTACCGGTTTTGAGATGTTGTAGCAGAAAATGTCCGTGTAGATCAGTCCGGATTTGTTTCTTTCTGAGCCTCAGTAGTTTGTCAGATTCGTTTTGTTGTTGAGCTGTTAGGCTGAGAGAGGCTGATGCAAAAAGGGGAGGTGCCTCCAAGAGGTTTTTAATGTGTTCTTCCGTGTATGCGAACGTGTCGCTTTCAGTCATCCTTTCATTCACCACAAAAGTGTACAAAATCAAAATGAAGAGTGATTTGGAAGGAAGAAAAAGGAAGAAACCTAAAAGGAAAGAAGGATTAAACTGTGTACTTTACACAGTAGGACCTCTCGCAGAAAAGCTTCTGCTATAAAGTGATGAACACTAATGGAGGAGGGCTGGGAGCAGTTAAGCTGAGCCTATAGTATATAAACAAATGAAGTGCTAGAACTGCCCTTCTATTAAAGCTACCATATCATTCTGGGGTACACATTTGGAAAACGTGAAACAAAATGTGTCAGAAGAATAAATTCATTCTATTGTTTGATTGAATCAAAATTTTATTAATCTAATTTGTAGGTCTTTATAACCTTCCTGTTGCCCAAGGGGCTAAATATTTAGAAAGAATAATTAATAGAATATTTACAACATTTGTACATTCAATCCTGACATATCACATACACATCTCATGCAATCACATCCATTCCTACTATCACACAGACTTAATTCACATTGAAGCACAATTTTAACAATCATAGGACCACAGAGTTAATTATAAGAGCGCCAAGTTTGATTTCTAACACTTCTTAATTTTCGGTATTTTAGCCTCTTGTGGTCACAGTATAAGGTCTACGCGTTTCGAGACCCATGGATCATCGGGTCTCTCTTCAGGACCTGTAAAGTGATAATAAACCTAAATCAGTTTGGGTACTTCCCCTTAACCTCTCACAGAAATCTTTGTGAAGGAGCTCAATTGATTTACCTTGTGTCAGATGGAGACGGACGGGATTAGTCTAAACAAAGAAGAAATAGTGAAAGAGTGTAAGGACAACCATACCTAATTTAGAAAGAAAAGTGCATTCAGAAAATGAGTAAATTCGGGATTGACTTACAGTTGAGTGGGTTTGCTAAACCAACGTGAGGAAATTTGTTTGTTTAACAGGAAAGCAGCTGGTTGGGCTGAACCTGGTTGAGAAATTGAGAGAGCAACAAACATGGCATCAGATGGAGCTTAATGCTTTGGAGGGAAACACCTGGGTGCGTCGCGTGTAAAAGCCAGGGTTTACCTTAAGAGGAAGTCTCTTGTGGTTGTAATTGAGTTTAGGCGTTCGCTGCGGGGACGCCGCTTTTCATCAAAAATGGTGATGGTCAACTCTGTGAGAAATCGGTAAAATAGATTAAGAAACGGAGAGGGGGAAATTAAACAAAGGACTGATTAGACCGTAGTCTCAATCTTCCGGCGTTTCATACCTGTCGAAGTCAGAGGGTTTTCGCAAGGTGTCCGTTCGTTTCCGTGTTTGCTCTGCCGATTATCGTCGCAATGATGGTCCCTTGTTGATGACGTTTTATGCGTCTGGTAGCTGGTTGGTGGAGGGATTGGGCATAGAAAGAGGACTGATCGAGGCGGATCGTTAGTGGTAGAATGTTATACGTGTATCCTTCATAGGATAGCGTTTCGCACAGAGTGGAAAAGTAGTCAAAAAGCGGTGATTCAAATTTAATTAGTTGCATTTAGTTGCGGTCTCCACAGAAGGATGATGAAACTCACGTACTAAATTCCAAGAGATTCAATTAAGTTGCAATACAACGTGGTCCGTGGGTTTGATGGTCCTTAAGCAGACATTTCAGATGTAATACTCAAAAAAAGAAAGGAGAAAGCAAGATCAATTTTGTTTAGATGATGTGGTTGAAGGGTAAACGACCCGGTGAAGGTGGAGGGATGGTTCCTATGGTAGAAGTTGACGTGTCCTCATGAGTACTAGTTCAATGAGAAAGGAGGGCAGGATAAACTAGTTCAACTCGCATGACATCATATGTCAGTCCGTGGATATTGGTTATGGTAGTGTGTGTTATTTCGTGCAGGTTGGTTGTCCTTTTGACACTCATTCTCTTTAGATGGTGGATTGGAAATGATGGTACTTTAGTTTAGAAGTAATACGGTGCTGGTATTCTGACCATGTACTAAGTTAGGTTGTATAGTTCAGAAAGTTCATTCAGGCCTTTGGTGGCAGAGTTGAATTTGAGAATGAGCATGGCTTCTGTTCTAGAGAGTTTCTGCTCCAGGTCGCCACCTCTTGTGTCTCTATTTACTTTGGCGATTACTGTCCATTTTAGATCTTTGATTTGGTGGCTGTTGGTTCGCCAATGGTTGACCAAAGGGGCTGATATAACATTGTTGTTGATCCTAGACTTATGTTGTGACATTCGGATTCGAATTTCTTGGCTAGTTTTGCCTATATAGACTAAATCACACGGACATCGTATGGCATATATCACTGATTTACTTCGACAGTTGGTAAATGATTCGTGTTTCCAGTAAATCTGATTGTGTTCAAAGAGATCGCCTTCGATAGTCGTGTCACAACATGCACATGAGCCACATTTGCGATGGCCCTGAATGGGTTGTAATCCTACATAATCCCGCACTGTTGGTGTTTTTCTTGGTGGCATGGCTGCTCGGATGATTTGATTGGCAATATTGCGATCTTTTTTGAATGCAAATAAAGGATTTTGTTTCAGTGATACGTCTAGATTTTTTATTAGATGCCAGTTCTGTATAATACATTTTCTCATTAGATTGGAGTTAGGACAAAATGTCGAAACACAGACGATCCTTTCTAGTGGATGGCTCTCTCTCTTTTTTAGTAGATCTTCTCGGGATGACCACCAAGCTCTTTTCATTGATCGTTTTAGTAGTTTCGTGGGATATCCTCTCTTCTTTAGATTGTCACATAGTGTAGTCGCGTGGGCCATGTATTCATCCTTGAATTGACAGTTCCTTCGGATCCGTAGAAATTGTCCGAAAGGTAAATTGTCTCGTAAATTTCTCGGATGATAACTTGAATAGTGCAAGGTTTTGTTCCTGTCTGTTTTCTTTTTGAACAAGGTAGTGGCCAAGCTGTTGTCCGAGGGATAGATTTCTACATCAAGAAACGCAATTTTGGTTTGAGAATGGTTAAGAGTAAATTGGATGTCGGCAGTGCGATTATTCAGCCAATGGTGGAAGTTTTTCAGGTTTTCAAGGGGACCAGTCCAAGTCATGAAAACATCGTCAATGTAACGAGTCCATTTGCCGATGTATTGTGAAAAGGGATTATCATTATAAATGAATTTCTCTTCGTATTTGGCCATGAAGAGTATCGCTAATTCCGGTGCAAATGGACATCCCATAGCCACTCCCTTGACTTGAAAATAGAATTCCCCATTGAAGTTGAAGTAGTTTTTTTTAAGTGCAAAGGTGGCAAGTTTCATGATAAATTCTGTTGGTACTTTGGGGTTCACTCTTTTTTCGAGGTATGATTGAATAACTGAAAGCCCGTCATCCTGAGGTATTTGTGTATATAAGGAGACTACGTCCAAAGTAACTAGATGAAATGAATTGGGGATGTAATGTATAGATGAAAGTTTGTTGAGAAAATCTGTAGTGTCAGCTAGGAAAGATGGTACTCCAGCTATGAATGGTTTAAGGAAGTAGTCTACAAATTTTGAGATTGGTTCCAGCAGAGAGTCGCAGCCCGATATAATTGGCCTGCCGGGGGGTGATGTTTCATTTTTATGGATTTTTGGCAGGACATAAAATAAGGGTGTCCTTGGGTTCTTATTTTGCAAAAATTCCAATTCTTTTTTAGAGAGATAACCTTCATCGAAGCCTTTTGATAAAATCGGAAAAAGTATGTGCTGGAGATCAGACGTTGGATCTTTATTCACTTTTTTGTAGCATTGGATGTCATTTAATTGTCTGGTGACTTCTTTTACATAGTCCTCTTTGTCTAGAATGACTATGGATCCACCCTTGTCAGCCTGTTTTATCACAATAGAAGTGTCATTTTGAAGTGTAGAGAGGGCTTGAATTTGATTTTTTGTCGTATTGAATTTTATCCCATGTTTCTTGTTTTCCATTTCTGTTATGGCTGACAGTAAAGTTTTTTCAAAGATGGTAACTTCCTTTGGAATTTTATTAGTGGGTGGGCAGAAAGTAGATTTTTTCTTTAGGCCCGTGTCCATTGCAGGCTCCATGGGAGGGTTAAGTGAGAAAAATGTTTTGAGTCTTATTTTCCTGCAGAATTCCATAGCTTCCATCTTTAGTCGTACAAAATCAGTATGTTTTGTAGGGACAAAAGATAATCCTTTTTCTAGAATACTTGATTCGTCTTTTGTTAAGATTCTTTTAGATAGATTGAAAACAAGTGAAGTATCTAATTTTTGTAGTTCTGTCGTCTGGTTGTCATCTCCCACGGTTGTGTATTGAACCGGACTCTGCCTCTTGACCGTTGCTGGCCTCTCCCTAAAAAAGGAGTTTGTTGTTGAGGACGTTGAAAATTGCCACGTTGGTTAATATTGCGTTGCCTATCTTCTAATTCGCCTTCACTGCCACTTGATGACGATGATGGTTCAGAAAATGTGATAAAATTTTTTGACGATCTTCCCTGATATGTTGATAGATATCTTCGGGATTCCGGTTGTGAGTAGAAGTCTGTTTGAAGATATGGGTAGGTCTTAGATAGCGAGAAGTTACGTTTATCTTTTTCAAAGTTGAAAGTTTTCTGATTAATCGTGTAGTCCTTGAATTCAAGGATCTCCTTCTCTATTTTCTCAAGTAATGTTTTTGCGTCTGTAATAATATGGTTTGTCTTAATCAGTGTTTCTAAGGTTTCGATCTCTTCCAGTTGTTTCTTGGAGATACGTTGAGCCGTTTCCACTGTCAGGACCATTAGGTCTCGGCTACATTTGGTCTCTATGAGGCTGTAGCCTTTTTTGTAAATTGGATCATCAGTAAAGATTACCGGGATATTTTTGATTTGAAGTCCTGCTGGTATAGTACCGGTTTTGAGATGTTGTAGCAGAAAATGTCCGTGTAGATCAGTCCGGATTTGTTTCTTTCTGAGCCTCAGTAGTTTGTCAGATTCGTTTTGTTGTTGAGCTGTTAGGCTGAGAGAGGCTGATGCAAAAAGGGGAGGTGCCTCCAAGAGGTTTTTAATGTGTTCTTCCGTGTATGCGAACGTGTCGCTTTCAGTCATCCTTTCATTCACCACAAAAGTGTACAAAATCAAAATGAAGAGTGATTTGGAAGGAAGAAAAAGGAAGAAACCTAAAAGGAAAGAAGGATTAAACTGTGTACTTTACACAGTAGGACCTCTCGCAGAAAAGTTTCTGCTATAAAGTGATGAACACTAATGGAGGAGGGCTGGGAGCAGTTAAGCTGAGCCTATAGTATATAAACAAATGAAGTGCTAGAACTGCCCTTCTATTAAAGCTACCATATCATTCTGGGGTACACATTTGGAAAACGTGAAACAAAATGTGTCAGAAGAATAAATTCATTCTATTGTTTGATTGAATCAAAATTTTATTAATCTAATTTGTAGGTCTTTATAACCTTCCTGTTGCCCAAGGGGCTAAATATTTAGAAAGAATAATTAATAGAATATTTACAACATTTGTACATTCAATCCTGACATATCACATACACATCTCATGCAATCACATCCATTCCTACTATCACACAGACTTAATTCACATTGAAGCACAATTTTAACAATCATAGGACCACAGAGTTAATTATAAGAGCGCCAAGTTTGATTTCTAACACTTCTTAATTTTCGGTATTTTAGCCTCTTGTGGTCACAGTATAAGGTCTACGCGTTTCGAGACCCATGGATCATCGGGTCTCTCTTCAGGACCTGTAAAGTGATAATAAACCTAAATCAGTTTGGGTACTTCCCCTTAACCTCTCACAGAAATCTTTGTGAAGGAGCTCAATTGATTTACCTTGTGTCAGATGGAGACGGACGGGATTAGTCTAAACAAAGAAGAAATAGTGAAAGAGTGTAAGGACAACCATACCTAATTTAGAAAGAAAAGTGCATTCAGAAAATGAGTAAATTCGGGATTGACTTACAGTTGAGTGGGTTTGCTAAACCAACGTGAGGAAATTTGTTTGTTTAACAGGAAAGCAGCTGGTTGGGCTGAACCTGGTTGAGAAATTGAGAGAGCAACAAACATGGCATCAGATGGAGCTTAATGCTTTGGAGGGAAACACCTGGGTGCGTCGCGTGTAAAAGCCAGGGTTTACCTTAAGAGGAAGTCTCTTGTGGTTGTAATTGAGTTTAGGCGTTCGCTGCGGGGACGCCGCTTTTCATCAAAAATGGTGATGGTCAACTCTGTGAGAAATCGGTAAAATAGATTAAGAAACGGAGAGGGGGAAATTAAACAAAGGACTGATTAGACCGTAGTCTCAATCTTCCGGCGTTTCATACCTGTCGAAGTCAGAGGGTTTTCGCAAGGTGTCCGTTCGTTTCCGTGTTTGCTCTGCCGATTATCGTCGCAATGATGGTCCCTTGTTGATGACGTTTTATGCGTCTGGTAGCTGGTTGGTGGAGGGATTGGGCATAGAAAGAGGACTGATCGAGGCGGATCGTTAGTGGTCGAATGTTATACGTGTATCCTTCATAGGATAGCGTTTCGCACAGAGTGGAAAAGTAGTCAAAAAGCGGTGATTCAAATTTAATTAGTTGCATTTAGTTGCGGTCTCCACAGAAGGATGATGAAACTCACGTACTAAATTCCAAGAGATTCAATTAAGTTGCAATACAACGTGGTCCGTGGGTTTGATGGTCCTTAAGCAGACATTTCAGATGTAATACTCAAAAAAAGAAAGGAGAAAGCAAGATCAATTTTGTTTAGATGATGTGGTTGAAGGGTAAACGACCCGGTGAAGGTGGAGGGATGGTTCCTATGGTAGAAGTTGACGTGTCCTCATGAGTACTAGTTCAATGAGAAAGGAGGGCAGGATAAACTAGTTCAACTCGCATGACATCATATGTCAGTCCGTGGATATTGGTTATGGTAGTGTGTGTTATTTCGTGCAGGTTGGTTGTCCTTTTGACACTCATTCTCTTTAGATGGTGGATTGGAAATGATGGTACTTTAGTTTAGAAGTAATACGGTGCTGGTATTCTGACCATGTACTAAGTTAGGTTGTATAGTTCAGAAAGTTCATTCAGGCCTTTGGTGGCAGAGTTGAATTTGAGAATGAGCATGGCTTCTGTTCTAGAGAGTTTCTGCTCCAGGTCGCCACCTCTTGTGTCTCTATTTACTTTGGCGATTACTGTCCATTTTAGATCTTTGATTTGGTGGCTGTTGGTTCGCCAATGGTTGACCAAAGGGGCTGATATAACATTGTTGTTGATCCTAGACTTATGTTGTGACATTCGGATTCGAATTTCTTGGCTAGTTTTGCCTATATAGACTAAATCACACGGACATCGTATGGCATATATCACTGATTTACTTCGACAGTTGGTAAATGATTCGTGTTTCCAGTAAATCTGATTGTGTTCAAAGAGATCGCCTTCGATAGTCGTGTCACAACATGCACATGAGCCACATTTGCGATGGCCCTGAATGGGTTGTAATCCTACATAATCCCGCACTGTTGGTGTTTTTCTTGGTGGCATGGCTGCTCGGATGATTTGATTGGCAATATTGCGATCTTTTTTGAATGCAAATAAAGGATTTTGTTTCAGTGATACGTCTAGATTTTTTATTAGATGCCAGTTCTGTATAATACATTTTCTCATTAGATTGGAGTTAGGACAAAATGTCGAAACACAGACGATCCTTTCTAGTGGATGGCTCTCTCTCTTTTTTAGTAGATCTTCTCGGGATGACCACCAAGCTCTTTTCATTGATCGTTTTAGTAGTTTCGTGGGATATCCTCTCTTCTTTAGATTGTCACATAGTGTAGTCGCGTGGGCCATGTATTCATCCTTGAATTGACAGTTCCTTCGGATCCGTAGAAATTGTCCGAAAGGTAAATTGTCTCGTAAATTTCTCGGATGATAACTTGAATAGTGCAAGGTTTTGTTCCTGTCTGTTTTCTTTTTGAACAAGGTAGTGGCCAAGCTGTTGTCCGAGGGATAGATTTCTACATCAAGAAACGCAATTTTGGTTTGAGAATGGTTAAGAGTAAATTGGATGTCGGCAGTGCGATTATTCAGCCAATGGTGGAAGTTTTTCAGGTTTTCAAGGGGACCAGTCCAAGTCATGAAAACATCGTCAATGTAACGAGTCCATTTGCCGATGTATTGTGAAAAGGGATTATCATTATAAATGAATTTCTCTTCGTATTTGGCCATGAAGAGTATCGCTAATTCCGGTGCAAATGGACATCCCATAGCCACTCCCTTGACTTGAAAATAGAATTCCCCATTGAAGTTGAAGTAGTTTTTTTTAAGTGCAAAGGTGGCAAGTTTCATGATAAATTCTGTTGGTACTTTGGGGTTCACTCTTTTTTCGAGGTATGATTGAATAACTGAAAGCCCGTCATCCTGAGGTATTTGTGTATATAAGGAGACTACGTCCAAAGTAACTAGATGAAATGAATTGGGGATGTAATGTATAGATGAAAGTTTGTTGAGAAAATCTGTAGTGTCAGCTAGGAAAGATGGTACTCCAGCTATGAATGGTTTAAGGAAGTAGTCTACAAATTTTGAGATTGGTTCCAGCAGAGAGTCGCAGCCCGATATAATTGGCCTGCCGGGGGGTGATGTTTCATTTTTATGGATTTTTGGCAGGACATAAAATAAGGGTGTCCTTGGGTTCTTATTTTGCAAAAATTCCAATTCTTTTTTAGAGAGATAACCTTCATCGAAGCCTTTTGATAAAATCGGAAAAAGTATGTGCTGGAGATCAGACGTTGGATCTTTATTCACTTTTTTGTAGCATTGGATGTCATTTAATTGTCTGGTGACTTCTTTTACATAGTCCTCTTTGTCTAGAATGACTATGGATCCACCCTTGTCAGCCTGTTTTATCACAATAGAAGTGTCATTTTGAAGTGTAGAGAGGGCTTGAATTTGATTTTTTGTCGTATTGAATTTTATCCCATGTTTCTTGTTTTCCATTTCTGTTATGGCTGACAGTAAAGTTTTTTCAAAGATGGTAACTTCCTTTGGAATTTTATTAGTGGGTGGGCAGAAAGTAGATTTTTTCTTTAGGCCCGTGTCCATTGCAGGCTCCATGGGAGGGTTAAGTGAGAAAAATGTTTTGAGTCTTATTTTCCTGCAGAATTCCATAGCTTCCATCTTTAGTCGTACAAAATCAGTATGTTTTGTAGGGACAAAAGATAATCCTTTTTCTAGAATACTTGATTCGTCTTTTGTTAAGATTCTTTTAGATAGATTGAAAACAAGTGAAGTATCTAATTTTTGTAGTTCTGTCGTCTGGTTGTCATCTCCCACGGTTGTGTATTGAACCGGACTCTGCCTCTTGACCGTTGCTGGCCTCTCCCTAAAAAAGGAGTTTGTTGTTGAGGACGTTGAAAATTGCCACGTTGGTTAATATTGCGTTGCCTATCTTCTAATTCGCCTTCACTGCCACTTGATGACGATGATGGTTCAGAAAATGTGATAAAATTTTTTGACGATCTTCCCTGATATGTTGATAGATATCTTCGGGATTCCGGTTGTGAGTAGAAGTCTGTTTGAAGATATGGGTAGGTCTTAGATAGCGAGAAGTTACGTTTATCTTTTTCAAAGTTGAAAGTTTTCTGATTAATCGTGTAGTCCTTGAATTCAAGGATCTCCTTCTCTATTTTCTCAAGTAATGTTTTTGCGTCTGTAATAATATGGTTTGTCTTAATCAGTGTTTCTAAGGTTTCGATCTCTTCCAGTTGTTTCTTGGAGATACGTTGAGCCGTTTCCACTGTCAGGACCATTAGGTCTCGGCTACATTTGGTCTCTATGAGGCTGTAGCCTTTTTTGTAAATTGGATCATCAGTAAAGATTACCGGGATATTTTTGATTTGAAGTCCTGCTGGTATAGTACCGGTTTTGAGATGTTGTAGCAGAAAATGTCCGTGTAGATCAGTCCGGATTTGTTTCTTTCTGAGCCTCAGTAGTTTGTCAGATTCGTTTTGTTGTTGAGCTGTTAGGCTGAGAGAGGCTGATGCAAAAAGGGGAGGTGCCTCCAAGAGGTTTTTAATGTGTTCTTCCGTGTATGCGAACGTGTCGCTTTCAGTCATCCTTTCATTCACCACAAAAGTGTACAAAATCAAAATGAAGAGTGATTTGGAAGGAAGAAAAAGGAAGAAACCTAAAAGGAAAGAAGGATTAAACTGTGTACTTTACACAGTAGGACCTCTCGCAGAAAAGCTTCTGCTATAAAGTGATGAACACTAATGGAGGAGGGCTGGGAGCAGTTAAGCTGAGCCTATAGTATATAAACAAATGAAGTGCTAGAACTGCCCTTCTATTAAAGCTACCATATCATTCTGGGGTACACATTTGGAAAACGTGAAACAAAATGTGTCAGAAGAATAAATTCATTCTATTGTTTGATTGAATCAAAATTTTATTAATCTAATTTGTAGGTCTTTATAACCTTCCTGTTGCCCAAGGGGCTAAATATTTAGAAAGAATAATTAATAGAATATTTACAACATTTGTACATTCAATCCTGACATATCACATACACATCTCATGCAATCACATCCATTCCTACTATCACACAGACTTAATTCACATTGAAGCACAATTTTAACAATCATAGGACCACAGAGTTAATTATAAGAGCGCCAAGTTTGATTTCTAACACTTCTTAATTTTCGGTATTTTAGCCTCTTGTGGTCACAGTATAAGGTCTACGCGTTTCGAGACCCATGGATCATCGGGTCTCTCTTCAGGACCTGTAAAGTGATAATAAACCTAAATCAGTTTGGGTACTTCCCCTTAACCTCTCACAGAAATCTTTGTGAAGGAGCTCAATTGATTTACCTTGTGTCAGATGGAGACGGACGGGATTAGTCTAAACAAAGAAGAAATAGTGAAAGAGTGTAAGGACAACCATACCTAATTTAGAAAGAAAAGTGCATTCAGAAAATGAGTAAATTCGGGATTGACTTACAGTTGAGTGGGTTTGCTAAACCAACGTGAGGAAATTTGTTTGTTTAACAGGAAAGCAGCTGGTTGGGCTGAACCTGGTTGAGAAATTGAGAGAGCAACAAACATGGCATCAGATGGAGCTTAATGCTTTGGAGGGAAACACCTGGGTGCGTCGCGTGTAAAAGCCAGGGTTTACCTTAAGAGGAAGTCTCTTGTGGTTGTAATTGAGTTTAGGCGTTCGCTGCGGGGACGCCGCTTTTCATCAAAAATGGTGATGGTCAACTCTGTGAGAAATCGGTAAAATAGATTAAGAAACGGAGAGGGGGAAATTAAACAAAGGACTGATTAGACCGTAGTCTCAATCTTCCGGCGTTTCATACCTGTCGAAGTCAGAGGGTTTTCGCAAGGTGTCCGTTCGTTTCCGTGTTTGCTCTGCCGATTATCGTCGCAATGATGGTCCCTTGTTGATGACGTTTTATGCGTCTGGTAGCTGGTTGGTGGAGGGATTGGGCATAGAAAGAGGACTGATCGAGGCGGATCGTTAGTGGTAGAATGTTATACGTGTATCCTTCATAGGATAGCGTTTCGCACAGAGTGGAAAAGTAGTCAAAAAGCGGTGATTCAAATTTAATTAGTTGCATTTAGTTGCGGTCTCCACAGAAGGATGATGAAACTCACGTACTAAATTCCAAGAGATTCAATTAAGTTGCAATACAACGTGGTCCGTGGGTTTGATGGTCCTTAAGCAGACATTTCAGATGTAATACTCAAAAAAAGAAAGGAGAAAGCAAGATCAATTTTGTTTAGATGATGTGGTTGAAGGGTAAACGACCCGGTGAAGGTGGAGGGATGGTTCCTATGGTAGAAGTTGACGTGTCCTCATGAGTACTAGTTCAATGAGAAAGGAGGGCAGGATAAACTAGTTCAACTCGCATGACATCATATGTCAGTCCGTGGATATTGGTTATGGTAGTGTGTGTTATTTCGTGCAGGTTGGTTGTCCTTTTGACACTCATTCTCTTTAGATGGTGGATTGGAAATGATGGTACTTTAGTTTAGAAGTAATACGGTGCTGGTATTCTGACCATGTACTAAGTTAGGTTGTATAGTTCAGAAAGTTCATTCAGGCCTTTGGTGGCAGAGTTGAATTTGAGAATGAGCATGGCTTCTGTTCTAGAGAGTTTCTGCTCCAGGTCGCCACCTCTTGTGTCTCTATTTACTTTGGCGATTACTGTCCATTTTAGATCTTTGATTTGGTGGCTGTTGGTTCGCCAATGGTTGACCAAAGGGGCTGATATAACATTGTTGTTGATCCTAGACTTACGTTGTGACATTCGGATTCGAATTTCTTGGCTAGTTTTGCCTATATAGACTAAATCACACGGACATCGTATGGCATATATCACTGATTTACTTCGACAGTTGGTAAATGATTCGTGTTTCCAGTAAATCTGATTGTGTTCAAAGAGATCGCCTTCGATAGTCGTGTCACAACATGCACATGAGCCACATTTGCGATGGCCCTGAATGGGTTGTAATCCTACATAATCCCGCACTGTTGGTGTTTTTCTTGGTGGCATGGCTGCTCGGATGATTTGATTGGCAATATTGCGATCTTTTTTGAATGCAAATAAAGGATTTTGTTTCAGTGATACGTCTAGATTTTTTATTAGATGCCAGTTCTGTATAATACATTTTCTCATTAGATTGGAGTTAGGACAAAATGTCGAAACACAGACGATCCTTTCTAGTGGATGGCTCTCTCTCTTTTTTAGTAGATCTTCTCGGGATGACCACCAAGCTCTTTTCATTGATCGTTTTAGTAGTTTCGTGGGATATCCTCTCTTCTTTAGATTGTCACATAGTGTAGTCGCGTGGGCCATGTATTCATCCTTGAATTGACAGTTCCTTCGGATCCGTAGAAATTGTCCGAAAGGTAAATTGTCTCGTAAATTTCTCGGATGATAACTTGAATAGTGCAAGGTTTTGTTCCTGTCTGTTTTCTTTTTGAACAAGGTAGTGGCCAAGCTGTTGTCCGAGGGATAGATTTCTACATCAAGAAACGCAATTTTGGTTTGAGAATGGTTAAGAGTAAATTGGATGTCGGCAGTGCGATTATTCAGCCAATGGTGGAAGTTTTTCAGGTTTTCAAGGGGACCAGTCCAAGTCATGAAAACATCGTCAATGTAACGAGTCCATTTGCCGATGTATTGTGAAAAGGGATTATCATTATAAATGAATTTCTCTTCGTATTTGGCCATGAAGAGTATCGCTAATTCCGGTGCAAATGGACATCCCATAGCCACTCCCTTGACTTGAAAATAGAATTCCCCATTGAAGTTGAAGTAGTTTTTTTTAAGTGCAAAGGTGGCAAGTTTCATGATAAATTCTGTTGGTACTTTGGGGTTCACTCTTTTTTCGAGGTATGATTGAATAACTAACGATCCGCCTCGATCAGTCCTCTTTCTATGCCCAATCCCTCCACCAACCAGCTACCAGACGCATAAAACGTCATCAACAAGGGACCATCATTGCGACGATAATCGGCAGAGCAAACACGGAAACGAACGGACACCTTGCGAAAACCCTCTGACTTCGACAGGTATGAAACGCCGGAAGATTGAGACTACGGTCTAATCAGTCCTTTGTTTAATTTCCCCCTCTCCGTTTCTTAATCTATTTTACCGATTTCTCACAGAGTTGACCATCACCATTTTTGATGAAAAGCGGCGTCCCCGCAGCGAACGCCTAAACTCAATTACAACCACAAGAGACTTCCTCTTAAGGTAAACCCTGGCTTTTACACGCGACGCACCCAGGTGTTTCCCTCCAAAGCATTAAGCTCCATCTGATGCCATGTTTGTTGCTCTCTCAATTTCTCAACCAGGTTCAGCCCAACCAGCTGCTTTCCTGTTAAACAAACAAATTTCCTCACGTTGGTTTAGCAAACCCACTCAACTGTAAGTCAATCCCGAATTTACTCATTTTCTGAATGCACTTTTCTTTCTAAATTAGGTATGGTTGTCCTTACACTCTTTCACTATTTCTTCTTTGTTTAGACTAATCCCGTCCGTCTCCATCTGACACAAGGTAAATCAATTGAGCTCCTTCACAAAGATTTCTGTGAGAGGTTAAGGGGAAGTACCCAAACTGATTTAGGTTTATTATCACTTTACAGGTCCTGAAGAGAGACCCGATGATCCATGGGTCTCGAAACGCGTAGACCTTATACTGTGACCACAAGAGGCTAAAATACCGAAAATTAAGAAGTGTTAGAAATCAAACTTGGCGCTCTTATAATTAACTCTGTGGTCCTATGATTGTTAAAATTGTGCTTCAATGTGAATTAAGTCTGTGTGATAGTAGGAATGGATGTGATTGCATGAGATGTGTATGTGATATGTCAGGATTGAATGTACAAATGTTGTAAATATTCTATTAATTATTCTTTCTAAATATTTAGCCCCTTGGGCAACAGGAAGGTTATAAAGACCTACAAATTAGATTAATAAAATTTTGATTCAATCAAACAATAGAATGAATTTATTCTTCTGACACATTTTGTTTCACGTTTTCCAAATGTGTACCCCAGAATGATATGGTAGCTTTAATAGAAGGGCAGTTCTAGCACTTCATTTGTTTATATACTATAGGCTCAGCTTAACTGCTCCCAGCCCTCCTCCATTAGTGTTCATCACTTAAGGAAAGTAAAGCCACGGCCAAATCTCTGGGTCTGCAGACACTACCTAGGGGTTCTTTTAGGAGATACAGAGGCTTTAGAAGGTCGTCCTTTCGGACCTACAGGCAGCCCCAGCAGCAGCAGCAACAACAGCAACAGAACAACCTGTATAAGAGCTACAGGGGCAGAATCAGAGATCGTGCTCGAGGTCGGCAGCTCTCCTCCACCTCCTCCTCTTCCTCCATCCCTCCCACCACTGCAAAGCAGCCCTAGATCCACCATTCTGGATCATGTTGGTCCTGTGAGGGGCCGGCTTACCCATTTTCTACAAGATTGGGAATCGGTCACTTCAGACCTTTGGGTTCTAGATCTTGTAGAAAATGGGTACGCCCTTCCCTTTCGGGAATTCCCTCCGAATTACCCTCCTTGTCAAGGTACTTGCTCGGAGGACCACCTTCTTCTCCTGCAGGAAGAAGTCCTTACGTTATTAAAAAAGGTGCGATAGAGATGGTTCCGGAGCAGGAGAGGGGTCTGGAATGCTACTCCCGGTATTTCCTGATTCCGAAAAAGGATGGCAGGCTACGTCCAATCCTGGACCTCAGAATCTTGAACCTTTTTCTGAAGCAAGAGAAGTTCAAGATGCTCACCCTTGCGCAGGTTCTTCAAGCACTGCAACAGGAGGACTGGATGGTGTTGATCGACTTGCAGGATGCGTATTTTCACATCCCCATCATGAAGTGGCACAGGAAGTATCTCCGTTTTACGGTAGGGTCGCAACATTATCAATTTGCAGTCCTTCCGTTTGGTCTTACTACTGCACCTCGAGTCTTCACCAAGGTGATGGCAGTGGCACCAGCCCATCCCAGAAGGTCGGGGATTCCAGTTTTTCCCTATCTGGACGACTAGCTGATCAAAGCGGAGTCGCCAGAGAAGGTGCTTCATCATCTGCAAGTTACAACCCAGCTGTTGTACAAATTGGGTTTCTCGATAAACGTGCCCAAATCTCACCTGGTGCCCTCTCAGCGCAACCTGTTCATAGGGGCGGTACTGGACACTACTGTGTGTCGAGCATTCCCACCTCCACAAAGGATTCTCGACATACAGGAAATGATTCCCTTGTTTTACAATGGAGCAGTTGTTCCAGTCCTGAAGGTCCTTCGTCTGCTCGGTCTGTTTGCTTCCTGCATTCTGTTGGTCAACCATGCACGCTGGCACATGAGGGCGCTCCAGTGGTGCCTCCGCAGGCAGTGGTATCAGCACAACGGAGATCTCAGGGAATTTGTGAGGATCTCCAGAGAAGCTGCAGCGGATCTGTCTTGGTGGAGCGTGGTGGGCAATCTGTCTCAAGGAAAGCCATTCCATCTACCTCCATCGCTGGCCACAGTGATAACGGATGCATCCACTTTAGGGTGGGGTGCGCATCTGGGGGATCTGGAGATCAAGGGTCTTTGGTCTCCAGCGGAAAGGTTGCTTCTCATCAACCTTTTGGAGTTGCCGGCGATTCGTTTGGCACTCAAGGCCTTCCTCCCTTCCCGGTCAGTCTGTTCAAGTCCTGACGGACAACACTACCGAGATGTGGTATGTCAACAAGGAGGGAGGAGTGGGGTTGCGTTGTCTCTGCAGAGAGGCTCTGCGTCTCTGGTCCTGGGTTCAGGATCATCAGATATGTCTGAAGGCAAATCATCTGGCCAGAGTTCTGAACGTGCGTGCAGACAGTCTCAGTCAGCAGTTCTCTGTCGACCACGAGTGGAGGCTCCATCAGGAGGTGGTTTGTCACGTCTTTCGGACGTGGGGAACTCCTCGGGTGGACCTGTTTGCCACTCACGAGAACGCTCACTGCCTGTCATTCTGCAGTCTCCAGTATCTGATGCAGGGAGCTTTGGGGGACGTGTTTCAGTTGAGATGGGACTCACATCTCCTTTACGCGTTTCCTCCCATACCCTTGATTCCTCAGGTTCTGAGGAAGATTCGCCAAGACCGGGCACAAGTCATATTGATCGCCCCGGATTGGCCAAGAAGGGTGTGGTATACAGATCTTCTCCACCTCTCCTCATGCCCTCCGCTCCGTCTCCCTCTGAGGGCAGACCTCTTCTCGCAGTCGAAGGGGCAGGTTCTACACCCCCACCTCCAGAGCTTACACCTTCATGCCTGGAGATTGAACGGGGCAACCTGAATTCTTTCTCTCTCCCGCCTGACGTGGTGGATGTAATTTTGTCAGCCAGACGTCATTCCACTAAATCTATCTATTCTTATAGGTGGTCTAAATGTGTTCTTTGGTGCGGAGAGAGGTCTATTGACCCTTTGAGGGCTCGTTTAACCAACATCCTTCAGTTTGCTCTTTCTCTTGCTCAGCAAGGCTTTGCTGTAGCTACTGTAAAAGGGATATTTATCGGCTTTGTCAGTATTCCTTTGCTTGCCGGATCAGCCGTCCTTGTTTAAGTCACCTATTGTATTGCGGTTCATTAAGGGCCTTACCAACAAATTTCCGCCTACTCCCTTTATTGTGCCTCAATTGGACTTAAATCTTGTCTTAACTTACTTGATGGGTTCTCCCTCGAGCCCTTGCACAAGTGTCCCTTAAGGCTGTTGTCTTTCAAAACCGTTTTTCTCAATGCCATTACCTCTGCAAGGAGGGTAAGTGAGCTTCAAGCTCTGAGTTCAAAACCCCCGTTCTTGACCATTCATGCTGAAAGAATGGTACTCAGGACCAGGGCTGCTTTTCTGCCTAAGGTGGCAACTCCTTTCCATCTGGGGGAGTCCATTACCCTATCTACCTTCTATCCTCCCCCTCACCCTTGTTGGCTGCAGGAAAGGCAGAGCAGCCTTTCCAGATGGATTATCTTGTGCATCAAGATATGTTACTCTTTGGCCATTAAGGAACCTCCAGAGGGTATAAGGGCTCATGGTACCAGGGCAAAGTCTTCTACATCTGCCTTATCTAGAGGTGTTCCTGTGGAGGACATTTGTAGGGCGGCAACTTGGGCCTCCCTCCACACTTTTGCGAAGCATTACTGCTTGGATTCCGAGGGGAGGAGGGACGGACACTTTGCTCGTTCCGTCCTTCAGGATTTTCTGGTATAGAAGGGTGTACACCCTCCTCCGGGAGTGGGACTGCTGTGGGAATCTTTTCACAAGGTGAGGAATCCACTGGCAGATATATCCATCAGAGGAACAAGTTACTTACCTTCGGTAACGCTTTTTCTGGTGGATACAGTATCTGCCTGTGGATTCCTCACTGACCCACCCGCCTCACCGTTGTCCACCCTTGTATACCTACAATAGTGATGATGTTTCGACATTTATTTATTACTGTCAGAGGAAGTGTGCTATTTATTTTGCCTTCCTGCTTAGTTCTTCACACTATGTGTGTTGGTTTGTATATTATGTACTGTGTATACTGTATATATATTGCTGTCAGTCCGTCCGTGTGCCTCGAAGGCACGGAAAAAAGGGCGGAACTGACGTCATCACGCCAACGAGGTCCTCTTATGGATCCACTGACGTCAGCGGAGCCGCGAGCGGAGCCGTGCTTCTGTGACGTCGTCCTCGTCGGCGTGGAGAGCTACAAAAGTTTCCGAATGTTGCTGGCGCAGGGTGTAGGAAGGTGGATATCTGACTATGGTTACCCCCAACTTTTTGCCTAGTGTCTAGCTGGTTTTTCGACTTAGTTGGCCTGAGATCCTGCCATTCAGGGTCTCAGGCTGTTTGCTCTCTGTAAAATGGACTCCATGTACCCTAGGTACATACCCAATTGGTAAGGGTCACCTTATTGGACCCTGTACAGTGTACCCTAGGTACCCAGGGCATAGGTGTACCCTAGGCCTCCCAGGGGCTGCAGCATGTATTATGCCACCCCTGGTCTGGCCTTCCAATCAGACACAACTGGCTGATCACTCAGCTGGGGCAAGGTCGTGTAAGCACCCCTTGCTTAGATATAGTATACCTATATCTACCCTTAAAATAGACACATGCGTACCTGTGAGCCACTCCTATGGCAGGCCTTAACAATCCTGGAGGCAGAGTGCTTGGTAACATGTGAGATGGTGCTCTAGCATGAGCTGAGCCTGTCTGCAGCTTTCGGAACCATGTCCTTATTGCTGTTCTATGATATAGCCTACCATATACTCTTAAAGTACCTTATAATCTTAAACGGTATGGTAACTATGGTTTGGCTTTATCAAAACATGTCGTGTGAGGTGTCTAACACTTTGGAATGATACCCCCATACCATTTCTGGTGATGAGGATATTATTCCTCCCTTCTAGAGGGAGAGACATGTTAAAATCCTACTTTGCTGTTTAACTCTCACCAAAGCCTCAGCATCACAAAATGGATGCTGCTGCCACAGACACGAGTCTGACCTCCTTCAGCTGGGAGCCCTCCCAGGCAGGGAGGCCTGGACAATAGGTTTCCTGCTTGGGGAGGTGCTAGCACCTCCCCAGACAGACTTTAGTGTATTGGGGCAGGGAGGGCTGAAAGGAATGAGACATGCCTGGGGCCCACAAGGTGTCCCATGCATAGTCCAGTTCAAACCGGCGCTGGGGCACTCCAGCCCCAGCTCTGGCGCGAAACTGGACAAAGGAAAGGGGGTGTAACCACTCCCCTTCTTGGTCCCACCCATAGGAGGGACCTTGCAGGTAGCCCAGCCCACTATCCCAGTATATCAGTAGGTAGCTGAGCCCTGCTAAATTAGATTAACCTGAATCTGCAACTTGAACAGAAACTCTGGACCTTCGACATTCGACCTCAGGAAGAAGACTGAAGAAATCTCCCTTGTGGCCAAGGAGTGACCACCCTGGGCAACCAGGCACCATCCAGCGACCGCTGCTTGCTTTGCGACTGATCCTACGAGGGACGACTGCAGAGACTGACCAGCGCCGAGACTTCCAGACACCTCTGAACCAGATCCACATCTCCAGTGAAGCTGAGACCCGTGGAGGCGACGAGGGACGTGGGACCGGCGACTTGGGAAAAGTGGCTAGTAATTGACTAGCGCGACTTCCGAGGCTCCCTCGAGGCTGTGCTTGGGAAATTGAGAATCCCCAATCCCGAGCACCATCTGCAAAGAATATCAGCTCCCCACACTTCACGTGTTCTGCGTGGGGCCCTTCTGCACCTGAGTTGCTCGACGTGTTGTCCGGTTGCTGGCCAGTTGGCTAGTAGCCTCTGTGACGACGAACCTTTGTTTTCACCTTGCTGGTCCGGCTCCTCCAGACTGGCACCCGCTCCTCTGTGAAAGAGAAGCACCCCAGACCTTCCTGGTCTGCACCAGAAGCAAGTCCTCCATCCTGCGTGGGTTCCGCTTGCCAAGGCTTGTTGGGTCCTAACTCGACATCGACGCCGCTGACCGCAAGAGCCTTCGTGGGACAGCTCACCTCCTGGTCCTGGTCATCCTCGACGTCTCCTGGTACCCGTGGCTGCTGCGACAAGCTTCACCTCTTCACCTGCATCTTCACAACATCGCCTGGTTCCTTCCTGGTTCCTTCCCGGCTCCTGGCTGGTGACCTAGACTCTGTCCCTTCTGCTTGCAGGTTCCTTCCTTCTTGATCCCCTCCTTGGGATCCACCGGACACTCTTCACTGACTGCCTGTCAGCAACTTTCCTTCAGGCATCCATAGAAGTCAACGACGGAACCCGACGCAAGTTCACACCTATGCACCCGCAGCCCGTGGGCTAGGTAACTTGGGTACTTCGGTGCTCACAAGGGTATTGACTATCCTAGGGTCTAGTTTCAGAGTCTCGACTTTCTAGCTATTCCAGAAGTGTCCTAAAACTGTTAATTTCTAACTGCTAGTAATTCTATCGACTTTTACGCATTACGCGTGAGTGTTTCCACTCTGCACCTGAATCCCGTGGGCCTCCCACTTCCTAACCTTTGGTAGTATAGTGTAGCCCCAGCGATTGCCTAGGCCTATCCTGTGTTCGTGACAGTGGTCCTTATACCACTTACTTAGTATATGGTTTGCGTGGCCCCTAGGGCCTAACTGTATTACTTACCTGTGTGACTTAATGGATGCTTAAATAAGACTGTGTTGTACTTACCTCGAATCTCATAAAGAGTGCTGAGGGTATTTTGACTAGAATAAATACATTCTAATTTTATATATATCTGGTGTGGTGTCCTTTCATTTGGTATGCAAGGGATTATATATGGTATCACAGCTGGCTTCACATGCCATACAGAGTTTAGCCTAAGACTGCTCTTGTTCATGCTACCACTAGGATAGCTGGTCTATAAGGTTGACTTTACAACCAATCACCATAAGGGTTGTTTGGACTGATACAAGGTGTACACTAGAATTAGTGACATCGTATATCAGGCCAACTTCTCACACAGGGGATATTCGCAAGGTGAGGAATCCACAGGCAGATACTGTATCCACCAGAAAAAGCGTTACCGAAGGTAAGTCACTTCTTCACTAGGTCTGCTTATATTCAATCCTCTCAAAGTAATCGCACTGGAAAAGATCAGTTGGCTAAGTCCCCAACAATGTGTCTTGCCGTTTGTCTATTTACGGACCCCTTGACAGCCATCCAATTTCCGGTATTCCCATTAGGGGTAAAGGCCGACTGTAGTAGTCCCTGCACCTACTTTAGCCTAACTGGAACAAAATGCACAAGTGTTTTGTCCCCCTCTTGGATTTCAAAACCAGCCCACACAATTTAGCACTCCCCGGCCCTTAATTCGTCAAGGGTTCAGCGTCTCCCATCAAACAACTCTGTGCCCTCCGGCGATAGTGGTGGGTGGCCGCTGTCTTGTAATGTAGACGGGCCCAACGTCTCTTACTCTGCAACATCGGGTCCCGAGGCCTATCCCGAGCTGGAGTGCAGCTCGGATCACTTTTACCTCATAAACTGTGGCTATCTTGGAATGGTTGTTGTCTTTCTATCAACCTCTGGACTCCCCTCATAAGTAAAGGATCTGATCGAACCAATGTCTTTACCCAGCCGAAAATGACCTGAAATTGACCTTATTGTCAATTATGGAGTAAACAATGCCTAAGTAGAGAATACTGAAAATATCTATGTGTAGTAAAAGGCAAGGGTTTATACATCCACCAGTTCAGGATCTCTGTGTAGCCCATGGCCCTACTGTCGAAACCTACAAGGTGTTTGTTCTTGTTGTTTAAGGAACACCTCGGTATTGATTTGATGGGAGATAAAAACTTTAATGCATACCTCATGGTGTATTTGTATGTATACTCTATATTGTGCATAGTGATAACTTAAAACTGGGGCTCTTATACCTGTATTATTCTTATATGTGTACCACCTCCCGTGTCCTACCTCGTAGAGTTCAGATGAGTCCTTGGTCGCTGCTTTTTAACCTATGGACCCATCTCTGTTCACGTATAAAAAGCAGTTGTGCAACATCCCTGGTTTGTGGTGGAATGTATGGTTTGTCTAATACGGTCCATTTAAGATCTTTTTCGGAGTGTTTAATTTCCATAAAATGAGTCGTCAATTTGGTTGTCAACCTCCCACATCTAATATTGCTCATATGGATCCTGACTTTAACTCACCTAGTTGTCATACCAACATATTGGTAGCCACACGGGCACTTTATGAGGTAGCTCACATTGACAGAGTTGCATGTGGTATGGTTTCGCAATTCCCATGGAGATGGTAAACCCACATCCACCATTTTGCTGTTTTTTGTTAGTGGGCAGGCTTTGCAATAACCAGATGCAAAGTGTCCCGTGATTGGTGGTAGTCCCAAAGGTTTTAGATTCATCCTGTAGCTAGGTTTAGTAGTTACTGGTCTTGTGTGTACCAAGATGTTTCTGATACTCGCACTCTCCTTAAATGAAACAAGCATTGGCATAGCCAATAGGTCTCGCTTTTGGGACCTTATAAGTATTTAGTTATGCAGCACAATATCCTTGGTGCAACAACAATTGTTGCATGGCAAAACACTTCTAAGGTCCCAAAGGCGAGACCTATTGGTTATGCCAATGCTTGTTGCTGTTTTTGTGGTACTGCAATATATAGGGATGTTATTTGTCACAGTTTATAGTTTGGATTAGATCATTGATGACACTATTGTTCATAGGATCACGATGTCTCCAGTGACAACTTCTTGCTGCCCAGGTCATGCTGAGGGGTTCCTTTTCCGGTGGTTCTGCTGTCCTGATTGAGCCGAAGGTCCTGCTGCAGTTGTCTCTTCCCTTTGTAAGTGTGGTTGTGGTTGTGTGTGTGGTTGTGGGTGTGGTTGTGTGTGGTTGGTTGTGTGTGTGTGGTTGGGTGTGGTTGGTTGTGTGTGTGTGTGTGGTTGGTTGTGTGTGTTTGTGGTTGTGTGTGGTTGGTTGTGTGTGTGGTTGTGGTTGTGTGCGTGTGTGGAGGGTTGTGGGGGTTGTGTATGTGGTGAGTGTATGTGTGGTTGAGTGTGTGTGTGGTTGGTTGTGTGTGTGTGGTTAGTTGTGGTCGGTTGTGTGTGGGTGTGGTTAGTTGTGGTCGGTTGTGTGGGTGTGGTTTTGTGTGGTTGGATGTGTTTGGTTGTGGTTGTGTTTGGTTGTGGGTGTGGTTGGTTGTGTGTGTGTGTGTGTGTGGTTGGTTGTGTGTATGTGGTTAGTTGTGGTTGGTTGTGTGTGTGTGGTTGGTTGTGGGTGTGTGTGTGGTTGTGTGTGTGTGGGATTGAGTGTGTGGTTATGTGGGGTTGTGTTTGTGTGTGTGTGTGGTTGTGTGTGTGGTTGGGTGGTTGTGTGTGTGGGTGTGTATGTGTGTGTTTGTGGTTGTGTGTGTGTGTGTGGTTGGGTGGGGCGAGGTGGCAGAATTCATGATAGGGACATGTAAAGGGTTAGCACCGAGTTGATGACATAATAGGTGCCGGGACTCGTGAAGGCATTAGAATGAGGAGTGGAGAGAAAAGACGAGAATGGAGCTGCAGTACGAGAGGGCATGAGAAGTGAGCAGTATCTCAAGCAGTGTGGGTGTACTAGAAGGTAATGGGCGTTGTCACTGGAGCGGCGAGGTAGTGTTTAAAGAGTGGGGAAGTGAAATGGGTGTAGCACAGTGTGTAGAGGAGAAGAGTAAGTTGCCCCATAACGTCTTCCCGTTTCCTGCCTTCGCTTGATAAGTATACCAAAAGTAGTTTACGACTTTATTCTTCCTCTTTATTGTCTGAATCATTCTGAATCATGTTCATGTCATAACCATGCGGACCTTTAGTGCTGTTACATCTGCACATCACTGAGCCTCATAGTGTCCTATGTTATTCTTTGACGCCCTTGCTTGCAAGCATTGTACTTTCCTGTCTTATTTATTTCCTTTTGGCGTATGAATACCTCTTTAATGGTCTTATGGTTTTCTTGTTTTTGTTGTCGGCCTCCAGTCTCTCTTTATCGTTCTGGAGATGTATTTCACATGACTGGTCATGATGCCCCATGTGTGCCATCTAGAACTACACACAGTTCTCCAGATGAGTACATTAAAATATGCTGCGCTGAAGGCTGGCGGTTCGCGTGTGCACGCTCTCGTGAACGCAAGCTTGTCGCCAGCCAGCAGCACTTTAAAAACTCACCTACTAAAGTCTCTCCGAGCAGCGCATGCGCGCTGACTCAGCGGGACCTAAAAAGGGGACTCTTTAGACTCAACCCATTGGAGTGGAGGATGCGCCTATTTTTCTTGATTTATTTTTTTGACATAGTTAGATGCTGTATTGAATGTTTTATCTGATAGAGACATCTAGCCGCAGATTCCTTAACATAGAATATCCTCCCGGCGCTAGAATTGATCCGAAGATTTTTCAGCAGTATCTCTGCGTGCCTGGGGATGGTGTCGCATGGCTCCGCCCTGACGTCGTTCACGAATATGACGTCAGTGGAGCCATATAAGTCTTTCCCGGCGCGCTGACTTCAGTTTTCTTCTTTTCCGCACCTACAGCGCGGATCCGGGAGAAGCGGTTCCTCTGGCCTGTTTCTTTGGCCTTAATAATGCTTTTTCCGCCATCTGGGAACAATGTTCCGATGCCTTGTTGTGTTAGACCTGTACGCGGCAGATGTTGGCGATTGATCAGCATGCGATTTGTATGTGGTGCTTGGTGAGCACCACGACTCTGTGGAGTGCGACGCCTGTCGGAAGCCGAAGCCAAAGTCCCTGCGGGAACGTAGGATGAAATTGTTGTCTGTCCGGATTTCCCATTCTGGGTTAATGCGTCGCTGTTCTCAATCTCGAGCTGAGGCTCCTGTTCAGGGCAGGTCGTGTAGTCGTTCCTGAGGCAGTCGGTCGCCTTCCTCAGGTAAGCACAAGAAGAAGTCACGAAAGCAGTCGGCCTCACGTAGTCATGACGTCGGTGGCCACTGCTCCCGGTCTTTACAAGACACGACCTCGCAGCAGTCGACCCCCCATTTCCTGGGGGTGGGGTGACTAGGACCCAGGTGGAAGCCTATTACCAGGCTTTGCAGGCCATCTTTGGATCGACGCCAGTCGAGTAACCTGACGGTTCCAGAGATGCAGCGACATCTGGATGCGGCTCGGTGGGGCTTCCCATTCAAACGTGGAGCTGCAGTCCACCTTTGGTGTCAGGGCACAGTCCTGTGGGGCTCCCTGCGATGGCGTCTGCTGCGGCTAGTTGATGCCGTCCCACACCGCAGTCTTCCATCACAGTGGATGTCGGGTCGACGCCGTCCAGACACCGGTCAATGGAGTCTCCTTCGGCCTTTGTCGATGCGGCACCGTCTCAATGTCGTTCGCTGCCAGAGACGCCCTTTCCTTCGCCCTTGCTGATGGTGGACGAGGCCGCTAGGGTTTCATCCCTTCCCCCCCAGTGTTGCTTACATGTTCTTCGGAACATGTTGATGTGGAGAAATTGCATGGCCCTCATCGGGCTGCAGAGCCTGTGGCCTTTGGTGGACATGTTAGCCTGCAACCGTTCTCTAATTATGATCTGCTGTTGCCACCTAGAATGGCCACGGAGGCTAGTGCAGCGTTTGCACAAGTTGTTTGCAAAGCTGCTGACATACAACTGTTCCAGCCTCCTTCTGTCTCTCTGCCTTCCGATCCCTTGTTGGATCTGCTTCACCAGGGCAACATGGATGACGAGCCCTTGCTGCCTTTTGGTGCGTTGTTGTATGACATTCTTCCTGGGACCTGGTCGAGGCCCTCCTCGGGGAACCCTGTGGAACGTGGTATCGCACATCGTCATCGCCCGGCTCCAGATGACCCTGTCTGTCTGGCTCTACACGCTAGGGCTCACGTGCTTGACGTCCAGGCAGCCTTAGCTTAGCCTCCGTCGTGCTCTCCTCTGATACTTCCACCCACTAGGGAGTCTTGCTGGTAGGAGACATGTGGTAGACAAATGTTTGCGTCTGCGAGCTCGGGCCTTCGGTCCTTGACACGTCCTGCGTGTTTGCACTGGCTACTTTTGCCCTCTGGCACTCGGTTGAGCGCCTCCTTCTCACTCTTCCGCAAGGCCCTCAGGCTGCCCTCACTCGGATACCCCACGATGGTCGTGAGCTAGCAAAATTTTCGATTCGATCAGCTATGGACACCACTGACTCTGTGGGTCAGGCTACGGCCAGGTCAGTTGCTCTGCGTCGCCATGCTTGGCTGCGTGATGGGCAGTTTTCCTGAGAATGTTCAGTAGAGTCTCCGAGATTTGCCCTTTGATGGGGCCCATCTTTTTGACAGTCATGCGGACTCAGCGGCTCAGCATTGTATGTCGGGTTTCCTGTAATCTACATTATTTTCAGTCCATTGTTGCGGACTTATTGTCTTTGCATTGGTTTCAGTATTGTCACTGCCTTTCTCTGATGTCTGTTTCTGGGTTCAAGTTATTTCCCAGACAGACAGTACAGCTAGACAGCTGTTTCTACCCTTTATTTTTGTCTCCTCTGTCTAGGAGCTAGTCTCAAGAGGTGTTTCCTTGCTTTTTATAGGGATGTGACATACCCTATGTGGGGTATTCGTTGCTTATTTAATAGCCATTCTACCTTGCCACGGGAGGTGTTCTTCCTGGGTGGTGTATGTGCAATGCCCCAGGTACTGTTCTTCCTGGATGGTGTAGATCCTTACTGAGGATCCTGCGAGGTCCTCTTAGGGGTGTTATCTTCTTTCCCTCTGGGGAACTTTCCTATAGTTCATGCTGTAGGATTAACGCGATATGGTTTTCTCCCTCATTCTGTCCCCCCATACTGTTGTGGGACTTCTCCTCTGGTAAGACCCACAGGGTGGCATAGCTCTCTTTAGAGCTTACATGTTTGTATTTTACTGTTGGTCCGTAGTTCTCTCCTGTCTCTGAGGATGCAGACTTCTCCAGAGTATTGTTGGGTTTACGCTACGACTGACTCGTCCTGGTTTGATCACACTTTCATTTTCTTGCCTTTGGCTCGCCTTCAAGCGTTTCGCTGTGTTTCCACCTTTTCTGCCTATGTTGGCTGTCTTAGCCATAAGCCTGTGTCTCTTGTGTGCACGTTTTTCTGTTCCACTTCCGGAACAGTTTCGGTTCCGCTTTCAGTTCTGGCACGGTCTGTGGGTACACACTGGGTGCGTTCATAGGCTCTGGGTGGCCTGCTGGTCCAGCTTGTGCCACAGCATTGGCTACGTTCCAATCTTTGTGGTATTGTCTGCTCTTCAGTCTCTGGTGAAGCGCTAATGCTCTTGGTCTTCCCTCTGCTGATTGCCAGGCAGGGGCTCGGGTCTATCTACTCATGGCCTCGGCCGATGTTATCCTTAGAAGTCTCTCTGTTCAGATATGCTCATTGTCATTGCTACACTAGCCGTATATGGTTATATATACATATGTTCGAGGCATATGAGCTGCAGATTATACACTGTGCATAGCTCACCATCTGGTGTTGGGCCCGGATGTTTGCAGTTTGTTTTTCCTTTTGGAAAGTCTTTGGAAGTCACGAGGTTGGTGACTCCTCCTTTGGTTCGTATTGCGCATGGGCTTTGGCTCCTTCCTCAGATTGTTTTTTTCCGCCATCGGGCTCGGATGTAATACTTCGCGCTCCGGTTCCGAACTTCCCGGTTCAACGATCGATGCAAAAATCCTCGCTCATCGAGCTTCTTCAGACAATAAATCATCTTACTCATCTTCTCTTCGGCACTTCTTCGATTCCGGTCGTCGACGGCGGCCTTCGGGCCTATTCCGGCTCCGGTCTCGGCTGATGGAAAGAACTCCCTTCAAGAAGTGCCCTCGATGTGGGTCCAAGTTTCCCCACACCGATCTTCATGAGGTGTGCAACCTCTGCGTCTCCCCAGAACACGAGGCCCGAGACTGTCCCGCCTGCAAGTCTTTTCGCTCAAAAAAGACCATTCGAGATCGACGGGCTAGACGCAACATGGCGCACTCCTCGACCTCCGCTCCAGTCGACATCTTCGGGGACGACGTCGAAGCTCCGGGACAGCAGGACGTCGAACAGGAGGACGACGACCTCGTCAGCGCTTCCGAGGCCGACGACTCAGATGTGGAGGACATCACCCCGGCGCAGCGGGTCGTGAGTACAATACCCCCTCCCACGCCGATACCGAAAAAGGCTTCGGTCACACCTTCGCCTCCGGGCCTAGGCAAGACCAAGGACACTGCTTCTCACACCCCACCTTCGGGCCCGGTAAAGAAGCCTATTAAGCCTTCCGGCAGCTCGGGCTCGAGCCAGCCGACCACCGGTGCCGAGAAACACCCTTCGGCACCGAAGAAAAAATCGGCCTCCACCTCCACACCGAACCCGGCACCGAAGTCTTCGGTGTCGAAACCTGCTCCTCCGGCGCCGACCAAACATCACAAGGCCCTCGGCACCGACCCTCCCGTACCGAGGCCTTCTTCGGCACCGACCAAAAAATCGGAGGTTCCAAAGAAGCACGGCTTCGATAAGCCTAAAAAGCCGTCGGCCCCGAAACCTTCGGCGCCGACCAAACAACCAGTGTCGCAGGAACTTTTCACACCGGATCCTCTGCAAAAAACACTCACCAAGGATCCAAAAACTGGACACTTGATATTGTCTTCAAAAAAGAGACACTTGGACAAACCAGCTCCACCTCCACCTCCAAAGAGAAAGGACATTGCTACCTCTCCTTTCAGGGTGCCTTCCCCACCTCCTCCACCCTCTCCACCTCCACCCACTCTACCTCATCGTTCCCCCACCTTGTCTCCTGTCCCAGACGATTTGGGAGACCCTTATTATGATCCAGCAGATGTGCCACAAGACCCCACCCCTACTGGATCTCCAGACCCATGGGATGATTATAACAATCCGGACATCCCAGATGTCCCACAGGATGACCTTTACCCATCTAGGCCATCCCCACCTGAAGATTCCTTGGGTTTTCACCATTTGTTACAACGGTCGGCACACTACCACGGGGTGGAGTTACATACTGACCCAGTGGAGGAGGATTTTCTCCTAGACACCTTTGACGATACATATAGGTCTACTGCCATTCTACCTATGTTAAAGGGCGTAATTAAACATGCCCCTGAGGTTTTTAAAGACCCAGTCAGGGCCAGGGTCCTAAACCCTCGTATAGAGAAGAAATGCAAAGCCGCCCCCACAGACCCTTCTTACATTAAAGGCCCTGCACCATTGGATTCCCTAGTGGTATCTACAGCTAGGAAGCGCTCAAATTCTCAGGCGAAGCACCCCCACCTGACAAAGAGTCCAAGCTTCTAGACGCGTCAGGGAAGCGAACTGCGTCACAAGCTGCCAATATATGGCGTATCGCCAATACGCAAGCACTGTTGGCCCAATACAACAAGGCGCATTATAATGAGCTAGAGACCATCATGCACCATCTCCCTGAAAAGTACAAGACTAGGGCTAATGAACTGATTCAAGAGGGGAAAACAATAACTAATACCTCGATACGCTGTGCCCTAGATGCAGCAGATACAGCCTCCAGGACCATAAACACCAGTGTCCTTCTCCGTCGCCATGCCTGGCTCAGAGTTTCAGGGTTTAAACCGGAGGTACAAGCCTCTATATTAAACCACCCATTCGACCAAGATCATCTATTTGGCCCCAAAGTAGACAAAGCCCTCGAAGATGAAAAAAGATACAGACACGGCGAAGTCCATGGGAGCCCTGCAGTCACATACTCCCAGACGCTCCTTTCGCCGCTCTTCCTTTCGGGGCACGGGCAGAGGCTACTCCTCGGATAGTGCATCCACGTCCTACAAATCCCCTCCTCAATCTACCTTCACAAAGGGTTATCAAAGAGGCGGATACAGAGGCAATAATAATAAGGGCAGAGGCAAAACAAATACCGCCCGCTCTGCCACACCTCCTGCCCAATGACTTTCCCCCGCTCCCTCCAGACCATTCCACTCCGGTCGGAGGCAGAATACAACATTTCCTTCACGTCTGGGAGACAATCACCTCAGACAAATGGGTGACACCAATTATTCAGTCAGGGTATTGCCTAGAATTAACATCTACGCCCCCAAACATTCCACCCAGGCACCGCCCTATGTCTCAAGAACATAGTGCGCTACTAACACAAGAGGTGATCTCCCTCCTGCATAAAGGAGCAATAGAGCAGGTCCCCATAAATCAACAAAATTTAGGGGTCTACTCCCTGTACTTTCTGATTCCAAAGACAGACGAGACTCTACGACCTATCCTAGATCTCAGACCTCTAAACACCTACATACATTCAGACAATTTTCACATGGTAACCCTTCAACAGGTTCTTCCACTCCTCTCCCAGAACGATTTTCTCACCACTCTGGATTTGAAAGACGCATACTTTCACATCCCAGTACACCAGTCTCACAGAAAGTACCTCAGATTTGTGGTGGACAGACTACACTACCAGTTCAAGGTGCTCCCGTTCGGGGTAACAACAGCACCAAGGGTTTTCACCAAGTGCCTGGCAGTAGTGGCTGCACACCTCAGAAGACAGCAGATTCACGTCTTCCCGTATCTGGACGATTGGCTGATAAAAGCTACGTCCTCCCAACAGTGTGTGCACCATACCGCCGCTACGGTCCAACTACTTCACCAGCTAGGTTTCACGGTGAACCATCAAAAATCCCACCTGGTACCATCACACACAAAACAATATCTCGGAGCCACCATAGACACCTCAAAAGCCATAGCCTATCCCAATCCTGCCAGGATTGCAAAAATACAGGCTCTGCGTCAAAAATTCCTATGTCAACACTCTCTCCTGGCAAGAGTGTTTATGCAGCTCATAGGGATGATGGCCTCTTGCATCTTTATAGTGCCCCATGCAAGACTCCAAATGCGTCCACTCCAAGAGTGCTTAGCGCGCCAGTGGAACCAGGCCCAGGGACAACTGACAGATCTGGTGTTGGTAGACGGTCGCACCCATCGCTCTCTGCAGTGGTGGAACACCACAAACCTTTCCAAAGGTCGACCGTTCCTGGATCCGGTCCCACAAATAATCCTAACAGCAGATGCATCGCTCTCCGGTTGGGGAGCTCATTTGTTACATCTCACAGCACAAGGCACATGGACGCCGCAACAGAAGTTACTCCACATCAACCATCCGGAGTTACTGGCGATCTTCCTCGCCCTAAAATCCTTCCAGACGCAGGTTTCAGGCAAGGCAGTCCTCATTTGCACAGACAACATGACTGCCATGTACTACATTCAAAAACAGGGGGGCACACACTCTCCACAGCTCTCTCAGTTAGCACAGAGCATATGGAGATGGGCAATTCCACAAAAGATTTTTCTCCTAGCCCAACACGTCCCAGGAGTCCAAAACACCGTGGCAGATCTGCTCAGCAGGCAGACACAGCAGATCCACGAGTGGGAACTTCACCCACAAGTTCTTCACCCGTTCTTTCAGGAGTGGGGGCATCCACACACAGACCTATTCGCCACCCACGAAAACAAAAAATGCCCAAGCTTCGCCGCCAGATATCCACACCCATTGTCCAAAGGCAATGCGATATGGATGAACTGGTCAAACAAATTTGCATACGCTTTTCCACCTCTCCCACTAATTCCATTAGTGGTGCGAAAGCTACAACAGCATTCCCTAACTCTGATCCTAGTAGCTCCAACATGGGCCAGACAAACGTGGTACACCACACTGCTGGAACTCTCAGTAGTACCACACCAAAAGCTACACCTCTCACCATGCCTCCTAACCCAGAACCATGGAGAGATCAGGCACCCGGACCCAGCTCAGCTCAACCTTGCGATCTGGCTCCTGAGGTCCTAGAATTCGGATACCTTAACCTTCCCCCTGATTGCATGAACATTATCAGGGAAGCTAGACGCCCTACTACTAGGGCATGCTATGCAGCAAAGTGGAAAAGATTTGTTGTTTACTGCCACAACAACACAATCAATCCTTTAAATGTATCCATACAGCACATTGTATGTTATTTACTCCATTTACAAAGGTGTAACCTAGCATATACTTCCATTCGGTTACACCTCGCTGCAATTGCTGCTTATTTACAGAACAGGCAGCACCTCTCACTTTTCAAAGTGCCTGCCATCAAAGCCTTTATGGAAGGCCTCAAAAGAGTAATTCCACCCAGAGTACCACCCTCACCTGTCTGGAACTTGAATATAGTCCTCACACGGTTAATGGGACCCCCTTTCGAACCATTACATAAATGTGAGCTGCAATTTCTCACATGGAAAACAGCTTTTCTAGTGGCCATCACTTCCCTCAGAAGGGTTAGTGAAATACAAGCACTCACTATACAGGAACCTTTTCTCCAGATGCATCAGAACAAGGTTGTACTCCGCACCAACCCCAAATTTCTACCCAAAGTCATTTCTCCATTCCATCTAAACCAGTCGGTAGAATTACCAGTCTTTTTCTCGCAACCCCAAACAGTTGCGGAAAGGGCCTTACACACACTGGATGTTAAAAGGGCTTTACTTTACTACATCCAAAGGACACAACCTTTCAGGAAAACCAAACAGCTATTTGTCTCCTTCTCCCCACCACACAAAGGCAACCCTATTTCTAAATCAGGGATAGCTAGGTGGATTGGAAAATGCTTACAGATTTGCTACCACAAAGCAAAACGAACGCTATCTGTTCCCCCTAAAGCCCACTCTACAAGGAAGATAGGGGCTTCTATGGCTTTCCTAGGGAACATACCACTAGATGACATCTGCAAAGCAGCGACATGGTCAACACCGCACACCTTCACAAAACATTACTGTGTAGATGTGCAAACCAAGCAACAAGCTAGTGTGGGCCAAGCTGTACTAAACACGCTGTTTAAAACAACTGCAGCGGATGCCGGTGGTCGCCGCTAGGGTTGGGTACTGCTATATAATCTATGCACAGTGTATAATCTGCAGCTCATATGCCTCGAACGGAATATGCTACTTACCAGTATGCATCCGTTCTTGGCATGTAGAGCTGCAGATCTATACACGCCCACCCGCCTCCCCGGCTACCTGTATCCGTTCCAGTCTTATCTTATTTAGATACAATACACATGGGTTTCTTTACTGTTACTACTACGCTCCATCTTTCCCTGCTGGCGAAAAACAATCTGAGGATGGAGCCGAAGCCCATGCGCAATACGAACCAAAGGAGGAGTCACCAACCTCGTGACTTCCAAAGACTTTCCAAAAGGAAAAACAAACTGCAAACATCCAGGCCCAACACCAGATGGCGAGCTATGCACAGTGTATAGATCTGCAGCTCTACATGCCCAGAACAGATGCATACTGGTAAGTAGCATATTCCTTCACTACATATCTGTATGTGATTTACTGTATTTTGACATATGTTATGTCCCGCTGTGGTTCACATCAGTGCCGTAGGTACCTATTGTGCCGGCTGCTGTATTTGTCTTGGTCATGCTCTTTCTTTTGTCTTTCTCTTAAAAAAAAAAACCACATGTATGTTTGTATTTATATATGTATATGTACGCTTTGATATGTATACATATCCTAATATGTATACTGACTCCGGGAGAGCACTGATGCTATATTTTTCCTTGTTGCAGTATTTTGGGTTTCTTAGCCCCAGATTCTGTCTCTCTCCCTTTCTTTTCCTCTCTCTCTATTTTGAGAGCGAGCCTTATGTTTGTGGCTGGCTTCTGCCGGTGTCCTTTGACCAGTGTACTTCAGTTTATGGTTGGTCAGTATGACTACCTAGTGATACGTTCTCTGTCTTTCTGCCGACACATATGTGCTGTTGATGCTACATTTCATGGGCTTTTGCATTTGTGTGATGTGGCTTCCACGGTCCACACAGTCTACGTATGTTTATCCCTATTATCCAAATACTGTATCGCCTTGTAGTCATGGTTTAGTATACTCTACATAGGTGACATCTGTCTCTCTACATGTCATTCTTGGCATCCACTGTTGTGCATGCTCATTTTATACTCTGACTCTGTCATGCTGTTTTGTCCTTTCTGTGGGACTTTTATTGTTTGCAGATCCATGGGATCCTGCACACAGTGTTGCTTTTTATTCTTTTTACAGAAGCTTATGGATTTTCTTTCTTTGTGAACTGGCCGTTTTGGTTTCTGTATTTTCCCTTTGTCCCTTCGTGGAAGGTGAAAGTCTCGTACTGTCCTGTGACGGACTGCTGTGACATTGCCTTTTCTTGTTCATGCTCCTTTTCCAGAGCTTAATGGGTCTAGTGTCAGCACTTGCTGTTTCCACCTGTAATAGTCAATCTTTATTGATGGATTAGTTCTCTTTGGAACTTTGTGGGGTTCAGTCGCAGACACTCCTCCAATGGTGTATAGCTTTGGTATCTATTTTAAGTGAAAGACTCTGCGGCTAGATGTCTCTATCAGATAAACGAGTTACTTACCTTCGGTAACAATGTATCTAGTAGAGACGCAGTATAGCCACAGATTCCTAAGGCCCACCCATCCTCCCCGGTCTGCAAGGACCTTTTGAGGTTGGGTTCTTCCTACTGGTCTTTATGCCTGTGGTCTCTGTCTTCATGTGTGTTCACATCTTCACATCCTTCCCAGGTCAGGATGTCTTATTCTGTTTTATCTGTTGCTTCTCCACACATTCTCGCAACTGGGTGGTGGGCTCCTATATCCATCCACGCTTTTGCACCCTGGTTCTTTTCCAGTGAGGAGATTGGTCATGTCCTCCTTCCCCCCTGAGACTTTTTCTCCATTAGTTTGGGGTCTATTTGACTATACTACAGTCAATTGGTCATATTTAGTGTGTATGGTTGCACATTCTCTGTTACAGAAATGTTGTCAATTGCCATAACTTCATGTCGTTACAGTCTTGTTGTCCATTACAGTGACATTCATGTGGTTGCAGATTGCTTGTCGTTTACCCAAACATTAATTTCCTTTGCTGTTTTACCTCATAGGAGGGTATGCTTCTGCGAGACTGTTTATTGGCGGTTTTTCCCTACAATGCATTGTGATGTTTCTCATCATTTTATTAATCTGAAAGAAACTTGTTAGTTATAGATTCCTTACCTTAGAATTACCTCCAGGCGTCATAGTCCATCAACTCCTGGTGCACGAGGGATGCCCGGTTTCAAGGGCTGCGATTCTTGTACCTGACTGATGTTGGTTACGGATCCGCACCGCGTGTGCTTCTTTTGCCTGGAGCGCGACCACGACCCGAAGGCTTTGCGGGGGGCGGTCCCGAAAGCTGCTTGAGTGCCGGCAGTCTGCTCCGCGCCGTTCGAGGTCCCGGTTGCGAGGGACCGGTCGCGGAGCCACCACCACTCGTCCAAGTCATCGAAGTCTTCGCACTCGTGGTCGGGTAATTCGAAGCACAAAAAGAAGTTGAGGAAGCATCGTCGCTCTTCGACTTCTCCCCATTGGTCGGCTGATGCGACAAGGGATGCGGGCGGTGCCCCTCCGGCAGCTCCACTTGCAGAGCCCTAAGAGTGGACTCCGGGCTTCCCTCCCTTCCCGGAACCCAGAGACACTCCGGCCCAACTTCGTTCATTCTACGAAGGGATGCATGCCATCTTTGGGCGGTCCGAACCCGCCGGTGCGCCTTCGGGCCCCGCGGACTCGGTGCGGGGGGTCTAGGCCTTCTCCGCTCTCTGCTCCGTCCACGGTGCCGCAGGCCCCCCTTGGATTCATGCCTGGATCCGGATCTGCGCCTGTTGACCTCATTACACCTCCACCGGCGCTACAACCGACACCGGTCGTGTCCCTGGCCTGTGTCGACCCCGGCCCCCATCCCAATTTGGACCCGGCGCCGAGTGGGGTTTTTGTACCCCTGTTCACTCTTGGGGTCCCTTTTCGGCCAGATTGGCAACCTGAGGATGAGGACTGGGAGGGGTCAGGTGACCCTTTAACTGATCAGCTTGGTTATGACCAGAACTGGAGAGAGGAACTGGGGGATGCCAGTGGTCTCGACACATCCCCTGACCTTGGCACGTTTTCTCCTCCTACCGTGGCTACGGAGGAGGGAGCGTCATACGCAGGGGTGTTGCGTAGGGCAGCCGAGACTCTACACCGTGAAGTTCATACGGTGGCGGTGAGGACTAACCTCCTGACAGAGTTGCTTCAACCCGCTGTGAGCTCTTCGGAGCCCCTGCTGCCATTTAATGAGGCCCTCAGCGACGTCCTTTTAGGCATGTGGTCCAGGCCCAACACAGGGGCTCCCGTGGACAGGATGATTGCCCGACTCCACCGCCTGCCTCCGGGTGACCCGACTTTTCTCTCCCAACACCCTACCCTGGAGAGCTTGGTGGTCCATGCCTCCACTTCAAAGAGCGCGTTCCCTACCGCTCCACTGGAAAGGGAATCCAAGAAGCTGGACCACCTTGGGAAGATTTTCTCTTCTGCCAGCTTAGGACTGCGGTCGATAAACATTGCATGTCTCTTGGGTCATTATCTCCACTCTGTGTGTGGGATACGGTTGCGCAGGTGCTGCCTCAGTGTCCGGAGGAGGCCCGGGCAGTGCTCTCCTAGGCTGTCGCGCCGAGAAGGATGCAGTAAAGTTTACCATCTGTTGTGGGCTGGATACCGCCGACTCTCTGGGCAGGACCATTTAAACGTCTACGCCTGGATGAGATCGACTGGCTTTTCAGGGGATGTCCAGAACACCTTGATGGACATTGCCTTTGATGACCGTCCCTTTTTTGGCGACAGAGCAGACAACGCTGTAGAGCGTTTCAAGTACTCATGGGCTATGGCCAAGTCCTTGGGGCTCTCCAGCCGCCCAGCACAGTCTGCTTTTCGCCCCTTTCATGGCTACAGAAGGGGTGCCCTACTACGTCCCGCCCAGAGCCACAGGCAGCAGCAGGCTTCCCAACCTTGCTGGGTACGTGGAAACCAACGTCGTGGTTCAGGGGGCCAGTGGGCGGGCTAGTCCACCAACCCCTCCTCTGCAGCAGCCTCCAAACCCTCCTAGCCTGACTTTTCAGGCCCACCAAACGCCAGTGGGCGGCAGGATCCGCCATCACCTCCATCACTGGCGCACCATCACGTTGGACAGGTGGGTTTTGCAAATAGTCCGAAGGGTCTACTCCCTCCCCTTCGAGACTACCGCTCCAGCCATGCAACCTCAATACCACCACATGTCGGAGGATCACCTGGGCCTTCTCCAACAAGAAGTTTCAGCACTCTTGGCCAAGGGAGCCATTGAGCGCGTTCCTGCCCCAGAAGTAGTTTGTGGTTGCTATTCCCATTACATTCTGGTGCCCAAGGAGGAAAAGGGTCTGCGTCCTATCTTGGATCTCAGGAACGTGGAGAAGTTCCAAATGTTGACGCTCGCTCAGGTCTTGTTTGCCCTCGACCCTGGAGACTGGATGGTAGCGTTCGACTTGCAGGATGCCTTCTTTCACATCCCCGCCGGCTCACCGGCTTTACCTGCGATTCATTGTAGGCCACGAGCACTTTCAGTTTACCGTGCTCCCCTGCGGCCTTACCATCGCCCCTCGTATGTTCACAAAAGTGATGGCGGTGGTCGCAACTCATCTGCGCAGATCAGGAGTTCCAGTCTTCCCCTATCTCGACGACTGGCTGTTGTCTCCCACCTCCAAACTACGGCCGAGCACCTGCGTTTGCTGGGTTTCTCCATCTATGTGCCAAAGTCAAACCTGATTCTCTCTCAGAAGCTCCTCTTCATCGGAGCGGTTCTGGACATGACGCGGTTTTGGACTTATCCTCCCGAACAGCTAGTCCGGGATATTCGGGCTATGATTCTGATCTTTCAGCCTCTTTCTCGGGTTTCGGTCTGAATGACCCTGAGGCTGCTGGGCCTCCTGGCCTACTTCATCCTGCTGGTCGATCATGCCAGGTGCCATATGCAGGCTCTGCAGTGGGACCTGAAGTTCAAGTGGGCGCAACATCAGGGGGAATCTGTCCTATTGCATCCAGATCTCGGAGGGCACTGCTCGACAGTTGCAGTGGTGGCTCACGAACCAGAATCGGGTCAGCGGCAGATCCCTCTCCCTTCCCCAACCAGAGCGCACAGTGGTGACAGACGCATCCCTTCTGGGATGGGGCGGCCACATGGGAAAGGCTGAGTTTAGCGGCTGCTGGTGTCCGGCGGAGTCCGGGCTCCACATCAACCTTCTGGAGCTTCCGGCTATTCTTCTTGCACTTAAAGCATTCCTTCCCTCTGTTCTGGGAAGAGTAGTGCAGGTGTTCACGGACAACACCAACTCCATGTGTTACTTCAACAAACAGAGTGGGGTGGGGTCATGGACGCTATGTCAGGAGGCCATCCGCCTCTGGACATGGCTGGAACATCAGGGCATATCCCTGGTGATTCAACACCTGGCAGGTTCCCTGAATGCCAGGGCAGACAAACTCAGCCGCAGGTGCATGATGGATCACATGGACTTTCCAAGGCGGCACTCGCTAGACGACGCTTTTCGTGGCGAGTGGAGTTGCGGTTTATTGTATGCCTTTCCGCCTATACCACTTCTGCCCAGAGTGCTGAAGAAGATCTGGCGCGACCGGGCCCAAGTCATCCTTGTGGCTCCGGATTGGGCACGAAGAGTCTGGTATCCCGAGCTGCTCAACATAGCCATCGATCCTCCGATCCGACTGCATCTTCGGGAGGATCTTCTGTCGCAGCAACAGGGAACGGTCCTCCACCTGAACCTGTCCAGCCTCCACCTCCTTGTGTGGAGATTGAGCGGCGGCAGTTAACGCCTTTTGACCTGCCTCCTGAAGTCTGTGATGTTACCTTGGCAGCCAGGCGTCCCTCCACTAAGACGGTCTACGCCTGCCGGTGGAACAAGTTTGTGGCATGGTGCACAGCAAAGGCTGTGGATTCTCTTTCTGCCCCTCTTTCTGAGGTTCTCTTATTTCTTCTTTCTTTAGCCCAGCAGGACTCTGCGCTGGGCACTATCAAGGGCTATCTTTCGGCCATCTCTGCCTTCCTTCGGCTTCCAGATCAACCCTCTCTTTTCAAGTCCCCAGTGGTTATCACTTCTTGAAAGGCTTAACTCATCTCTTTCCTCCTATTCCCTTCGTTATGCCTTAGTGGGACTTGAATCTAGTCTTAACCTATTTATTGTGCGCTCCCTTTGAGCCGCTTGACAACTGTCCTTTTAGGCTTCTGATGCTTAAAACTGCTTTCCTGGTAGCCATCACATCCGCCAGAAGAGTGAGTGAGCTCCAGGCTCTTTTCTCCAAGCCTCCTTTCCTATCTGTTCATCCGGACAAGGTAGTTCTCAGGACTCGTCCATCCTTCCTGCCTAAGGTTGTCACTGATTTCACAATGGGCAAACCATCACTTTGCCCACCTTCTTTCCGCCTCCCAAATCATCAGTCGCTCAACACTTCATGGAAGCTGGACATAATGTTAGCCAATTAAAATTTTGCATTCCTGAAATCGTCACAAAAAAAGAAGGGAGAGACAATCGCAACTTCATGCTACAAAGAGAAAACCACTGGATTTATTATTTAAATTCAATGAAACCGGATGGTTTAAATGATCGCACTGAATTTTCATGTTACCTGTGATTACACATTCTATATCTTGTATTTATGAAATTTCATTATTAATGTATGTCTAGTCTTGTACGGTTTACAGACTGATCATTGACTCATTAATAACTATGTACCACACATCAACTACCATACTTTATTCTTGCTTTACACTCATCCCCTAAATCCTTTACCACTGACGCTTCTGTTTCCATAGGTTCCGACTTCGACATATCACCACCTCTCTCTTGGCATTACCATCCCTACCATTTACGCTTACACCCACATAGGCATTTTTTTCTTTTTCTTTCCCACTCTTTATCACATTAACAGAACAACTATATCTCGCCGTCTTTTCTCCTCTGAATCTAACAATATCACCAGCATGGTCCGTTTACTGTTTTTACATCACTACAGTCCCATGTCTACTCTTATGGTCACTCCCCTCGGTGCACGTCACTCACGTCAGCTTCCCAACATTTAAATCCATTCGCGCACAAACCCAGATGCGGAACACCACATACGGAAGACGCGATGAGGCTTTTCAGCACTCGGTAAGAATACTTTACACGTCACGATCTGCATGTTTTACGGTATGCCCTTTAACACCCTAGTAGTCGTTTAATAAGATTTGCTAGCTTCCCACACCTTGGATAGTATCCCGACGGGTCTTCCTTGCACGTCTTTCACTTTAAAAACTCCCTAACACGGAGCTGTACACCCGCGAGCATTTTCCTTTCATCACGAGTCCGTTCACGTATATCCCCATGATGCACTTTTTGTTTTACATTTAAATCCACGTTTATATTTCATTATTCACCCACTAGACCTATTCCACCGAGCGTAAATAATCGCCATATGTCTCACTGTTCCTACACATAGCATTTACTCTACCTTTTGCTAATCGTAGATTTCCCCTGACGAAGGCTCATGCCGAAATGCATTGGGAGCTCATTACCTACGCCTCTGCTATCGTAATGTGATTGAAATGAACGCCAAAAAAAATGATGACAAATAAAGTTTTTCAAATTGAAATTCGATGAACTTTCAAGTTTAATCTTTTGACAAGCATTTGAAACCTCCACGAGAGGACAATAACTGTGCCCGAGGGACACACCCCAAGACTTGGGGAGTGCAGTTCTCACGTTTTCACTTACTCACTCAGATTTCGGAGAGTGAGACCTTGGAGCACGTAATAAAAGACAACCAACCAAATAACCACCAGGCAGTGCGTGTACTACTCACCTCATTTGTATTTGAACATCTACATTCCGAAAAATAGTACGCAGCACGCAAACCAAAAACAAAAAAAATCATGCAATTCGATGAAATATCAAATCTAACGGACACAAGAGCGGACACATTCGCCTATAGTCAAGAGGAAGTTTCAAGAATCTACGCGCTCATACAAGAGGATACTACCACCTCCTCAATCGGGAACACAAAGGAACAGAATATTCGTCAGCTTCTATACCTCTCCAAAAAAGAAATCAACCAACGCTTACATGCAAGTACATTGATCAGATACCACAAAGCCCAAAGAATCCCAAGGGGACTCAGAATACCACTCAAACCTTCCTTATGCAAAAACCAACAGAAGTTCAAAGACAAATGGTTTGCTATCCTGAATAAATGTTCTTTAGACTTGATCCTTCTGATTATAGAAGAACTATCAACCATCTTGGAAGAGCTAACTAAAGACATCCACGACATTAAAACGGAATTAGAAAAATCATTGACTACTGAAGACCTCAATGAAATATTGGAGGATATTAATAAACAATTGGCAAAACATACAGAGGAAGTCAACCAACGTAAAATCCGAAAATTTCGGAGAGATACGACCGACTACAAAATGGGGGAAGTATACTCCTGGGCCGAAATTTATGCCAAACGGAGACAAAACAAACCTTATACCACCAATACTGAAACCTCATCCTCTGACAGTGATCGAACCCAGCCACAGAGAAGGCCCCCCATGAAGGATATGACACCTGCAACAACATCAATGGACACACCATCTACGTCGACCACCACACTAAACAGCGAGGAGACTCCTTTTTTAGGGGTAGGCCCGTCATGGCAGGAAGACCCAGGAGGAGTCGCAGAAAAAATCAGGGAAAAGGACAAAGACCCACCACAAACTCGCACCACCTTGCCCAAGAGGGACCGTACAAAGAAAACCAACCAATAGACAACTTAGTCATTAACATCTCTGACTACCATTTCAGCGACATTGAAATAAATGTTTTACAGAAGGGCACATCATTTGTACCTACAGCGGAAAGCAACCTACTTGAACTACACATCAGCCTCTACAAACTCATGAGGAAACTTAGACTTCGCCACTTCTTTGACAACGTTCTGACAACCACGAAAGAACAAAAAGAGGATCCCCTAATGGGTTTACAGTCTAAAAGCACCTTCATGGCACCAGTTAGCCATAAAAGCTTAGATTTATTTGAATCAGTTGTGAAAAACGACCTATCTAAACTCAATTACAACAGAAACAGATCCAAACACAGCAACCTCACCAACAAAGAGATAGATATCTTAAAAACTATCGCACACAACCCTAACATCATTTGCACCAAAGCGGATAAAGGTGGAGCTCTCGTTGTACTTAATTCCGATTATTACAACACCCAAATATCAACTCACGTCCAGGACTCTGAAACATACATGAAACTGGAAATTAATCCTACAACACAATACAGAGACGTCTTATCGGCAATCGTACAAGGTGCAGTTGACAACGGCACCATAAATGAGAAGGTCCAAAAATTTCTTATTCAACCAAATCCAAAAAGTCCTACTATCTTTATGGTACCCAAAATTCACAAACACCCTACCAAACCCCCCTGCCGACCCATCGTATCCACACGAGGAAGCCTTCATGAACCAGTTGGCAAGTATCTAGATCGCCATCTTCAACCCAGTGTTATCTCCATGAAATCATTTCTCAAAGACACCACCGACTTCCTCATTAAACTCAACCAAGTAACTACATCACACGACGAAAACATCATCATCTGTACGGTGGACGTTAATTCCTTATATACCTCCATCCCTCATCAGATGGGCTTGGAGGCTATCGAAACAGGCATTACTGCACTCGAAATATCCACACAACTTGCAGGTCTTCCTTATGGAATTAATGCAATTTACCCTTTTTCACAGCTATTTCGAACACAACAATGAATGGTACCAACAACTAACGGGCACGTCTATGGGAAATTGCGCAGCTCCAGCGTATGCCAATATTTTCATGAAGCAATTCGAAGAAGACCACATCCTCACCATACCCACATGGACCAACCACCTAAAAATATATCTCAGGTTCATTGATGATATATTCATCATATGGAAAGGTTCGGACCAAGCTCTCAAAAATCTTTTAGATGACCTCAATCACATTGACCAACGATTACAATTCACCTTCAATATTCATCCAGACTCTATCACCTTCTTGGACGTCACCATCACCAAAACATCTACGGGATTTGAGACCAACCTATACAGGAAAAGCACAGACAGGAATAATACCCTCCATTACCAAAGCTTCCATCCGCCATCACTCAAACAACATCTACCATATTCCCAAATGCTACGTGTAAAAAGGATTGTATCTAACCCTATTAAATCCTTGGATCAACTCAACATTCTCACACAAAGATTCAAATCTCGTGGCTACCCTGATCAGGTACTGCTAAAAGCGAAAGAAAGATCCACCACCAAGAATCGTGATCAACTTCTTACCACACAATCCAAACCAACCAGTAACCAAATCACGGTAGTTTCCAAGTATTCCACCATGAGTACAAGCTACAGACGAATAATCAAAAAACATTGGCAACTGCTTAAACTAGAGCAGGACTTTAATCATATTTTTGATGAGGAACCAATTTTCGCTTATACAAGAAACAAAAACATCGGTGAAATTCTGAAACAACAAGACCAACCGTTCACACACTCTTCAATCAAAGGAACTATCCCTTGCTTGAACTGCAACAACTGTAATAACATTATAAAAGGCGACCACATCACACATCCCATGAGGGGACACAAAATCAAACTGAAGCTAACGGCAACCTGTGACACATCCAATGTTATTTACATGCTTAAGTGCCCCTGTGGCAAAGTTTATGTTGGACAAACCGAAAGAAAGATGAAAGTAAGACTCAATGAGCACAAATCTAACATTAGGACTAAACAACCCAAATCATCAGTCGCTCAACACTTCATGGAAGCTAGACATAATGTTAGCCAATTAAAATTTTGCATTCTTGAAATCGTCACAAAAAAAGAAGGGAGAGACAATCGCAACTTCATGCTACAAAGAGAAAACCACTGGATTTATTATTTAAATTCAATGAAACCGGATGGTTTAAATGATCGCACTGAATTTTCATGTTACCTGTGATTACACATTCTATATCTTGTATTTATGAAATTTCATTATTAATGTATGTCTAGTCTTGTACATTTTACAGACTGATCATTGACTCATTAATAACTATGTACCACACATCAACTACCATACTTTATTCTTGCTTTACACTCATCCCCTAAATCCTTTACCACTGACGCTTCTGTTTCCATAGGTTCCGACTTCGACATATCACCACCTCTCTCTTGGCATTACCATCCCTACCATTTACGCTTACACCCACATAGGCATTTTTTTCTTTTTCTTTCCCACTCTTTATCACATTAACAGAACAACTATATCTCGCCGTCTTTTCTCCTCTGAATCTAACAATATCACCAGCATGGTCCGTTTACTGTTTTTACATCACTACAGTCCCATGTCTACTCTTATGGTCACTCCCCTCGGTGCACGTCACTCACGTCAGCTTCCCAACATTTAAATCCATTCGCGCACAAACCCAGATGCGGAACACCACATACGGAAGACGCGATGAGGCTTTTCAGCACTCGGTAAGAATACTTTACACGTCACGATCTGCATGTTTTACGGTATGCCCTTTAACACCCTAGTAGTCGTTTACTAAGATTTGCTAGCTTCCCACACCTTGGATAGTATCCCGACGGGTCTTCCTTGCACGTCTTTCACTTTAAAAACTCCCTAACACGGAGCTGTACACCCGCAAGCATTTTCCTTTCATCACGAGTCCGTTCACGTATATCCCCATGATGCACTTTTTGTTTTACATTTAAATCCACGTTTATATTTCATTATTCACCCACTAGACCTATTCCACCGAGCGTAAATAATCGCCATATGTCTCACTGTTCCTACACATAGCATTTACTCTACCTTTTGCTAATCGTAGATTTCCCCTGACGAAGGCTCATGCCGAAATGCATTGGGAGCTCAATACCTACGCCTCTGCTATCGTAATGTGATTGAAATGAACGCCAAAAAAAACGATGACAAATAAAGTTTTTCAAATTGAAATTCGATGAACTTTCAAGTTTAATCTTTTGACAAGCATTTGAAACCTCCACGAGAGGACAATAACTGTGCCCGAGGGACACACCCCAAGACTTGGGGAGTGCAGTTCTCACGTTTTCACTTTCCGGTGGACCATCTATTGGAGGTCCTTCACCAGGGCTCTGGTGGGAGTGAATTCTTACTTCCCTTTGAAGGTTCGCTCCTTTCTTCCTTGACGGGGGCTTGGAGGCGTCCTCCCTCAGGGGACCCGGTGCCTCTGCATCTTCTGCACCGGCACCTCCCGACGCCGCGTGACCCGGCGTGTCATTCCCTTCACCCCTCAGCCGCAAGCCCCCTTTTGCGGACTGGTTTTCCCTCCCTGCCGCCACTGTTGACTCTGCCGTCCCGCGAGGCCCCAGGCTGGACTCTTCGGGGCGCAACATGTTCGCCTCGACCAGAGCGGACCTGCGGGCCCTTAACACCTTGTGTGTGCTGGCTAGGGTCTCCTCCTGTTTGTGGGACTCGGCTGAGTCTCTGGGATCTTGGGCGTCCCAGGAGTCTGGTCAGGTGGACTTACGGCATCATGCATTGGATGGCCGGGAGCTTGCGGCGTTTATTCTCCGCTCCGCTCTGGACATCTCAGAGGTGCTGGGCCGGGCCATGGCTTCCTCAGTCGCTCTCCGTCGTCATGCTTGGCTTCGTGACGGAGTATTCCCTGAGAAAATTCGGGAGCGACTCATTGACCTTCCGTTTGATGGCAGCCTGTTAAATGCCCCAGCCGACTCCGCTATCCAAAGGCTCTTGGCGGGGCTCCGTCCTCCTCCTCCGCCTTATCCTCCTCCTCCTCCGTCCCCTCCTCAGTGACTTCTGAGTTGGGTTGATTCTGGGACTTCTTAGGCCGGTTGTTCTGGCTGTGGAGTGTGTTTTCTGGCCGTTTACGTCCTTTCTTGGGACTTTGGCATTGTTGGCTGCTGGACGGCCCTTGTGTTGATTGTGTGTGGGTTCTGCAGGAGTTGTTGTGCGGACTTGGCCCTGAGATTCGGCCTACTGCTTTGCTTGGGCTGCTTATCACACCTTCAAGGGGGTGTTTTTTTTCCCCGTGGCTCTTTTGTTTTTCCTCTGCTGCGGAAGTTCTTCCAAAGAGGGTTCCCATACCTTGGGACTTAACGTACCCTATGTGGGGTAGTGGTAGCTGTCATATAGCTTGTGCTTTGCTATAGGGTTCTGGTCGCCTTCGGGTGCCTGTTCTCCATAGCGTTTAGGGGTAGGTTGCTTTTGCTTCCTGAGGTCCTGTGCGCGGCCACTTGTAGTGGTGTGCCCGGGCATCTCCTCCTCTCCCTGCTCCTGTCCCGAGTTCTGTTATGATCCTGTGTTCTCTCTTGCCAGGCGTCGCCTACTCGGCCTTCCTGGGGCCTCAGGCTGTTCTTCTTGCTTCTGGCGGCTTTGACTGCCGGAGCTGTTCTGGCTGGCAGACTGCTCTCCATCTGGAGTGGGTTCGCCTTCTTTTCCCTCGTTTCCTTGGGCCCTCTAGGCTGCTTATTCTTCTGCTTTTCCTGTCTTGGCATTGGGCAGAAGCTATGTTGCCTTGTGGGGGAGTGGGGTGCTTCGGCCTCTCCGTCCTTGCCCTTGGTTCCTCTGCTGTGAGCCTCTTCAGCCTTCTTTCCCTCCTACATCCCCTTGGGGTCAGTGGGGTTCTGCTTGTGGGGGTTCCCTTGGCCTAGCAGGAACGAGGTCTGGTCCCCTGTGGGGCCCTCTGTTCTGCATTGGGTGGTGGGGTCCTTTCGCAGACCCTCCTTCCCAGGGAGTATGGCTAGGGTGAAGGAATCTGCGGCTAGTAGTCTCTATCAGAGTTACTTACCTTCGGTAACAATGTATCTGGTAGAGACGATTCTAGCTGCAGATTCCTTCACGGCCCGCCCTTCCTCCCCTATTCTGCGAGGACCCTTGGGTTGGTCTTCGGTACTCGCCTCCCGGTGGGGGGGCTGTGTCTCCTGTGAGTGCCTTCCTTGTTCTTGACGGGTGGCTCCGTCTGGGTGGGTGCGTTTCATTCCTCCTTTGGTCCTTTTGAGGATTGGGTTCCGGTGCCCTGCTGCTCTGGCTACTCCAGGTCTATCCCTGTCCTCCCTCCCCTCCCTTCCTTCCATTGCTATCCTCTGATTAAGGGTCATCTGGCCTTGTCTTGCCCTTCTCCCTCGTGGTTGGTTGCCCTCTAGGTTGGGGTGACTTGGAGGTTTGTTGTCCCGGTCTGTCTTGGAACTGATCCCATTCCTTGCTCAGGATGAGGGGGGGGGGTGGGGGGGTGGAGGGGGTTACTACGTGTGCCATGAATTTTACGCATGTTCTTTACCTCCGGGGCACAGGGTTGGCCGGTTGTCTATGTGCTGGCAGGGTGACTGCGCAGGTTTCTGCTTGTTCTTCCTCTTCTTTTCCTGCCCTTGGGTTCTGCAGTGTTGGCACTACTCTGGTGGTGGTGTTAGTCACCATTTCTTTCCAATTTTTCTGCTCTTCGCACACTGTTCCCATGCTTCCACAGTTTTTTATCTGATGGTTCCGCGTTGTGGTGCGGAAAAGTTCGTCGAAGAAAACTGACGTAGGTGCGCCGGGGCGGGTCTTAAATGACCTCGCTGACGTCGCGTACGCGGACGACGCCTGGGCGGAGTCACGTGATGTCGCCCCACCCCCGGCTCGCAGATGTGCTGTGGCAAAAAAGTTTCCAGATCCAGTCTCACGCCTGGGGATAATTCTACGTGAAGGAATCTGCGGCTAGAATAATCTCTACCAGATACATCATTACCGAGGGTAAGTAACTCGTACTTCAGGGTGGATGACCAGCTCTTTGTTGGCTACGTGGGCGCCAAAAAAGGTCGGGCCGTGCACAAACGAACCATCTCGCCGGTGTCTCGTTCTGTGCATCTAAGCATGTTACTCCTTGGATAAGAAGGAGCCTCCTGTGGGGCTGTGTGCCCATTCTACCAGGGCAACTGCAGCCACTACTGCCTTGTGACGCGGCGTTCCCTTGCAGGACATTTGTCAGTCAGCTACGTGGACCTCGCTGCACATGTTTACCAAGCATTACTGCCTTGACAGTCAAGTCCGGAGAGATGGCTTCTTTGGCCGTTCTGTTCTCCGTGACTTTCTGGTGTAATTTGTTCGCAGACCCACCACCGGGGTTAGTATTGCTGGGGTATCTATTCTAAGGTAAGGAATCTATCACTAACATGTCTCTTTCTGATGCAAAAGTTACTACTTGTGTAACGATATAGCTGTAAGAGACACTAGTTAGTGATAGATTCCTTACCGCCCCACCCATTCTCCCCGTTCTGCGAACTGGTTACTAAGGTTAAGGTCATCCCTCTTAGGGCCCTAATTTTCTGCACCAATGGTCAGTATCTTGCATGGCTCTGCGTTCCTGGCACGGAAAGTTGTGTACAGAACTGACGTCAGCGCGCATGGGTGGCGCCTAAGTACTCTCTGTGGCGTTATCTCGGCGCTTACGACGCCAGTGACGGATGCGGAGCCGCACGACACCACCTACTGACGCGCAGGGGTACTGCTAAGCGAAACTTTCCGGATCCAGTCTGACGCCTGGGGATATTCTAAGGTAAGGAATCTATCACTAACTAATGTCTCTTACAGATATATCGTTACACAAGTAGTAACTTGTGCGTTAAGGGTAATCTTTCAGACTTCCTCCGGTTGCCCGATCAGCCAACCCTTTTCAAATCTTGAAGGGCCTGAGCCCCATTTTTAATAGAGACTTCTAACCATAAATTCCTCACCGTAGGATATTGCCCAGCTGTCAGAGTTTATTCTCTACCAGAAAATGTGTTAACGAAGGTAAGTAATTTGTTCTTTCCTGCCAACACCTTTTGTGATGCTGCAGTGGGACTTAATTTGTTTCTCGCCTATTTTGTGTTCACTCCTTTTGAATTGAATACACAGCTGTCCTGTACTGCTTTTGACCATAAAGACAGTGTTCCGCATCACTGTCACCTCTGCACTACGAGTGAGTGAACTTCATGCCTTGTCCGTACAGGCAAATTGGTGTTGCAGAAAAGCAAGTGACTTTGTTGCCAAAGGTGGTCATGCCCTTCCACATAGGACATACCATTACTTAGCTGTCTTGCTACGCCCAACCTCATCTGTCCAAGGAAGAAGAGCGACTCTGCTACCTTGTTCATAAGAAGGTCCTCCGCTTTTACATTGGTCAGACAAGAGGCCATCAATTAGACGATCACCTTTTTGTGAACTTCTCTTGACCAAAAAGGGACAAACAGTACAAAAGGGAACCATCTCCCAATGGATTGTATCATGCATAAAGATGTTCTATGGGCTAGCCAAGAAGCAGCCCTTAGAAGGCTTGTGCAGTAATTCCACCAGAGTAAAAGCTGCTTGCTTCCACTGTGCCAGTCTTGGACATCTGCCAAGCCGCTACATGGACATACAAACGTTAACAAAGCACTATGGACAGCCAGGTTTGGTGGGACAGGCATTTTGCCTAGTCTGTTCTGCATTTCCCGGTATGAATTATTCAGCAGAACCATCGACTGGAGAGGTACAGATTTGGTATCTATTCACAAGATGAATAGTCTGCAGTTAGAGGTCTCTGTCAGAAGAACAAGTTGCGCACCTTTGGTAGCGCCTTTCCTGGTAAAGCTTCTTGCACATCCCAGATTCGTCGCAGAACTGTCATCCTCCCCCTTCTGTGGAATGGACTCATACAGCTCATTAATACGATCCCAAGATTAGAAATCTGCACACTGGCATATTCTGATTTATATGTGCTCTGTGTTAGAAGGCATGGACAAAGATCAAAGAGAAACTGAACTCAGCGTGCATCTAGGACAGGGTGAACCTGATGCAAGCCCACACAGTGCCACCTACCAGTGCTCAAGGGAGTTGCTGTGCAAATCTTCTGGATCCAGTCTGGCACCTGGGTAAATTCACTATTTGTAGAATCTGTGGTTAGATAGTTTCTACCAGAAAAGGCGTTACCATGGTAAGTAACTTGTTCTTCTGACAGAGCATTCAGCAGTTATATAGGAGGTCATGAATTGTTTTATGAATAAGATTTTAATAATGCCTCCATGTTTTTATTTTTAGAATCAAGGAGAAATTCCCCCAGGCGTTTGATGATATTTGTTTGTACTCTGAAGTTTCATTCTTGCTTGCACATTGCACATTTCGGCTGCCATCTCGGAGGTTTATACAGGAGCTATTCCAAGATGTGCAGTTTCTACACGTAAGTGTTTTACTCAACAAACTTAAACATTTATTTACATATAATGACTTTCGTTTCCTTCCAGCTGTAGCGTAATTTAATGGAGACTTCTTAGTGTTATTTTTGGCGAGATGCATATGAAAGAGAGAGTGTTGCAGAAGTGAGAGAAGAGGTTGAAAGAGCAAGCTAGAAGGGTGAAGTAGAGAGACAAAGTAGGGGAGGTGAAGAAGTGGTTGAGGGTAAGGTAGGGTGGTGCTCCCTCAAATTCATTTGCTGTAACTTTCTGTGTTGAATACAATGGGAACCTCTATTCCAGTGCTCTAAATTGTGGCCGGTTATAAACACCTGGAGGTTACTTAGTTCAAGGTATGCACTACACTAGAGTAATTTGCTACAAGAAAAATATACAGAAATATAACATCCCGGAATGAGCTAACGCTCATTGAGGTTGCAACATTAAATAAAACATGTGAAATATAAAACAGAACTAAATCGCTCGTGTGGATTACCTTTTGGTATTTTACTTTCATTGTTCATAAATCGATCAGCGTTTTTGCCCCTAAAGTTAACGACATCAATATAGGGCCCGTAATGGATTCGGCACACTTTAAACCCATGGCTGCGGCTATCGCTATGCCAGTTCCTAATGGGGTGACATGGAGAGAAAACCCTCCCATCCCTCATCCGCATCTGTGGCCGAGAAGCAGCAGGTGTGACCTTCTTTTCCAGTACAACAGGCTCCCAAAACGCTTACTCCTTCACAGACATAAGGAGCTTTTGCCATGCGTTCATACTTTTTATTTTATATATGATCACAGAGAAAGGAGTTTGCTTTAAAATCTCACAAAGTAACATTTATGAAGAGCTATACAAGCATAGCTCTGTGCTAAAAACGCTGCTGCTCAATGAGTATCTAATGACAGCAGTATAATTGCAAATCACTCATTTTGCAATAAGTTGTTCTCTTATACCTTTCACTTAAATATTCTTCTCATCTTTAATGTTGTATTCCTGCATTCCCTCTCAGACTCCATGATGGAATTGGGAGGCTGGTTGGCCAAAGGGAGGCAACAGGTGGAAGGCTACTTATTTAGTGATTGCATCCTTTAACCACCACTCTAGCTCAAAATGTGCTTTCTCCTTTCTCTTCAAGAGCCAACATATTCCCTATGGCCTTCACCTTCTTACAGCCATGGCAGGTATTTTTCTGGCAAGGGTATTCAAATGTGTCCTTTTCTGATGGATACTTTTAGATTCCTCACTTTTAAAATATCCCTAGAGGTGAGACTGGATCTAGAGAGTTCTTTATTAATGCACCTGTAGGTTGTGCCATGTGACTCTATGTTGACTCCATACTGCCCCTGGAGAGAGAGCGTAGAGTCACATAGAAGCACCACCCCTGCACGCTGATATCAATTCCCTTTTTCCACGCTCTTTGTCATGTATCCGGAGCTTTACTCCTAACTTTGTCCATTTTCCTATGACTTATACGTTTTCAAACAGCGTTCTAAGGAGCAATGTTCCCACAGAAAACTACAGAATACAAACCACGTCGAGACTGCAGGAAGCAGATGTCAGTCATGAACCTGAATGATATGTGTCTTGGTGCCTGGGCTCCAGGTTCTGTTCCAAGTCGTGGGACACATATCCTTATGCACCCCCAGGCGATTGCGGACCTGGAGATGAAACTTTACATCGCAGGGCACAAAAAGAGGTCACGGTCAAAGCAGAGCTCCTGCTCCAAGTTGCGATCCCGGTCTTGGTGCTTCTCCAGCAAAAAATCCCCTTCTGGTTTGAAGTCTTCCAGTACGTCCAAATTAATAACTAAACATAAGAACCAAGGAAGCCAAGCAGAACTCTCCCCCATCCTTCCTCTCAAAGGCTAGCAGGAAGGTGCGAGGATGTTGACATGCGGATCGCACCCTTCCAATGTCCCCTGCCTCAGAACTGATCAAGCAGTTAGTCCCAGTGCGCCTGAATTTTCTTGAGCTGTCATCTATTCCGCTGGAGATAGCACCTTTTAACAAGGACGTTCTGCTGACCTTTGCTGAGCTTTCAGTTTCCTCTAGTGTACTTTCAGGCCCTAAGGAGCCACAGGGGTCTATAATCAGACTTCTGCCGGAAGGTCTTCCCCCTTACACTGACTGCCGCTGAGGGACTTTTCCCAACACTGACTTCTTCTCTGGCACCATTATGTATGCCGGTTCCTTCAATGCTGGCTCCCGCACCAACTCTATTAGAGCCGGTCAATGATCTGATCCTGATGCCGATCTCTGACCCCGAACTGGCATTGGCCCGATCCAGGCCTGTGTCATGCTATGAAATCACGAACGAGCAACCATCAGTTATTCAGCCAGAAACCAACCTAATACCTTTGCCCGGTGCCAATACCAACAGTAGATTTTCTGTATTTATGATTCAGATTTAACCCAGTGTAAGAAGCACCTATGCCCCCCAGGACACTGATGGCGATTTTTGGGGACAGGTTTCCCTCATTATACTCAGAATTCATTGTATGCAGACTTGAAAATAACCAGTGGGCTAGACATATCTCCTGAAATGGAGCTAGTCGTCTCCTGGGTCACCAATGGAAGGAGGAGATTCATTAGCAGAGGTGGTTATGGAGGTAAGCTGCGTCTCCTCAGTTGCCCACTGCAGTGAAAGGCAAATGTTTTAACTTGGATTCTTCAACCAGCGGTAACGTTGTCTGAATAGTTACTAAAGAACAAAGCTGCCGGTATCCCACTAAGACAGCACTGGATTTCTTATTACCCCATCATATTAGTTGGTGATATTTCAAATTCACCCTAAGTGTGCACTCTTGATTAGCACCCGCCAGCACAATGCTGTTCCAGCCTCTGGAGCATACCTAAACAAACAGCAAAAGGTGCACCACCTCAGAAAATACAGTGTATTTTAAATTAGTCCATATCCTCGATGTCTTTTCTTTACAAAAAATTCTTCTTTATTATTCATTTGTTATATATGCATTAAAAACAGCCAAAGCAGCCGACGCGTTTCGTCCAACTTGGGACTTCTTCAGGGCGTAAACTGTGATACACCAATATATGTTTGCAGTAGTAGCGATTCCAAAAACACCATTCATTGACAATTCACAGGGTAAGTGTGTCGATTAGAGGTAAAGTAATCTGTTAAATAACATCAGTGAAATCACAACCTTCCAGCGTGATTCATAATGAGACTTCGTCCAATGATACGGACAGAAAGATCAGTCCTTAGGATGCCCGATTCCGCATCTTCCTTGTTCAAACAAGGGAGACCACCCCTGTCGGATATCTGCAAAAAAAAAGAAGGTGGTGCACCTTTTGCTGTTTGTTTAGGTTGTCTGAATAGTTATTGCCGTTTAATGAAGCCCTTACTGATGCCGTACTGGCTATGTGGTCACAGCCATGCTTATGCCTGCCAGTCAATCATTCGACCTGGGGGATAGACAAGGCCCCAATGATCCAATCTTCCTAACTAAGTTCCTGATTCTAGAGAGCTTAATTACTCCAGTTTCAGCAAGTGAGGATAATCCATATTCTTTTACGACCAACTATCCTGATAGGGAATTGAAGAGAACTTCTAAATTTTGAAAGAGAATGTTCTCATCAGCCATTCTAACACTTAGATCCATAAATGCAGTTTTTCTTCTTGGGAGGTACATCCACACGCTATTTATACATGTCAGTATCATTCCGGCCATTCTGGAGGACCCCAGAGGTCTCACTAGCCCAAACAATACATGTTGACCATACCAGCCAAACACTATAAACTGCATTGGCAGAGCTATTGGCACCAGTATCGTGCTCAGAATGCAAAGCTGTATGCAGTTAACCAACATATCTGAAAGAAACACGTTAGTTAGATTCCTCACCTTAGAATATCCCCAGGCGTCAGACTGGATCCGGAAGATTTTTCGTCAGCAATACCCCTTGCGCGTCGCTAGGCGTCGTCTGCGGCTCCGCGTCCGTCGTCGGCGTCGTGCGCCGGGATGACGTCGTCGGAGTTCTTAGACGCCGCCCTCGCGCGCTGACGTCAGTTCTTCTTTTTTCCGCGCCAGTAAGCGCAGATCCGGGAGAGCTACCCCTTTTAGTCTTTTTTGACTAAATCTTTTTTGATCATTTTTGATCCTTGTCTGTCGACATCTGGTGCCGGTAGGATGCCTGGGTTCAAGGCTTGCGAGGATTGTCATCGACTGATGTCGGTGACCGATCACCACCGCCGGTGCCTCTACTGCTTAGGCCCCGACCACGACGCGGAGTCGTGCAACGACTGTCAGGCCCTGACTTCGAAGGCTAGGCGGGAGCGGTCCCGCAAGCTTCTCGAGCTTCGCCACTCGGCTCCGCGTCGTGCGCGATCCCGGTCCAGGAGGAGGTCCAAGGATCGCTCGCGGAGCCCTAGCCGACGCCATCGCTCGTCCGGCTCCAAGTCGTCGGGTAAGTCCAAACGCTCAAAGAAGTCCAAGAGGCGACATCGCTCTTCGGACTCCCCTCGCCGGTCGCGCGACTCGGCCGAGGGTCAGGGTGGTTCCACCCCCGCGGCTCCGGCGGAGCCGCAGGTGCCGCGTCCGCCCCCATACCTTCCGGTCCCTGGGGCTGACGCGGCGCCGGCGGAGATCAGTGCCTTCCTCTCGGCCATGAGGAGCCTGGCCCCGCCGTCGACGCCCGCTGGCGCGCCTTCGGGCCCCGCGGACTCGACTGGGCGACCTCGCGTGCCGGCGGCTCCGGCCCCGGCGCCGTCGACGACTCCGGTCTCGACGCCGCAGGTCCCCGCGGGGCCCTTGCCTGGGCCCCAGTCGACGCCGGTTGACCTAGTCACTCCTCCACCGGCGCCGACGCCTGAACCACCGACGCCGTCACCGGCGCCGCCGACGCCTGTGACGCCGACACCCCAGTTTAGCCCTCATCCGGACACGACGCCGGCACGGCGTCCGCCGACGCCGCATCCGACGCCGCTTGAGTCCTACCATCTCTACAGTCCGGTTCCGATCATTCCTCCTGTTTATCAGGAATCGGAAGAAGGGGGCGACTGGGAGGGGTTCGAGGACCCTCTGGCTGTTCAGTCACAGCTTTCTCAGGACTGGGCAGATGAACTGGGGGAGGCCAGTGGGCTGGGCACCTCGCCAGACACTGGATTCACTTCTCCTCCGACCGTGGCTTCGGAGGAGGGTGCAGCATTTTCTGTGGTGCTGCGCAAGGCGGCCGAGGCCCTTGGGCTCGAGTTGCCTGCCGTGGCTGTGAGGACTAACATCCTCACTGAGGTGCTTCAAACCTCAGCAAGCTCCACTGAACCTCTGCTGCCGTTCAACGAGGCCCTCACTGACGTTCTGCAGGGCACGTGGTCCAAGCCCTCCACAGTTCCTCCTGTGGATAGGAACGTTGCCAGGCGCCACCGCCCTGCTCCGGGCGACCCCAGTTTCCTGTCCCAACACCCCACCCCCGAGAGTCTGGTTATCCAGGCCTCTACTTCCCAATCCTCCTTCCCGACCGCTCCGCCGGATCGGGATTCCAAGAGACTCGAGCAGTTTGGCAAGAAACTGTTTTCGTCCCTTAGTTTGGGCCTGCGGTCCTTAAATACCGCCTGTCTCTTGGACCGTTATTCCCATTCCCTGTGGGATACGGTGGAGGACGTGCTGCCCCTGTGTCCGGAGGAGGTCCGGACGCGTCTTACCCAGGCTTTGGCCGATGGGAGGGATGCAGCACGGCACGCCATACGATGTGGGCTTGACACCACGGACTCGCTGGGTCGGGCGATTTCGACCACGGTGGCGCTCCGCCGCCACGCCTGGATGCGGTCCACGTCATTTTCCGGGGATGTCCAGACCACCCTCATGGACATGCCCTTTGATGGCACTCGCCTGTTTGGTGAGAAGGCGGACAGTGCGCTGAACCGCTTTAAGGACTCCCGGGCTACGGCCAAGTCCTTGGGCCTCTCGGCTCCGCGGGCGCACACCTCCGCTTTTCGCCCCTTTCGTGGCCAAGGAAGGGGCGCCTCCTCACGTCCGCAAAGCCACCAGCCGCAGAACCAACCTGCGCGCGGTCGCGGACGTGGCTTCCGCCGTGGCGGAAATGGAGGCCGACGTGGTCAGCCCACTTCCACCCCTGCAGCATCCGCCTCAAAGCCCTCCTAGTCCGAGCTTTCAGGCCCATACCACGCCAGTGGGCGGCAGAGTTCGCCATCACCTGCTCCACTGGCGGTCCATAACATCGGACAGGTGGGTGCTGCAAATCGTCCGAAGGGGCTACTCCCTCCCCTTCGAGACGACCCCTCCAGCCATGCCACCGCAGCACCACCGTATCTCGGGGGATCATTTGCATCTTCTCCGCGAGGAAGTTTCGGCTCTCTTGGCCAAGGGGGCCGTCGAGCGCGTTCCGAGTCCAGAAGTAGGTCGTGGTTGTTATTCCCACTACTTTCTGGTTCCCAAGAAGGGCAAAGGGGGCCTACGCCCTATCTTGGACCTCCGGAACGTCAATGCCTTCCTCCGAAAGGAAAGGTTCAAGATGCTCACGTTGGCTCAGGTTTTAGCTGCCCTAGACCCTGGAGACTGGATGGTAGCGTTGGACTTGCAGGACGCATATTTCCATATCCCCGTCCTGCCGGCCCACCGGCGTTACCTGCGGTTCACGGTGGGCCAAGAGCACTTTCAGTTTACCGTGCTCCCCTTCGGCCTCACCAGTGCCCCTCGGGTGTTCACGAAAGTGATGGCGGTGGTCGCAGCTCATCTGCGCAGATCAGGGGTTCCAGTCTTCCCCTATCTCGACGACTGGTTGTTGAAGGCGGGCTCGCCCCAGGCAGTCGTCTCCCACCTCCAGACTACGGCGGATCTCCTGCATTTGCTGGGGTTTTCCATCAACGTGCCGAAGTCACACTTGAGTCCCTCTCAGAAGCTCCTCTTCATCGGAGCGGTTCTCGATTCGGCGCAGTTCCGGGTCCATCCACCGGAACAGCGGGTCCGGGATATACGGGCCCTGATTCCCATCTTTCGGCCTCTATCCCGGGTTTCGGTCAGGCTAGTGTTGCGGCTTCTGGGGCTGATGGCTTCCTGCATCCTACTAGTGCATCACGCCAGGCGGCGCATGCGGGCTCTGCAGTGGGACCTGAAGTTTCAGTGGGCCCAGCATCACGGCAACCTGTCCGACCATGTCTTGATCTCGGAGGGCACTGCACAGCAGTTGCAGTGGTGGCTCACGGACCGCGAGTGGGTCAAGGGCAAGAGCCTCTCCCTTCCCCAACCAGAGCATGTCGTAGTGACGGATGCGTCCCTCCTGGGATGGGGTGGCCATATGGGAGAGGCGGAGATCAGAGGCCTCTGGTCTCCGGCGGAGTCTCGTCTCCACATCAACCTGTTGGAGTTGAGAGCGATCCGGCTTGCACTGAAAGCCTTCCTTCCCTCTGTCAGGGGAAGTGTCGTGCAGGTGTTCACGGACAACACCACCGCCATGTGGTACTGCAACAAACAGAGCGGGGTGGGGTCGTGGACCCTTTGTCAGGAGGCTCTGCGCCTCTGGACATGGCTGGAACACCAGGGCGTCACCCTGGTGGTTCAACATCTGGCGGGCTCTCTGAACGCCAGAGCAGACGAACTCAGCCGCCGGTGCATGATGGATCACGAATGGCGTCTGAACTCCGAAGTGGCGCAAGGCCTCTTTCAGCAGTGGGGAGAGCCTTGGTTAGATCTATTCGCCACCGAAGAGAACGCGCAATGTCAGCAGTTCTGCGCGTTGGAATTTCCAAGGCGGCACTCGCTCGGCGACGCTTTTCGTCACGAGTGGAGTTGCGGTCTGTTGTACGCCTTTCCGCCTATACCACTTCTGCCCAGAGTGCTGAAGAAGATCAGGCACGACCGGGCCCAAGTCATCTTGGTGGCTCCGGATTGGGCACGAAGATACTGGTATCCCGAGCTACTCAGTCTGTTGACCGATCCCCCGATACGTCTGCCCCTTCGGGAGGATCTTCTGTCGCAGCAGCAGGGGACGGTCCTCCACCCGAACCTGTCCAGCCTCCACCTCCGTGCGTGGAGATTGAGCGGCGGCAGTTGATGCCATTTGACTTGCCTCCTGAAGTCTGTGATATCATTCTGGCAGCCAGGCGTCCCTCCACAAAGTCGGTATACGCCTGCCGGTGGAACAAATTTGTGGCATGGTGCACAGCAAAGGCTGTGGATCCCCTTTCCGCCCCTCTTTCTGAGGTTCTCCTCTTCCTTCTTTCTCTGGCCCAGCAGGGCTCTGCCCTGGGCACCCTGAAAGGTTATCTTGCTGCCATCTCCGCCTTCTTGCGGCTTCCTGATCAGCCTTCTCTTTTCAAGTCCCCTGTGGTTACACGCTTTCTCAAAGGCATTACACACACGTTCCCTCCTGTCCCTTTTGTAATGCCTCAGTGGGACTTGAATCTGGTATTGACATTCCTGATGTGCGCTCCCTTCGAGCCTCTTCACAATTGCCCTCTTCGTCTTCTAACTCTAAAGACTGCTTTTCTGGTAGCCATCACCTCGGCTAGACGGGTGAGTGAGCTCCAGGCTTTATCTTCAAAGCCTCCTTTTCTATCTGTTCATCCGGACAAGGTTGTCCTTCGGCCTCGTCCCTCCTTTCTTCCTAAAGTGGTGACTCCATTTCACCTTGGGCAGTCTGTTACCTTGCCCACCTTCTTTCTGCCTCCGCATCCTTCCAAAGAGGAAGAGAGGCTCCACCGTCTGGACCCAAAACGTGCGCTCTCCTTTTATCTGGACCGCACCAAACAGTTCCGGGTGGACGACCAGCTTTTTGTTGGGTACGTGGGCGCTAAGAAGGGGAAAGCTGTGCACAAACGAACCATCTCTCGGTGGGTCGTTTTGTGTATAAAAATTTGCTATTCCTTGGCTAAAAAGGACCCTCCTGTTGGGCTGCGCGCCCATTCTACTCGGGCCACGGCGGCTACTACTGCCTTGGGACGGGGAGTCCCTTTGCAGGACATCTGTCAGGCGGCGACGTGGGCTTCGCTACACACGTTTGCCAGGCATTATTGCCTTGACAGCCAAGTCCGGAGGGATGGCTTCTTTGGCCGTTCTGTCCTCCAGGACTTTCTGGTGTGATCTTGGTTCGCAGACCCACCACCGGGGATGGTATTGCTTGGGTATCTATTCTAAGGTGAGGAATCTAACTAACGTGTTTCTTTCAGATGAACAAGTTACTTACCTTCGGTAACGATGTATCTGTAAGAAACATTAGTTAGTTAGATTCCTCACCGACCCTCCCATCCTCCCCGTTCTGCGAACTGACATCTAGGGTTAAGGTTATCCTTTTCAGGCCCCTAGATTTTATTTTTGGCACCAGTGTCGGTCTTTGCATGGCTCTGCGTTCCTGGCGCGGAAGGCTATGTACAAGAACTGACGTCAGCGCGCGAGGGCGGCGTCTAAGTACTCCGACGACGTCATCCCGGCGCACGACGCCGACGACGGACGCGGAGCCGCAGACGACGCCTAGCGACGCGCAAGGGGTATTGCTGATGAAAAATCTTCCGGATCCAGTCTGACGCCTGGGGATATTCTAAGGTGAGGAATCTAACTAACTAATGTTTCTTACAGATACATCGTTACCGAAGGTAAGTAACTTGTTCTTCAGGTGACGTACAACTGTCCCTAATATAAATGCCTTTCAATGGTGCCAGGCTGATGGGAGATAAAGCTGATTGGGGCTAGAACGATTCCAAGATAGCCACAGCACATTATCTTTGGCCCTCTTGGTGCCCTTCAAGCAATTGTCCCATAATTGCAGAACATTTAGGGTTCAGTCTAAGGCGCTAGCTTATGGACAACGCCAATCCTCCCTTCCTGTACCTCAATAATCAGTCTAGTCTTTCCGAGGCCATGGACATGGCACCAACAGGAATTGTTCATAACAGAAGGGATTTGAATCCTCCAGTTTGTCCACACCTGCTGTAGCAACTTCATTTTTCCCTCTTGGGCTCATACCCGCCCAGTAGGAGTCATAAATCAGCATTTCCTGCATGGCTGGGAATTCATCACATCAGACAGGTAGTAGTCACTCCCAGGAACCCCCACAGGGTCAGCTGTGTGGATCGACTTAATACCCTTTTATGACAGGGCTGTTGTGACTGTGCTCATGGTCACTGATGAGGGACAGCCCAGTGGTATTAGTTCCCGAACCTTATTTCGGGGGGGGGTAAACAAGAGCTGAGGTTTTGTGTGGACTACTGGGGTCTCAGTGCAGGCATAAAGACTGACGCACACCCTATTCCAAGAGCACTTAACATCAGTTACTGGCAAATTTGTTTCACCCCAGGAGCCAAAGAAAAATCTGTATTTTCAACCCCAGATGAACAGTACCAGTTTACTGTAATGTCATTTGGACTAAAGAATGCCCCTGTTACCTTCCAGAGGCTGGTGAACAAACTCCTGTCTGGATACTGGAGTATTTTGGTGCAGCATATCTTGATGTGCTGATCCTGCTACTTTTAGCAGGATCACCTGATGCAACTTGGAAAGGTACTTGAGGCCCTACAGAAGGCAAGTCTCACTATGAAAGCCAACAAGTGCCAGATAGTACAGGGATCAGTTGTATACTTGGGTCACCTTGGTGAAGGCCAAGTTCAACCCATACAACTCAAGATCCAGACGGTTGTGGACTGGGTGACTCCAACAATCCAGACTCAGGTCAGGGCATTTCTTGGCTTGACTGGGTACCACAGGATGGTTGTGAAGGGGTATGGTACTATTGTGGCACCCATATCAGACTTGACCTCCAAGAAACAACCAAAAAAGGTTAACTGGACAATGAGCTGTCGAAAGGCTTTTGACACTCTGAAAGAAGCAATGGGCTCAGCACCCATACTCAAAGCTCCACATTCTTCTAAATGGTTGTATCCCAGACCAACGGCCTGTTGCTTTTATTGGCAGGAGGTTACTCCCCAATGAGCAGCGTTGGAATGCCATAGAGAGGGAAGCCCTTGATGAGGTTTGGTCACTGAAGAAGCTTAGACAATAACTCTGTGGTACTCACTTCCTTCTTCAAACTGACCACAGGCCTGTCAGGTGGTTAATGCAAATGACAGGTGAAAACCCCAAACTGTTGTAGTGGTCCGTCTCCCTGCAGCAATTGGACTTTACAATGGAACACAGACCTGCAGCTGACCATGTCAATGCAGAGGGCCTTTCCAGGTTTCTCCACATAAAAGATGACTCCCCCCACCCCCCTCTTTTTGGCATGGTAACCCCCTTATATATAAATATATGTATATATATGTATATATATATATATATGTGTGTGTGTGTGTATATATACAGGTTGCCATGGGTACTTTTCTTCCTACATCTCCACCTCTCTTAGCTGCTGTGAGGTCTGGTCCTATGTCTCCATGGGTCAGGGAGCTTTTGAGGGCTGCACTCGGGATTGCCCTTGGTCTACGCGGCAGGGTGTCTTTCAGTACACTGCATCATCAGCAATAGGGTCCCTTTTCAATCAATCATGGCATTTGTAAAGCGCACTACATACCCGTGAGGGTCTCAAGGCGCTTGGGGGGCCAGGGGGGAAGCCGCTACTGTTCGAAGAGCCAGGTCTTGAGAAGTCTTCTGAAGGTCAGAAGGTCTTCGGTCTGCCGCAGGCGGATGGGGAGGGTGTTCCATGTCTTGGCGGCGAGGTGGGAGAATGGATCTGCCGCCGGCGGTCACTCTTCAGATGCGGGGGACGGTGGCGAGGGCGCGGTCTGCGGAGCGGAGCTGTCCGGTGGGGGTGTAGAGGCTGAGTCGGCTGTTGAGGTATGTTGGTCCAGTGTTGTGGAGTGCCTTGTGTGCATGGGTGAGGAGTTTGAAGGTTATCCTCTTGTTGACAGGGAGCCAGTGTAGGTCTCTCAGGTGGGGTGTGATGTGGCTGCGGCGAGGGATGTTGAGGATCAGGTGTGCAGAGGCGTTCTGGATGCGTTGAAGCCGTTTCAGGAGCTTGGCCGGGGCTCCTGCGTAGAGTGCGTTTCTGTAGTCGAGTCTACTTCTGACGAGGGCCTGGGTGACCGTCCTTCTTGTTTCGGTGGGGAGCCACTTGAAGATCCTGCGAAGCATGCGGAGGGTGTTGCGTCTGAGAATCTTTCCTACATTTATACGCCTATTGGTATTCTGGTGTCTCTGCTGCCACTTCCTTCGGATGTGCCCCTTTCATTAGGTATCACCCTATACTATGTCGGCTGTGCCTGCGGAACAGCTCTTCTGATGTTAGTCGTCCTAGGGTCTGCACCCTGTATATCTGTATTTCATGAGTTAGTTCTCACCTTAGTCTTCAAGCTGCCTGGTGGGGCAGTCCTATGCTTATTTTAGCTACGCTACCGTGTTGTCTCTGTGGCTGTCAGCTCTGTGCATGTTTCAGTGGTGGCTCGCATCAGCGTGCTTCAGATTGTTACTGTTCGCCCTTGTCCCCCCTTTGGTGCCTGGGTGTGCACTTGGCGTGTTTCTTGTTCCTTCTAGGACATTGCTCAGTTTCTACCTCTTGCCCTTTGTTTCCTGGCTGTAGCTTCGCCGGCCTTCCTTCCTTCCATGGGCTAGCCTGGTAGGCTCTGGTTGCATCTCTTCATGTTTTCCCCAACCTTTGGTTGGTGTCCACATAGTGCGCCATTAAGCTGAGAGTGGTCCTTCTTCCTCCTTCGTTCGAGACTCTCTCTCTCTCGCTCTATCTCTCACTCTCTTTTTGTTTGGTATATAGCTGGTGCTGTTTCTACATCTCATACTTATACGGGTATGGTGTAGTACCATTCTGGCATTTTTTGGGACGCCTTGCCTCCCGTTATCTTTTACTCTTCCAAGCTAATTGGGTTGCTGTCTGGCAGTCCCGCCACAGCCTTCCCCATTGTCCGTCACTCTGTTGTCGGCTCAGTGCTTGGGCACTTTCTGTTGTTTTTATCGCAGACCCACCTCCCCCTGGGGGTATGGCTGTGGTATCTATTCTTAATTAAGGAATCTGTGGCTAGATGTCTCTATCAGATGTACGAGTTACTTACCTTCGGTAACGATGTATCTGGTAGAGACGTTGTCTAGCCGCAGATTCCTTAACGCCCACCCATCCTCCCCGCTCTGCGAGAACCTTGCCAGGAGGGCTTCTCCTCTTGCCTTCTTTCAGTTGCCATTGGTTTTCTTTCAAAGGTGCTCACATAGTTGCGCCCCTTTCAGAATTACCATATATGGCAGATTCCCTCCAAGGGGCTTTTTCCTGTAGATGGTGCCTTTTTATTAACTGTCATCAGGAGATTCTTCTAATTCTCCTGCTGTCTTCCCTCCCTCCCGCCTTCTCCATTGACTAGGGGCTCTTGTCTCCTATATAGTCATTTCTTTGAAGATCTCTTAAGCTCACACTTCCATTATTATAAGGGAAGTGCCAGTCTTTTCATACCTTTTTGAAGTAAATTGCTTTTCTTTCTGGGCTTCGTCCTTGTTGGACGGCACGGTTCTACATGGTAATAAGTCTATTTTTGTCTGTTGAGCTATTCTTCCCTTGTTGCTCGCACTTTGGGAAGGGTCTACGCTTCGCTTTGTGGGGTTCTTACTCACAGCTTTGTTCCACTTTTGCTTTTTCACATATATATATAAACAGTGTCTGATACTGTCTTTTATGATGGTGTCTTGCACCATCTGCCGTTTTGTTTTGCGGATTTTACATCCTTTGCACACTGTTCCCATACTTTCACAGTTTTGTTGGTGGCTCCGCGTTGTGCCGCAAAAAAGTTTCTCCGAAGAAAATGGACGTCAGCGCGCCGGGAGGGACTTTTATGCCCTTGCTGACTTCGCGTACGTGGACGACGTTAGGGCGGGGTCATGTGGCGACGTCTCCCGGCGCGCAGAGGTGCTGCTGCAAAGAATTTTCCGGATCCAGTGTGAAGCATGGGGATGCTTCAAGTTAAGGAATCTGCGGCTAGACAACGTCTCTACCAGATACATCGTTACTGAAGGTAAGTAACTCGTACTTTAAGTGCAGGGACTCCAGATATAAGAAAACCTTTATCTATGGTGAGTGGTACTAACACCAGCTCAAACAGGCTGCAAAGGCAGGCCTGTAGTCACAGTTTGAGTGGTCTCTCATGGGTGGCATAATACATACTGCAGCCCATTGGAGACCCCTGGTGTACCTATGCCTGGGTACCTTAGCACCATATAGAAAGAACCTAATAAGGGTACACCAGTAGCCAATGAGAAGGTACCAGAGTACTTACCAAGTCCAATTTAGGGAGAGAGCACATTGACTGGGGTCCTGATTAGCAGGATCCCAGTCATACTAGTCAGAAACAGAGTGACACCAGCAAAAAGTGGGGGTAACCATGAAACCATGAAAGCAGATGCTACTTTCCTACACAAACCCATCCCCAAACGTAAGGAGATGAGACTAACCTTGCCAAGTTGAGTCTTCATTTTCTAAGTGGAAATATCTGGAGAGTTTATTTGCGTTGGCATGGTTACTCCCAGGTTTATGTTCCACTGGATAGTCCATCCCCTGTAGGGAAATACACCACCTAAAAAGTTTTGGGTTTTCACACTTCATCTGTTCAAGCCATAAGAGGGGCTTATGGTCTGTCTGAACAATGAAGTGAGTACCAAACAGGTATGGCCTCCTTATCAATAGCTGACCAACGTTTCCCTCTGGGGATCAACCCTCTGCTTATAGAAGCTAATGGTTGGTCCTGGCCCTCAACATTAAGTTGTGATAACAGAGCTCCTACCGCTATCTCAGAAGCATCTGTCTGGACAATGAAGGTTTTAGAGTAATCAGGACTTAGCAGAATGGAAGCAGTGCACATGGCCTGATTTAGATCATCAAATACCTTTTGACAGCTAACTTTCCACTGAACTTTCAATTCGCATTTTGTTGGAGGTGAGATCATTAAGGGGAGTCACAATGGACCCATTCCCCTTAACAAACCTCCTCTAGTACCCAGTCAGGCCCAAGAAAGCTCTGACCTGAGTCCTTTATGGTCTGGCTAAACTTGGCCTCCACCTACCAGGTGATCCAAGTATACAACTGTGTTCTGCCCTATCGGACACTGTGTGGCCTTGATAGTGAGGCCTGCCTTTTGCAGGGCCTCCAGAACATTTCTGAGGTGGACCAGGTGATCCTCCCAGGTGGAACTAGAGACAGCAATATCATCTAGATATGCTGCACATTAGGGTTCCAGACTTGTTAGGACTTTGTTCACCAACCTCTGAAATGTGGCAGGTGCATTATTTTTTTCAGGCCAAAAGTCATTACAATACATTGATAATGCCCACTAGGGGTTGAAAATGCTGTCTTTGGCTTGGCATCCTCAGAGAGATTTGCCATTAGCCAGGTTAAATGTACTCAGGTACTTGGCTGAGGCCAGTGTATCAAGAAGCTCATCTGCCCTGGAAATTGGATGGGCATCAGTCTTAGTGACTGCATTGAGTCCTCTGTAGTCCACACAAAACCTAATCTTACTCTTGCAATCTTTGGTGTGAGGTTTTTGTACAAGGACCACTGGACTAGCCCAAGGGCTATTTGAATGCTCAATGGCCCCAAACTCCATCATCTTTTGGTCCTCACTCCTGATGCAGTCTCTGACATGGCCAGGCTGTCTGTAAATTTTGCTCATATCTGATAGAGACTACTAGCCGCAGATTCCTTAACGTAGAATTATCCCTAGGCGTGAGACTGGACCCGTAAAATGTTCTTGCCCCAGCATCTCTGCACACCGGGGGGCGGCACCACGCGACTCCACCCCGACGTCCTCCGCGGTCGTGACGTCAGCGAGTTCACATAAGCCCCACCCGGGTGCGCTGACATCAGTTTGTTTCCTTCTTTTCCGCGTGCGGATCCGGATCGTGTCCCTGGCCTGTTTTCAGGCCTTCTTTTCACGCTTTGCGTTTCCTTTTGGGAACAGTGTGAATGCCTTCGGGCTTCAAGACGTGCTCGTCTTGCGCGCGCCAGATGTCGGCGACGGACCCTCACCCCATTTGTATGTGGTGTTTGGGTGAGCACCATGACTCCACGGACTGCGAGGCTTGTCAGCAGATGAAGCTGAAGTCTCGGTGGGAGCGCCGGATGAAACTCCTTTCGGCCCGCATGTTCAGGTCGGCGTCGTCACCGCATCCGTGCCCCACGGAGGGGTTCAAGAACCGCCGCTTCTGTCTCCGACATCGTCCCTCTCCGAGGCCACAAGGGTGTCGCTCGCCCGTTGGTAAGTGTCACAGCTTGTCCCCGAGGATCGGTCCCCGCGAGTCCAAATGGAGGCCTATGCTGCAGCCCTGCAGGCCTCCTTGGCTCTTCCTCCTCTTCCTGGGACATCCGCGGATCCCTTGCCATATGCGGGGCCTTCTGCGGAGTCGCCGGCGGCTCCGGCCCCGACAGGTTCGGCTTTAGGTCTTGGAGATGTGGTGCCGTCGGGGTGTGGCCCTACGGGGTTCCTCCATTCGGACCACAGGACCTCTGCCTCCCCGCAAACCCCCGTGGGGGTCCCTGTGGTGTTGCGGGAGGTTGCTGGGACTCATGGCTCGTCCTCGAGTCCCCCTCGGTCCTCTGGGCAGGCGACGGCCTTGTCTGAGGCCTAGCTGACTCCGCTCAGGCGCTGGCAGCTGCCGGCCTTGGCCGCGCCGTAGGGGCTGGCTAGGTCCCAGGGCGCGTCCCCGGGTCCCCCTCGTCTCTCCCGGCAGGCGGCTGCCTCATCGGGGGTCGAGTCGGAGCCGTTCTTTAGTCGCCTCGGCTCCGACCCGTTCTCCCGCTGCGCAGGTGGTGGTGGAGGTCGTCTCGCCGTCCCCTTCGGCACCGTGCCGGCGTCAGGTCTTTGATTCGTCTTCGGAGGCCCCCTCTTATCCAGAGGTTCGACAACTTTTTGTCTCTTCTTCCCTGGAGACGGGATGCCGCGTCGTGGCCTTTTCCCCGGCGCCTTCCAAGGAGGGCTCTTCGCTGTCCCCACGCCCACAGTCTTCCCCAGAGGCGCCTCAGGTTCCCCACTCATCTGTCAACCTTCCTTCATTCCGAGCTTGGCCTTTCCTTCCTCTGGTTGGGCTGGGAGACTGCCGGCTGCCCATTTCCCTGCGGATCATTTGCTTGAGGTTCTCCATTAGGGCTCTGGTGGACGAGAGCTGCTTCTTCCCTTCGAAGCTTCGCTCCATAATTCTCTCAGGGGGCCTGGGGGCGTCCTGCCAAGGGAGACCTGGTGCCCCAGCTGCTCCTGCACCGCCACCGCATGATCCTGTCTGCCTGTACTTCCACCCTTCTACCAAGGGCCCTCTTCTGCAGACTGCCTTTCCCTCCCTGCCATCGGTGTTGTCTCCTCCGTCAGGGGACGCCTGTTGTTAGATTCATGGGGGCGTAACATCTTCGCTTCCTCCAGGGCTGCCTTGTGGGCGCTCATCACGCTTCTTGTGTTGGCCAGAGCCACTTCCAGCTTGTGGGATTCCGCGGAGTCCCTTCTGTCTTGCGCTTCTCAGGAGGGTGCCTGCGCTGATCTGTGGCACCATGTGTTGGATGGCCGGGAGCTGGCCGCGTTTATTCTTCGCTCGGCTCTAGATGTTTCTGAGGCTCCTGGTCGCACTATGGCTTCTTCGGTAGCCCTCGGTCGCCATGCTTGGCTGAGGGATAGTGTTTTCCCTGAGAATGTTAGGGAGCGTCTGGTTGACCTCCCTTTCAATGGCGCTCTTTTGTTTCACGCCCCTGCAGATTCTGCCATTCAGCGGTTTCTTGCGGGGCTTCGTCGTCCTCCTTCTTCCCCTCAGTAAACCTGGATGTCGGTCCTCTGCTGTGTTCTGGGAGGTGTTCTCCCGTTGTTTTCTGGGTTCTAGTGTTCGGTAGCCCCGGTTGTGTGTTCTGTGAGGTTGGTGTGCCTTCAGGGTCCTTCGGTTGGCTCTTTGGTGCTGTTGGCTGCTGGGTCAGCTCCTTTTTTGTCTTGTGGTTTTGGCTGTTGGTAAGCCCGTGTAGGTCCTGAGGTTGGGTCTTTTGTGTCTTCTTTATTGGCTGCTTGGCAAGCCGTCTGCGGTTCTACCCGCAGGCCTTTCGGTTTGTCCTCTGCTGCGGAATTGTTTCCTAAGATGTGTTCACATGTTTTCTTTGGACATAGCATACCCTATGTGGGGTACTTGTAGCTATTACATACCTCTGTCATGTGCTGGGGAGGTGTGGTCGCCCTTTTCGGGTTCTTTGCTCTCCTTGGCGTCACGGTATATCGCAGGCGCGGGCTCTTTGACAATTGTCTTGGCGCAGCTTGCGTTGCGCCTAGGTCTGTCCTTCTCCATGTTCGCTACGTCGCTAGACCAGTCTGGCCTACTGTCTGCGGCATGGTGTTGTGGCGATTCCGCCCTTCTGTCCGGCGTTTCGGCCTGGTCCTCTGGTGTTCCAGAGGGACTGGCTTTCCTTGGCTTTCTGTTTTCTGGTTGACGGCCTGGGCCCATCCTCCGTGTCTCTCTCTCTCTCTTTCTCTTTCACACACTGACCCACATCTTTTGTGGGTCAGTGTGTGTTTCTGGACCGGTCCCTCATTTGGGTGTGTCGTGGCCCTCCATGGTCTCTGCCTTAGGCTTGCGCCTTGCTTGTTCCGGTGCACCGCTCCATGCTGTTGCCTTCTGCTGGCTGCGCATGCCTGCTAAAGCCTGTGGTCCACCGTTGTGGCCTTTGATGTGTTCCCTTCTGCCCCTGGTTCCGCTGGGGCTTTGTGCACCTGAGCCTTTCTTCTTATGTGTGCGCTATTGGCGGTGGGGCCGTTACTGCCTTGTCCGCTGCTTGCGGCCGAGGTGTGTTCGGCTGTTTCCTATCACTGTGTGTGCTTGTTACGGCAATCCCTACCTCCGGTTCAACCTCTTCTCCCTGTGGTTCGAGGTTGTTCTTTTGTTCCTTGAGGCCCTTCTGGCGCTGTCTGCCCCTACAGGGTGTTAGGCGGTCCTCCCTTAGTTGGGCTTGGGATCTCCTGGCCTTCCCTTCTTGTTCCTGTGACACATCCCCTGCTGGGGCCCTGTGTCTCTCCTTCTGGGGAGGCTCTCTCGCAGGCCCTCCTCCCTTCTGGGTATGGCTAGGGTATCTATTCTACGTTAAGGAATCTACGGCTAGTAGTCTCTATCAGATGTACAAGTTACTTACGTCCGGTAACGATGTATCTGGTAGAGACGATTCTAGCCGCAGATTCCTTCACCACCCGCCCTTCCTCCCCGTTCTGTGAGAAGCCTCAGCTTGGTTTTCTGCACTTGCCTCCCTCTGGGTGGCTTGTCTTCTGTGGGTGTCCTCTTCGCTTTCTTCCGGTCATGCCGTCCGGTTCTGCTTGATTGTTCCATCTCCTTTTTTCTTTTGATACAGGGATGGTTGGTTTCTGCGTGCCTTTGCTTTCCTCCAGCTGGTTTCTCTCCTGTGTTGGGGCCTCCTTTTGCTCTTTTTTCCCTCTGTTTGGAGTTTCTGATACCCTTGCGGTCTTCTGTTGGGGATTCTTTGCCTGTCCTTTGGCCTCCTGCTCCTTTCAGGGGATGTGGCCCTCCTTGACAGTGTAGTCTAGGGGTGGATTGCTGTTGCTCCTCTGTTCCGGGCTTGTGGCCCTTCAGTCTGTGGTTTGTGGTACCAGTGTCTCTCTCTCGCTCCCCTCTTCTCTCTCGCTCCCCTCTTCTCTCCCGCTCCCCTCTTCTCTCCCGCACTCCTCCCCTCTTCTCTCTCTCCCTCTCTCTCCCCCCCTCTGCTCTCTCTCCTCCTCCCCCCCCTTTCACATACTTGTGCCTCCAGGGTGGCTATCGTCTTGGCTTACTCGATTGTTCCTTGAAGTGGTGCAATGCTCTTTCGCTGCTATAGCCTTCTGGTGCTGTTCCTTTGTTTCTCTCTGTTTTGTTTCTCTGATTTTTTTCGCACACTGTTCCCATGCTCTCCTCAGTTTTGTTGTGATGGCTCTGCGTTGTGGCGCGGAAAAGTTCTCCAAAGCAAACTGACTTCAGCACGCTGGGGTGGGGCTTATGTGACGTCACGCCCGCGGAGGTCATCGTGGCGGAGTCGCGTGGTGCCGCCGGCGCGCAGAGTTACTGGGGAAGAACATTTTCCGGGTCCAGTCTCACGCCTGGGGATAATTCTACGTTAAGGAATCTGCGGCTAGAATCGTCTCTACCAGATACAATATTACCAGTGGTAAGTAACTTGTACGACAGGCAGACTCTCACCTGTTTCCACTTCATGGGTACACCAGGAGGTTTGACTGGGAAACGGAGAGAACATGTGGGCATACTGATGAGGACCTTCCAGCAAACAGCTTGCTGCTTGTCCGTGATGCTGCCTGCCAAGGCTACTCCTTCAGCTGGCCCATCAACAGGGTCCTAAGAGAGGAGGTCAGGAAGAGGGTCACTCTCTTTCTCCTGTCCCTTATCAGTGGCCATTAGCAAGCTCATGTCACCCTTGTCCACAAACGTATGAGGCGGTTCACATGAAGCACCCTGCGGGGACTTCTGGGAGAACCTAGGTCAACCAAGTAGTTGACTTCAACTTTTTCCCCCAAGGATGGTGTAGAAACCACTTGTCTTGGAGAGCTGCTAGGGCCACTGGCTCCAACACCCGCACTTTCTGTCCTGGCAGATAAACAGTCAGTATAGCCTTTTGGTCATGCCAAGCTTTCTGAAGTTCCTGGCTGGCCTCAAGGTTTTGCTGTCCTTCTTCCTGTACTCAGCCATACATGAACGCAGGCCAAGGACATAGTTCACAATATCCTGTTTAGAAGGTCTGAGAGGTTGCTCCCAATTCTTCTAAACCAGACATAGTGGACCACAAACTGGGTGCCGAAACAGACATTCAAATGGACTGTAACCAACCCCTTTCTGTGGAACCTCTCTGTAGGCAAAGAGAAGGCAGGGTAGTAAGACATCCCATTGTCACCTAATCTTTTCTGGGAGTCTCATGATCATACCCTTGAGGGTCTTGTTGAACCTTTCAACAAGCCCATTGCACTGTGGATGGTAGGGTGTGGTTAACTTGTAGTTTACTCCACACCCTTTCCGCATTGCAGTGATGTAACTAGACATGAAAGTGGTACCTCTGTCTGGTAAGACCTCCTTAGGGAAACCCACCTTGGAAAAGATTTTAAGGCGGACCCTGGCCACTACAGTAGCTGTAGTGGTTATAAGGGTAAAGGCTTCTGGATGCCTAGTGGCATGGTCCACCACCACTAGGAGGTAACTGTGTCCAGATGTTTTTGGTGGGTTTAAGGGACCAACAATGTCTATCCCTACCATCTCTAAGGGAACCCTAACCACTTGGAGTGGAATTAAGGAGGCTTTTGTAGTGTTACCTGACTTACTACTGGCTTGGCAAGTGACACAGGAGTGGCAAAACCCCTTGGTGTTCTCAGACATGTGGAGCCAGGGAAAATGAGGGACAAGCCTGTCCCAAGTCTTGTTTTGCCCAAGATTTCCTGCAAGGGGAATGTCATGAGCCAGGGAGAGAAGAAAACCTCTGAACTTCTGAGGTATTACCAACATCCTGGTAGCACCAGGCTTAGGGTCTCTACCTTCAGAAAACAGGAGCTCATCTGCCCAATAGACTCTCTGGGACCCACTGACATTCCCTGCGTCCTAAGCAGCACCTTGCTGTCTGAGCCTTTCAAAAGAGGGGCGGGATTTCTTCTCCAAACTCAAGTCTGCCCTGGAAGGGCCCCCTGACCACAAGAACTCTGCATAGTCTGGCCCAAGTTCCTCTGGGACAGTTTCTTCACAGGGACTGAGATCCTCTCCCTCGGGAGACTGATCCTCACTGGGATGTTGGGAGGAAGATGTATCTTTACCATTCATGCTCCTTCTCTTAGGAGCCAGCTGGTCCATTCTTCCAGGATCCAGTTTTCCTTCAGTGCTAAGCTGATTGGCCCGAGCCCTGATGACAGCAAATGCACTGGCAGAGATTCCAATAATCTCTGCATGTGTCCTTAACTCCACTTCAGACCAGGCTGATGTTTCCAAATCATTGCCCAACAGACAATATACAGGTAGGTCTGGAGAAACTACAACTCTCTTAGGGCCAGTTACCCCTCCCTAGCTGAGATTCACAACTGCCAAGGAATGTCAGTCTTGACATTGCTAGCGTTTTTCACTTGGTACAACTGACTAAGTATGATCTGTTCAGGGGACACAAGTTTCTCTGTCACCATTGTGACTCTGGCCCCTGTGTCCCCATAAGCTATTGCTTCTTTTCCATTTATTAAAGGTTGTTATCTGAAAGAAACAGTTTGTTATAGATTCCTTACCTTAGAATTACCCCCAGGCGTCAGACTGGATCAGGAAAGTTTTTCGGCAGCAGTACTCCTGCGCGTCGGAAGGTGGCGTCGGTCGACTCTGTCGTCGACGTCGTGGTCGCTGGGATGACGTTGCGACAGCTACATAGACGCCACCCTTGCGTGTTGACGTTAGTTCTTTCTTTTTCCATGCCAGCAAGCGCAGATCCGGAGAGAGCGGTACCCCCAGTCACTCTTTGACTGAGTGTTTTTTGCTACTTTTGTCGACTTTGTTTTAAAGTCTTCAACCAACTTCTGGTGCACAAGGGATGTCCGGTTTCAAGGCATGCGGTTCCTGTTGACGGAGCCGCACCGCGTGCGCCTCTTCGGCCTGGAGCGTGACCATGACCCCAAGTCATGCTCTGACTGTCAAACCATGGCCCTGAAGTCTTTGCAGGAGCGGTCCCGAAAGCTCCTCGAGGCCTGGCAGTCGGCTCCGCATTGCACAAGGTCCCGGTCGAATGGGTGGTCGAGGGACCGATCACGCAGTCATCATCACTCCTCTTCTAAGTCTTCGCACTCTGGGTCAGGTAAGACGAAGCATAAGAAGAAGTCGAGGAAGCATCGTCGCTCTTTGACTTCCCCTCGTCCGTTGGCCGACACGATGCAGGGTGCAGGTGGTGCCCCTCCCACGGCTCCGTGTGCCTTCCCTCCCTTGCGGGGGCGACCCTTGCCCAGCTTCGTCAATTTGACAAAGCGATGCACGCCATCGCTGGGCAGCCCAATTCCTCGGCTCCACAGGGTTCCTATGGATCCAGATGGGCGCCGATCCACCTAGTGACACCTCCACCAGCACCATGTCCGCAGCCGACGCCGGCTGGGCCACCAGCCGGCGTCGACCCCGGCTTCCAACCCGACATGGACATGGAGCCGGACCAGCATCAGCCAATGCCAGATTCGGTGCCGAGAGGAACTTTTGTCCCTGTGTTTCACCCTGGCCATTTTCAGCCAGTTTGGCAGCCATAGGAGGGTGTGGAAGACAAGGAGGGGTCTGGGGACCCTTTGACAGGCCAGTTGGAGTAGGATCCGGACTGAAGAGAGCAACTGGGGGATGCCAGTGGTCTGGATACCTCCCCAGACCTAGTCATGTTGTCTCCTCCTCCCGTGGCTACGGAGGAGGGAGCGTCATACGCAGTGGTGTTGCATAGGGCGGCCGAGGCTCTCCACCTTGAGCTACCTAAGGTGGCAGTCAGGACTAAGCTCCTGACAGAGTTCCTTCAACTGGCAGCAAGCTCTTCGGAGTCCCTGCGGCTGTTTAATGAAGCCCTTATGGACATCCTTTTGGGCACGTGGTCCAGGCTCAACACAGGGGCTCCTGTGGACAGAATGATTACCCAAGGCCTTCACCCGGCCCCGGGCGACCCCACTTTCATCTCACAATACCCCACCTCTGAGAGCTTGGTGGCTCAAGTCGCTTACTTCCAAAGGTGCCTTCCCTACCGCACCACCGGAAAGGGAATTTAAAAAGCTGGACCACCTTGGGAAGAAAATGTTTTGCTCCGCTACCTTGGGACTGCTGTAAACACCTTCATGTCTGTTGGGCCGTTACACCCACTCTGTGTGGGATACGGTGGCGCATGTGCTGCCTCAGTGCCCGGAGGAGGCCTTGGCCATACTCTCCCGTGCAGTTGCCGAGGGGAGAGGCGCAGCGAAGTTTAACATCCGCTATGGGCTGGATACCGCTGATGCACTTGGCAGGACAATTTCAACGTCAGTAGGCCTTCGACCCTATGCCTGGTTGCGTTCTACTGTTTTTTCCGGGGATGGCCAATCCACACTTATGGACATGCCCTTTGAGGGCCGTCGCCTTCTCAGCGACAAAGCAGACAATGCGCTAGAGCACATTAAGGACTCTTGGGCACTTTCAGTTTACCGTGCTCCCCTTTGGTCTTACCCGCACCCCTCGGGTGTTCAAGAAAGTGATGACTGTGGTCGCAGCTCATCTGCGCAGATCAGGGGTTCCAGCCTTCCCCTATCTCAACAACTGGCTGTTGAAGGCGGCCTCGCCGCAGGCTGTCGTCTCCCAATCCAGACTACGGCTGACCTCCAGCATTCGCTGGGGTTCTCTATCAACGTGCCGAAGACACACCTGACCCCCTCTCAGAAGCTCCTCTTCATCAGAGTGGTTCTGGACACGACACAGTTTCGGATTTATCCTCCCAAACAGCGAGTCCGGGATATTCGGGCTATGATTCCGATGTTTCAGCCTCTATCCCAGTTTCGCTGAGATTGACCTTGAGGCTGCTGGGCCTCATGGCCTCCTGCATCCTGCTGGTGGATCATGCCAGGTGGCATTTGTGGGCTCTGCAGTGGGACCTGAAGTTCCAGTGGGTGCAGCATATGGGAATGTTTCTGATGTCGTCCAGATCTCGGAGGGCACCGCACACCAATTGCAGTGGTGGCTAACGAACCAAGATTGGGTCAACGGCAGATCCCTTTCCCTTCCCCAACCAGAATTCAAAGTGGTGACAGACGCATCCCTTCTGGGATGAGGCGGCCACATGGGAGAGGTGGAGATCAGAGTCCGGGCTCCACATCAACCTTCTGGAGCTTCGGGCGATCCGTCTTGCACTCAAAGCCTACCTTCCCTCTGTCCGGGGAAGAGTAGTGCAGGTGTTCACGGACAACACCACCGCCATGTGGTACTGCAACAAACAAGGCGGGGTGGGGTCGTGGACCCTGTCAGTAGGCCCTCCGCCTCTGGACATGGCTGGAACATCAGGACATATCCCTGGTAATTCAACACCTGGCAGGTTCACTGAACGTCTGGGCGGACAAACTCAGACGCATGTGCATGATGGATCACGAATGGCGTCTTCACTTAGAGGTGGTGCAAGGTCTCTTTCAGCAGTGGGAGAGCCTTGGCTAGATCTATTCGCCACCGAAGAGAACGCACAATGTCAGCAATTCTGTGCGTTGGCATTTCCCAGGCGGCACTCGCTATGCGATGCTTTTCGTCGCGAGTGGAGTTGCGGTCCTCTATACGCCTTTCCGCCTATGCCACTTCTGCCGAGAGTGCTGAAGAATATCAAGCGCGACTGGACCCAAGTAATTCTCGTGGATTGGGCACGAAGAGTCTGCTCAACATGGCCATCGATCCTCCGATCAGACTGCCCTTTCTCCCCGTTCTGCAAGGTCCCTTTCTGCTGGGCCTTCGGCACTTGCCCCTTTTTGGGTGGCTTGGTCGCTACTTGTGCCCCTCCCCCTTGGGTTGGGCTTGCTTTCGCCTCTCTAGGGTGCCTTTGTCCTCTCGGTGCCCTGTTAGCTTTCTTCCTGGTGGAGGTGCGCTCTGGTTGGTCTTTGGGGTGGATTCTTGTGTCCTTCTGTGTCCCCTGGTTCTGGGGCTTTCTCCTCCCTCGCAGTCTTCTGGATTGGAGTTTTCGGGGCTGTGGCTCGGACCCTGGCCCTTGCGGGGTCTCAGTGTGCCTTGAAGGGATTGTCTAGGGTCTTGTGGTCCCTTGTCCGTTTTGGTCTTCTTCCCCTTTAATGTTCCCGGATATGGCTGCGGTCTTCCTTCGTCTGCCTGCCCTTCTTGTAGGTCTTTTGGTTATCTGTCCCCTGGGTGGGTGTCTCCCTCCCCTTATAGGGTTGTCCTTTTCGGAATGCAGATTTGGTCTTTTCGGTCATGGTGCTCTGCCCTGCAGTGCGGACACTGCCTTCGTGGTGCTGTTTGGTCACCGTGGATTGCTTGCTTTGTTTTTCTTTTTTACTACTTTATTGCACACTGTTCTCATACTCTCACAGTTTTTGTTTGCACTGTCTCCGCGTGGTAGTGCGGAAAAGTTCTCCGAAGCAAACTGATGTCAGCGCGCCAGGGTGGGGCTTATGTGACCTCGCTGACATCACGCCCGTGGACGACAGGGCGAAGTTCCGTGGTGCCACCCCCGGCGCGCAGGGTTGCTGATAATTCTACGTTAAGGAATCTGCGGCTAGAATCGTCTCTAACAGATACACCATTACCAAAGGTAAGTAACTGGTACATCTGAAAGAAACACGTTAGTTAGATTCCTCACTTTAGAATATCCCCAGGCGTCAGACTGGATCCGGAAGATTTTTCGTCAGCAATACCCCTTGCGCGTCGCTAGGCGTCGTCTGCGGCTCCGCGTCCGTCGTCGGCGTCGTGCGCCGGAATGACGTCGTCGGAGTACTTAGACGCCGCCCTCGCGCGCTGACGTCAGTTCTTCTTTTTTCCGCGCCAGTAAGCGCAGATCCGGGAGAGCTACCCCTTTAGTCACTTTTTGACTAACTTTTTCGATCCTTTTTGATCTTGTCTCTACTCCGGTGCCGGTAGGATGCCTGGTTTTAAAGCCTGTGCTGACTGTAGCCGCTTGATGTCGGTTACGGACCATCACCGCCGGTGCCTTTACTGCTTGGGCCTCGACCACGACGCGGCGTCATGTTCGGACTGCAAGGCCCTGACCTCGACGGCTAGACGGGAGCGGTCTCGTAAGCTTCTCGAGAATAGCCACTCGGCTCCGCGCCCCTCTCTCGATCCCGGTCCAGGAGGAGGTCCAAGGATCGGTCGCGGAGCCGCAGCCGACGTCATCATCGGTCGTCGGGATCCAAGTCTTCGGGTAAGTCGAAGCACTCCAAGAAGTCCAAGAGGCGACACCGCTCTTTGGACTCCCCTCGCCGGTCGCGCGACTCGGCCGAGGGTCAGGGTGGTTCCACCCCCGTGGCTCCGGCGGAGCCGCAGGCGCCGCGCAAGTCCCCATACCCACCGGTCCCTGGGACTGACGCGACGCCGGCGGAAGTCAGTGCCTTCCTCTCGGCCATGAGGAACCTGGCTCCGCTGTCGACGCCCGCTGGTGCGCCTTCGGGCCCCGCGGACCCGACTGGGCAACCTTGCCTGCCGGCGGCTCCGGCGCCGTCGACGACTCCGGCCTCGATGCCGCAAGCGCCCGAGGGACCCGTTCCAGAGTCCCCGCCGACGCCGGTCGACCTAGTCACGCCTCCTCTGCCGGCGTCTACACCGGTACCACCTCCGACGCCGACTCCGCTCGGCGTCGAGCCCCAGTTAAGCCCCAGTCCGGGCCCGGCGCCGATACGGAGACACATTTTGTCTATCGCCCGGCTCCGATCCTTCCTCCTGCATACCAGGAATCGGATGATGGGGGCGAATGGGAGTGATCCGAGGATCCTATGGCCGCTCAGGCTCAACTGTCACAGGACTGGGCAGATGAACTGGGGGAGGCCAGTGGTCTGGATACCTCTCCGGACACTGGATTAATCTCTCCTCCGACTGTGGCTTCGGAGGAGGGTGCTGCTTTCTCTGTGGTGCTGCGCAAGGCGGCCGCAGCCCTTGGGGTCGAGCTACCTGCCGTGGCTGTGAGGACTAACGTCCTCACTGAGGTGCTTCAGTCTGCAGCAAGCTCCACTGAGCCTCTGCTGCCATTCAATGAGGCCCTCACTGACGTTCTGCAGGGCACCTGTCCCAAGCCCTCCACAGTTCCTCCTGTGGACAGGAACGTCGCCAGGCGCCACCGCCCTGCTCCGGGCGACCCCAGTTTTCTGTCCCAACACCCTACCCCCCGAGAGCCTGGTTATCCAGGCCTCTACCTCCCAATCCTCCTTCCCGACCGCTCCGCCGGACCGGGATTCCAAGAGGCTGGAACATTTTGGCAAAAAGCTGTTCTCCTCCCTTAGTTTGGGTCTGCGGTCTTTGAACACCGCCTGCCTCTTGGACCGTTATTCCCACTCTCTGTGGGATACGGTGGAGGACGTGCTGCCCCTGTGTCCGGAGGAGGTCCAGACACGACTTACCCAGGCTCTGGCCGATGGGAGGGATGCAGCGCGACATGCTATCCGATGTGGGCTTGACACTACGGACTCGCTGGGCAGGGCGATATCTACCTCAGTGGCGCTTAGACATCACGCCTGGCTGCGGTCCACGTCCTTTTCGGGCGATGTCCAGAGCACCCTCATGGACATGCCCTTTGATGGCACTCGCCTTTTCGGCGAGAAAGCGGACAGTGCGCTGAATCGCTTTAAGGACTCCCGGGCTACGGCCAAGTCCTTGGGCCTCTCGGCCCCGCGGTCGCAAACTTCCGCCTTTCGCCCCTTTCGTGGCCAAGGAAGGGGTGCCTCCTCACGTGCGCCTATCCACCAGCCGCAGACCCAACCTGCGCGCGGTCGCGGACGTGGTTTCCGCCGAGGCGGTTCTGGAGGACGACGCGGTCAGCCCGCATCCACCCCGGCAGCATCCGCCTCAAAGCCTTCCTAGTCCGAGCTTTCAGGCCCATTCCACGCCAGTGGGAGGCAGAGTTCGCCATCACCTGCTCCACTGGCGGTCCATCACATCGGACAGGTGGGTGCTGCAAATCGTCCGAAGGGGCTACTCTCTCCCCTTCGAGACGACCCCTCCAGCCATGCCACCGCAGCACCACCGTATCTTGGGGGATCATTTGAATCTTCTCCACGAGGAAGTTTCGGCCGTCTTGGCCAAGGGGGCCGTCGAGCGCGATCCGAGCCCAGAAGTAGGTCGTGGTTGCTAATTCCCACTACTTTCTGGTTCCCAAGAAGGGCAAAGGGTGCCTACGCCCTATCTTGGACCTCCGGAACGTCAATGCCTTCCTCCGGAAGGAAAGGTTCAAGATGTTAACTTTGGCTCAGGTTCTAGCTGCCCTAGACCCTGGAGACTGGATGGTAGCGTTGGACTTGCAGGACGCATATTTCCACATCCCCGTCCTGCCGGCCCACCGGCGTTACCTGCGGTTCACGGTGGACCAAGAGCACTTTCAGTTTACCGTTCTCCCCTTCGGCCTCACCAGTGCCCCTCGGGTGTTCACGAAAGTCATGGCGGTGGTCGCAGCTCATCTGCGCAGATCAGGGGTTCCAGTCTTCCCCTATCTCGACGACTGGTTGTTGAAGTTGGGCTCGCCCCAGGCAGTCGTCTCCCACCTCCAGACTACGGCGGATCTCCTGCATTTGCTGGGGTTTTCCATCAACGTGCCGAAGTCACACCTGAGTCCCTCTCAGAAGCTCCTTTTCATCGGAGCGGTTCTCGATAAAGCGCAGTTCTGGGTCTATCCACCGGAACAGCGGGTCCGGTATATACAGGCCCTGATTCCCATCTTTCGGCCTCTATCCTGGGTTTCGGTCAGGCTAGTGTTGCGGCTTCTGGGGCTGATGGCCTCCTGCATCCTACTAGTGCATCACGCTAGGCGGCGCATGCGGGCTCTGCAGTGGGACCTGAAGTTTCAGTGGGCCCAGCATCACGGCAACCTGTCCGACCATGTCTTGATCTCGGAGGGCACTGCACAGCAGTTGCAGTGGTGGCTCACGGACCGCGATTGGGTCATGGGCAAGAGCCTCTCCCTTCCCCAACCGGAGCATGTCGTAGTGACGGATGCGTCCCTCCAGGGATGGGGTGGCCATATGGGAGAGGCGGAGATCAGAGGCCTCTGGTCTCCGGCGGAGTCTCGTCTCCACATCAACCTGTTGGAGTTGAGAGCGATCCGGCTTGCACTGAAAGTCTTCCTTCCCTCTGTCAGGGGCAGTGTCGTGCAGGTGTTCACGGACAACACCACCGCCATGTGGTATTGCAACAAACAGGGCGGGGTGGGGTCGTGGACCCTTTGTCAGGAGGTTCTGCGCCTCTGGACGTGGCTGGAACACCAGGGCGTCACCCTAGTGGGTCAACATCTGGCGGTCTCTCTGAACGCCAGAGCAGACGAACTCAGCCGCCGGTGCATGATGGATCACGAATGGCGTCTGAACTCCGAAGTGGCGCAAGGTCTCTTTCAGCAGTGGGGAGAGCCTTGGTTAGATCTATTCGCCACCGCAGAGAACGCGCAATGTCAGCAGTTCTGCGCGTTGGAATTTCCAAGGCGGCACTCGCTCGGCGACGCTTTTCGTCATGAGTGGAGTTGCGGTCTGTTGTACGCCTTTCCGCCTACACCACTTCTGCCCAGAGTGCTGAAGAAGATCAGGCACGACCGGGCCCAAGTCATCTTGGTGGCTCCGGATTGGGCTCGAAGGTACTGGTATCCCGAGCTACTCAGTATGTTGACCGATCCTCCGATACGTCTGCCCTTTCGGGAGGATCTTCTGTCGCAGCAACAGGGGACGGTCCTCCACCCGAACCTGTCCAGCCTCCACCTCCATGCGTGGAGATTGAGCGGCGGCAGTTGATGCCATTTGACTTGCCTCCTGAAGTCTGTGATATCATTCTGGCAGCCAGGCGTCCCTCCACAAAGACGGTATACGCCTGCCGGTGGAACAAATTTGTGGCATGGTGCACAGCAAAGGCTGTGGATCCCCTTTCCGCCCCTCTTTCTGAGGTTCTCCTCTTTCTTCTTTCTTTGGCCCGGCAGGGCTCTGCCCTGGGCACCCTGAAAGGTTATCTTGCTGCCATCTCTGCCTTCTTGCGGCTTCCTGATCAGCCTTCTCTTTTCAAGTCCCCTGTAGTTACACGCTTTCTAAAGGGCATTACTCACACGTTCCCTCCTGTCCCTTTTGTAATGCCTCAGTGGGACTTGAATCTTGTTCTCACATTTCTAATGTGTGCTCCCTTTGAGCCTCTTCATAATTGTCCTCTTCGTCTGCTGACGCTTAAGACTGCTTTTCTGGTAGCCATCACCTCGGCTAGACGGGTGAGTGAGCTCCAGGCTTTATCTTCAAAGCCTCCTTTTCTCTCTGTTCATCCGGACAAGGTTGTCCTTCGGCCTCGTCCCTCCTTTCTTCCGAAAGTGGTGACTCCATTTCACCTTGGGCAGTCTGTCACCTTGCCCACCTTCTTTCCGCCTCCGCATCCTTCCAAAGGGGAAGAGAGGCTCCACCGTCTGGACCCAAAACGTGCGCTCTCCTTTTATCTGGACCGCACAAAGCAGTTCCGGGTGGACGACCAACTTTTCGTTGGATACGTGGGTGCTAAGAAGGGGAAAGCTGTGCACAAACGGACCATCTCTCGGTGGGTCGTTTTGTGCATCAAAATTTGTTATTCCTTGGCAAAAAAGGACCCTCCTGTTGGGCTGCGCGCCCATTCTACTCGGGCCACAGCGGCTACTACTGCAAAGGGACGGGGTGTCCCTTTGCAGGACATCTGTCAGGCGGCGACGTGGGCTTCGCTACACACGTTTGCCAGGCATTATTGCCTTGACAGCCAAGTCCGGAGGGATGGCTTCTTTGGCCGTTCTGTCCTCCAGGACTTTCTGGTGTGATCTTGGTTCGCAGACCCACCACCGTGGATGGTATTGCTTGGGTATCTATTCTAAGGTGAGGAATCTAACTAACGTGTTTCTTTCAGATGAACAAGTTACTTACCTTCGGTAACGATGTATCTGTAAGAAACATTAGTTAGTTAGATTCCTCACCGACCCACCCATCCTCCCCGTTCTGCGAACTGACATCTAGGGTTAAGGTTATCCTTTTGAGGCCCCTAGATTTTATTTGTGGCACCAGTGTCGGTCTTTGCATGGCTCTGCGTTCCTGGCGCGGAAAGCTATGTACAAGAACTGACGTCAGCTCGCGAGAGCGGCGTCTAAGTACTCCGACGACGTCATGCCGGCGCACGACGCCGACGACGGACGCAGAGCCGCAGACGACGCCTAGCGACGCCCAAGGGGTATTGCTGACGAAAAATCTTCCGGATCCAGTCTGACGCCTAGGGATATTCTAAGGTGAGGAATCTAACTAACTAATGTTTCTTACAGATACATCGTTACCGAAGGTAAGTAACTTGTTCTCCATCTCCGGATCCGGTATCGCCGGCTTCGAAAGGCTCTTCGTAGCATGAAGACTCACCGACTCCAGCGATGTCTCAGTGTGAGAAGTTGGCCTGATATGTAGTGCTCACTATTCTAGTGATCACTGTGTATCATTCCAAACAACCCTTATTGATGATTGGTTGTAAGTCAACCTTATAGACCAGCTATCCTAGTAGCGTGGATACGAGCAGTCTTAGGCTAAACTCTAGAGGGCGTGTTAAGCCAGCTGTTTACCATCACATATACCCCTTGAACACCAAGTGAAAGGACACCACACAAGTTGTTATGAAAATAAAGGATATTTATTTATAACAAGACTACCCTGGCTCTTTATGAGTCAGGGAGCTAAGCACAATACAAAACTCTTAGGAAAACACTTCTGGTTGCACAATTTACACAAATGCCCGAGGGCACGAAACCATTACACTGCAAGTGGAAGGGGAGAAGTTAGAAAGTCTAAAGTTACTGATTCCGGAGTGATCCGATCAGTGGGACTAAACGAAAAAGGAACTGGACACTTGTAAAGCGAACCTGCGATGGAGCACCGAAATGCTCGAGTTACCTAGCCCAGAGGCTGCGGCGGTGGAAGGTTCGGCAAGATGTCGGAAGTCCTCGTTGTAGTCTCAGGAGCCTGAAAGAAGAGTTGCTGGCAGGCGACCAGTGTCGATGTTCAACGAGATCCTAAGCCTGGATCGGTGTTGAAGGTAACCTGAAAGCAGAGGGGACTCAGTTCTCAACCGCTAGCCAGCGATCGTGTGGGCACCAGGAGGGTACCGGCTGAAGTCACCTCGACCAGGTGAGTGGATGACGTCGGACTCGGCTGTTCCTCGGACCAGGAGTCGCGGCGGCGACCAGGATGGAGGGCGAGCTGTCCCACGAAGGTATCTGCTGTCGATGATGCTGGGCCCAGGAATGGGGCAGCGGATCTTGGCAGTGGCAAACCCACGCGGTGGAGTCAAGACGGCGTCTGGAGTGGACCAGGAGGGTCCGTGGTACTCCTCTGGTGAAGGGGAGCAAGAGCCAGTCTGGAGCAACCAGACTAGTGATGAAACAATCGTGGTGCGTCGTGAAGAGGGCCACAAGCCGGTCGGCAAGTGGTCGAACAACGCGGTGAACAGCAAGGAGCGGAAGGGCCCCCACGCAGATTTTGTGGATGCTGGGGAGGCAGACTTCGGTGCTGGAGCTGCTCAAGGTTAGGGCTTCTCAAACCCTAGGTGCACTCACTCGAGGGTCCCTCGGTGGGCGTGCTAGATAAGCGTCGTGCAGGTTCTGAAGATGGCCGGTCCCGCAAGTCTCGTCACACCTACGGCTCTCAGCTGGGCTGATGAGGGAGGTAAAAGGTCAGAGATGGCAGGGAACTCGGGTCTCGTCGAGCTGGGCAGTCTTGATCCGTAGGAGAGACTTACAGCAAACCGCAAGCACTTAGGTGGTGCCTGCTGGTGCCGGGTGGCTACTCCTTAGCCACAAGGGAGAGTCTTCAGAAATAGTCAAGAGTTCCTTTCGTGGAAAGTAGTTCAAGATTCAGAATTATCCAATTTGGGAAGGGGACTCGCTCCTACCTTTATTCTAAGAAAAGGGGCTGGCCCGTGACTAGGTTCTACCTATGGGTGGAGCCAGGAGGGGGGTGGTTACACCCCTCTCCTTTGTCCGGCTTCGCCCCAGCTCAGGGGCTGGTGTGCCCCCGAAACTGGTTTGAGCCGGGCTATGCACAGTGAGCACCGGGGTGCCACTGGCAATCACCTTCCTTTCAGCCCTGCCTACCTGGGATACACAAACCCTGTCTGGGATGGTGCTAACACAGCCTTCGACAGGAAACCCTTTGTCCAAGCTCCCCTTGCTGGAAGGTCTCCCAGCAGCAGGAGGTCAGACTTGTGTCTGGTGGCAGCATCCATTTCGTGATGCTGAGGCTTGAGTCAACTTTAACCGGGGTTCAAGGTTACTTCCATGTCGTGCCCCTCTAAAAGGGGGGAACGCTAACCCCGTCGCCAGAACTGGCGAGGGGTTCGTATTCCAATTCGTATGACACCTTACTCGACATGTGTAGGTGATGCGATGCCAAAGTTAGCAAATAACCGCAAGGATTATAATGCATTTAAAAGTAGTTGGCCCGCGTCACCATGGAACGGCTATTAGGACTTGGTTCCGCAAGCCGTCGACGGGCTCAGCTCGCGCCAGAGCACCGTCCCACATGATTCCCTGCACTCTGCCTTCCGGATTGATAAGGCCTGCCATAGGAGTGACTGATAGGAATCCATGTGTCCATTTTAGGGTTAGGTGTAGGAATACTACACCTACAGCAACGGGTGATTGCACCACGTTGCCCCAGCTGTCGTGCAGCCAGTTGTGTCCGATTTGGGCGGCCATTCCAGGGGTGGCATAATACATGCTGCAGCCCCTGGTAGGCCCTGGGTACACCGATGCCCTGGATACCTGTGGTATGCTGAGACAGGGACTGACAAGGCGGCCCAGTTCCAATTGGTGGATGCACCTAATGTACATGTGTGTTAATTTCGAGAGAGAACAGCTAGGCTGTGGGTCTGATTGGCAGGCCCACAGCCGGGGAAAGTCGTAAACCAATGAAGCAAAAGCAAAAAAATCTGGGTGATCATAGGATTGCAGACCCTACTCTCCTACACTCAGGTGCCTAGGGAGTCGACTCCAGTCCGGGTGACTTCTCCTGGCAGGCAACCTCCAGCTCGACCTCAGGAAGGTACGGATCCTGCTCCTGGGTCAGACTCTTCGCATTTTCTTAATGCAATGTTTGGCATGTTTGCCAGGGCCTCTGCTCCACCGGTGTGCCTTCGGGCCCCATGGGTCCTTTGGCCTTCAACTTGGGTGTTCCTCAGTTTTATCCTCGGGCACCCTTTATGCCTTTCTTTCCGTCGACTCCGGCTTGGCATTTCCCGGCGCCGAGGTCCTCCACTCTGGCTCCACGGACTCCTTCAGCTGTTGACTCTGCTCCGCCTCGACTTCGACCAGCGTTGAGGTTCGAAGTCAATGCTCCTTCGTCAACGTCCTTGATGGCTTCACCGACGTCGCACGCGGCGCCACCGACGCCTATTCCTAAACATCGCTCTAGGAGAGAGGCGCAGAGGATCTTAGAAGAGGATGAATATGCACAGAATCAGGAGGAAGGGGAGATAGTTGATTCTATGGATGAGTTTGAGGGCCTCCGCGAGGCTAGTGGCTTGGACACTTCTCCTGCGTATAAACCTGCGAATGCTGGTGTTGTGCAAGACATGTCTCCTTATCATGTGGTCATAAGGAAGGCGGCTGATTTGCTTGGTTTACAGCTTCCCTCTGCTGAGGTGAAATCTAATATTCTTACGGAAGTTCTTAATACTTCTTCTTCCACTACTGAAACGTTGCTTCCCTTTACGGATGCTTTGACAGAACCAATATTGGAGGTGTGGCAGAAGCCTTTGTCGGCTCCTGCGGTTTCTCGCTCCATCGCTAGGAGGTACAGGTCTGCTCCTGGTGATCCAGCTTTTTTTATCCTCTCATCCTACGCCGGAAAGTCGATTTGTCCAGGCTTCTAGTTCGAAGTAGTCTTCTGGTTCTTTCCCTACCATTCTTGGTTATAGGGATTCTAAAAAGATGGAGCAGGCGGCAAAGAAGGTGTTCTCTTCTTCGGGTATGGCTCTTAAGTCCACTAATGCTACCTGTCTTCTTGGAAGGTATATCCATGCTTTAATGGACTCAGTCATGCAGCTAGCTTCTAAGTTGCCTGAGGAGGATCGAGCTAATTTCATGGAAGTCCTTTCTGATTCGCAGGCTGCGGCACATCAGGTGAATCAATCAGGCCTGGACGCTGCTGACTCTGTAGCTCGTGTGATGGGTTCTTCTGTGGCTGCAAGGAGGCAGGCTTGGCTCCGTTCGTTTGGTTTCTCACCGGATGTTCAGGCGACTTTGCTTGATTTGCCCTTTGATGGGTCAAAACTCTTTGGTTCAAAGGCGGACTCGGCCTTAGTGCGTTTTAAGGACAGCAGGGCTACTGCAAGGTCTCTAGGCCTCCAGGTGCAGTCCAGAGGATACGGATACAAGCGGTATCGTGGATTTGGGAGATCGGCTTCGTGGCCGTCTGCAATCTCAACAGGGCCAGCAACAGCAGAATCCCTTATACAAGTCGTACAGAGGGAGGAATAGAAGAGGCCTCAGGGGTGCAGCTCAACAACAATCCTCCTTCTCCTCTTCTTCCCCTCCCGCAACCGTTGGTACATCAGGAAAGCAATTCTAGATCCCCCATCTTAGAACATGTTGGTCCGGTAGGGGGGTCGGGTGTCCCATTTTCTACAAGAGTGGAGACTGATCACGTCAGATCGTTGGGTCTTGAATCTTGTAGAGAATGGGTACGCCCTCCCTTTTTTGGAGTTTCCTCCTCCTTACCCTCCTCGCCAGGGTTGGTGCTCAGAGGACCACTTACTGCTTTTACAGCAGGAAGTTCTTACCTTGCTTCAGAAAGGTGCGATCGAGGTGGTTCCGGAGCAGGAAAGGGCTCAGGGTTGCTACTCCCGGTATTTCCTGATCCCCAAAAAGGACGGTCGCTTAAGACCAATTCTGGACCTCAGGATTTTGAACCTTTACCTCAGACAGGCTCAGGTTCTCCTTGCGCTGCAACAGGAAGGCTGGATGGTGTCCATCGATCTACAGGATGCGTATTTTCATCTTCCCATCCTGAGGTCGCATCGGAAGTATCTCCGGTTCACGGTAGGGTCGCAACATTATCAGTTTGCAGTTCTTCTGTTCGGTCTTACTTCTGCACCTCAAGTCTTTACAAAGGTGATGGCAGTGGTAGCGGCTCATCTCAGAAGGTCAGGGGTTCCTGTTTTACCCTTACCTGGACGACTGGCTGTTGAAAGCGGAGTCTCCAGAGTTGGTTTTGCGCCATTTGCAGGTAACAGCTCATGTTTTATTCAATTTGGGTTTTTCGATAAATGTACCCAAATCTCACCTGGTGCCTTCTCAGCGCAGCCTGTTCATAGGGGCAATACTGGACACTTCTGTGAGTCGAGCATACCTGCCTCCGCAGAGGTTTCTCGACATACAGGAAATGATTCCTTTATTTCACGATGGAGCGTTTGTTCCAGTCCCGAAGGTTCTTCGCCTGTTCGGTCTGATCGCTTCCTGCATTCTGTTGGTCAACAATGCACGCTGGCACATGAGGGCACTCCAGTGGTGCCTCCACAGGCAGTGGTATCCGCACAATGGAGATCTCGGGGAGAACGTCAAGATCTCCAGAGAAGCTGGTGCGGAGTTGACTTGGTGGGGTGTGCAGGGCAACCTGTCTCAAGGAAAGCCCTTTCAGCCATCTCCACCGGTGGCCACAGTGATCACGGATTCCTCCACTCTAGGGTGGGGTGCTCATCGGGCGGATCTGGAGGTGAAAGGTCTTTGGTCTCCAGAGGAAAGGTTGCTTTATATCAACCTGCTGGAATTGCGGGCGATTCGTTTGGCACTAAAGGCCTTACTCCCTTCCCATTGCGGTCAGTCGGTTCAGGTCCTGATGTGGTATGTCAACAAAGAGGGAGGTGTATGGTCGTTTCGTCTCTGTCGAGAGGCTCTGCGACTCTAGTCCTGGGCTCAGAACCATCGAATTTGTGTGTTTGCAAATCATCTGGCCGGTGTGCTGAATGTTCGTGCGGACGGTCTCAGTCGGCGTTACTCGGCCGATCACGAGTGGCGGCTTCATCCGGAGGTGGTCCGTCTCATCTTTCAGATGTGGGGTCTCCTCGGTTGGACTGGTTTGCCACTCACAAGAACGCGCACTGCCCATTGTTCTGCAGTCTCCAGTATCCGATGCAGGGAGTGCTGGGGGACGCGTTTCAATTGGATTGGAGCTCACAACTCCTTTACGCGTTTCCTCCCATACCCTTGATTCCTAGGGTTCTGAGGAAGATTCGCCAAGACCGGGTCCAAGTCATATTGATCGCCCCGGATTGGCCAAGAAGGGTGTGGTACACAGATCTACATCACTCTCATCGCACCCTCCGCTCCGTCTCCCTCTCAGGGCAGACCTCCTCTCGCAGTCGCAGGGGCTGGTTCTATACCCCCACCTCCAGAGCCTGCACCTTCATGCCTGGAGATTGAACCGGGCAACCTGAGTTTCTTCTCTCTCCCGCCGGATATAGTGGATGTTATTTTATCGTCCAGGGGACACTCCACTAAGTCTGTTTACTCTTCCAGATGGTCCAGATTTGTTAGGTGGTGCGGAGAGAGAGACATTGACCCTTTGAAGGCCTGTTTGTCTAATATTCTGGAGTTTTCACTTTCTTTGGCATGACAAGGTTGTACTGTAGCCATTGTTAAGGGCTATTTGTCGGCTTTTCTATGTTTGCCCCGACCAGCCGTCTTTATTTAAGTCCCCCATTGTCATGAGGTTCATTAAGGGCCTCTCAAATAAGTTCCCTCCCACAGCTTCCATTATGCCTCAGTGGGACTTGAATCTCATTCTTACATTTTTAATGGGTTCTCCGTTTGAGCCTCTTCATACTTGCCCGTTGAGGCTTCTTTCTTTTAAAACAGTTTTCTTGATTGCCATCACTTCGGCTAGGAGGGTAAGTGAGCTTCAGGCTCTTAGTTCGAAACCTCCTTTCTTGACCATTCATGTGGATAAGTTAGTCTTAAGGACCAGGGCTGCTTTCCTTCCCTTTTCATTTGGGACAATCCATTACTTTACCGACCTTCTATCCTCCCCCTCACCCTTCCAAGGAAGAGGAGAGACTGCATTGTTTGGACCCTAAGAGAGCTGTCAGTTTTTACTTGGCTCCGACAAGAGATCTGAGGCTGGATGATCAGCTCTTTGTGGGCTATGTTGGGAAGATGAAAGGCAAGGCTGTGCACAAGAGGACACTCTCCAGGTGGATCATCTTGTGCATCAAGATCTGCTACGCCTTGGCCAAGAAGGACCCTCCTGAAGGTATCAGAGCTCATTCCACCAGAGCCAAGTCTATTTCATCTGCTTTGGCTAGAGGTGTTCCTGTTGTAGACATTTGTAAGGCAGCAACTTAGGCCTCCCTCCATACATGCTTGGACTCTAAGGTTAGGAGGGATGGCCATTTGGCTCATTCTGTTTTACAAGATTTTTTGGTCTAGTCAGGTGGACACCCTCCTCCAGGAGAGGCACAGCTTTGGGAATCTATTCATAAGGTGAGAAATCCACAGGCAGAAGTATCCATCAGAAGAACAAGTTAGTTACCTTCGGTAACGCTTTTTCTGGTGGATACAGTATCTGCCTGTGGATTCCTCACTGTCCCGCCCGCCTCCCCGTTGTCCACCTGTTTCTACCAATTTATTTTTTATTTTAATATGTCTCAATCATGTTGATATTTTAATAATGAGAAATGCTTATTCAGTTGCTATTTCTCGCTCTTTATTGATTATGCATTTGTGAATTTATATGTGTGTATATATTTGGTATGCTATGTTTGCATTTGAAAATGTGTCGGTCCGCCCGTTTGCCTCGGTGGCACGGAAAAAATGGGTGGAACTGACGTCAGCACGCCGACGAGGTCCTTTTATGGCTCCGATGACGTCATACAGTGTCGCGAGCGGAGCAGTGCTATTGTGACGTCATTGTCGGCGTGGAAGAGCTAGGAAACAATTTCCCGCGGAATGCTGGCGCGGGGGGTAGTCATAAGGTGAGGAATCCACAGGCAGATACTGTATCCACCAGAAAAAGTGTTACCGACGGTAAGTATCTTGTTCGTCAGGTCCATCGAGACAGTCACTTTGACTATTCAGTCCTGCAGGACTTTTTTGTGAGAAGTTGGCCTGATATATGATGTCACTAGTTCTAGTGTACACCCTGTATCAGTCCAAACAACCCTTATGGTGATTGGTTGTAAAGTCAACCTTATAGACCAGGAGGCGTCGAGGACGACCAGAACCAGGATACGAGCTGTCCTACGAAGGATCTTGCTGATGGCGGAGTCGACGTCCCGATTGGAGTCAACAAGCCTTGCCAAAGGCAACCCACGCAGAAATCGAAATTCGCTTCAGGTGCAGACCAGGAGGGTCTGAGGTGCTTCTCTTTCACAGGGAAGCAGGAGCCAGTCTGGAGGAGCCAAGCCAGCGGTGGAAAGTTAAGGGTTCGTCGTCACTGAGGCTACTAGCCAACGGGCTAGCAACCGGACAGACGCGTCCAGCAGGAAAATGCAGAAGGGCCCCACGCAGAACTCGTGCAGATGGTGCTCGGGGTTGGGGCTTCTCAATCCCCAGAGCACAACTTCAAGGATGCCTCAGAAGCTGCGCTGGAAGCTACTCGCCAATTTTCCCAGGTAGCCGGTCCCACGTCTCTAGTCGCCTCCATGGATCTCAGCTCTGCTGTGGATGTGGATCAGGGTCGGATAAGTCTGGAAGTCAAGGCGCTGGTCGGGCTCTGCAGTCGGTTCCTCGTAGAACTTGGGCAAAGCAAACGGCAGGTCGCTTGGTGGTGCCTGTTTGCACAGGGTGGCCACTCCTTGGCCACAAGGGAGATTCTTCAGCGTTCTTGTCGTCGAATGTCGTTTCTAGTTTCAGTTCAGGATAATCTAAAGTCCTAGGGACTCAGCTCCCACTTTTATACTAATCTGGGGGGCTGGACTACCTGCTAGGTCCCTCCTATGGGTGGGACCAGGGAGGGGGGTGGTTACACCCCCTTCCCTTTGTCCAGTTTCGCGCCAGGGCTGGGGCTGGAGTGCCCCAGCACCGGTTTGAACCGGGCTATGCATGGGACACCTTGTGTGCCCCAGGCAGTGTCTCGTTTCTTTCATCCCTCCCTGCCCCAATACACTAAGGCCTGTCTAGGGTGGTGCTAGCACCTCCCAAGGCAGGAAACCTATTGTCCAAGCCTCCCTCGCTGGAAGGACTCCCAGCAGCAGGAGGTCAGACTTGTGTCTGTGGCAGCAGCATCCATTTTGTGATGCTGGGTCTCTGGTTAACTTTAACCGGGTAAGTAGGATTTTAACATGTCTTCTCCCTCTAGAAGGGGGTAATACTATCCTCATCGCCAGAAATGGTGTGGGGGTAGTATTCCAAAGTGTTAGACACCTTACACGACATGTTTTGATAAAGCCAAACCATAGTTACCATAACCGCAAGGATTATAAGGCACTTTAAGAGTATATGGTAGGCGATATCATGGAACAGCTATAAGTACATGGTTCCGAAAGCTGCAGACAGGCTCAGCTCATGCTAGAGCACCATCTCACATGTTACCAAGCACTCTGCCTCCAGGATTGTTAAGGCCTGCCATAGGAGTGGCTGATAGGTACACATGTGTCTATATATAAGGTAGGTATAGGAATACTACACCTAAGCAAGAGGTGATTACACGACCTTGCCCCAGCTGAGTGATCAGCCAGTTGTGTCTGATTGGAAGGCCAGACCAGGGGTGGCATAATACATGCTGCAGCCCCTGAGAGGCCTAGGGTACACCTATGCCCTGGGTACCTAAGGTACACTGTACAGGGGCCAATAAGGTGATCCTATCCAAATGGGTTATGCACCTAAAGTACATAGTATGAATTTAGAGATAGAACAACTGGACTGTGGGTCTGATTAGCAGGCCCACAGCCACATCTAAGACGAAAACCAGTAAAGCAAAAGCAAAAAGTGGGGGTGACCATAGGAAGCAGACCCTACTCTCCTACATTTTTTATGTGAAATTGTTTCGCAGACCCACCTATGGGGTGGTATTGCTTGGGTATCTTTTTAAAGGTAGGGAATCTGCGGCTAGAAGATTTCATCAGATGTACAAGTTGCTTACCTTTGATAATGCCATATCTGGTAGAGACTCTATCTAGCCACAGATTCCTAACCGACCCACCCCTCCTTCCCAGTCTGCAACGGATTTGTGGGAATATGGCTTTCCCTTTTAAGGGCCCTAGTTTTCGACACCAGTGGTCAGTGTTCTTCATGGATTTGTGCTCCTGGCTTGGAAAGTCACGAAAATAAACTGATGTCAGTGCTCTGGGGTGGCGCCTATAAATGTCATTTCTGGCATGAACAACGCAGAACGCCACACTGAGCTGATAGATGGCACCTACTGACAAACAGAGTTACTGCTCACAAAAATGTTCTGTATCCAGTCTAACACCTGGGGACCTTTCTAAGGTTAGGAATCTGCCGCTAGATAGAGTCTCTACCAGAAAAGGCATTACAGAAGGTAAGTAACTTGTTCGGCATTACCGAAGGTAAATAACTTGTTCATTTCGGTGTTTTACTGCAGAATAATGTGAAGAGTACATGTTCTGCTTATATACTGCACCCTGCCTTAGGGCTCGCAAGGCCTAGCTTAGGGGTGACTTATATTGGTTAAAAAGATTGGACTTTACCAGTGTTTTAAATGGCAAAGTAGAGTTAGCAGTTTAAAACTACCTTTCCTGTCTGCTGTGGCAGATTGGGAGTCATGTTTTACTTTATTCATACCCAGTGTGGTGCATACAGTGCTGCAATTCCTGGGGTGACCCCTAGCTTACTGGCCCTAGGTTCCCTGGGTACCTTATACTAGGGACTTTAAAGTAAGTTAGCATATGCCGATTTGTTATAAGTCAATCAACCATATGCATTTTAAGGTCAGGTCACTGGCAGTGAGGTCTGGTTAGCAGTCCTCAGTGCACTCTGAATCGAAAAAACCAGCCGCATCAATCCAAAACCTTGGGGGTGACCATACACAACAGGCATTTATTTACAGTACTTAAATGTTATCATGCTGGACAAGCTTTTTTTGTTTCACAAATGCTGTTACGCATATGCAAATGAGCATTTACTTTTGTTTACCAGTGCAGCACTTTGTTGACAAAAAGCATTGGCAAAGAAAAAGGTTTTAGTAACATAATTTAAAGTTTAACCCTATTGGCTTTGCAAGTGTTTGTTTTTAATTACCGGGTTGTATCCAGGCTGAGATTGTGGGGTGCCATGTGTGACGTACTCAGGAGCTTGTGCTGATAGTCAAAACTACTGTAACAGTTTCAGGTCCTGTCCCTTGACAAAAGAGATACTCAACATTTGATAATGGAAACAAGCCTAGTGGCTAAGAATAACTGAGTCGCTATGAAAATAACAGTAATTTCCTTTTGACTCTTCTATTATCAGAAGGTTTTAATGATACCATGGAATAGGTAAGAGAAATGGCAACATAAATGACATGTTATGGGTAGCTTTAAAACTATGTTTTCCCTGTTTAGAGATTTCTACGGTAAGAGAATCCATGTTAAAAGATGGTGGAATGATTGGCTAAAATTATAGAAAGGTTGCGGATAGCAAGCATGATTATCTGCACCATGTTCTGCTATATTACAAGCTGAAAATGTTCAACTGCTGCTCTCTATGAATGTACATCATTTGCATGAACAGCATTTAATTTGTATTACTATTTTGCTGATGGATTCTTCGAACCGCAGATTCCTCATCCTGTGAATAACCCCGGGTGCCAGAATTGTTTTCAGTAATTCCCTCGCATGCTGGTAGGTGGCGTAGGGTGACTTCGGTTTGTCTCCATCCAACTCACAAACATTTACGCCAGAGCTACAAATAACCGCCACCCCTGAACCTTGACTTCAGTTCTTTTCTGTCTGAGCCTTTGGACACAGATTTGGAGCTCGCTCCCTCAACTTTTCTGTTGAAAAAAAAATTGACGTATGCCCTAATTCTGGGGCCAATGCCAGCACCAACTTCCAACCCGGTGCCCAGGTGTTTTGCCAGTGTTTCAAGTCAATGCCGGCACTGATGCCATAGGAGGAACCAGTTGTCCTTTTGGACGGTAATGCGAATCCACCATTTCCTCAACTGAAGTTGCGCCCCCTCGACTTCAAGCACAACCAGTTCTGCCTCATTCCGATTAGATGAGGCTGAACCAATTCCATGTTCTCTTTGTTTAAGATTCTGAACAACATAATGGAGACGGCATGGATAATGCACCCCAGTATTATGTTGATGAAAATTATTTCTTCGACCTTCAGGGTGCCAGTTTTTGGACACCTCCTTAGACACTAGTTTGAATTCCTCCCGGCCTCTCCACAAAGGATTTTACTTAATTTGCCTTGGCCATACGAAGAACAGCGAAAGTTTTAAACCTCCAGCTCATTATCCGTTGATGTCAAGACCAATGTCCTGACAGAGGTCATGCAACTTGAACAGACCTCCACAGGACTACTCCTCCCCTTTAATGAGGATCTTACAGATGCACAAATGGGCCTGTGGGCCAGGTCCTGCTTTTGCCCTGCAGCCATACAAAACAGACCTACTTCTGAGCACCCACCTTTCTACCGTCAACATCCTATGCCTGAAAGCCTAGTGGTCCAGATATAAGCAGGCTCAACTCGAGTGGATCAATCTTTTCGCCACACCGAGAACTTGCAGTTCCAAGCTTATGCACATAGTAGGTCCAAAGCTGAGTCTCCCTTGGAGATGCTTTACGCTTAGAGTGGGACTCCTGTATGCCTTCGCAGCGCTACCTCTCCTTCTCAAAGTTCTGAACAAAATTAGGAGCAAACAGAAACAGGAGTGTTATCGGAACTTCTGGCCTTAAGCATCTGCCCCCTGATTAGGCTGACTCTTCTGGAGGATCTCTCGTAATAGCAGGGCGTAGCCTTACACCTGGATCTACACAGCTTACACCCACATGCATGGATATAGAACAGCAACAGTTGACTGCTTCTCACCTTCCACCTAAGGTAGTGGATGTAATCTCAGTATTCAGACGTCCATCCACAAAAAATACGCTGGTTGTTGGGAGAAGTTTGTGGCTTTTTGTACCACTCAGTGGTTAGGAACTCTGCAAGCCAAATTGTCGGATGTATTTTTGTGCTATATTTGACCAGCACGCCTAGCTGTGACCATTGTTAAAGGTTATTCTTTGACCTGGTTTGTCTTTACCAGACAGAGCATCGTTATTTGAATCACTTGTTGTGATGCATTGTGGGAAAAGATTACTCCACGGTTCTACCCAACCTTTTGCGATGTCACAGTGGGACGTTAATTTGCTTCTCACATACTTGATATGTACCCCATTTGAGCCATTGTATAGCTGCCCTCTAAGTCTTGTGACTCTGTAACCAGTATTCGTCATAGCAGTATTAGATCATTACGTGAGTTGCAAGCGCGGTCTGATACGGATAGTCCTCTACATCAAAATCTGCTAAATGTTGGCTAAGAAACAGCCACCAGAGGATTTGCCATGTCCAAGGCTGCTACTTGGCATGGGGAGTGTGCCTGTCCTGGACATCTGTCCGGCTCTAACGTGGGTGTCAGTTCCCCCATTCATGAATTACTGCTGCCTTGATAGCCAAGTCCTTCATGAGGGATTTTTTGTCTGAATGACCCAGCAAGTCAAAATGGTCTGAGCCACTCTACAGGCCCACCTTCTTGAGAGGTACTGTTCTGGTTTCTATTCACAAAGGGAGAAATCTACTTTTAGAAGGTAAGAAGTATCAATCAGAAGAATGAGATGCTATCCTTTGGAAACACTCAATCTAATTGCAGAATCTGAAAGAAACATGTAGTTTAGATTCCTTACCTTAGAATATCCCCAGGTGTCAGGCTGGATCCGGAAAGATTTTTTGCCAGCAGTACCCTTGCACGTCAGTAGGCGTCGTCTGCGACTCCGCGTTCGACGTCGTCGGAGTACTTAGACGCCGCCCTCGCGCGCTGACGTCAGTTCTTTTTTCTGCACCAGTAAGCGCAGATCCGGGAAGAGCATACCCTTAGTCACTTTTTGACTAACTTTTTGGACATCTTTGTCTCCATTTACGAGTCGACTTAGACTCCTGGTGCCGGTAGGGATGCCCGGGTTCAAGCCGTGCAACGTCTGTCACCGACTGATGTCGGTTACCGACCCCCACCATTGGTGTCTCTACTGCCTTGGGGCCGACCATGATGACAAGTCGTGCCCCGACTGCCGGGCGTTGACCTCGAAGGCTAGGCGGGAGCGGTCCCGCAAACTCCTCGAGATCCAGCAGTCGGCTCCGCGCCGCTCGAGGTCCCAGTCGAGGAGGAGGTCGAGGGACCGGTCGCGGAGCCGAAGTCATCACCGCTCGTCGAGATCGAAGTCCCCGCATTCATTTAAGTCGAGTCACAGCAAAAAGAAGTCGAAGAAGTGACATCGCTCTTCCTACTCCCCTCGCCGGTCGCACGACTCGGCCGAGGGTTCGGATGGGACCACCCGCGCAGCTCCGCCAGTGCCGCATCAGTCGCGTCCGGCCCCATGCCCTCCGGTCCCTGGGCCTCACGCAACTCCGGGCGAGATTCGGAACTTCCTCGCGGCCATGAGGAGTCTCGCTCTGCCGTCACGCCTCCAGGCCCCGCAGGTCCGACTGGGGGGCCTAGCGAGCCGGCGGCTTCGGCTCCGGCGCCGTAGTCTACTTCGGTCCCGACTCCGCAGTTCTCCGTGGGATCCAGGCCTGGATCCCGGTCGACGCCGGTAGACTTTACGACCCCTCCGCCGCAGCCGACGCCTATGGTGCCGCCCCCGGTGTCGTCTTCGGACGACACCGTCCCTAGTTTCAGACCAGGTCCGGGACTGGCGTCGGAATGCCGCCGGCGCCGATGGATGAGCATTTCATCTATAAGCCGGCTCCGTTATTTCTGCCTGTTTACCAGGAGACGGATGACGGGGAGGACTGGGAGGGGTCTGAGGACCCTCTGGCACAGCAGTGCCAGTTAAGTCAGGACTGGGCAGACGAGCTGGGGGATGCCAGTGGTCTCGACACTTCGCCTGACACTGCCTTCATCTCTCCTCATTCTGTGGCTACAGAGAAGGGTGCAACTTATTCTGTGGTGCTGCGCAGGGCTGCCGATGCCCTACACCTGGAGCTCCCTGCAGCGGCCGTGAGGACCAACCTCCTCACTGAGGTACTTCAACCGCCAGTAAGCTCTTTGGAGCCTCTACTGAAGTTCAATGAGGCCCTTACTGACGTTCTGATGGGTACTTGGTCCAAGCCCTCCACAGTCTCTCCTGTGGATCGGAACGTGGCCCGGTGCCACCGCCTTGCTCCGGGCGACCCCAGCTTTCTGTCGGTACACCCCACCCCTGAGAGTCTGGTTATCCAGGCCTCTACATTCCAGACCGCCTTCCCGTCCGCTCCTCCGGATCGGGAATCCAAAAGGTTGGAGCAGTTTGGGAAGAAACTGTTTTCCTCCCTCAGTTTGGGGTTGCAGTCCATTAATACTGCGTGCCTTTTGGACCGTTACACCCACTCCTTGTGGGATACGGTGGTGGACGTGCTGCCCCAGTGTCCGGAGGAGGCCAGGACACGGCTCGCCCAGGCTCTTGCTGAGGGGCGGGATGCAACGCGGTACTCCATTCGATGTGGACTTGACACCACGGACTAGCTGGGTAGAGCGATTGCGACGACTGTGGCGATTCGTCGTCACGCCTGGCTGAGGTCCACAAACTTTTCAGGGGATGTCCAGAGCACCCTCATGGACATGCCATTCGATAGCCGTCGCCTTTTTGGCGACAAAGCAGATAGTGCGCTGGAGCACTTTAAGGACTCCAGGGCTACAGCCAAGTCCTTGGGCCTCTCGGCCCCGCGCCCGCCAACTTCCGCTTTTCGCCCCTTTCGTGGCCAAGGCGGGGGCGCCCCCGCACGTTCGTCCAGCCACAGGCCGCAGAACCAGCCTCAACGCGGGCGTGGATTCTGCCGTGGCGGAGCAGGGGGACAAAGAGCCGGTCAGTCCACATCTGCTCCCGCAGCATCTGCCTCAAAGCCTTCCTAGTCCGATGCTACCACTAGGATAGCTGGTCTATAAGGTTGACTTTACAACCAATCACCATAAGGGTTGTTTGGACTGATATAAGGTGTACACTAGAACTAGTGACATCATACATCAGGCCAACTTCTCACATCGTGGACCCTTTGTCAGGAGGCTCTGCGCCTCTGGACATGGCTGGAACACCAGGGCGTCACCCTAGTGGTTCAACATCTGGCGGGCTCTCTGAATGCCAGAGCAGACGAACTCAGCCGCCGGTGCATGATGGATCACGAATGGCGTCTGAACTCCGAAGTGGCGCAAGGTCTCTTTCAGCAGTGGGGAGAGCCTTGGTTAGATCTATTCGCCACCGATGAGAACGCGCAATGTCAGCAGTTCTGCGCGTTGGAATTTCCAGGGCGGCACTCGCTCGGCGACGCTTTTCGTCACGAGTGGAGTTGCGGTCTGTTGTACGCCTTTCCGCCTATACCACTTCTGCCCAGAGTGCTGAAGAAGATCAGGCACGACCGGGCCCAAGTCATCTTGGTGGCTCCGGATTGGGCACGAAGGTACTGTTATCCCGAGCTACTCAGTATGTTGACCGATCCTCCGATACGTCTGCCCCTTCGGGAGGCTCTTCTGTCGCAGCAGCAGGGGACGGTCCTCCACCCGAACCTGTCCAGCCTCCACCTCCATGCGTGGAGATTGAGCGGCGGCAATTGATGCCATTTGACTTGCCTCCTGAAGTCTGTGATATCATTCTGGCAGCCAGGCGTCCCTCCACAAAGACGGTATACGCCTGCTGGTGGAACAAATTTGTGGCATGGTGCACAGCAAAGGCTGTGGATCCCCTTTCCGCCCCTCTTTCTGAGGTTCTACTGTTTCTTCTTTCTTTGGCCCGGCAGGGCTCTGCCCTGGGCACCCTGAAAGGTTATCTTGCTGCCATCTCTGCCTTCTTGCGGCTTCCTGATCAGCCTTCTCTTTTCAAGTCCCCTGTAGTTACACGCTTTCTAAAAGGCATTACTCACACGTTCCCTCCTGTCCCTTTTGTAATGCCTCAGTGGGACTTGAATCTTGTTCTCACATTTCTAATGTGTGCTCCCTTTGAGCCTCTTCATAATTGTCCTCTTCGTCTGCTGACGCTTAAGACTGCTTTTCTGGTAGCCATCACCTCGGCTAGACGGGTGAGTGAGCTCCAGGCTTCATCTTCAAAGCCTCCTTTTCTCTCTGTTCATCCGGACAAGGTTGTCCTTCGGCCTCGTCCCTCCTTTCTTCCGAAAGTGGTGACTCCATTTCATCTTGGGCAGTCTGTCACCTTGCCCACCTTCTTTCCGCCTCCGCATCCTTCCAAAGAGGAAGAGAGGCTCCACCGTCTGGACCCAAAACGTGCGCTCTCCTTTTATCTGGACCGCACAAAGCAGTTCCGGGTGGACGACCAACTTTTCGTTGGATACGTGGGTGCTAAGAAGGGGAAAGCTGTGCACAAACGGACCATCTCTCGGTGGGTCGTTTTGTGCATCAAAATTTGTTACTCCTTGGCAAAAAAGGACCCTCCTGTTAGGCTGCGCGCCCATTCTACTCGGGCCACGGCGGCTACCACTGCTTTGGGACAGGGTGTCCCTTTGCAGGACATCTGTCAGGCGGCAACGTGGGCTTCGCTACACACGTTTGCCAGGCATTATTGCCTTGACAGCCAAGTCCGGAGGGATGGCTTCTTTGGCCGTTCTGTCCTCCAGGACTTTCTGGTGTGATCTTGGTTCGCAGACCCACCACCGGGGATGGTATTGCTTGGGTATCTATTCTAAGGTGAGGAATCTAACTAACGTGTTTCTTTCAAATGAACAAGTTACTTACCTTCGGTAACGATGTATCTGTAAGAAACATTAGTTAGTTAGATTCCTCACCGACCCACCCATCCTCCCCGTTCTGCGAACTGACATCTAGGGTTAAGGTTATCCTTTTCAGGCCCATAGATTTTATTTTTGGCACCAGTGTCGGTCTTTGCATGGCTCTGCGTTCCTGGCGCGGAAAGCTATGTACAAGAACTGACGTCCGCGCGCGAGGGCGGCGTCTAAGTACTCCGACGTCATTCCGGCGCACGACGCCGACGACGGACGCGGAGCCGCAGACGACGCCTAGCGACGCGCAAGGGGTATTGCTGACGAAAAATCTTCCGGATCCAGTCTGACGCCTGGGGATATTCTAAGGTGTGGAATCTAACTGACTAATGTTTCTTACAGATACATCGTTACCGAAGGTAAGTAACTTGTTCATCTGCACCGGTCGACGCCGGCTGACATTGCTTTGGCGCAGGCTCACAGTCCTTCGGGATCTTTGCCTACAATGCCGGTCTTTCATGAACTGTCTCCGACATGGACGTCGGTCGAAATCGCCTCTCCGCCCCCAGTCGACGTCGTAATGGTGTCACTTCAGCATCGTATGGCGTCTGATGCGGATTCGGCTGTGCAAACTGAGGGGATTGTACAGTTTGTGGCCCCTTTTCAGGAATAAGCATTTGGAGGTCTATCTGTTTCGACTATGGCAGGACTTTCTCAGCCTATTACCAACACTCAGGTGGAGGAGAGCTGGCTTACAACTCTTGGTGAGGCTAGTGGGCTGGATTCTTCGCCAGCTTCAGGATTGCTTTCTGTTCTTAGTCTGGCCACGCTTAGGAAAGTGGCTGAAGTTTTAGACTTGCCACTGCCTACGGTACAGAGGTCTACAGACCCTTTGTTTGAAATAGTTTGCCAGGGACAGACAGACGAAGAGCCTGTTCTTCCATATAGTGAGGCCCTATTTTACGTTTTATTAGGTACTTGGGCTAAGCCTGAGGCGGGGGTCTCAAGGGACCGTGATTTTGCACATAGGCATTTACCTGCACCTGGGGACCCAGTTTGTTTGCATAGACATCCTACCACTAGTGGCCTGGTGACTCAGGCTGCATTGTCTTCCCAGAATGTAGATTCTACTCCTAAGTCTCCGGTGGGCAAGGATGCTAGGGGTTGCGATACTCGTGGTAAGCATATATTTTCTTCAGCCAGCTCAGCATTGAGAGCCACCAACACGTCCTGTGTGCTGAGGTATTTTTCCTATACCATATGAGATTCTTTACAGAACATGCTCCCATCTCCTCAGGGTAACCTCAGTGCAGAGGTGGGCAACTTGATTAGAGATGGCCAGTAGGCCGCTAGGCTTACCATAAGGTGTAGCATAGACACAACTGAAGACACAACTGATTCTGTGGGTCGCACCATGGCATCTGCAGTGGTACTAAGACATTGGGCTTGGTTGGCATCTTCAGGTTTCTCACAGGCTGTCCAGTCGGCCTTGGCCGATATACCATTTGATGGTGCCTGTCTTTTCCGCGATCAGGCAGATGCAGCGTTAAGAAGCTTTCATGAAAGACAGAACTACAGAGTCGTAGTCTTACATTTTCTGCTTAGCTTGTTCCTAGGCTTGGGATATATGTTTTTGTAGGTCAAGGAGTAACCTTATTAGGACGTTGTATATGTTCAGTTTCGGTTTCAGTACTACCACGTGTATTCTGATGAGGAGTAGTGGTTATATCCTCAGTACCATTTTCTTTTTTATTTGTTTATTGATTTAAATGACTGAGGAAGGTTCCCTTGGTTTTCTTACCTCAGAGGATGAGCTTTCTACTCAAAAGGCTAATATGAAGAGAGGTGTCTTCTTTTATGGAAGCGGATCTGTTACATGCTTCTTTGGAGCAGTACAGTATGAAAGTTGCATGGCTTTTTTTTCAGTGTTCTTTTAGAGCCATCTGGTTATGTCATTGTAGACTGGGGTATAGTTACTCATTGATCTACTCTTGGAGTAATCAGATGCTTCAGCAAGTTGAAGCATTTGTCTGGCTCAGAGTATATGTTTGCTAGCAAGTTCTTCCTTCATGGTAAAGGAGCAGTGTCTAGTGAAGACATAAATATTACCTCAACTGCAGGCAATCCCTATCTCTGCCCCATATTGTGGTGTGGTAAATTTGCAGCCAAAGGTCTATAATGCTTGGGTTAGGCCAACTTGTCCCAGGACCATTGTAAACTTGATGGCATATTGTCCTTGATTTCAGACAGTATGTCCTAAGGTGGTGGGCCATTTTGGTCGCAAACAAGGCCACCAATTCATCAATGAAAATCTTGGGAAACACTTTTATAATAGGTTTTAGCTTTATAGTAAGCTTTTCTTCTTTCTATGATATTCTTGATGTGTGTGCTTCTGTCTGTTCGGCATTACCTGTCTTTTGGGGAGGATGTGCTTATTGTTTTCTGCTTTCCTTAATTCGTGTGAGGAATCATGTTTGCTGTTATCTTTATAATAGACACTTTTTTCTTATGGCACGGGGTATACATGATTTAATGTGCTCCTGTGATCACTTAATTGTTGGACTTACATCATAATTGTCTTGTATTCTTGTATCACGGGTGTGGTTGTATGTGCTTGTTGTTGACAAGTGCAATAATAGAATGCGTTACCATTTTCAAAATCGTGGTAAAGTGCTTTATGGAACTGTTTCTCGGTTCCAGTTAATTATTAGGTATACAGAGTATACATGACTGTATCAAATGTGTTATACATAATTGTTCTTTAAAAAACAAAAAAATAAAAAGGGTCCCCTTATCACCCTGTCTCTCACTCTGCTGCACTGTATACTGTCCCCACCCTCTGCGATGAATCGTGGGAGGGCGCCTTGACTGTACTGACACCAGGGTAAATGTGAGGAAACGCAGGCCCCCTCGGGTCCCGAATACGACCTTAGAAGTTAAATAGTTGGGGAGATGTGGTCTTTAGGACTCCATTGGCATAGGGCCACCTGGTCCCCCTGTTGGGGTCCTGGGACCGCCCTCGCCGCTACAGGTACTTCAAGTTCCCAGAAGTATTGGGGTGGGGGAGGGGATGTTTATGGTTCATAGGTTTTACTTGTTACTGGCTGGGCGCGGGCGTTTCGGAACTCTCGTACACCACACCCAATGCCATTTCTCTCCCCCAAGCCTCAGATATGGCTGATACACAGAGGGCGCTCCCCGGTGAGATTCAGATGCTGACCTGGAATGTACGGGGTATGTTAAACAGAATTAAGCCGGGCGCTGTACTGAAGCTGGCCAAAAGAATGGGAGTTGATATTCTGTTGATGCAGGTAACCCATATGTTGAGCAATAAGGCCCTGTGCCTCGCTTGCTATGGGTTTGATCAAGTATACCACGCAGGATTTACTCGGGGTTCGCGGGGTACCACCATCCTTATCCACCGCAAGGTCCCTTTCAGGTGTACTCAGATATGGTTGGACGAGAATGGGAGGTACACAGTGATTGCGGGCACACTGTATGGGGAGTCCCTGGTCTTAGGTAGTTTTTACGCCCCCCCTCTGCTCAGCCATACATTTGTGGAAAAATTCATAGCCTTATGGGGTACTACACCAGACGGACTGTCATTGATGAGGGAGGGGGGGGATGGAAACAACACTGTCCCAAATAGATAGGTGGCGCCCATGTGACCGCAACCGTGTCAATTGGGACTCCTAGTTATGTCTATTAGCATCCTTCCTGGGATGGTCTGATGTTTGAAGGGCATATCACCTGACTGCTACCGAGTACACCTTCCTCTCACCAACACATGGGTCCCTGTCGCGGCCGGACTACATCTTTCTCCCCACCCAATATGTGCACATGGCCGCTTCTACCTCTATCCTCCTGCGGGGTCTATCGGACCATTTAACAGTGACCCTCAAGCTCCACTTGGGACCCTTGTGATCCCGTCCCCGCTGGCGTATGTCACCATGGCACTTGAGAGACCTCAAATATTCATCTACCATTCACCAGGCTGTTGTTGAGTACTTCTCCTTTAATACGGGGTCTACAGCCTCAGCTACAGGTCTGTAGGAGGCCCTTAAGCCCACATTAAGGGGTATTGATATCAGCTACCGCACAAGGAAAAATGACAGCGCCTGGCCTAGATTGTCGAATTAGAGATGCAACAGCAGGCGCTTGAGGAGGTAATGCGAGCGGGTGGCGGTGTTAGAGGCCAAAGACAGCTACTCTTGTCCCAGCAAGAGATCCACCAGTTATTCACCAATGAAGCCCAATTAGCATGGCAGGCGACACAGCATCGAATATATCAGTGAGGGGAAAAATCGAGCAAGACCCTGCATCGGCTATGCCAAGCAACCCACGCTCCGATTCTTATACCAATACTCCGGGATATGGACAGCACCCTCCACACAAGTCCACAAACAGTGGCTTGTGCGTTCGCTACATATTACACCGACCTTTATCAGCACAGGGTTTTTTCAGCAGAAGGCAGATGTATCTTCGGATATGGTATGCGCATGTCTGCACGATATACCTCCGAACCGACTCTCAGATGAGGCGCGCGACCAGATGGATGATCCTATTACCCTGGAGGAACTCTCAGCCGCCCTTCATGATATTCATCCGGGCCCCGGGACCTAATGGATTCCCTAGTGAGTTCTTCAGTAGATGTATTTCCCTATCTTAAAGAAGCAATTATTAATAGATTACTTAACATAGAATTACCCCCAGGCGCCAGAATGGTTTCGGAAAGCTTTTCGTCAGCAGTACCCTGTGCGTCGGAAGGTGGCGTTAGTCAACTTCGCGTTTGTCGTCATGGTCTCCGGGATGACGTCGCGCTAGCTACATAGCCGCCGCCCTCGCGCCCTGACGTCAGTTCTTTCTTTTTCTGCTCCAGCAAGCGCAGATCCAGAGAGAGCGGTACCTCCAGTCACTTTTTGACTGACTTTTTCTCGGCTTTTGTCGAGTTCGTTTTTTGAGACAGGAGGATTGCCCGATGCCACTGCCCGGCCCCGGGCGACCCAACTTTCCTCTCCCACCACCCCACCCCTGAGAGCTTGGTGATCCAAGCCTCCACTTCCAAAGGCGCATTCCCGAACGCACCACCTGATGGGGAATCCAAAAAGCTGGACCACCTTGAGAAGAAAATGTTTTTTTCCTCCAGCTTGGGACTACGGTCGGTAAACACTGCATGTCCTTTGGGCCGTTACTCCCACTCTGTGTGGGATGCGGTAGCGCAGGTGCTGCCCCAGTGCCCGGAGGAGGCCTGGGCCGTGCTGTCCCGTGCAGTTGCCGAGGGGAGAGACGCAGCGAAGTTTACCATCTGCTGTGGGCTGGATACCGCCGACTCACTAGGCAGGACGATTTCCACGTCAGTAGCCCTTCGACGCTACACCTGGTTGAGGTGGACTCGATTTCCAATCCACTTTTATGGACATGCTCTTTGATGGCCATCGCCTTTTGGGCGACAAGGCAGACAACGCGCTGGAGCGCTTTAAGGACTCTTGGGCTATGGCCAGATATGTGGGCATCTCCACCACAGCCCTGCGCAGTCTGCCTTTTCCCCCTTTGTGGCTACGGAAGGGGTGCCCTGCCACGTCCCGTCCAGAGCCACAAGCCGGAGAAGCTATTCAGCCTCTGCTCGTCCGGGGATGTGGGAACCAGCGCTGTGGTTCTGGGGGCCAGCGGGCAGGCCAGTCCACCACAGCCCCCTCTGCAGCAGCCTCCAAGCCCTCCTAGTCCGACCTTTCAGGGCCACATAACGCCAGTGGGCGGCAGGATTCGCCATCACCTCCCCCACTGGCGTACCATTATCTTTGACAGGAGGGTTTTGCAGATAGTCCGAAGGGGCTACTCCCTCCCCTTCGAGACTAACCCTCCCTCAGTACCATCGCATGTCGGAGGATCATCTGGCCCTTCTCCAACAGGAGGATTCGGCACTCTTGGCCACGGGAGCCATCAAGCGCGTTCATGTCCCAGACGTAGGTTGTGGTTGCTATTCCCACTACTTTCTGGTGCCCATGAAGGACAAAGGCATGCGTCCTATCTTGGTTCTTCGGAACGTCACGGAGAGGTTTAAAATGTTGATGCTCGCTCAGGTCTTGTCTGCCCTCAACCTTGGAGACTGGATGGTAGCGTTGGACTTGCAGGACGTTTACTTTCACATCCCCGTCCTGCCGGCCCACCGGCGTTACCTTCAGTTCACGGTAGTCCACGAGCACTTTCAGTTTACTGTGCTCCCCTTTGGCCTTACCAGCACCCCTCGTGTGTTCACGAAAGTGATGGCGGTGGTCACAGCTCATCTGTGCAGAACAGGGGTTCCAGTCTTCCCCCTATTTCGATGACTGGCTGTAGAAGGTGGGCTCGACCCGGGCTGTCGTCTCCCACCTCCAGACTACGGCTGACCTCCTGCATTAGCTGGGGTCCTCCATCAGTGTGCCGAAGTCGTACCTGACCCCATCTCAGAAGCTCCTCTTCATCGGAGCGGTTCTGGACATGACGCAGTTTGGGGTTTATCCTCCCGAACAGCGAGTCCAGGATATTCGGGCTATGATTCCGATCTCTCAGCCTCAATCCCGGGTTTCGTTCAGGATGACCCTCAGGCTGCTGGGTCTGATGGCCTCCTACATCCTGCTGGTCGATCATGCCAGGTGAGATATGCGGGCTCCGCAGTAGAACCTGAAGTTCCAGTGGGCGCAGCATCAGGGAAATCTGTCCGATTGAGTCCAGATCTCGGGGGGCACTGCACACCAATTGCAGTGGTGGCTTACGAACCAGGATTGGGTTGTCGGTAGATCCCTCTCTCTTCCTCCACCAGAGTTCACAGTGGTGACCGATGCATTACTTCTGGGATGGGGCGGCCACATGGGGGAGGCAGAGATCAGAGGCATCTAGTGTGAGAAGTTGGCCTGATATACGATGTCACTAGTTCTAGTGTACACCTTGTATCAGTCCAAACAACCCTTATGGTGATTGGTTGTAAAGTCAACCTTATAGACCAGCTATCCTAGTGGTAGCATGGACAAGAGCAGTCTTAGGCTAAACTCTGTATGGCATGTGAAGCCAGCTGTTATACCATTATAATCCCTTGAAAACCAAATGAAAGGACACCACACCATATATATATAAAATTAGAATGTATTTATTCTAACATATACCCTCAGTACTCTTTATGAGTTCAGAGGTCTAAGCACAACAATTTCTTAAGTAGCATACGTTAAGTTACACAGGAAAAATACAGTTAGGCCCAGGGGCCACGCAAACCATATACTAAGAAAGTGGTATAAGTACCACGTCACGAACAGGGAGTAGGCCTAAGGAATCGCTGGGGCTACACTACCCTACCAATAGTTAGGAAGTGGGAGGCCCACGGGAAGCGTGTGCAGTGTGGAAACACACACGCGGGTTACATTAAAGTCAATGGGAATGTAGTAATTAGAAATAGGAAGAATAAGGACACTTCCGAAGTAACTAGGAGGAAGCAACTAGAGACTTAGACACTTGGATAGTCAATATCCACTGGAGCACCGGAGTACTCACGTTACCTCACCCACAGGAGACGGGTGCATAGGTGTGAAAATGTGTCGGGTGTCGTCGCTGGATCCTATGGATGCCTGAAGAACAGATGCTGGCAGGCGGCCAGGAGGAAGATGTCCGGTGGATCCAAGGGTGGATCTTGAAGGAAGAACACCTGCAAGCAGAGGGGACAAAGTCTGGGTCACTAGCCAGTGACCGTGTGGAACCAGGAAGGAACCAGGCGATGTCGTGCAGAACACAGGTGATGTCTTGAAGCTTGTCTCTGCAGCTGCGTGGACCAGGAGGCGTCGAGGACGACCAGAACCAGGGTACGAGCTGTCCCACGAAGGATCTTGCTGATGGCGGAGGCGACGTCCCGATTGGAGTCAACAAGCCTTGGCAAAGGCAACCCACGCGGAAAGGGAAATTCGCTTCAGGTGCAGACCAGGAAGGTCTGAGGTGCTTCTCTTTCACAGGGAAGCAAGGGCCAGTCTGGAGGAGCCAAACCAGCGGTGGAAAGTTAAGGGTTCGTCGTCACTGTGGCTACTAGCCAACGGGCAAGCAACCGGACAGACGCGTCGAGCAGGAAAATGCAGAAGGGCCCCACGCAGAACTCGTGGAGTGTGGAGGGCTGATCTTTGGTGCAGATGGTGCTGAGGCAACTTCGAGGATGCCTCAGAAGCTGCGCTGGAAGCTACTCGCCAATTTTCCCAGGTAGCCGGTCCCACGTCTCTCATCGCCTCCACGGATCTCAGCTTGGCTGTGGATGTGGATCAGGGTCAGAGAAGTCTGGAGGTCAAGGTGCTGGTCGAGCTCTGCAGTCGGTTCCTCGTAGAACTTGGGCAAAGCAAACGGCAGGTCGCTTGTTGGTGCCTGTTTGCACAGGGTGGCCACTCCTTGGCCACAAGGGAGATTCTTCAGTCTTCTTGTCGAATGTCGAAGGTCCAGAGTTTCGTGTCTTGTTTCAGTTCAGGATAACCCAAAGTCCTAGGGACTCAGCTCCCACTCTTATACTAATCTGGGGGGCTGGGTTACCTGCTAGGTCCCTCCTATGGGTGGTACCAGTGAGGGGGGTGGTTACACCCCCTTCCCTTTGTCCAGTTTCGCGCCAGGACTGGGGCTGGAGTGCCCCAGCACCGGTTTGAACTGGACTATGCATGGGACACCTTGTGTGCCCCAGGCAGTGTCTCGTTTCTTTCATCCCTCCCTGCCCCAATACACTAAGCCCTGTGTAGGGTGGTGCTAGCACCTCCCAAGGCAGGAAACCTATTGTCCAAGCCTCCCTCGCTGGAAGGACTCCCAGCAGCAGGAGGTCAGACTTGTGTCTGTGGCAGCAGCATCCATTTTGTGATGCTGGGGCTCTGGTTAACTTTAACCGGGTAGTAGGTCTTCAACATGTCTTCTCCCTCTAGAAGGGAGGAATACTATCCTCATCGCCAGAAATGGTTTGGGGGTAGTATTCCAAAGTCTTAGACACCTTACACAACATGTTTTGATAAAGCCAAACCATAGTTACCATAACCGCAAGGATTATGAGGCACTTTAAGAGTATATGGTAGGCTATATCATAGAACAGCTATAAGGACATGGTTCCAAAAGCTGCAGACAGGCTCAGCTCATGCTAGAGCACCATCTCACATGTTACCACGCACTCTGCCCTCAGGATTGTTAAGGCCTTCCATAGGAGTGACTGAGAGGTACCCATGTGTCTATATATAAGGCAGGTATAGGAATACTATACCTAAGCAAGGGGTGATTTCACAACCTTGCCCCAGCTGAGTGATCAGCCAGGTATGTCATGATGGGAGGCCAGCCAGGGGTGGCATAATACATGCTGCAGCCCCTGGTAGGCCTAGGGTACACCCATGCCCTGGGTACCCTGTACAGGGCCCTATAAGGTGATCCTTACCAATTGGGTTATGTACCTAAAGTACATAGTATGAATTTAGAGCGGGAACAGCTGGGCTGTGGGTCTGATTAGCAGGCCCACAGCCACATCGAAGTCGAAAACCAGTGAAGCAAAAGCAAAAAGTGGGGGTGACCATAGGAAGCAGACCCTACTCTCCTACACAACCTCCCCCCAAACTTAGGGACATTAAACTAACCTTGACCAGTTGAGTCTTCATGTTCTAAGTGGAAATATCTGGAGAGTCCATCTGCATTGGCAGTTTCAGTCCCAGGTCTATGTTCCACTGTGAAGTCCATCCCCTGTAGGGAAATGGACCACCTAAGAAGTTTGGGATTTTCACCCTTCATCTGATTTAGCCACAAGAGGGGCTTATGGTCTGTCTGAATCTTGAAGTGAGTGCCAAACAGGTATGGCCTCAGCTTCTTCAGGGCCCAAACCACAGCAAAGGCCTCCCTCTCAATAGCTGACCAACGTTTCTCTCTAGGGGTCAGCCTTCTACTAATAAAAGCAATGGGCTGGTCTTGACCATCTATATTCAGTTGTGAAAGAACAGCTCCCACACCCAACTCAGAAGCATCTGTTTGGACAATGAATTATTTGGAGTAATCTGGACTTTTCAGAATAGGTGCAGTGCACATGGCCTGATTCAGGTCATCAAATGCCTTCTGACAGCTTACTGTCCACTGAACTTTCTTTGGCATTTTCTTGGAGGTCAAGTCATTAAGTGGTGTCACAATGGACCCATAGTTCTTAACAAACTTTCTGTAGTACCCAGACAGGCCCAAGAAAGCTCTGACCTGTGTCTGGGTAATTGGAGGAGTCCAGTCCTTTATTGTCTGGATCTTGCACTCCAGTGGTTGAACCTGACCCCACCGACTAGGTGGCCCAGGTATACAACCTTGCTCTGCCCTATCTGGCACTTAGTGGCCTTGATAGTTAGGCCTGCCTTTTGCAGGGCCTCTAAAACATTCCTCAGGTGGACCAGGTGATCCTCCCAGGTGGAGATAAAGACAGCAATATCATCAAGATAAGCTGCACAGTAGTCATCCAGGCCTGTAAGGACTTGATTCACCAACCTTTGGAAAGTGGCAGGTGCATTCTTCAAGCCAAAGGGCATTACCACAAATTGATAATGTCCTCCTGGGGTTGAGAAAGCAGTTTTGGCCTTTGCACTCTCAGCTAGTCTGATTTGCCAGTAGCCTACTGTCAGGTCAAATGTACTCAAAAACTTGGTAGCTGCCAATCTGTCAATGAGCTCATCTGCCCTAGGTATTGGGTGGGCATCTGTCCTAGTGACAGCATTGAGACCTCTGTAATCCTCGCAAAACCTCATCTCTCTCTTACCATCTTGGGTGTGAGGTTTTGCCACAAGGACTACAGGACTAGCCCAAGGGCTCTCGGAAGGTTCAATGACTCCCAGCTCCAACATCTTTTGTACCTCAATCTTTATGCAGTCCCTGACATGGTCAGGTTGCCTGTAGATTTTACTCTTCACAGGCAGACTGTCACCAGTGTCCACCTCATGGGTGCACCAGTTTGTCTGACTTGGGGTCAGAGAGAACATATGTCTATAGGCCTGTAGAACTTGTCTGCAGTCCTGTTGCTGATGGTCAGTGAGGCTGTCAGAAAAGACCACACCATCAACTGAACCATCATCAGGGTTCTGAGTCAGCAGGTCTGGGAGAGGGTCACTCTCTTCCTCCTGCCCCTCATCTGTAGCCATGAGTAAGCCCATGTCTGCCCTGTCAACATATGCCTTTAACCTGTTGACATGAAGCACCCTGTGGGGGCTTCTGGGAGTCCCAAGATCCACCAAGTAGGTGACTTCTCCCTTTTGTGCAACAATAGTGTGGGGTTCAGACCATTTGTCCCGGAGTGCTGCTGGGGCCACTGGCTCCAACACCCACACTTTCTGTCCTGGCTGGTACACAGTCAGCACAGCCTTTTGGTCATGCCAAGCTTTTTGGAGTTCTTGGCTTTCCTCAAGGTTTTTAGATGCCTTCTTCATGTACTCTGCCATCCTTGAGCGAAGGCTAAGCACATAATCAACTATATCAAGCTTGGGTTGTCTGAGAGGTCTCTCCCATCCTTCCCTTACTAGACATAGGGGTCCCCTCACAGGATGCCCAAACAAAAGTTCAAAAGGGCTGCAGCCAACCCCCTTTTGTGGGACCTCTCTGCAAGCAAACAGAAGGCAGGGTAAAAGGATGTCCCATCTTCGCCTAAGCTTGTCTGGTAAACCTTTAATCATCCCTTTTAGGGTCTTGTTGAACCTTGCCACAAGCCCATTGCATTGTGGGTGATAGGGGGTAGTGAATTTGTAGTTAACACCACACTCCTTCCACACTGCAGTTAAATATCCTGACATGAAGTTGGCATCTCTGTCAGAGACAACCTCCTTTGGAAACCCCACTCTGGAGAACACTCCAAGTAGGTCCCTTGCCACAACAGGAGCTGTTGTGGTCCTCAGGGGTATAGCTTCTGGGTACCTGGTGGCATGGTCCACTATCACCAGTATGAATCTGTGCCCAGATGCTGTTTGGGGGTCCATTGGTCCAACAATTTCTATCCCCACTCTTTCAAAGGGAACCCCCACCACTGGTAGTGGTATTAGGGGGGCCTTTGTGGTGCCACCTGATTTGCCACTGGCTTGAGAGGTGAGACAGGAGCGACAAAACTCCTTGGTATCTTCTGACATGTGAGGCCAGTGAAAGTGAGGAACAAGTCTGTCCCAAGTCTTATTCTGGCCTAAGTGTCCTGCAAGGGGAATATCATGGGCCAAGGTAAGAAGGAAGCCTCTGAAACTCAATGGTATGACCAACCTCCTGGACGCACCAGGCTTGGGGTCTCTAGCCTCGAAGTACAGCAACCCTTCATCCCAATACACTTTATGGGTACCTTGAGCATTCCCTGCAGCCTCAGCAGCAGCCTGCTGTCTGAGGGGTTCAAGAGAAGGACAGTCTAATTGGGCCTGCCTCAGATCTGCCCTTGAAGGTCCCCCTGTCCCAAGAAACTCAACCTGGTCAGGTTCCAGTTCTTCTCGGACAGTTTCTTCAGGGCTCTCAGAATGATCCTCCTGTGAGGGATGATTCTCTACCTGAGGCAGGGGGGAAGGCACAGCCTTAACCCTACTGCTCTTTCTCTTGGGTTGTGTCTGGTCCATTGTCCCAGGATCCAGCACTTGTTCAGTGTTGCATTTTTTTGCCTGTGACCTGGTCACAGCAAGGACATGTGCATCTATTCCCAGCATTTCTGCATGGGTCCTATACTCCACTTCAGCCCAAACTGGAGTTTCAAGGTCATTTCCCAACAGACACTCTACAGGAAGGTCTGAACTAACAACAACTTTCTTGAGGCCAGTTACCCCTCCCCAGGAGAAGTTAACAATTGCCACACTATGGGAGGTAGTGGCATTGCCAGTGTTGGTCACTAGGTAGTTTTCACCTAGCATGATCTGTCCAGGGTCCACAAAGGCAGGAGTCACCATTGTGACACTAGCACCTGTGTCCCTGTAGGCCTGAGCCATTCTCTGGTTGATTAAAGGAGTCTGTCTGTACTTGCCCAGGTTACTGGGGCTCACAGTAGAGGACAAAGCTATGTCCCCATCACAGATCAGAACGGCCTGAGTGGGTATTCTGACTAGGCCAGAATACACTTCAGTTCCCAGGGTTAACCCTATTACACCCTTTTGCTGGGAACCACCACGTACAGCTGGACTAGGGGGTACAGTTGCCTTGGGGGCAATGGTGGCTGGGGGCTTGTCCTTTTTGGTGCATTCACTATACCAATGGGAATTGGACATATAATATTTACACCAAGGTTTCTTTTGGCCATCTTTCTTTTTATCCTTTTTGGGACCACCCTCCCCCTGAGCCTTTTGGGGGCCTGGTGAAGACTTCTGGTCTTTTGTTTTCTGCTCATTACCCTTCTGGTCTGTCTTTTTCTGATCACCGCCCTGGTTTTGATTTTTCTGCTTAACTCTAGTCCTGACCCACCTATCTGCCTTCTTTCCCAATTCTTGGGGAGAAGTTAGGTCAGAGTCGATCAAGTGTTAATGCAGCAGCTGGTTTTGTCAGTTGTTAAGGATTTGCTCTCTCATGATCAATTTATACAATCCTGTATAGTCCTTACCCTTACTACCCAATAACCAGCCTTCCAAAGCCTTAGTGGCACAATCTACAAAGTCAGTCCAGTCCTGAGTCTGTGTCTTCTGGGTATCCCTGAACAACAACCTGTATTGTTCAGTGGTTAGGCCAAACCCATCAATCAGAGCACTCTTCAGGACAGTGTAATTGTCAGCATCCTCATCACTAACTGTGAGGAGCTTGTCTCTACCTGTCTGAGAGAAGGAGAGCCACAAGATAGCTGCCCACTGACTTTGGAGTACCTGCTGTACTTTGCAAGCCCTCTCCAAAGCAGTTATCCATTTGTGGATGTCATCCCCACACTTGTAGGGAGGGACAATCCTGCTCAGGTTTCTATTGTCATAGGTCCTGTCTCTATCCTTAGGGATTGTGCTGCCACCAGTGTGTTCTACCCCACTTAACTTTTGCTCTCTGGCCAGAGCAAGTCGCTCTTTGGCAAGGGCAAGTTCTTCCCTTTCAATCCTCAGATTGACTTCCTTCATTCTGGCCTGATGCTCTTTTCTCTGTGGAGAAGTCATTCCCCTGTGAGAAGAGGCATTGGAGCTATTAGAGACATGGGAGTGGATAGATTCCCTGGAAGGGGATCTTCCTCTCCTACTTCTCTGGTTAAGTCCACTTGAGGGTCTGAATGGGGGGACCTGGATGTACATGTTATACTGAGAATTTCAGACTTCATTCTCACATGACTGAGAACGATAATGTGAATTTATAGAAAATATGCTCTCAGTTTAGCTTATATATCACCTTCCAAACCTCTGTGGGAAAAGCATGAGAAAATAGTTTTCTCTGAAACATGATTCATGATCTACCAGGGGCTCCTCTTCTGCAGACTGCCTTTCCCTCCTTGCCAACGGTGTTGTCTCCCCCGTGTTTTATATGTACCTTACAGTACCTAATGTGATCTTTCAATTTGATATCTCAAGATTACAATGGTATCACAACAGCAAGCTCCGATCCCAACCGCTGCTCACCAATGTGAGAAGTTGGCCTGATGTATGATGTCACTAGTTCTAGTGTACACCTTGTATCAGTCCAAACAACCCTTATGGCGATTGGTTGTAAAGTCAACCTTATAGACCAGCTATCCTAGTGGTAGCATGGACAGGAGCAGTCTTAGGCTAAACTCTGTATGGCATGTGAAGCCAGCTGTTCTACCATTATAATCCCAGATCTCTCTGCCTCGTGCAAGTCGCCGGGGCCGTGTCGAGCCCATTCCCAATTGATAGGGGCACGCGGCAGGGGTGTCCCTTGTCCCCCGCTCCTGTTCGCGCTTGCTATAGAGCCACTGGTGATCTGCGGATTCCAATGGTCCGAGAGTGTTTCGGATAAGATCAGTCTATACGCAGACGATGTCCTCTTTTTTCTTACTGACCCGGGATTTACTGGCTCACAGATACTGCACATCTGAAGGGTGGTTGAGATCTTCTGTGTCTGCACAAACCCGTCCAAATCCGTACTTTATCCGATCTGTGGGGATTAGGGGCGGGGCACGTGGGCAGCACAACTGACACCCGCACTTGACTGTTTTACATATCTGAAAGAAACACGTTAGTTAGATTCCTCACCTTAGAATATCCCCAGGCGTCAGGCTGTATCCGAAAAGATTTTTCGTCAGCAATACCCTTGCGCGTCGCTAGGCGTCGTCTGCGGCTCCGCGTCCGTCGTCGGCGTCGTGATCGCCGGGATGACGTCGTCGGAGTACTTAGACGCAGCCCTCGCGCGCTGACGTCAGTTCTTCTTTTTTCCGCGCCAGTAAGCGCCGATCCGGGAAGAGCACACCCTTTTAGTCATTTTTTGACTAAACGTTTTTGAACTCTTTTGGTTCCATTTCCAGTCGACCTAGACTCTGGTGCTGGTACAGATGCCTGGCTTCAAACCTTGTGACGCTGTTCACCGACTGATGTCGGTCACGGATCACCACTGCCGGTGCCTCTATTGCCTTGGGGCTGACCACGATGCCGAGTCATGCCTCGACTGCCGCACCTTGAAGGCTAGGTGGGAGCGGTCCCGCAAGCTGCTCGAGATCCGGCAGTTGGCTCCTCGCCACTCAAAGTCCCGGTCGAGGAGGAGGTCGAGGGACCGGTCGTGGAGCCGCAGTCATTATCACTCGTCGGGGTCGAAGTCTTCGCATTCCGGTAAGTCGAAGCAGGCCTGGATCCCGGTCGGCGCCGGTCGACCTTACAACCCCTCCACCGGCGCCGATCCCTCCGGTGCCGCCATCGGCGCCGCCTTTGGACGACGCCGTTCCCCGGTTTAGTCCCGGTCCGGGCCCGGCGTACCAATGGGTGACAGGTTCATCTTCTTGAAGGACGCTTATTTCCACATCCCCGTCATACCGGCGTTACCTGCGGTTCACGGTAGGCCACAAGCACTTTCAGTTTACCGTGCTCCCCTTCGGCCTCACCAGTGCCCCTCGGGTTTTCACGGAAGTGATGGCGGTGGTCGCAGCTCACCTGGGCAGATTAGGGGTTCCAGTCTTCCCCTATCTCGACGACTGGTTGTTGAAGGCGGGCTCGCCCCAGGCAGTCGTCTCCCACCTCCAGACTACGGCCGACCTCTTGCATTTGCTGGGGTTCTCCATCAATATGCCGAAGTTGCATCTGAGTCCCTCCCAGAAGCTCCTCTTCATCGGAGCGGTTCTGGACTCGGCGCAGTTCCGGGTCTATCCTCCGGAACAGCGGGTCCGGGATATTCAGCCTCTCATTCCAATCTTTCGGCCTCTATCCTGGGTTTCGGTCAAGTTGGTACTGCGGCTTCTGGGTCTGATGGCCTCCTACATCCTGTTGGTGCATCACGCCAGATGGCGGATGCGGGCTCTGCAGTGGGACCTGAAGTTTCAGTGGGCCCAGCATTGGGGCAACCTGTCCGATCATGTCTTGATCTCGGAGGGCACTGCCAGACAGTTGCAGTGGTGGCTCACGGACCGCGATTGGGTCAGTGGCAGATCCCTCTCCCTACCACAACCGGAGCATGTAGTAGTGACGGATGCGTCCCTCCTGGGATGGGGGGTCCACAAGGGAGAGGTGGAGATCAGAGGCCTCTGGTCTCCGGCGGATTCCCGGCTCCATATCAACCTTCTGGAGCTGCGGGCGATCCGACTTGCACTGAAGGCATTCCTTCTCTCTGTCCGGGGAAGTGTAGTGCAGGTGTTCACGGACAACACCACCGCCATGTGGTACTGCAACAAACAGGGCGGGGTGGGGTCGTGGACCCTTTGTCAGGAGGCTCTGCGCCTCTGGACATGGCTGGAACATCAGGGTATCACCCTGGTGGTTCAACATCCGGCTGGATCTCTGAACTCCAGAGCAGACTAACTCAGCCGCCGGTGCATGATGGATCACGAATGGCGTCTGAACTCGGATGTGGCGCAAGGCCTCTTTCTACAATGGGGAGAGCCTTTGTTAGATCTATTCGCCACCGAAGAGAATGCGCAATGTCAGCAGTTCTGCGCGTTGGAATTTCCAAGGCGGCACTCGCTCGGAGACGCTTTTCGTCGCGAGTGGAGTTGCGGTTTGTTGTACGCCTATACCACTTCTGCCGAGAGTGCTGAAGAAGATCATTCACGACCGGGCCCAAGTCATCCTTGTTGCTCCGGATTGGGCTCGAAGATTCTGGTATCCCGAGCTACTCAGTCTGTCGATCGATCCCCCAATCCGACTGCCTCTTCAGGAGGACCTTCTGTCGCAGCAGCAGGGGACGGTCCTCCACCCGAACCTGTCCAGCCTCCACCTCCATGCGTGGAGATTGAGGGGTGGCAGTTGATGCCATTTGACTTGCCTCCTGAAGTCTGTAATATTATTCTGGCAGCCAGGCGTCCCTCCACAAAATAGGTATACGCCTGCAGGTGGAACAAATTTGTGGCATGGTGCACAGCAAAGGCTGTGGATCCCCTCTCTGCCCCTCTTTCTGAGGTTCTCCTCTTTCTTCTTTCCCTGGCCCAGCAGGGCTCTGCTCTGGGCACCCTCAAAGGATACCTTTCAGCTATTTCTGCTTTCTTACGGCTTCCTGATCAGCCTTCTCTTTTTAAATCCACTGTTGTTTCTCGATTCTTTAAGGGCATTACCCACATGTTCCCTCCTGTCCCTTTCGTAATGCCTCAGTGGGATTTGAATCTAGTATTGACCTATCTGATGTGCGCTCCCTTTGAGCCACTTCATAATTGTCCCCTTCATCTGCTGACGGTTAAGACTGCTTTCCTGGTTGCCATCACCTCTGCTAGAAGGGTGAGTGAGCTCCAGACTCTCTCTTCTAAGCCTCCTTTCGTTTCTGTCCATCCGGATAAAGTTGTTCTACGGACTCGTCCTTTCTTTCTCCCTAAGGTGGTAACTACCTTTCACATCGGTCAGTCTGTTACACTGCCCACCTTCTTTCCGCCTCCGCATCCCTCGAAAGAGGAAGAGAGGCTCCACCGTCTGGACCCAAAACGGGTGCTGTCCTTCTATCTGGACCGCACCAAACAGTTCCGGGTGGACGACCAACTCTTTATTGGCTACTTGGGCGCTAAGAAGGGGCGGGCGGTACACAAGCGAACCATCTCTTGGTGGGTTGTTTTGTGTATCAAGGCCTGTTATTCCTTAGCTAAAAAGGAATCTCCTGTAGGGCTCAGAGCCCATTCCACTCGGGCCACAGCGGTGACCACTGCCCTGGGCCGGGGAGTCCCCTTGCAGGACATTTGTCAGGCAGCAACGTGGGCCTCGCAGCACACGTTTGCCAAGCATTACTGCCTGGACAGCCAAGTCCGGAGAGACGGCTTCTTTGGCCGTTCCGTTCTCCAGGACTTTCTGGTGTGATTTTGGTTCGCAGACCCACCACCGGGTTTGGTATTGCTGGGGTATCTATTCTAAGGTGAGAAATCTAACATGTTTCTTTCAGATGAACAAGTTACTTACTATCGGTAACGATATATCTGTAAGAAACATTAGTTAGTTAGATTCCTCACCGCCCCACCCCTCCTCCCCGCGTTCTGCGAACCGATATCTAGGGTTGAGGTCCTCCCTTTCAGGGCCCTAGAATTGTTGACACCAGTGTCGGTCTCTTGCATGGCTCTGCGTTCCTGGCGCGGAAAGCTGTGTACAAGAGCTGACGTCCGCGCGCGAGGGCGGCATCTAGGTACTCAGACGACGTCATCCCGGCGATCACGACGCCGACGATGGACGCGGAGCCACAGACGACGCCTAGCGACGCGCAAGGGTATTGCTGACGAAAAATCTTTCCGGATCCAGTCTGAGGCCTGGGGATAATCTAAGGTGAGGAATCTAACTAACTAATGTTTCTTACAGATATATTGTTACAGAAGGTAAGTAACTTGTTCATCTGGGAGTGTTCATATCACTTGACCCGGTGAAATCCTGGGCCCACAACATACTACCCCTCGTACCTAAGGTGTGCAGGCCTGGTCCACTCTTCCCTGGTCCCTTTACGGCCAATCGACGATCTTTAGGATGGTTTCACTGCCGCGTCTCCTGTACCAGCTTCAAAACTACCCCTATGACATTCCTCAGTCATGATTCAAGCAAATCAATTCACTCCTCAACACGTTCCCAAGGGATGGTAAGGCCCTACGCGTTGCATTACAAACATGCACCCAGTCCACCTACTGTGGTAGGATTGCAGCGTCCGACATATTTGCCTATGCAGCTGAACATGTCCTCAATATTAATGAATGGTGGTACAATACCCAAGCATATCCAGTCTACGCGGTTGAAGGAATACTACTAGAGGATCAGGCACTGTTGGACCTGTTGCATAGCCGTAGCCGGCTAGACCGCCTGCGCCCTGCCACTAGAGTCGTAATCCAACTATGGAGGCGCATGGTCCGGCAGATGGGATGGGGAGGAGCGGCTAACGCAGGCAACTCCGTTATGGCAGGGATCCCACTTTCGTCAAGTGGCGTCGCTGGCCTGATTCCGCCCTTGGGACCTTATTGGTATTTCCATGCTTGGGGACATCATGAAGGGCACAGTCCTTAAATCCTTCCAACAATTGCAGGAGGAATTTCATCTCCATCGTAACCAATTTTTATAAATATCTCCAGTTACGACACGCCATATCCCCATATATCACAACATTAACAGAGCTTCCAGAATATCATCCACTCGAATGGCGGTTACAGATGGGAGATCTCAGAGCCCACAAAATCAGGCAGATGTACCAAACAGTTGTCACACACAACAAAACAACATTAGATGCGCCCTGACTGAGTTGGGAAATTGATATACACAATTTGTCTGACGATGATTGGACAGAGGCACTGGCGAGTCCTCGGGGTGCGCCCATAGCTTCCCGTTATCGTCTGATACAATTTAAATTCTTACATAGCGCTTATTACACCTGACATCGCCTATGGCGTATGGGGGCCATACCATCGCCAACGTGCCTGCGGTGTGCATGTGTGGCGGGTACTTTTATACAAACAGTGTCGAACTGTCCTACCCTTTAGCCCTATTGGGACAAAATACTGGCATGCTCTCATGGAGCATCCCGTCTGATCCCAAAGTCATATTACTTCACAGTACAGATGGCATTGGAGGAACACATACAAACAACTCTTGCTCTTCACTGGGCTTACACTAGCTAAAAGGGATATCGCCCAATACTGGAAGAGTAATTCTCCACTGCCCGTGGGGAAGTGGAAAAATGCCCTAGATTGGTGTATGGGTATGGAACTGGCTTTGTTTCAGGCTCGGGGCCACCTACAGAAACACCGAATGATATGTCAGATTGGCTCAGTATAGGGGATTCAAACTGCCGACCGTGGAAACGCCAGACATTTTCATACAACCTGAAATAGTACTGTCATAGGGCAGCGCTCAGACATTAGATGTAGATGTCCAGCAGACATTCGACATTGCAGATTGTGTTTGGGTGGAGGGGGGGGGGGGGGGACGTCCCAGTGCCCAAGCTAGCCATGGTTACTATATGTTCTTTTATTATCTTCATTAATTTGTTACGCTGGTACCATATGACAAATGTAGATGTGCTTATTACTGTGCCGGTTCCCGGCTCATGTTGTGCTGGTATAAAAATTAATACAATTTGTTTTTAAAAAAAAAAAGACAGGGAAAGAAAGAGGTTTTAATCAAACCTGCGTCTTTTTTCTCGCTTACCAATGGCTCGAAGTTGTGTATGCCATACGAAGGCATATTTTATACGTTCTGGCGTAGTTATTGGCCAATGAAATTCTGTAAATTGTGTATCAATCGGAGTATCTGATGACACATTTATGTGTGTATATATATTTATGTCTATATATGAATCTTTGTGGTAAGATGTTACACTATTGGTGCATAGGATAAATATGAATATTCATTCTGTCCATACTAAACAATTTAAACCGAGGAGGTATTGTTGTTCATTTTTCCAGTGGAGAATTGAGTTCAGAAAGTCCTGTTTTGGGATTTATCAGGACAGTTCTTTCTCTGATTCTTTATTGTTATGAACAATGCAGATTGTATGGCTTTTATCATGTATTTGACCGTTTTTGGTCATTGAGTTTCTTGTCCTTTTGGGGACAAGGATAATGTCAGTCTTCTGACTGATTGTTCTTCAGGGGTTTTCAATCCTTTTCTTTCAAGGACCGATTCTCTCGGACCTGTAAGGTTGTTAGTTATTTATATGTTCCACGACAGTGATCATGGATTCTGTTAAGAGCCAAGCTCTTGTTCTGCTATTCCTACATACATTTGGTCGGCTGGTAGTTTGGACTGGCTAGTTCTCTTTGAGAACTTGTGTAGGATTTGTTTGCAGACCCTCCTCCAGTGGGGTATAGCTATGGTTTTAATTCAAAGTTAAGGAATCTGTGGTGGGATGTCTCTATCAGATGTAAATTTACTTGCCTTCGGTAACGCTATATCTGCTAGAGACACAGTCTAGCCGCAGATTCCTTAACGCCCTGCCCATCCTCCCCGCTCTGCAAATGATCTTTGAGGTAAAAGTTATACCCACTGAGTTTATATACCAGTGATCACTATCTCAATCTATGTTGGGCCTAGACAAACCGTTTGGCCTGGCCACTTAGTTTTTGTTTAGATGTTGCAACACCATCCATTTACAAATGTGTGTAGTTGGTAGAATGGGCTTTCTATTTCACTCTGGATGACACACCAGTGAGCAGTGTTCATTTTTTTGTTCTTTCTATGAAAGTCTTCTCTGTGTTATAAAACCTTGACATTGGTACTGTCAATATGTTGCATAATGTGTGGTTAAACCAACAGGATGGTTGTGGTGTTGTAGGTTGTGTTTGGCTTTTGCCATAGAGTTCATTACCATTGATGAATGGTCTTTAGAGGGTATAGTCTCTTCCCTCATTTTATGGGTTATTCACCAGGGTGCAGGGTTTCAGGTAGATCTATGTTTCGTTGATTTTATTGGAAGTTTCTTTAAAATCCATGTCTGTAATTAACATGCCACTTGAAGTTCCTTTTTTTATTAATGTTTCAAAGAACTTTGATCTTGTTTGATACACTGTTTCCACAACCAGTTTCTGTAGTGGCTCCGCGTTCTGGTGCGGAAGGTTTCACAGAAGAAACTGACATCCGCGCGCTGGAGGGACTTGTATTACTCCACTGACATCATATCCGGAGATGACATCACTGCGGAGCTGTACGACAGTCTCCTGGCATGCAGAGGTATTGTGAAAAATTTCCAGATCCAGTCTGGCGCCTGGGGAGAATTCAAAGTTAAGGAATCTGCGGCTGGACTGTTTCTCTACCAGATATAGTGTTACAGAAGGTAGATAACTTTTACTTACGCATCCAACATTAGGGACAGAGTTCAGAAAGAAACTCAAATCAGCATTTAAAGGTGGCAGTTAAATGTGGCTCTGAAGTCGCTTCCGGAATGGATGCAGACGACACAGACACAAACACCACCACCTACTGGCACACACGGGAATTACTGGAATCAATTCCCCTTATCCAATCTAATCTGGCTCCTGGGGTATTCACAAGGTGAGGAATCTGCGGTTAGATAGAGTAGCCACCAGTTCGCCAGAAAGGGTGTAACCTAAGGTAAGTAACTTGTTCATAAACACCATAAGTACACTGTTTCATTTACTTTATTTCTTTTTTTAGATGCACGATGAAGCTGAAACGGTCCTTGCAATGCCACCAAAGCAACCCATAAGTGAACCTCCTGCTGAATCCTGACAGTAGTTTTACTTGTGTACAGAACTTGAATAACTATTCCAGTTAACTTATGATTAACTGGACAATAAGCAAAGGAGCACCTTCTGCCAGTCGGTTCCTAGTAATTACTGGTACATGCACAGTAAACTAAAGAGAATCTTTTTTTTTCTTTACACCTGAACTTGAACACAAAAAATGGTGTCCCCTGTTGATGAAAGGTATTGGGGCGTTCCTATGGATTATGGAAAGAGTATGGATAATAGTTATCAAAGTATGCAAGAGCCAAGCACTGAACACCTACATTTTTTATTCTAGGAATGTTTGTACAGGACAAATCTCAGATCAGCTCAGTAAAGGGCTGACTCAGAACTCTCTGCAGGACAAAGAAAATAATGCCATGAACTCTGTAGCATCGAAGGCCTGTTCCAAGAATACCATTTCTGTCAGTGGAGTAAGCCAATAGCACGGGCACCACAGAATAAACACAGGCATTACACTTGTTTTTCTTCAGTCTGCAAAACACTACTTGGATGTGATGTTCGGAACACAGTGGAGCATGGCATGACTTCACCTAGGAAGAAAAGCTCGGTCATATGGGATTTTCTGTTGGTTTTTATTTTTTAATGTTTCCACGTTTTTTTCAGGATGCATCACGTTGACGTTTCAGAAGTCTTTCAGTTAAATAGAATCTGAAAATGTATCTGAACAATTAATCTTTTGTGTCATTTCTGGTGACATAAGGAAACACTGCAAATTGTTACAGTTTAACCTGAATTTCGTATTGGTTCCTTGAACAAACAAATTGAGACATTTTCTTTTGAGACAATTTTCAGGATGCCAGTGATAATTATATTGGCCTCCTCTCTCTTTATCAAATGTGATAATTTAAGGGGCATGATGCCTTGTCAGAAGGGACATAGCACCAACTACCACAAACAGTTTGAATTACTATTGTCACATCTGGTTGCAGTCACGAAGACGTATTTTGCACATTCCATGAGAAATTACAGTTCTCCTTAAAAATAAAATTCTTTAGCTTTAAGTTATAATTTTATATGAATAAAACCAGGTTGCTATAAATGCTATTGAAGATCCTTACACCCTATTTTTGTTTAGTGGCCATATTTTGATCAGGGTCTCTTTGTCCTTTATAAGATTATTTGCTGAAATTAAACATAATTGAAACAAGGAACTTTAGCCACATATATGTGACATAGTTGACCTCATAAAAAGAGGATGGGATCATACTTCTTTCTCCATTTATTTTCTGATGCACTGTAGAACTGTGTATAGCATGGCACAACTCTGAGAACAAACTATTGAAAAAGCAGCGGAATCTGAATACATGCATTTTGCAGGCACTTCGATAACAAAGTTATCTGGCCGCCTGCTTTGAATGGGTCAATTGTTGTCTAGATGGAATGAAAGGGCAGATGTTTTATTTCATTATGTTTCATTTTCTAAAGAGGTCCTAAAGATTTATCAAGAAAATATGTCCATATTTGTATATAAGTGGCATGGTTACCTTTCTGAAATGTTTGCGCTTGATAGAATGACATTGTTGGACGGTACTGTGTATGTATATATACATATATGTGTATGTGTGTGTGTGTATATATTTATATATGTATATATATATATATATTAACATTCACATGTGTGTACATATGTACATATAAATATATTTAGATATATATATCAAGGTTTAGATGTATACTTAGCTAATATAGCACTTTAAGGAGTTATATACATGTTTTCATTCATCAAATGATCAGCTGTATTTTATAAGTGCTTTAGTAAGAAGCAAATAATTTAAGAGTCCATTAGCAGGATTGTAAAATAAATGCATGTATGAAATTCCTTGAAGTGATGTATTAACACTTTTACTATGTGGAGTACTGGTGCACGTCAATGGGCCTGGCCAGGTGATGATTTAGAAAGACTTTACATTTAAAGTATTTGCATTCTTTCTATGTCATCAACACTATGCTCGAAATATTGCTTAAATATATTTGTGTATGAAATGTATAGTTACTCCACATAATTCAAATATATTGAAGATATGGAATCACTGGCAGTTATTTGTGTGGTTTTGTTCCTGCGAAAATACAATGTATGATGAATCTAAGAAGCATTACCTTTTCACATAGTCACAAGGATGTACAGAAATGAGTGTGCAATGACCAGAAATCTGTTTTCACCTATTAATTCGCCTTGGGTAAGGTGCTTAATTATAAGTGCACGAAACACATATTCTTCACTATAGCTGTTTCTCCATAAGCAGAATCTATGTGTCCAGATTGCTAGAATTAATCAAAAAATGATGCAACTGCGTTTCTCAGAGATTGTTAGAAAAGATATAGCATTTTCTCATGCTATGACCGTATCGCTGTTACTTGAAACTACAGTATATATTAACATTGTTTGAAGATTGTATGCAAATGTTGACAACCCATATGATCCCCACCAGTCAATTTTGTGGCTTAAGCCCAATTTTTGGCGTTGGCTATGCTCTGAAAAAAGTGGTTCAGTAATTGTCACCACCATGTATTGTAGTTGTAAATTGTATTCATATAGTGCTTTACTACCCTAGATGTGTTGAATCACTATGCGACAATTGGCACACTACTCCGGAACCCAAGTAATAGTCGAATATATTTTTTTCTCCAGTATTGGATCTTTCATAGATTCACAAGCTTGAGACATCCCAGTCTTCGTAGTGGGAGTCCCACGGTACACATATAAAAGCAGTAGATAGAACTACTATAGGCTACTCTGCAATGATATCCTATCCCACTTTCTTTTGTAAAAAAAGAACCAAACTTAATCAACAACCAAACCGGCGACGGCACGTCTAGAACAATCCCAAGAGAGGCTAGGTTCCTCAGATTTTCAACCGCACGTTGTGTGAAAGGCAGTCGCCCTGAGTTCTGCTGTTTTCTCTTGTTATCCAATTTTCTAGCAGTTGTCCTTCCAAATATGTCAGAATCTTCAAAGAAAGGCCTCTTCAGGTCGTGTGGTTCATGTGGAAATAAGAGGCTGCATGCTGAGGATCCACATAAGAGCTGCATCTACTGCCTTTACCCTCAACACAAGGTAAAAGACTGCAAAATCTGTTGAACTTTCTCTACAAAAACTCTCAAGGATAGAGAGGGTAGATTATTGATTGGGTTACAGAAACTTAAATCAAAATCTGGCGTTGCCTCTGAGAGAAGAAGACTTCAAAAAGGTCTAGTCAGGAAGAGGAAGGCACCTCCAAAAAAAGGAAATCTTCCATTTCCTACTGAGAAAAAAAGCCATATGAAAGAAAAATATTCTTCTATAAAATCCATGAAAATATCCGTCTCAAAAAAGCTTGTTTCACCGACGGCATTAACTTCTAGGTCACCGTCGACGCAAAAACCATCTTTTAAGCAAGTTTCTCCTTCCTCATCGTCGAAAAAATCCACATCGTCGACGACGATCCCGTCGACGAACACTTAAAGTGACGATGATTGGTACACCGCCGACGACCTCTTCGTCGACGGCAACTCTGATGACGACGACTACAACTTTTTCATCGGCGTCCTCATCAACGACAGTGGTTCCGTCGACGACCTCGCCTACGACTGCGTCGACAGCTTCATCCTGTCCTATCATGTCCTCGTTGACGATGCAGACGCCGCTACCGTCGACTAAGCTGTTGACGCTATATCTCACGCCTGGTCGTAAGCATCCATCTACCTTACAGCTTACACCTGTGTATCCGTCGACGACATTCTCGTCGGCGACACCGTCAATGAGGGAATTTTTGCAGAATCCAGCAATAGTATCAACTTTACCTCCTTCAACATTCTTGGAGGAATCTGATGACAATGGGATGTTTAGGCCTGCTGATAGTCCTCAATTACATGTCAAATTTCTGATGGATACATCTGCCAGTGGATTCCTCACCTTGTGAATGTCCCCTGCGCCAGCAACATTCGGAAACTTTTGTAGCTCTCCACGCCGACGAGGACGACGTCACAGAAGCACTGCTCCGCTCGCGGCTCCGCTGACGTCACTGGATCCATAAGAGGACCTCGTCGGCGTGATGACATCAGTTCCCTTTTTTCCGCGCCGTCGACGCGAACGGGTTTTCTGGGACTCTCCGTAGCTTTGGCTTGTTACTTTGTGTTTCTGCTGGTGATTCTCTTTCTTCTTGTTCAAAGATGTCGACGAAGAAGTCTGGATTCAAGCCGTGTAGGGAGTGCGGTAAACACATGTCCATCACGGATCCACACGAGGACTGTGTCTGGTGCCTGTCGGTTCACGACGTTGAGGGATGGTCTTGCTGCCGCAAGATGAATCCTAAGGCCTTGAAAGAAAGAGAAGCTAAGTTGTTTATAGTGAGGATGAAAAAAGAGAATAGAGGTCGAAGACGCTCCAGATCAAGGTCAAGATCGGGGTCGAAGTCGACGTCGGGTCATGCATCTAAGTCCAAGAAGCATAAAAAGAAGAAGAGGCATGGCTCTCGACGCCGTTTGGATAAGGAGGCGGCTCCGAGATCGACTTCGCCTACTCGACGCAGTAAGGACTATGTTTCTCCCTCTCTTGTCTCAAATCCTGCTTCTCCTGTTTGCCTGACCTCGCCTGCGGCTTCACCGGAGCACTCTCCGGCTCTGGCTCCATCACCGACATCGACGCATGCTCCGGTTGAAGAAGCTCCGGCTCCTGATGAGTCTTCGACTCTGCTGGCTCCACCGTCGGCGCCGATTGGCCCGAGTCCGGTAATACCTCAATCTGAACCTTATCCCCCCCTTTCCAGGCCCAGTCCAGAACCATCGCATTATTTAAGTGCAATGTATGGCGTCTTCACGAGAGCGATGTACCCCTCTGGAGCACCTTTGGGTCCCATGGGTCCAATGACTTTTAATCTGGGGGTTCCTCAAGCCTACGCTCATGCTCCATTTATGCCATTTTTCCCAGCGACGCCGTCTTGGCATTTCCCGGCGCCAAGGACATCGACGCCGCTTCCGTCTTCTCCCGCTCCGGCTCGACCTCATTCGACTCCGGCTGCTCCTCCGGATCCGTGTTTGACTCCGGCTCTGTCGGAGTCGGTTGCGGCGACGCCGGTCCTGAGGATTAGGTCCAGGCGAGAAGCACAAAGGGTTCTGTTGGAGCAAAGGTACCTGGTTGACCTGATGGAAGAGGGTGAGCTTATGGAGTCAGATGACTTGTTTGAGGAATTAAAGGAGGCTAGTGGCCTTGATTTGTCACCAGAATGGGAGATTACTCCTCCAACTGATACTCCCTGTAAAGATGTGGCTCCTTACCACACGGTCATTAGGAAAGCAGCGGAGCTTTTGGATCTACAGCTACCAACTGCTGAGTTTAAACCTAACATCCTTACTGAGGTTCTGCATTCTCCCTCCACCGTGACAGAGCCTTTACTTCCATTTAATGAGGCCATCACTGAACCAGTCATGGAGGTATGGCGTAAGCCCTTTTCAGCTCCTGTGGTTTCTAAGACTGTAGCTAGAAGGTACAGGGCTGCTCCAGGTGATCCAGACTTTCTTACTTCCCATCCTTCTCTGGAAAGTCTGGTGGTTCAGGCTGCCTGCTCAAAAAGGTCTTCCGGAGTGACAGAGACTCTAAAAAGCTCGACCAGTCGGTCAAGAAAGTTTTCTCCTCGGCGAGTATGGCCTTAAAGTCTACAAATGCCACCTGTCTCTTGGGCCATTATATCCACGCTCTCATGGATTCTGCTAAACAGCTGGGTCCTAAGTTATCTGAGGAGGACAGGCAGAACTTTAATGAAGTGTTGTCAGACACTCAGGCGGCTGCGCGTCAGGTTATCCAGAGTGGCCTGGACACTGCGGACTTTGTCGGCAGGATTATGGGCTCCTCAGTCACCACAAGGAGGAGTGCGTGGCTGAAATCATCTGAGTTCTCCCCTGATGTGCAGGCAACGCTTCTGGACCTGCATTTTGACGGCTCTGGGCTGTTTGGTAAAAAGGATGATGCGGCCTTGGAAAGGTTCAAGGACAGCAAAGCCACAGCCAAATCTCTATGTCTGCAGACACAGCCTAGAGGTGGTTCTTATAGGAGATACAAGGGTTGTGGGAGGTCGTCCTTTCGGACCTACAGGCAGCCCCAGCAGCAGCAACAGCAGCAGAAAAATACCCTGTATAAGAGCTACAGGGGCAGGGTCAGAGGTTGTGCTCGAGGTCGGCAGCTCTCCTCTTCCTCTTCCTCCCTCCCTCCCACCACTGCAAAGCAGCCCTAGATCCACCATTCTGGATCATGTTGGTCCTGTGGGGGACTGGCTTACCCATTTTCTACAAGATTGGGAATCGGTCACTACAGACCTTTGGGTTCTAGATCTTGTAGAAAATGGGTATGCTCTTCCCTTTCGGGAATTCCCTCCGAATTACCCTCCTTGCCAAGGTGTTTGCTCGGAGTACCACCTTCTTCTCCTGCAGGAGGAAGTCCTTACGTTACTAAAAAAAAAGGTGCGATAGAGGTGGTTCCAGAGCAGGAGAGGGGTCAGGGATGCTACTCCCGGTATTTCCTGATTCCGAAAAAAGATGGCAGGCTACGTCCAATCTTGGACCTCAGGATCTTGAACCTTTTTCTAAGGCAGGAGATGTTCAAGATGCTCACCCTTGCGCAGGTTCTTCAAGCGCTGCAACAGGAGGACTGGATGGTGTCGATTGAAGGAAGTATCTCCGTTTTACGGTAGGGTCGCAACATTATCAGTTTGCGGTCCTTCCGTTTGGTCTTACTACTGCACCTCGAGTCTTCACCAAGGTGATGGCAGTGGTGGCAGCCCATCTCTGAAGATCGGGGATTACAGTTTTTCCCTATCTGGACGACTGGCTAATTAAAGCGGAATCGCCGGAGAAGGTGCTTCATCATCTGCAGGTTACAACCCAGCTATTGTACAAATTGGATTTCTCGATAAACATGCTCAAATCTCACCTAGTGCCCTCTCAGCGCAACCTGTTCATAGGGGCGGTACTGGACACTACTGTGTGTCGGGCATTCCTTCCTCCTCAAAGGATTCTCGACATACAGGAAATTATTCCCTTGTTTTACAATGAAGCGGTCGTTCCAGTCCTGAAGGTCCTTCGTCTGCTTGGTCTGTTTGCTTCCTGCATTTTGTTGCTCAACCATTCATTCTGGCACATGAGGGCACTCCAGTGGTGCCTCCGCAGGCAGTGGTATCAGCACAATGGAGATCTCAGGGAGTCAGTCAGGATCTCCAGAGAAGCTGCAGCGGATCTGTCTTGGTGGAGCGTGAAGGGCAATCTGTCTCAAGGAAAGCCTTTCCATCTACCTCCATCGGTGGCCACAGTAATAACGGATGCATCCACTTTAGGGTGGGGTGCGCACCTGGGGGATCTGGAGATCAAGGGTCTTTGGTCTCCAGAGGAGAGGTTGCTTCACATCAACCTTTTGGAGTTGCGGGCGATACGTTTGGCACTCAAGGCCTTCTTCCCTTCACGGTCAGTAGATTCAAGTCCTGACGGACAACACTACCGCGATGTGGTATGTCAGCAAGCAGGGAGGAGTGGGGTCTCTTTGTCTCTGCAGAGAAGCTCTGCGTCTCTGGTCCTGGGTTCAGGATCATCAGATTTGTCTGATGGTAAATCATCTGGCAGGGGTTCTGAACGTGTGTGCAGACAGTTTCAGTCTGCAGTTCTCTGCCGACCACGATTGGAGGCTCCATCCGGAGGTGGTTCTGAATGTCTTCCGGACATGGGGAACTCCTCGTGTGGACCTGTTTGCCTCTCACGAGAATGCTCACTGCCCGTCATTCTGCAGTCTCCAGTATCCGATGTAGGGAGCATTGGGGGACGCGTTTCAGTTGAGATGGGACTCACATCTCCTTTACGCGTTTCCTCCCATACCCTTGATTCCTCGGGTTCTGAGGAAGGTTCGCCAAGACCGGGCCCAAGTCATATTGATCGCCCCGGATTGGCCAAGAAGGGTGTGGTATACATATCTTCTCCACCTCTCCTCGTCCCCTCCGCTCCGTCTCCCTCTGAGGGCAGACCTCCTCTCGCCGTCGGAGGGGCAGGTTCTACACCCCCACCTCCAGAGCTTACACCTTCATGCCTGGAGATTGAACGGGACAACCTGAATTATTTTTCTCTCCCGCCTGACGTGGTAGATGTAATATTGTCTGCCAGACGTCATTCCTCCAAATCTATCTATTCTTATAGGTGGTCTAAATTTGTTCTTTGGTGCGGAGGGAAATCTATTGACCCTTTGAGGGCTTGTTTATCCAACATCCTTCAGTTTGCTCTTTTTCTTGCTCAGCAGTGTTTTGCTGTAGCTACTGTAAAGGGATATTTATCGGCTTTGTCGGCATTCCTTTGCTTGCCGGATCAGCCGTCCTTGTTTAAGTCACCTATTGTATTTCAGTTCCTTAAGGGCCTTACCAACAAATCTCCGCCTACTCCCTTTATTGTGCCTCAATGGGACTTAAATCTTGTCTTAACTTACCTGATGGGTTTTCCCTTCGGGCCCTTGCAAAAGTGTCCCTTAAGGCTGTTGTCTTTCAAAACAGTTTTTCTCATTGCCATTACCTCGGCAAGGAGGGTAAGTGAGCTTCAAGCTCTGAGTTTGAAACCCCCGTTCTTAACCATTCATGCTGAAAGAATGGTACTCAGGGCCAGGGCTGCTTTTCTGCCAAAGGTGGTAACTCCTTTCCATCTGGGGCAGTCAATTACCCTTCCTACCTTCTATCCTCCCCCTCACCCTTCCAAGGAGGAGGAGCGGCTTCACTGTTTGGACCCTAAGAGGGCAGTGAGCTTTTACCTCGATAGGATTAAAGACTTTCGAGTGGATGACCAGCTCTTCATGGGCTTTGTTGGCTGCAGGACAGACAGAGCGGTGCACAAGCGCACCCTTTCCAGATGGATTATCTTGTGCATCAAGATATGTTACTCTTTGGCTGGTAAGGAACCTCCAGAGGGTATAAGGGCTCATTCTACCCGGGCAAAGTCTTCTACATCTGCCTTATCTAGAGGTGTTCCTGTGGAGGACATTTGTAGGGCGGCAACTTGGGCCTCCCTCCACACTTTCGCGAAGCATTACTGCTTGGATTCCGAGGTGAGGAGGGATAGACACTTTGCTTGTTCTGTCCTTCAGGACTTTTTGGTATAGAAGGGTGGACACCCTCCTCCGGGAGTGGGACTGCTGTGGGAATCTTTTCACAAGGTGAGGAATCCACTGGCAGATGTATCCATCAGAAGAACAAGTTACTTACCTTCGGTAACGCTCTTTCTGGTGGATACAGTATCTGCCTGTGGATTTTGCACTGACCCACCCGCCTCCCCGTTGTCCACCCTTGTATACCTACAATAGTGATAATGTTTCAAAAATTATTTATTACTGTCAAAGGAAGTGTGTTATTTCTTTTGCTTTCCTGCTTTGTTCTTCACACTGTGTGTGTTGGTTTGTATATTATGTACTGTGTATACTGTATATATATTGCTGTCAGTCCCTCCGTGTGCCTCGAAGGCATGGAAAATAGGGCGGAACTGACGTCATCACGCCGACGAGGTCCTCTTATGGATCCACTGACGTCAGCGGAGCCGCGAGCGGAGCCGTGCTTCTGTGACGTCGTCCTCGTCGGCGTGGAGAGGTACAAAAGTTTCCAAATGTTGCTGGCGCAGGGTATATTCACATGGTGAGGAATCCACAGGCAGATACTGTATCCACCAGAAAAAGCGTTACCGAAGGTAAGTAACTTGTTCATCAGGAGGAAGGTGACGGCGAATATGAGGGATACAACAAGAAATCACCCTCCTCACGCAAAAATTCAGTATATGGAACCAGTTACAGAACTTATGGTCCACCTTCCTGTTGCTTTGGTACAAAACCTTTAGGATTTATTACGGGACTATCGTACACGCTTTCCTTCAGTGCCTGTTCCTCCACCTCTGCAGCCACCACCGCCTGCTGCTTCTCCACCTCGTACCTCTGTATCTTTATCTGCATCCTCCACTGTGGCAGATACTGGTGGGCCGCAACATCATCAGGATACTTCCGATGAAGGAGAAATTCAGGACAATCAACCTCAAAAGGAAGGTCAAACAGGAGATGAATGGGATGACTACGTCATATCAACACCGGCAACTCCCTCTCTGCAAATGGTAGAGTCCCCACCAGAGGATATCAGTGGCTTTAATACCTTAGTAGAAAGAGCAAAAGACACACAATTGATGAACGGAATGCAGAACAAATCAAAACAATCAACCCACAGTCAAGAGATCTGGGTTAAATCCATCATTCTTTTGCTCACCATGCCACCCCAGTTTAGACCTGGCCATATGAAAATCAGTTTTGACTCTGTGCCTCATGGGAACAGTCCAGCCCAAACTGCAAAGCCAGATCCACCCTGGACCGGAAACAAGCACCCTAGGACCAGTTTTGGGGTTTCACCCCTCATCAGCCAGGATAGCTGGAATCCAGTGGCACAATGAGCCTGGGACCCACGTCTGGGCATACCCGGCGCTCTTAGGGCGAGGAAGCAAAAGACACACAATTGTGTCTCCGGTCTCAGGATTCTTGTTTCTGGTCCAGGGTGGACCTGGCTTGGCAGTTTGGGCTGGACTGTTCCTACAAGGAACAGGGTCAAGACCTATTTGCATATGGCTGGGTCAAAACTGGGGTGGTGTGGTGAGCAAAATAATGATGGATTAAACCCAGATCCTTGTGACTGGGGGTGAATGTTTGCAATGTCCAGCATTTTGTCCATCAATTGTTTCTTTTGCATATGTGGCCCTAAGTGGGAAGGGTATTCCCAGACATGGGTCCCGTGCTCACTACACCACTGGATTCAAGCTAGCCTGGCTGAGGAAGGCTGAATCCCTGAAACCGGTCGCAGGATGTTTTTTTCCGGTCCAGGGAGGACCTGACATGGCAGTTGGGGCTGGACTGTTCCCACAAGGTACAGGGTCAAGTCTGATTTGCATATGGCTGGATCCAAACTGGGGTGATGTGGTGAGCAAAAGAATGATGGATTAAACCCAGATCCTTTGACTGGGGGTGAATGTGTGCATTGTCCAGCATTCCGTCCATCAATTGTTTCTTTTGCATTAATGGAAAGAGCAGCATCGCGTTTCCAGCTGTCTTTAACGATAAAGCAATCAGACTGCTTTCTCTTGGATTTTAAAGACCTATCTTGAAACTCTGTTAGGTCTATACCCACTGCAGACCACATATGAGAAGAAGGCTTAAAGGTAATGAGAACACCGGCCACAGTTATCCCCGTCTTACCCAGGATCGACAAAAAGTATAAAGCTCCGGAGGATTCTCCAGCTTGTCTAGTAGGACAGCCTAAGCCTGACTTCGTTATCTCGCAGGCCGCTCAACGGAAATCGAGGAACCATCTAGCGCCCATTACTGCTCCACCTGACAGAGAAGGGAGGCGCTTAGATAACACTGGGAAAATATTTACTGCCGCATCAGGTGCAACTGTTCACGCTGCCAACGCTCTTGCGATTTTTGCCAGGTACGATCGACCGATGTGGTTGGACATTGCTCATTTGTTAGATCTCCTTCCAGAGGATAAGAGGATGGAAGCAAGGAAAATTCTGCTTGAAGGGGAAAGATCTGCATCCGAAATTATTGATGGTTCTATGGATATTGCTTCCTTAGCTTTTCGTCAGCCTGCTGAAGCTGCTGTCCTAAGCCGCCAGAGTTGGCTGAAAGCAACTGTGTTCCGCCCTGAGGTGCTAAGCAAAATCTTGGGTATGCCGTTTTATGGTGAAACTCTCTTGGCAAGCATATTGATGATGCTTTGCAGACCATCAAAACAGACACGGATACAGCTAAGGCTCTGGGAACGCTCCAATATAGAAAGACCCCCTTTCGTGGAGACACGTGGCAGATGAAATTATTATTTTCGAGGGGGTTACCAAAGATACCACCCTCAAACTTAGACCTCTTACCGGCCTTCCTACCAACAGCAGCAACAATACCCTGCGCCACCACACGCTGCCTACTCCAGACAGCCTAGACGAAAGCAACAGGTTCAGCTCGGAGATTCGGGCCAGAAACAGTGACAACGCTTCTCCACCTGCCGCTCTTCCCTTGTCTTCCCTTGTCTTTTGCACTGAAGGAAACCCCTCTCTCTCATTACCTATATCAATGGCAAAAAATAACATCAGACAAATGGGTCCTGGATAATATAATAAGGTATGGCCATACCCTAGAGTTAACCACAACGCCACCTCATCACCCGCCTCAGAAATCAACACCACCCCATCTTCAAATGTTAGATAAGGAGGCTTTACTAATGCTTCAAAAAGGAGCAATAGAATGTGTTCCACGCTCTCAGAGAGGAAAAGTTTTCTACTCTAGCTTTTTCCTGATGATTGAAAAGAAGAAATTGGGGGAATGGCGTCCCATTTTAGACCTCAGGAAGCTCAACAAATACCTACTGAAGAAATCCTTTTGCATGGTTACTCTTAAGGATTTATTGCAGCTTCTGAACCATTCAGATGTTTTAGCAAGCCTAGATTTGGAAGACGCTTACTTCCATATCCCTATCCACCTCAAACATCAAAAATGTCTACGTTTCTCTGTGGCAGGCACGCATTATCATTTCAAGGTCCTTCCCTCAGACCTTCGCTCAGGTACACGGGTTTTCACCAGGTGCCTTTCTCCCGTAGTGAGAAAGCAAAAGACACACAATTGATGGACGGAATGCAGAACAAATCAAAACATTCACCCCCAGTCAAGAGATCTGGGTTAAATCCATCATTCTTTTGCTCACCATGCCACCCCAGTTTAGACCTGGCCATGTGCAAATCAGTCTTGACCCTGTGCCTTATGGAAACAGTCCAGCCAGAACTGCCAAGCCAGGTCCTCCCTAAACTGGAAACAAGCATCCTAGGACTGGTTTTGGGGTTTCAGCCCTCTTCAGCCAGGATAGCTTGATTCCAGTGGCATGGAGAGCACGGGACCCATGTCTGGGCATTCCCTTCCCACTTAGGGTGACAAATGCAAAAACAACAGTTGATGGACAGAATGTAGAACAATGTCATACATTCACCCCAGTACAGAGATCTAGGCCTAAATCCATCGTTTTTTTGCTCACCATGCCATTCCAGTTTGAACCCAGCCATATGGAAATCAGTTTTGACCCTGCAGCCAATTGGAACAGTCAAGCCCGAACTGCCAGGCCAGGTCCTCCATGGACCGGAAACAAGCATCCTAGGACCGCTTTCGGGGTTTCAGCCCTCTTCAACCAGGATAGCTTGATTCCAGTGGCACAGTGAACTGTTCTTTTTGTATTTGTCACACTGAGTGCGACGGGAATGCCCAGACGTGAGTCCCGTGCTCTCCATGCCACTGGAAGTCATGCTATCCTGGCTGATGAGGGTTGAAAACCCGAACCCGGTCCTAGGATGCTTGTTTCCAGTCCAGGGAGGACCTGGCCTGGCAGTTCAGGCTGTACTGTTCCTGTGAGAAGTTGGCCTGATATATGATGTCACTAATTCTAGTGTACACCTTGTATCAGTCCAAACAACCCTTATGGTGATTGGTTGTAAAGTCAACCTTATAGACCAGCTATCCTAGTGGTAGCATGGACAAGAGCAGTCTTAGGCTAAACTCTGAATGGCATGTGAAGCCAGCTGTTATACCATTTGTAACCCCTTGAATACCAAATGAAAGGACACCACAACAGATATATATATATATATATAAAATAAAGTGTATTTATTCTAGTCAAACCCTCAGCACTCTTTATGAGATTCGAGGTAAATACAACACAGTCTTATTCAAGCATACATTAAGTCACACAGGTAAGTAATACAGTTAGGCCCTAGGGGCCACGCAAACCATATACTAAGTAAGTGGTATAAGGACCACTGTCACGGAAATAGGATAGGCCTAGGCCTAGGGAATCGCTGGGGCTACACTATACTACCCAAGGTTAGGAAGTGGGAGGCCCACGGGATTCAGGTGCAGAGTGGAAACACTCACGCGTAATGCGTATAATCGATAGAAATAGTACAGTTTAGAATTAATAAGATTTAGGACACTTCTGGAGTAGCTAGGAAGTCGAGACTTGAGAACTAGACACTAGGATAGTCAATACCCTGATGAGCACCGGAGTACCCAAGTTACCTAGCCCACGGGCTGCGGGTGCATAGGTGTGAACTTGCGTCGGGTTTCGTCGTCGACTCCTATGGATGCCTGAAGGAAAGATGCTGACAGGCAGTCAGTGAAGAGTGTCCGGTGGATCCCAAGGCCGGGATCAAGAAGGAAGGGTACCTTCAAGCAGAAGGGACAGAGTCTGGGTCACTAGCCAGTGACCACGTGGAACCAGGAAGGAACCAGGCGATGTCGGGAGATTGCAGGTGAAGAGGTGAAGTTTGTCGCAACAGCCACGGGTACCAGGAGACGTCGAGGACGACCAGGACCAGGAGGCTAGCTGTCCCACGAAGGCTCGTGCTGTCGGCGGCGTCGAAGTCGAACTAGGACTCACCAAGCCTTGGCAAGCGGAACCCACGAAGAATGGAGGACTTGCTTCTGGTGCTGACCAGGAAGGTCTGGGGTGCTTCTCTTTTACAGAGGAGCAGGAGCCAGTCTGGGGGAGCCAAACCAGCAGTGGAAAATTGAAGGTGTGTCGTCGCAAAGGTTACTAGCCAACGGGCAAGCAACCGGACAGACGCGGCAAGCAGGAAAATGCAGAAGGGCCCCACGCAGGACTCGTGGAGTGTGGGGGGCTGATCTTCGGTGCAGATGGTGCTTGGGGTTGGGGCTTCTCAATCCCCGGTGCACAACCTCGAGGGTGCCTCAGAAGCTGCGCTGGAAGATTACTCGCCACTTTTCCCAGGTAGCCAGTCCCACGTCTCTCGTCGTCTCCACGGATCTCAGCTCGGCTGTGGATGTGGATCAGGGTCGGAGAAGTCTGGAAGTCAAGGCTCTGGTCAGGCTCTGCAGTCGGTCCCTCGTAGAACTTCAGCAAAGCAAAGGGTAAGTCTCTTGATGGTGCCTGTTCGCACAGGGTGACCACTCCTTGGCCACAAGGGAGATTCTTCAATCTTCTTCTTTCGTCGAATGTCGAAGGTCCAGAGTTTCTGTTCAAGTTGCAGGTTCAGGATAATCTAATCTCCTGGGGCCCAGCTACGACACTTATACTAATCTGGGGGCTGGGTTGCCTGCTAGGTCACGCCTTACGGGTGGGACCTGGGAGGGGGGTGGTTACACCCCCTTCCCTTTGTCCAGTTTCGCGCCAGGACTGGGGCTGGAGTGCCCCAGCACCGGTTTGAACTGGACTATGCATGGGACACTTTGTGTGCCCCAGGCAGTGTCTAGTTTCTTTCATCCCTCCCTGCCCCATTACACTAAGGCCTGTCTGGGGTGGTGCTAGCGCCTCCCAAGGCAGGAAACCTATTGTCCAAGCCTCCCGTGCCGGGATCACTCCTAGCAGCAGGAGGTCAGACTTGTGTCGTGGCAGCAGCATCCATTTTGTGATCCTCTAGAAGGGAGGGATAATATCCTCATCACCAGAAATGGGATGGGGGTATTATTCCAAAGTGTTAGACACCTTACACAACATGTTTTGATAAAGCCAAACCATAGTTACCATAACCGCGAGGATTATAAGGCACTTTAAGAGTATATGGTAGGCTATATCATAGAACAGCTATAAGGACATGGTTCCGAAAGCTGCAGACAGGCCCAGCTCATGCTAGAGCACTATCTCACATGTTACCAAGCACTCTGCCTCCAGGATTGTTAAGGCCTGCCATAGGAGTGGCTGATAGTTACACGTGTGTCTATATATAAGGTAGGTATAGGAATACTACACCTAAGCAAGGGGTGATTACACGACCTTGCCCCAGCTGAGTGATCAGCCAGTTGTGTCATAATGGAAGGCCAGGCCAGGGGTGGCATAATACATGCTGCAGCCCCTGGTAGGCCTAGGGTACACCTATGCCCTGGGTACCTAAGGTACACTGTACAGGGGCCAATAAGGTGATCCTATCCAATTGGGTTATGCACCTAAAGTACATAGTATTAATTTAGAGAGAGAACAGCAGGGCTGTGGGCCCACAGCCACATCTAAGTCGAAAACCAGTAAAGCAAAAGCAAAAAGTGGGGGTGAACATAGAAAGCAGACCCTACTCTCCTACAGTTCTCATTGGGCACAGGGTCAAGACTGATTTGCATATGACTGGGTTCAAAGTGGAATGGCATGGGGAGCAAAAAAACGATGGATTTTGGCCCAGACCTCTGTACTGGGGTGAATGTATGACATTGTTCTGCATTCTGTCCATCAACTGTTCTTTTTGCTCCCGTGGCAGCATTCCTGCGGCTGAAAAGCCTACAGATCTTCCCATACCTCGACGATTGGCTGGTGAAAGCCCCTTCTCTTCGTCAGGCTACAGAAGACATCTCTTTCTGCCTGCAACTCTTCCGCTCTCTAGGGCTGGCAGTCAATCTTGGAAAATCCATTCTAGCTCCTTCTCATCGGTTAACGTTTCTAGGAGCAACACTAGACACTCTCCAAAATAAGGTATTTTTATCAACAGAGAGACTGAAAGCTATCCTATCTCTGGCTCAAGAGCTCTACAAAAGAAAGTGCGCTTCTGTCGTTCTCCTCAAATCCTTTCTCGGGATGATGTCTTAGGCCTTTCTCATGGTACCTCACGCTTGTCCAAGAATGAGACCATTTCAAGAGCAGTTGGACACCCAATGGCTTCAAATAGCAGGATCATTCGACAACATCATTCGATTATCTCCGATCATGAAGGATGCACTTCTTTGGCGGCAATCTCCTGACAATCTCTCTCTGGGACTGTCATTCCTTTCGCCTCTTCCAGATTTCGTTCTGACAACTGATGCATCTTTGGAATGTTGGGGAGCGCATCTGCAAGACCTCCAAAGTAGTGGCAAATGCTCCAAAATGCATATCAATTTTTGGGGACTATGGGCAATTTTTCTAGTCCCCCAGTCATTCCTCCCAAGAATAAGAGCATCCTCAGTCCTCATACGCACAGACAACACCACCTGCATGCATAATCTAAACAAGCAGGCAGGAACAAGATCTCTGATCCTATCCTGGGAAGCTCAAAGGATATGGGAATGGACACTACAGTATCAAATAACTATCAAAACAGAGCATCTCCCAGGAATAAAAAACAACTTAGCAGACACCTTGAGCAGGTTAAGTCAATCAAATCACAAGTGGGAACTCAACCAACTGGTTCTCAACCACATCTTGAAGAAATGGGGAACACCCAACTTGGACCTATTTGCGTCTCAAGGGAACCAGAAATGCCGGTTCTTTGCCAGCAGGGAACCTTAGATCGGGTCATGGGGGAATGCGTTTTCAATAAGATGGTCAGGAATCTTTATCCCATATCTCCTAATCTCCAGGGTGCTGATGAAAATTAAACGGGAACCGTGCCAACTCATCCTCATTGCTCCACGTTGGCCACGTCAGCACTGGTTCACGGAGTTACTCCTGCTGTCGCAATCCAAACCTTGCTGCCTTCCTTTATCAGCCACCCAGCTAACGATGAACAAAGAACTGATCTTGCCTCCACAGCCAGCTCCTCTTCAATTGCTTGCCTGGAACCTGAGGTCAGTGAGCACAAGGATTTAATTATCCCCAAGGATTGTAGAGATATATTGTCCAGGGCAAGAGCGGAGTCTACTACTAAAACATATAGACCGAAATGGAAAAGTTTTTGTTCTTGGTGCCTTCGAAATTACTCTACCCCCTCTTCACTCCTCCACCAGAATGGTGCCTTAATGTGGTCCTCTCACAGTTAATGAAACCACCTTTTGAGCCAATCCACAAAATAGAGCTCAAGTTTCTCACATGGAAAGTGGCTTTGCTTCTTACGCTTACATCTGCCAGAAGAGTAAGTTAAATTCAAGCCTTCACCATTAAAGAGCCTTACTTAAGTTTCACAGAGGACTATGTGATGCTGCGAAAAAATCCTAAATTTATATCAAAGGTGCCATCCCACTTTCACCTCAATGAGCCTGTAATTCTGCGCACTTTTGTACCGCATCCTTCATCTCCGGCAGAGAAATATCTTCACTCTTTAGAACAACTGCGCAGAATGGATCAACTTCTAGTATCTTATGGACCTGTAAAACTAGGGTCTGCTGTTACAAAAATAACTTTTGCACGATGGATCACTGCTACTATCTAATTGGGTCATATTAAGGTGGGTAAACCACTTAGAACCAAGGCGCATTCCACAAGAGCAATATCGTCTTCCGCTGCTCTTTTCGCAGGTGTTCCACTAGACAAGATTTGCCGTGCCGCTACATTGAAGAATGCTCATACCTTCACGTAGCACTATTGCCTGAACATGGCAACTTATAGCAAAGCAGCATTGGAACAGGCAGTCGTGCGACATCTATTTCAATAAGGTAAGCCTCTATTATTAGAGGTTCACGCATGTGAATCTATGAAAGATCCAATACTGGAGAAGAAAATGAGTTACTTCCCTGTAACTACGGTTCTCCAGTATGGATATCTTTCATAGATTCACATGCTACCCACCCTCCTCCCCGGAAAGGCATCCCTTATTCCTCAAGGTTTATATTTTCACACTTGTGCTTGAAAATCTAAGGAACCTAGCCTCTCTTGGGATTGTTCTAGAGGGTGCCGTCACCTGTTTGGCTCTTTTTTTTTACAAAAGAAAGTGGATAGGCTATTTCAGTGACTCTTAATTGCATGGTAGCCTATAGTAGTTCTATCTATTGCTTTTATGTATACCGTGGGACTCCCACTACGACGACGGGGATGATTCAAGTATGAGAATCTATGAAAGACACCAATACTGGAGAACCGTAGTTACAGGTAAGTAACTAATTTTCTTCTTTCCTTTGTGCATTGGTTATGTTAGCTTTGTGCTCTGTCTTGTTTTGTGTATTTAGTCAAGTTTAGAGTAGGGATAGAATGATGGGGTTATATTTGAAGGGGGAACTAGCATGTTTTTGTAAGTAGTGGTCGTGTGTCCCTGTTAGTTGTGTGTCTTGGTTAAAGGAGGAGGGTAAACTTTGAGAAGGACTTTGGGGGTTCATAGTAGTCAGAAATGTTTTAGATGAGTCAGATAGAGGAGGGATGGCACAACGGTTGATAGGAGGAAGTTTTGTTTATACATGTGTATATATATGTGTATATGTATATATATATATTCACTGAAAAAACCATAGGTATCTGAAAGAAACACGTTAGTTAGATTCCTCACCTTAGAATATCCCCAGGCGTCAGACTGGATCCGGAAGATTTTTCGTCAGCAATACCCCTTGCGCGTCGCTAGGCGTCGTCTGCGGCTCCGCGTCCGTCGTCGGCGTCGTGCGCCGGGATGACGTCGTCGGAGTACTTAGACGCCGCCCTCGCGCGCTGACGTCAGTTCTTCTTTTTTCCGCGCCAGTAAGCGCAGATCCGGGAGAGCTACCCCTTTTAGTCTTTTTGACTAAATCTTTTTGATCATTTTTGATCCTTGTCTGTCGACATCTGGTGCCGGTAGGATGCCTGGGTTCAAGGCTTGCGAAGATTGTCATCGACTGATGTCGGTGACCGATCACCACCGCCGGTGCCTCTACTGCTTAGGCCTCGACCACGACGCGGAGTCGTGCAACGACTGTCAGGCCCTGACTTCGAAGGCTAGGCGGGAGCGGTCCCGCAAGCTTCTCGAGCTTCGCCACTCGGCTCCGCGTCGTGCGCGATCCCGGTCCAGGAGGAGGTCCAAGGATCGCTCGCGGAGCCCTAGCCGACGCCACCATCGATCGTCGGGCTCCAAGTCGTCCGGTAAGTCCAAACACTCTAAGAAGTCCAAGCGGCGACATCGCTCTTCGGACTCCCCTCGCCGGTCGCGCGACTCGGCTGAGGGTCCAAGTGGTTCCACCCCCGCGGCTCCGGCGGAGCCGCAGGTGCCGCGTCCACCCCCATACCTTCCGGTCCCTGGGGCTGACGCGGCGCCGGCGGAGATCAGTGCCTTCCTCTCGGCCATGAGGAGCCTGGCCCCGCCGTCGACGCCCGCTGGCGCGCCTTCGGGCCCCGCGGACTCGACTGGGCGACCTCGCGTGCCGGCGGCTCCGGCCCCGGCGCCGTCGACGACTCCGGTCTCGACGCCGCAGGTCCCCGCGGGGCCCTTGCCTGGGCCCCAGTCGACGCCGGTTGACCTTGTCACTCCTCCACCGGCGCCGACGCCTGAACCACCGACGCCGTCACCGGCGCCGCCGACGCCTGTGACGCCGACGCCCCGGTTTAGCCCTCATCCGGACCCGACGCCGGCACGGCGTCCGCCGACGCCGCATCCGACGCCGCTTGAGTCCTACCATCTCTACAGTCCGGTTCCGATCATTCCTCCTGTTTATCAGGAATCGGAAGAAGGGGGCGACTGGGAGGGGTTCGAGGACCCTCTGGCTGTTCAGTCACAGCTTTCTCAGGACTGGGCAGATGAACTGGGGGAGGCCAGCGGGCTGGACACCTCGCCAGACGCTGGATTCACTTCTCCTCCGACCGTGGCTTCGGAGGAGGGTGCAGCATTTTCTGTGGTGCTGCGCAAGGCGGCTGAGGCCCTTGGGCTCGAGTTGCCTGCCGTGGCTGTGAGGACCAACATCCTCACTGAGGTGCTTCAAACCTCAGCAAGCTCCACTGAGCCTCTGCTGCCGTTCAACGAGGCCCTCACTGACGTTCTGCAGGGCACCTGGTCCAAGCCCTCCACAGTTCCTCCTGTGGATAGGAACGTTGCCAGGCGCCACCGCCCTGCTCCGGGCGACCCCAGTTTCCTGTCCCAACACCCCACCCCCGAGAGTCTGGTTATCCAGGCCTCTACTTCCCAATCCTCCTTCCCGACCGCTCCGCCGGACCGGGATTCCAAGAGACTCGAGCAGTTTGGCAAGAAACTGTTCTCGTCCCTTAGTTTGGGCCTGCGGTCCTTAAATACCGCCTGTCTCTTGGACCGTTATTCCCATTCCCTGTGGGATACGGTGGAGGACGTGCTGCCCCTGTGTCCGGAGGAGGTCCGGACGCGTCTTACCCAGGCTTTGGCCGATGGGAGGGATGCAGCACGGCACGCCATAAGATGTGGGCTTGACACCACGGACTCGCTAGGTCGGGCGATTTCCACCACGGTGGCGCTCCGCCGCCACGCCTGGATGCGGTCCACGTCATTTTCCGGGGATGTCCAGAACACCCTCATGGACATGCCCTTTGATGGCACTCGCCTATTTGGTGAGAAGGCGGACAGTGCGCTGAACCGCTTTAAGGACTCCCGGGCTACGGCCAAGTCCTTGGGCCTCTCGGCTCCGCGGGCGCACACCTCCGCTTTTCGCCCCTTTCGTGGCCAAGGAAGGGGCGCCTCCTCACGTCCGCAAAGCCACCAGCCGCAGAACCAACCTGCGCGCGGTCGCGGACGTGGCTTCCGCCGTGGCGGAAATGGAGGCCGACGTGGTCAGCCCACATCCACCCCGGCAGCATCCGCCTCAAAGCCCTCCTAGTCCGAGCTTTCAGGCCCATACCACGCCAGTGGGCGGAAGAGTTCGCCATCACATGCTCCACTGGCGGTCCAGAACATCGGACAGGTGGGTGCTGCAAATCGTCCGAAGGGGCTACTCCCTCCCCTTCGAGACGACCCCTCCAGCCATGCCACCGCAGCACCACCGTATCTCGGGGGATCATTTGGATCTTCTCCGCGAGGAAGTTTCGGCTCTCTTGGCCAAGGGGGCCGTCGAGCGCGTTCCGAGTCCAGAAGTAGGTCGTGGTTGTTATTCCCACTACTTTCTGGTTCCCAAGAAGGGCAAGGGGGGCCTGCGCCCTATCTTGGACCTCCGGAACGTCAATGCCTTCCTCCGAAAGGAAAGGTTCAAGATGCTGACGTTGGCTCAGGTTTTAGCTGCCCTAGACCCTGGAGACTGGATGGTAGCGTTGGACTTGCAGGACGCATATTTCCATATCCCCGTCCTGCCGGCCCACCGGCGTTACCTGCGGTTCACGGTGGGCCAAGAGCACTTTCAGTTTACCGTGCTCCCCTTCGGCCTCACCAGTGCCCCTCGGGTGTTCACGAAAGTGATGGCGGTGGTCGCAGCTCATCTGCGCAGATTAGGGGTCCCAGTCTTCCCCTATCTCGACGACTGGTTGTTGAAGGCGGGCTCGCCCCAGGCAGTCGTCTCCCACCTCCAGACTACGGCGGATCTCCTGCATTTGCTGGGGTTTTCCATCAACGTGCCGAAGTCGCACTTGAGTCCCTCTCAGAAGCTCCTCTTCATCGGAGCGGTTCTCGATTCGGCGCAGTTCCGGGTCCATCCACCGGAACAGCGGGTCCGGGATATACAGGCCCTGATTCCCATCTTTCGGCCTCTATCCCGGGTTTCGGTCAGGCTAGTGTTGCGGCTTCTGGGGCTGATGGCCTCCTGCATCCTACTAGTGCATCACGCCAGGCGGCGCATGCGGGCTCTGCAGTGGGACCTGAAGTTTCAGTGGGCCCAGCATCACGGCAACCTGTCCGACCATGTCTTGATCTCGGAGGGTACTGCACAGCAGTTGCAGTGGTGGCTCACGGACCGCGAGTGGGTCAAGGGCAAGAGCCTCTCCCTTCCCCAACCGGAGCATGTTGTAGTGACGGATGCGTCCCTCCTGGGCTGGGGTGGCCATATGGGCGAGGCGGAGATCAGAGGCCTCTGGTCTCCGGCGGAGTCTCGTCTCCACATCAACCTGTTGGAGTTGAGAGCGATCCGGCTTGCACTGAAAGCCTTCCTTCCCTCTGTCAGGGGAAGTGTCGTGCAGGTGTTCACGGACAACACCACCGCCATGTGGTACTGCAACAAACAGGGCGGGGTGGGGTCGTGGACCCTTTGTCAGGAGGCTCTGCGCCTCTGGACATGGCTGGAACACCAGGGCGTCACCCTGGTGGTTCAACATCTGGCGGGCTCTCTGAACGCCAGAGCAGACGAACTCAGCCGCCGGTGCATGATGGATCACGAATGGCGTCTGAACTCCGAAGTGGTGCAAGGCCTCTTTCAGCAGTGGGGAGAGCCTTGGTTAGATCTATTCGCCACCGAAGAGAACGCGCAATGTCAGCAGTTCTGCGCGTTGGAATTTCCAAGGCGGCACTCGCTCGGCGACGCTTTTCGTCACGAGTGGAGTTGCGGTCTGTTGTACGCCTTTCCGCCTATACCACTTCTGCCCAGAGTGCTGAAGAAGATCAGGCGCGACCGGGCCCAAGTCATCTTGGTGGCTCCGGATTGGGCACGAAGATACTGGTATCCCGAGCTACTCAGTCTGTTGACCGATCCCCCGATACGTCTGCCCCTTCGGGAGGATCTTCTGTCGCAGCAGCAGGGGACGGTCCTCCACCCGAACCTGTCCAGCCTCCACCTCCATGCGTGGAGATTGAGCGGCGGCAATTGATGCCATTTGACTTGCCTCCTGAAGTCTGTGATATCATTCTGGCAGCCAGGCGTCCCTCCACAAAGTCGGTATACGCCTGCCGGTGGAACAAATTTGTGGCATGGTGCACAGCAAAGGCTGTGGATCCCCTTTCCGCCCCTCTTTCTGAGGTTCTCCTCTTCCTTCTTTCTCTGGCCCGGCAGGGCTCTGCCCTGGGCACCCTGAAAGGTTATCTTGCTGCCATCTCCGCCTTCTTGCGGCTTCCTGATCAGCCTTCTCTTTTCAAGTCCCCTGTGGTTACACGCTTTCTCAAAGGCATTACACACACGTTCCCTCCTGTCCCTTTTGTAATGCCTCAGTGGGACTTGAATCTGGTTTTGACATTCCTGATGTGCGCTCCCTTCGAGCCTCTTCACAATTGCCCTCTTCGTCTTCTAACTCTAAAGACTGCTTTTCTGGTAGCCATCACCTCGGCTAGACGGGTGAGTGAGCTCCAGGCTTTATCTTCAAAGCCTCCTTTTCTATCTGTTCATCCGGACAAGGTTGTCCTTCGGCCTCGTCCCTCCTTTCTTCCTAAAGTGGTGACTCCATTTCACCTTGGGCAGTCTGTCACCTTGCCCACCTTCTTTCCGCCTCCGCATCCTTCCAAAGAGGAAGAGAGGCTCCACCGTCTGGACCCAAAACGTGCGCTCTCCTTTTATCTGGACCGCACAAAACAGTTCCGGGTGGACGACCAGCTTTTTGTTGGGTACGTGGGCGCTAAGAAGGGGAAAGCTGTGCACAAACGAACCATCTCTCGGTGGGTCGTTTTGTGTATAAAAATCTGCTATTCCTTGGCTAAAAAGGACCCTCCTGTTGGGCTGCGCGCCCATTCTACTCGGGCCACGGCGGCTACTACTGCCTTGGGACGGGGAGTCCCTTTGCAGGACATCTGTCAGGCGGCGACGTGGGCTTCGCTACACACGTTTGCCAGGCATTATTGCCTTGACAGCCAAGTCCGGAGGGATGGCTTCTTTGGCCGTTCTGTCCTCCAGGACTTTCTGGTGTGATCTTGGTTCGCAGACCCACCACCGGGGATGGTATTGCTTGGGTATCTATTCTAAGGTGAGGAATCTAACTAACGTGTTTCTTTCAGATGAACAAGTTACTAACCTTCGGTAACGATGTATCTGTAAGAAACATTAGTTAGTTAGATTCCTCACCGACCCACCCATCCTCCCCGTTCTGCGAACTGACATCTAGGGTTAAGGTTGTCCTTTCAGGCCCCTAGATTTTATTTTTGGCACCAGTGTCGGTCTTTGCATGGCTCTGCGTTCCTGGCGCGGAAGGCTATGTACAAGAACTGACGTCAGCGCGCGAGGGCGGCGTCTAAGTACTCCGACGACGTCATCCCGGCGCACGACGCCGACGACGGACGCGGAGCCGCAGACGACGCCTAGCGACGCGCAAGGGGTATTGCTGACGAAAAATCTTCCGGATCCAGTCTGACGCCTGGGGATATTCTAAGGTGAGGAATCTAACTAACTAATGTTTCTTACAGATACATCGTTACCGAAGGTTAGTAACTTGTTCTTCAGGCACGTTATAGTTAGGAATTAGCATTTAAAAAACCTTAGAAATTCACTGAAAAAACCATAGGTTTCAGGCACGTTATAGTTAGGAATTGGCATTTAAAAAACCTTAGAAATTCACTGAAAAAACCATAGGTTTCAGGGGCGTTATAGTTAGCTGGACTTTTCACTCGTACAAAACCATTGAAATTCCCCCGTTATAGTTAGTTCAGCTAACTATAACTCGCGCGCCCGCAATGCACTGCTGATGACGTCACATATTACATCACTCATGACATGGTCAGTGACATCACTCATGACATCTCAAATGACATCATCCAGTGAATGTGTGTTTTTCTGAAAATTACATATGTTTTATATATGTATATCTCAAGGTCGATGGAAGATTAAATGGGTATATAAGTGTCTGTGTCTAAATGGATGATTTGTTTTTGAAAAATTTATTGTATAACTGACTAAGTGTATCTTAGTGAATACATGGCTTAGTGAGTAATGTTTAAATGTGTAAATATCTGTATCAGTCTCTCACTTTGTGTATAAGTGGCTGCATGGGTTGGTGAGTAGCTACCTGAGTGTCTATATATGTTATTAGTTGGGTTTTTGAGTATCAGTATGAGTGTCTGGTTCGGTGGGGGGTATTACGTAGTGCATAGGTGCATGAATGAGTGACTCACTGTTTGTATGTGTTGAAGACAGCATGTGTGCAGGACTGTATGGGTGGATGAGTATGTGCATGGGTGTGTTAGTGAGTGAATGACTGTCTCAATAGTGTCTTTATGAGTAACTACGTATGTTTTAAACTAGTATATGTGACTATTGGTGTATATAAGTGAGTATATGTGAGAGTGAGAGATTGAAAGAGTTCCTGTATGAATAAGTATGTGTTTCTATAAGTGATTGTTTAAAAGACTAAGTATGTGTAAGTTTCTGTAGAATTAAGTGTGGTGGTGTGTGTATAACTGTATATGCAAGTAAATGGATGTTTGATTCTTTATTAGCATGAGTGACTTTGTGTGTGAGTAACTCTATGGATGAGTGGCGTTGTGTAACAGGATGTATAGGTGTGTGAGTACATATGATGAGAGTACATGTATGAGTGACTGTATAGGACTGTTGGTGAATGAGTGGATGTGTATGTGGATCTTAGAATTACTGAATAGGTTGTTGTAACTGGTATTGGTATGTCCATTGTTTTGAACATTGAAGTTTCTATTTTTGAATGTGTGTATCAAAGGTTATATTAGGGGAAGAGGATGTCTGCCACTCTATCACAAGGATGATGTCATCAGTGATGTCATTTGAGATGTCATGAGTGATGTCATGAGTGATGTCACTGACCATGTCATGAGTGATGTAATATGTGACGTCATCAGCAGTGCATTGCGGGCGCGCGAGTTATAGTTAGCTGAACTAACTATAACGGGGGAATTTCAATGGTTTTGTACGAGTGAAAAGTCCAGCTAACTATAACGCCCCTGAAACCTATGGTTTTTTCAGTGAATTTCTAAGGTTTTTTAAATGCTAATTTCTAACTATGCCTACAGAGATAGGACATGTGAAGAAAGAAGAAAAAACGCACAGAAAGAAAAAAAAGAAATGTAGAGAGAAGCAACTGAAGTCCTCAAAGACGAAGAAAAGTGCAGGAAGAAGGATAACGTGCAGAAAGAACAAACCGAAGAGCAGAAAGAAGCCTTGTTGCAAAATCATCCTGTACCCTCAACTTTTTCAGATGGATACTGGTGGTAACTGAGTCTGACTAACCAGTCCTAGAGCCAGTGCTATGTTAAAAGACACTCAGAATACAGTGAAAACACCTACATACACTAGGGAACACTATGCGTTGGGGTCCCCCTGTGATCAGCATGACCTCCTCTGTAAGCCCCTAGTATATAATAGGGCAGGGGATTAAAACTACCTCTTAAAACGCGCCACAGGGCGTGTTTGCACACGTCACCTCAGGCCCCGTCCCCTCACTTCCCCACTGTGTAAATACGCCCTGTGGCCGTTTTAAGTTGGGAGATTAAGTCCCCTTGAATCCTGAGGGTCCAACTAGCCCACTAGGTACCTCCAGTATGCACCACACAGCTGCGTTGCAGAGAGGTGTAAAAAGTGGCACGGCCTGGACCACCTCTCTGCAACGCAGCTCAGTGGCGCTTACTGGAAGCACCTGGTGGGCTAGTTAGCCCCCAGGGGCCCTCAGGATTGAAGGGGAATTATTTCCCCAACTTAAAACGCGCCATAGGGCGTGTTTGCACACGTCACCTCAGGCCCCGTCCCCTTCCTTCCCCACTGTGTAAACATGCCCTGTGGCCGTTTTTTAAGTTGGGAGATTAAGTCCCCTTGAATCCTGAGGATCCCTAGGGGCAAAATAGCCCACTAGGTACGTCCAGTAAGCGCCATTGCAGAGAGGTGTAAAAAGGGGCACGGCCTGCACCACCTCTCTGCAACGCAGAGCAGTGGCACTTACTGGAAGCACCTGGTGGGCTAGTTGGCCCCCAGGGTCCCTCAGGATTGAAAGGGAATTATTTCCTCAACTTAAAACGCGCCTCAGGCCCCGTCCCCTCCCTTCACCACTGTGTAAACGCGCCCGGTGGCCGTTCTAAGTTGAGAGATTAAGTCCCCTTGAATCCTAAGGGTCCCTAGGGTCAAAATAGCCCACTAGGTACCTCCAGTAAGTGCCACAGAGCTGCGTTGCATGGAGGTGTAAAAAGGGGCGTGGCCTCAGAACACCTGTCTACAACGCAGCTCCCTGGCGCATACTGGAGATACCTGTTGGGCTAGTTGGCCCTCAGGGACCCTCAATATTTAAGGGAAATTAATTCCCCAACTTATAACTGGCCAAGGGGCGCGTTTGCAGAGTGCTGCAAGGAGGGGGCGTGGCCTCCAGTGCGATGCCGGTCTTTTATTTATTTTATTTTTTTAAGAAGGATGGCTGTGTGGCCCCCCTTCTTCTTCTAATTTACTGGCCCTGGGGACCCCATCCCCCAGGGCCTGCACCCTAATTTTAAAAAAATTAATGTGGCCCTCCCAAGGCCTTAATCGGCCCCGGGGACCCCAACCCCCGGGTCATGGCCTTTTTTTAAATTTAAATTCTTTAGGAGGGGGCTTCGTTGCCCCCCTCCTCAGGCCACTTATGGCTCCGGGGACCCCATCCCCCAGGGCCGGCCTTTGTTTTTTATTATTTTAAATATATATATATTTATAGAAACACCTAGGACATGCTGGACACACCGTATGTACCTATCACCATGACGATTTGCGTGATATTCATTAAAAGGCGACTATGCATAGAATGAATCCACATGGAATGTATTTACACCGCTAGTGAAGCTCTGACGTGTCTGGCGCCCTACCGTGCCTAATCCCGGCACCCCCGCCGGTGGGTACTCTCCAAGTAGACACCCTTGTTGTTTATTTATACAAACATGGGTAGCTATTGACGGGCACATTTAATATACACGCACACCAAGCCATTCAAAGGGGATTCGACAAAAATTCGACCAAACTATGCAAGAAACCCCCCTCACGGTTAATAAAAAACACATCCACTGCCGGATGTGTAATACTTTTTATTTTACTCTCTGGAAAGGAGACGAACCTCACTTGAGAGTCACAGCGTGCTCCTGGCTGAGCCCAATGCTGTGTTACACCCACCAGTACCCGCCGATTGCCTCACACCTCTGTGTTGTATTCCACCAGCTAGTGCGTATGCTATGACACTCTCTAGACCATGTGCACTGTAACACCACCCCGTGAATATGTCATGCCACACTTGCCTTCGCACGGGTTATATTGCCCCGTCTAACGTGCCTTCCTCGATGTGTATGTTATAACGCACAGCGCTATGCCATACATATTACAATCTGGGATCCATATCTTTGTCACAGTGCATATGGAACGTTACACTCCCCAGCACATATTTTATATTACAACTTTAGAGACTAGTTATGTTACACAACACTGCCCTGTGCATATTACACTCCAAGGCGCATATCGCATAGCACGCGCTAGTGCCTGTGCTATCTTGCGCTCTCCAATGAATCTGTCATTGCGCACAATGTATTGCATATTATATTTCACGCCCCGGTTCATCTTATATCACACTTTTTGGTGCATAGTTTATACCATATACTACATCTAGTTTTCATTTTCAATTGTGCTCTCAGGACTATGTTCTATATAACACTGCGTCCACCTTCCCTTTTCACGGGCATTACATTTTGCGATGTGGGTGGAGGGTCAGGGGGTGTTTCTGCCAAGTGAGCCCGGAGTCACAGTCACAAACGTCCTCTTCTTCCTGAATAAAAGTGAGATTATGCTGCATACTTGTTCATATTTTAAGTAGTTCGCACAGACACACATTTTAAAAACAATAAAGTTCATAATACCCACCTTCTCTGAACAGTTAGCTTGCTGCCCCATCCACCTCCTCCCTATCCTCTGTTGTCTGAATCCATGGACTAGCCTCCTCCCTCCTGCCATGCATGGTCTGATGTGCTGCCACTGCCCTCCATTTAGCATGATGTACCAGTCCACTCCTCCTGCCCTCCATTGCCCAATTCTATGGCCCATCATTGACCTCCTGCTTAGCCTCTGTGCTTAGCTTGCTGCCCCTATTCTCCTTCCCCCTGCCCTCCGATGTCTTTGTGCATGCCCCTGCTCCATCCTTTTTGCCCACTATGTTCCATGGACCTGCCACTCCTATCTACTCTGAGTGTTCGTTTGAGCTGCCACTCCCTTCCCACTTGCCTAGCATTGTCAGATGACTGTAACCTGTCCCTGTCACCTCCACCCTGCCTGTCCACATGCCATGCCCCTATCCCCTTCCTCCTGTCCTCCATTGTCCATTTTACTGCCACACCCTTCTGCCCTCCCTGATCGGTTGTGCTGCAACTGCTCCTCCTGCCTGCCCTGCGCGGTCTGTTGTGAGGCCCCTTCCCCTGAACTCTCTTGTCTGTGCCCAGGTCCTGACCCTCCCTTCTATCCTCCATGGTCCTTTGTGCATGCCCCTGCACCCTCCTTCTTGCCCATCATAGCCATTATGCTGCCACTAACCCTCCCGCTTGCCATGCATGGTCTTCTGTGCTGCCATGGCCCCTCCCACCTTCCCTGTGTGGTCAGCTAGCTGCCCCTGACCCCCTCCCACCTTCCCTCCATGGTCTGTGTGTATGCCACCATAGTCTCATTGTTGCTCTCCATGGTGTGTCTTGTTTCTAGTGCCCATCCTGCCTGACCTCCATGGTCATCTTGCTGCTCCTGCCCTGCCACCTTTCACCCAGCCCTCTGTTTCCATGTGCAGACCCCCTATTCCCTCCCTCCTGGCTTGTCTGTTCCATTGTAAAGCCCCTGATCCGTCCCTCCTGCCCTTTATGGTCTGTTATGCTGCTGCTTTCTCTCCTGTCTGTCCATTATGGTCAGCTAGCTACCATTGCCTCTTTCCCATCTGTTCTCTGTTGTCAATGTGAATGGATCTGTCCCCTCCCTATTGCTTTCTATGGATTGTTGTGCTGCACTCCCGTCCCGCATGCGCCGTGTGGTGTATTGTGCTGCTGCAAACCCTGATGCCTGCCCTGTAGGGTCAGTTTGGTGCACCTCTCCATGTCCCTCCTGTCCTCTGTTATCCGAGTCCATGTCCCTACCCCAATTCCTCCTGCCTACCATGATTCAATGTACCATACTTGCGAACATTTTGAACTTGGTAAGAGGGAGATTTTGAAAAAAACTGGGGTATTGATTTTCCACTTTGAGTTACATTGAAGACAGGAGACAGATCAAATAAAGCCAATTTGAGCTTAAAAACATTGGACGTTTCCTGGCTGAAACGGGTCTGTTGGCATGTATGGTTGTACTATCACTGCCTCTTCCTTCTGCCCACAATGGTGTATTATATTGCCACAGCCTCCCTTGCCAGTCCTGTATTGTTGGTTTGTTGCCCCTGCCCCCCTTTGCACTGCCCTCCATAGTCTGTTGTGCTGCCACTGCCCTTCCTGCCTGCCCAGTGTGGTCAAATTGTTGCCTCTGCACTCTCCTACCTGCCTTCAATTTTCAGAGTCCGTGCCCCTGGCCTCTGCCTCTCAACAGTATCCCAATGAACAACTAGATTGCTAACATTCTATATTTATTACAAAAGTGTGGAACGCCTGACGTCATCTTGATGTAATCAAAACTGTAATACCTAGAGTATTTCCTTTAGAAATTACATATATGAGAGGGTCTTATTTGCATCAAAATTATGGTTAGTGCTTTAAAAAACTAAAATGAGGACATATTTTCTGAGTTTTCAAATAGCGACAAAGAACTTTTAAATTATTTGTAATCTTTATGTTTTTTTATCCAGTTGACCACTTGATTAAATGTTTCACCTTGGCGAGAGGATGTGGTGTTACTTCCAGAGCTGCAGACTTGGGGACCAGGTTGGAGTTTCTGCTTCAGCTCAACATTCTGTGATTCTGGTCAAATCGCTTAACCTCCCCATGTCTACAACCAAAATGAATTTGATCTTGTGTGATGTAACCAATGCTCATGTAAAGCATTCCAATACCTGACAAGTCTGCACTATATAAAACTGCAAATGCACAACAAATAAGTGTTTTGCACACTTCTGTCATTGGGCTACATGTGGGCTACATCTGGGTGATATTTGTGCTGCATTTAGGCTCTTTTGTGTCTGGTGGCCATCTTGGGAGTTTTATTTGTTATGAAGTTTCCTAATTTCCTCATTTACTGCAGTCTCCTCAGTGGGAATACTTTCAGTTTTTTATTTTGGTTCCATCAAGAAGGCATTCAGATGTGTCACACATTTGCCATAAATTCTGAATGTTAGCACTCTAGTTGCTCATTAGATCACTGTAGTAAAGCTACTGCTCACCAGGGAAGTCTGCTGCTGGTATTGAAAGTGTATGTTTCAGTCTGCATGTCAGAATTTTTTAATGAAATAGAAGAGGATTTGAGAAGTCACTCAAAATGTGCCCTAATTTTTCTTTCTGCAGCACTAATCATACTTTCTATGGCAAAATCAACCCCCTCATTTTGTTCCTTTTCAAATTAAATTTTTTAAGAATTACCACTTTATTCCAACCAAGATGGCTTCAGGAGTGCCATACGTTTGTCATAAGTAGGACTGTTAGCGCTCTAGTTGTTCTTTAGAACACTCTGGGAAGCTGCAGTAGAACACAAAGGAATCAACTGACAGTCTCTGCCCTTGTTGGATGTACATGTTTTACTGAGAATGTCAGACTTCATTCTCACATGACTGAGAAAGATGATGTGAATTTACAGAAAATATGCTCTCAGTTAGCTTATAGATCACCTTCCAAACCTCTGTGTGAAAAGCATGAGAAAATAGTTTTCTCTCAAACATGATTCATGATATCACAGCAGAAGGCTTTTTCACATGGTAAAATCACCTTAGAACACACCACAATTCCTAAAATGAGTATGGTACCATCAACAAATGATTTATAATGTAACTAAAGTCTTAAAACCTTCTATTAACTGCAATGCTTTTTAATGAGGTGCTATCATGAATATTGGTCCCAAGATGGCTGCCAACACTTCTTGGATGAAGTGCTGACAGCCAATCAGATCTCACGATGAGATGTGTGTTTAGGCTCCGCCCAGATATATATGTGATTTTACTTTTGATTCTCTCAGGAACTACTGAACGTATTTACACCATTTAAGCAAAAGGCACATGCCTGACCTGAGGACTACCTCTTTGCCAAATTTCAAGTAATTCTGTTCAGCCGTTCGGGCTGTACCTTCGACTAAAGGTCCTATGGAAAAATGCATGGGGAAAACGCGTTTTGGGACCCCCCTTTTTTCTCAGCCCCCGCTTGACGAATCACCCCGAGACTTTCAGGGTAGGAGCTGAGCGGAGCGCCCCATTAGTTTTGAAAATTTCACGAAGATAAGTCAACCGGCGCCAAAGTTATTCAAAATAGAATTTTCAGATTTCCTATGGGAACTCGGTCCTAACTATAACTATCTACTGGCGACCGCCAGTAGATAATATATACATATATATATATAATGTTGGAGGCATGTGTGCTGTAGATATACATGCTGTGCATAAGCCTGCCATCTAGTGTTAGGCTTTGATGATTTCAACAAGTTGTTTCCGTTCCAAGAGGTTTTCTTCGAGTCACAAGGCTGTGTGACGACTCCTCTTGGTAATATTGCACATGGTCATTGACTTCATTGCTAGATAGTTTTTTTCCGCTGACTAGTTCGGATGTAATCCCTTGCGCTCGGATTCGGGACTCTTTTGGGCTCCCTTCGGTTAGCTAGTAGTTCTTCAGTCGACGATATTGTCACAATAGTATAGTTCTATTTCTGTTCTGAGCAATTGCCCTTCGGTGTTGCAGGTCTTTGACGAAGAGGGGCGAAGCGACTGGGTATGGGCTCCAGAGACTCATCAATTGTTTTTAGAAATGACACTTGGATGCTCAATGGGAAGAACAAAGCACTGCCCACTGCTGGAAATGGTGCTTACCGTGAAGCGCTAGTGTGAACGAATTTGGAGTGCTGAATTTGCCAAGTCTTTCCACACCTATCATGCACTTTCCACCAATAGCGAAGAGACTGTGGCATTGGAAGCACCGGTGTAATTGGCACATGAGATAGGCATTTTAATCCGAAACACATCATGCCAACAGAAATAAACAGGAACCTGCGTGGACTCTGGTCCTTTTCTTCTAGGAAGTGACCCTGGTTTGAATATCTGATAGAGACTACTAACTGCTGATTCCTTAACGTAGAATTATCCCCAGGCGTGAGACTGGACCCGCAAAATTGTGTTCTGCGGGCGTGACGTCAGCGAGGTCACATAAGCCCCACCCTGGCGCGCTGATGTCAGTTTCCTTCTTTTCCGCGTGCAACGCAAATCCAGATCTTGTTCATGGGCTGTTTTCAGACCTTCTTTTCACGCTTTGCGCTTCTTTTGGGAACAGTGTGCGAATGCCTTCGGGCTTCAAGACGTGCTTGTCTTACGCTCGCCAGATGTCGGCAACGGACCCTCACCCCATTTGCATGTGGTGTTTGGGGGAGCACCACGACTCCGAGACTTGTCAGCAGATGAAGCCGAAGTCCCGGCGGGAGCGCCGGATGAAACTCCTCTCGGCCCGCATGTCCATGTCGGCGTCGTCGCCACGTCCGTCCCACGCGGAAGGGTTCAATAACCGCCACTTCCGTCTCTGACATCGTCCCTCTCCGTGGCCGCAAGGGCGTCTCTGTCCTGTTGGTAAGTGTTGCAGTTTGTCCCCGAGGCCTGGTCCCCGCCCTATAGGGGCCGTGGGTTCTCTGCGGGTTGTGCGGCCTCACGCGTCGCCACCCTACCCGCCGTTCCCTGGCATGGGGGTGACCAGAGCCCAAATGGAGGCCTATGCAGCGGCCTTGCAGGCCTCTTTGGCTCCTCCTCTTCCTGGGACGTCTGCGGATCCTTTGCCATGTGCGGGGCCTTCGGCTCCGGCGCCGGCAGGTTCGGCTTCAGGTTCTTGAGATGTGGTGTCGTCGGGGTGCGGCCCTACGGGGTTCCCTCCTCCAGACCAGACCTCTGCCTCGCTACAAACCCCCATGGGGGTCCCTGTGGTGTCGTGGGAGGTTGCCGGTACTCTGGGCTCGTCCTTGAGTCCCCCTCGGTCCTCTGGGCAGGCGGCGGCCTTGTCCGAGGCCAAGCTGACGCCACTCAGGCGCCGGCGGCTGCTGGCCTTGGCGGTGCCGCAGGGGCTGGCTAGGTGCCGGGGTGCGTCCCCGGCCCCCCCTCGTCTCTCCTTGCAGGCGGCTCCTCGTCGAAGGTCGAGTCGGCGCCGTTCTTTGGCCACCCCGGCTCTGACCCCACCCCGTTCTCCCTCGTGGCAGAGGTCGTCTCGGCGTCCCCTTTGGCGCTGGTCAACGTTGAACTGACGGCGGTGGCGGACTCCACGGCGCCGTGCCGGCGTATGGTCGTTGATTCGTCTTCGGACTCCCCCTCTTCTCCAGAGGTTCGCCACTGTTTGTTTCCGGAGACGGGACGCCGCGCCGTGGCCTTTTCCCCGGCGTCTTCCAAGGAGGGCTCTTCGCTGTCCCCGCGCCCCCAGTCTTCCCCGGAGGCGCCTCAGGTTCCCCACTCGTCGGTCAACCTTCCCCCATTCTGAGCTTGGCCTTTCCTTCCTCTGGTTGGGCTGGGGGACAGCCAGCTTAGCTTACAGCCATCGCCCACGGAGGAATTGCTCTCCCCACCACGTTGCCCTACGGAGGCGAGTGCTGCCTTCGCCCGGGCTGTCTCCACGGCTGCGGGGTTTTTGCGCATTGCCGACCTGGCTGCCCATTTCCCCGTGGATCATTTGCTTGAGGTTCTCCATCAGGGCTCTGGTGGACGGGAGCTGCTTCTTCCCTTCGAAGCTTCGCTCCATAATTCTCTCTTGGGGGCCTGGGGGCATCCTGCCACAGGGGACCCAGTGCACCAGCCGCTTCTGCACTGCCACCGTCCTGCTCCACGTGGTTCTGTCTGCCTTTCCTTCCACCCTTCTACCAGGGGCCCTCTTCTGCAGACTGCCTTTCCCTCCTTGCCATCGGTGTTGTCTCCCCCGTCACGGGAGGCCCGTGGTTAGATTCATAGGGGCACAACATCTTCGCCTCCTCCAGTTCTGCCTTGTGGGCACTCAACACGCTTTGTTTGTTGGCCAGAGTCACTTCTTGCTTGTGGGATTCGGCGGAGTCCCTTCTGTCTTCTGCTTCTCAGGAGGGTGCCTGCGCTTATCTGCGGCACCATGTGTTGGATGGCTGGGAGTTAGCGGCGTTTATTCTTCGCTCGGCTCTGGATGTTTCTGAGGTGCTTGGTTGCACCATGGCTTCTTCAGTGGCCCTCCGTCACCATGCTTGGCTGAGGGATAGTGTTTTCCTGGAGAACGTTAGGGGGTGGCTGGTTGACCACCCCTTCGATGGCGCTCTTTTGTTTCACGCCCCTGCGGATTCTGCCATTCAGAGGTTCCTTGCAGGGCTTCGTCGTCGTCCTCCTCCTCCCACCCCCCCCCCCCCTCCTCCTTAGTGAACCTGGATGTCGGTCTGTGTTCTGGGAGGCGTTCTCCCGTTGTTTTCTGGGGCCTAGTAACAAGTAGACCGGTTGTGTGTTCTCTGTGGTTGGTGTGCCTTCAGGGTCCTTCGGTTGGCCTTTTGGTGCTGTTGGCTGCTGGTTCAGCTCCCCTTTTTTGCCTTGTGGTTTTGGCTGTTGGTAAGCCTGCATAGGTCCTGGTTTTGGACCTTTTGTATCTTCTTTATTGGCTGCTTGGCAAGCCGTCTGCGGTTTGACCCGCAGGCTTTTCTGGTTGTCCTCAGCTGCAGATTCTTTTTTCCTAAGAGGTGTTCCCATGTTTTATTGGGACGTAACATACCCTATGTGGGGTTCTTGTAGCTATTACATAGCTTGTCATGTGCTGGGGCAGTGTGGTCACCCTTTTTGGGTTCCATGCTCTCCTTGGCGTTACGGTATATCGCTGGTGCGGTCTCTTTGCTGTGGTGTTGGCCGGCTTGCGTTGCACCCAGCTCTGTCCTGCTCCAGGTTCGCTACATTGCTCGGCGAGTCTGGCCTGCTGTCTGCGGCGTGGTGGTGTGGCACTTCCGCCCTTCTGTCCGGCGCTTCGGCCTGGTCCTCTATTTGGTGTTCCAGAGGAGCTGGCTTCCTTTGGCTGCTGTGTCCAGAGGAAAGATTGTCTCATATCAATCTTATGGAATTGCGGGCTATTAGTTTGGTGCGCAAGGCCTTTCTCCCTTCCATTCGCGGTCAGTCGGTTCAAGTCCTGCCGCGATGTGGTATGTCAACAAGCAGGGAGGAGTAGGGTCATACCGTCTCTGCTGAGAGGCGTTGCGGCTCTGGTCCTGGGCTCATGACCATCGGATTTGCTTGATGGCAAATCATCTGGCCGGGGTGTTGAACGTGCGTGCGGACAGTCTCAGTCGGCAGTTCTCCGCCGACCACGAGTGGAGGCTTCTTCCAGAGGTAGTTCCACACATCTTCCGGACGTGTGGGACTCCTCAGTTGGACCTGTTTGCCACTTTTGAGAACGCGCACTGCCCGTCATTCTGCAGTCTCCAGTTTCCGACGCAGGGAGGACGCGTTTCAGTTGAGTTGGAGCTTACAACTCCTTTACGCGTTTCCTCCCATACCCTTGATTCCTCGGGTTCTGAGAAAGATTCGCCAAGACCGGGCCCGAGTTATATTGATCGCCTCACACTGGCCAAGAAGGGTGTGGTACACGGACCTTCTTCACCTCTCGTTGCACCCTCCGCTCCGTCTCCCTCTCAGGGCAGACCTCCTTTCTCAGATGGAGGGGCAGGTTCTACACCCCCACCTCCAGAACCTGCACCTAATGCCTGGGGATTGAACGGGGCAACCTGAATTCTTTTTCTCTCCCGCCTGACGTGGTGGATGTTATTTTATTGGCCCGGCGACACTCCTCCAAATCTATCTACTCCTACAGGTGGTAGAAATTTGTTAGATGGTGTGGAGAGAAATCTATTGATCCTCTGAAAGCGCATCTTTCTGATGTTCTTTGTTTTTCACTTCATTTGGCTCAGCAGGGTTGTGCTGTAGTCACTGTTAAAGGATATTTGTCGGCTTTGTCGGCATTTCTTTGCTTGCCCGATCAGCCTTCTCTCTTTAAGTCTCCAATAGTCTTAAGGTTCATTAAGGGGCTTACTAACATGTTTCCGCCCACACCTTTTATTATGCCCCAGTGGGATTTAAATCTGGTGTTGACTTTTTTAATGGGTTCTACTTTTGAACCTATGCATAGTTGTCCATTGAGACTTCCGACCTTTAAAACGGTCTTTCTAGTGGCTATCACTTCGGCTAGGAGGGTGAGTGAGCTTCAGGCTTTGAGTTTAAAGCCTCCTTTTCTGACCATACATGCTGAAAGGATGGTACTCAGGACCAGGGCTGCTTTTCTGCCTAAGGTGGTAACTCCCTTCCATCTAGGACAGTCCATTACCCTCCCTACTTTCTATCCTCCCCCTCACCCTTCCAAGGAGGAGGAGAGGCTTCATCGTTGGGATCCAAAGAGGGCGATTAGCTTCTATTTGGATAGAACAAAAGATTTCCGTCAAGATGATCAGCTCTTTGTTGAATATGCTGGTCGTATGAAGGGCAAAGCAGTGCACAAGCGCACTTTATCCAGGTGGATCATCTTGTGCATCAAGATATGCTACTCCTTGGCCGGTAAGGAGCCTCCTGTAGGCATTAGAGCTCATTCCACCAGGTCTAAGTCGTCTACTTCTGCCTTGTCCTGGGGTGTTTCTGTTTTGGACATCTGTAAAGCCGCAACTTGGGCCTCCCTCCACACTTTCGCGAAGCATTACTGCTTGGATTCTGAGGTGAGGAGGGATGGTCATTTTGCACGCTCTGTTTTGCAAGATTTTTTGGTATAGAAGGGTGGACACCCTCCTCCGGGGGTTGGACTTCTGTGGGATTCTATTCATAAGGGGAGAAATCCACAGGCAGATGTATCCATCAGAAGAACAAGTTACTTACCTTAGGTAACGCTTTTTCTGGTGGATACAGTATCTGCCTGTGGATTCCTCACTGATCCACCCACCTCCCCGTTGTCCACCCTTTTATACCTTAAAAGATGAGGCATTGGTTATTTGATGTTTTTGTGTACTCAAGATTTTATTACCTCTATTTGTCCATGGTTGACTTATTTGAAATGTGAGCCTATAAGAAATATTTGCTTTCCTTTTTCACTTTACACTGTGTGTATTTGTGTGAATACTGTGTACTATGTATGCATTGTCACTATGGTCGGTCCGCCCGTTTTGCCTCGGTGGCACAGAAAAAATGGGTGGAACTGACGTCATCACGCCGACGTGGTCGTCTTATGGCTCCGGTGACGTCATGCGGAGCCGCGTGTGGAGCCATGACGCTGAGACGAACTCGTCGGCGCGGGAAGCTAGGAAAAATTTCCGTGAAATGCTGGTGCAAGGGATATTCATAAGGTGAGGAATACACAGGCAGATACTGAATCCACCAGAAAAAGCATTACCGAAGGTAAGTAAATCGTTCATTGTTACCGGAGGTAAGTAACTTGTACATTAGTGCGGCTACAAGCACAGAGAAGCACCCACCCTCAAGCAGTTGGGCAGCAGCAGTGGCGTATTGTGGTTCTCCAGGTTTTGGAAGTTGCTGAACTGCTGCAGCCCGGGAAATGCGAGCCTGCAAACATTTGTTTGGTTTGTGACTTCACAACAAGGCACAAGTTACTAAAGTTGTGCCCTCTGGCATGCTAATTGGGGCGAAGCGGCTGGGTGAGGGTTCCTGAGACTCATCAATTGTTTTTAGAAATGACACTTGGATGCTCGATGGGAAGATCAAATTTCTGCCCACTGCTGGAAATGGTACTTATTGCCAAGTCTTTCCATGTCTAGCTTGTACTTTCCACTATTAGCTGAGATTATATTTGTTTAAAAACTGCTGCATTAGAGGCACCTGTGTAATTGGCATTTGAGAAAGGCATTTAAAACCGAAAAGCATCATGCCATCAAAAATAAATTCGAGCTTCAGGAACGCGTGTGTGCTCTGGTCCTTTTCTTCTAGGAAGTGACCTTGGATTGGAAAAATATATATATATATATATCTCCTACTTGCAATCGCCAGTAGGTAGTTATAGTTAGGACCTATTTTCCATAGGAAATTCGCAACATTCTATTTGGAATAACGCTGGCACCGATTGACGAATCATCGCGAAATTTTCCAAACTTTTGGCCAGCTCCGGTCCGCTCCTATCCTGAAAATTTCACGGTGATTCATCAAGCGGGGGCCGAGAAAAAAGGGGGGTCCCAAAACGTGTTTTCCCATAGGACCTGTTGACGCAGCTACAGCCCGAACTGCTGAACGGAATTACACCAAATTTGGCAAAGAGGTAGTCCTCAGTTCAGACTCGTGCCTTTTGATTAAATGGTGTAAATCCGTTCAGTAGTTCCTGAGAAAATTAGAATTAAAAAGAAAGATTTATCTGGGCGGAGCCTAACCACACATCTCATCGTGAGATCTGATTGGCTGTCAGTACTTCATCCAAGAAGTGTTGGCAGCCATCTTGGGACCAATATACACAATAGCACCTCATTAAAAAGCATTGCAGTTAATAGAAGGTTTTAAGACTTTAGTTACATTATAAATCATTTGTTGATGGTACCATACTCATTTTATGAACTGTGGTGTGTTCTAAGGTGATTTTACCATGTGAAAAAGCCTTCTGCTGTGATATCATGAATCATGTTTCAGAGAAAACTATTTTCTCATGCTTTTCCCACAGAGGTTTGGAAGGTGATCTATAAGCTAAACTGAGAGCATATTTTCTATAAATTCACATTATCTTTCTCAGTCATGTGAGAATGAAGTCTGAAATTCAACATGTGCATCCAACAAGGGCAGAGACTGTCAGTTGATTACTTTGTGTTCTACTGCAGCTTCCCAGAGTATTCTAAACAACAACTAGAGCGCTAACAGTCCTACTTATGACAAATGTATTGCACACCTGAAGCCATCTTGATTGGAATAAAGTGGTAACTCTTAAAACATTTAATCTAAAAAGTAACAAAATGAGGGGTTTCATTTTACCATAGAAAGTATGATTAGTGCTGCAGAAAGAAAAATTAGGGTACATTTTGAGTGACTTCTCAAATCCTCTTCTATTTCATTAAAAAATTCTAACCTGATGATCCCACAGCCTTTGAGGAGTCTTGGAGCGCGTTGCTGGCCTACTTATCTAGGGGCCTCCCGGCAGCTGTCTTCCCGCCCGCGTGGAGGACGTTGCGTATCTTCCGGACCTGGCACTCCACAGACTGAAACTGTTTCCCCTTTTTTCCGACGCTTTGCAGCAGCCTCTGGGGGGGGGGGTGGCGGGAGGGGGGTAGTGGGGGTGGTGGGGGGTGGGATGGGGTACCGGAGGAGTCTGAGGAGGGGTTCCCATGGGCCGCACATGGAGCATCTGAACCACCTATGGGGCATTCTGCAGATACCTATGGCCAGGGGACACCCGGCAGTTACTTGTTATTGTATGATTACACATGTGCAATGATACTGTTGTTATGAAAATCAATAAAAATGATTGCTATGAAAAAATTCTAACATGCAGACTGAAACATGCACTTTCAATGCCAGCAGCAGACTTCCCTGGTGAGCAGTAGCTTTACTACAGTGATCTAATAAGCAACTAGAGTGCTAACATTCTGAATTTATGGCAAATGTGTAACACATCTGAATGCCTTCTTGATGGAATCAAAGTAAAAAACAAAGTATTTCCTACTGAGGAGACTGTAGTAAATGAGGAAATTAGGAAACTTCATAACAAATAAGTCTCCCAAAATGGCCACCAGAGACAAAAGAGCCCAAATGTAGCACAAATATCACCCAGATGTAGCCCACATGTAGCCCAATGACAGAAGTGTGCAAAACACTTATTTTTTTGTCTATTTGCAGTTTTATATAGTGCAGACTTGTCAGGTATTGTAGTGCTTTACATGAGCATTGATTACATCACACAAGATCAAATTCATTTTGGTTGTAGACATGGGGAGATAAAGTGATTTGACCAGAATCACAGAATTTTGAGCTGAAGCAGAAACTCCAACCTGGTTCCCCAGTTGCAAAGTCTGCAGCTCTGTAAGTAACACCACATCCTCTCCACTAAGTGCAACGTTTAAACAAGTGGTCAACTGGATAAAAAAACATAAAGATTACAAATAATTTAAAAGTTCTTTGTCGCTATTTGAAAACTCAGAAAATATGTCCTCATTTTAGTTTTTTAGAGCACTAACCATAATTTTGATGCAAATTAAACCCTCTCATATATGTAATTTCTAAAGGAAATGCTCTAGGTATTACAGTTTTGATTACATCAAGATGACATCAGGCGTTCCACACTTTTGTAATAAATATAGAATGTTAGCAATCTAGTTGTTCATTGGGATACTGTTGAGAGGCAGAGGCCAGGGGCACGGACTCTGAAAATTGAAGGCAGGTAGGAGAGTGCAGAGGCAACAATTTGACCACACTGGGCAGGCAGGAAGGGCAGTGGCAGCACAACAGACTATGGAGGGCAGTGGAAAGGGGGGCAGGGGCAGCAAACCAACAATACAGGACTGGCAAGAGCGGCTGTGGCAATATAATAGACCATTGTGGGCAGACGGAAGAGGCAGTGGTAGTACAACCATACATGCCAACAGACCCGTTTCAGCCAGGAAACGTCCAATGTTTTTAAGCTCAAATGGGCTTTATTTGATCAGTCTCCTGTCTACAATCTCCTCTTTTTCAATGTAACTCAAAGGGGAAAATCAATACCCCAGTTTTTTTTTCAAAATCTCCATCTTACCAAGTTAAAAATGTTCGCAAGTATGGTACATTGGATCATGGTAGGCAGGAGGAATTGGGGTAGGGACATGGACTCGGATAACAGAGGACAGGAGGGACATGGAGAGGTGCACGAAATTGACCCTACAGGGCAGGCATCCGGGTTTGCAGCAGCACAATACACCACACAGGGCATGCGGGACGGGAGTGCAGCACAACAATCCATAGAAAGCAATAGGGAGGGGACAGGACCATGCACATGGACAACAGAGAACAGAGGGGAAAGAGGCAATGGTAGCTAGCTGATCATAATGGACAGACAGGAGAGAAAGCTGCAGCATAACAGACCATAAAGGGCAGGAGAGACGGATCAAGGGCATTACAATGGAACAGACAAGCCAGGAGGGAGGGAATAGGGGTATGCACATGGAAACAGAGGGCTGGGGGCAAGGGGGCAGGGCAGGAGCAGCAAGATGACCATGGAGGTCAGGCAGGATGGGCACTAGAAACAAAACACACCATGGAGAGCAACAGTGAGACTATGATGGCATACACACAGACCATGGAGGGAAGGTGGGAGGGGATATGGGGCAGCTAGCTGACCACACAGGGAAGGTGAGAGGGGCCATGGCAGCACAGAAGACCATGCATGGCAAGCGGGAGGGTTAGTGGCAGCACAATGGCTATGATGGGCAAGGAGGAGGGTGCAGGGGCATGCACAAAGGACCATGGAGGATAGAAGGGAGAGTCAGGACCTGGGCACAGACAAGAGAGTTAGGGGAAGGGGCCTCACAACAGACCGCGCGGGGCAGGCAGGAGGAGCAGTTGCAGCACAAAAGACCAGGGAGGGCAGAAGGGTGTGGCAGTAAAATGGACCATGGAGGACAGGAGGAAGGGGATAGGGGCATGGCATGTGGACAGGCAGGGTGGAGGTGGCAGGGACAGGTTACAGTCGTCTGACAATGCTAGGCAGGTGGGAGGGGAGTGGCAGCTCAACAGAACACTCAGAGTAGATAGGAGTGGCAGGTCCATGGAACATGGTGGGCAAAAAGGATGGAGCAGGGGCATGCACAAAGACATCGGAGAGCAGGGGGAAGGAGAATAGGGGCAGCAAGCTAAGCACAGAGGCTAAGCAGGAGGCCAATGATGGGCCATAGAATTGGGCAATGGAGGGCAGGAGGAGTGGACTGGTACATCATGCTAAATGGAGGGCAGTGGCAGCACATCAGACCATGCATGGCAGGAGGGAGGAGGCTAGTCCAAGGATTCAGACAACAGAGGATAGGGAGGAGGTGGATGGGGCAGCAAGCTAACTGTTCAGAGAAGGTGGGTATTAGGAACTTTATTGTTTTTTAAATGTGTGTCTGTGCGAACTACTTAAAATATGAACAAGTATGCAGCATAATCTCACTTTTATTCAGGAAGAAGAGGACATTTGTGACTGTGACTCCGGGCTCACTTGGCAGAAACACCCCCTGACCCTCCACCCCCCATCGCAAAATGTAATGCCCGTGAAAAGGGTAGGTGGACGCAGTGTTATATAGAACATAGTCCTGAGAGCACGATTGAAAATGAAAACTAGATATAGTATATGGTATAAACTATGCACCAAAAAGTGTGATATAAGATGAACCGGGCGTGAAATATAATATGCAATACATTGTGCGCAATGACAGATTCCCTGGAGAGCGCGAGATAGCACAGACACTAGCGCCTGGCATGACATATTCTCGGGGTGGTGTTACAGTGCACATGGGCTAGAGAGTGTCATAGCATACGCACTAGCTGGTGGAATACAACACAGGTGTGTGGCACTCGGCGGGCACTGGTGGGTGTAACACAGCATTGGGCTCAGCCAGGAGCACGCTGTGACTCTTAAGTGAGGTTCGTCTCCTTTCCAGAGAGTAAAATAAAAAGTATTACACAACTGGCGGTGGATGTGTGTTTTATTTACCGTGAGGGGGGTTTCTTGCATAGTTTGGTTGAATTTTTGTCAAATCCCCTTTGAATGGCTTGGTGTGCGTGTGTATTAAATGTGCCCGTCAATAGCTACCCATGTTTGTATAAATAAACAACAAGGGTGTCTACTTGGAGAGTACCCACCGGCGGGGGTGCCGGGATTAGGCACGGTAGGGCGTCAGACACGTCAGAGCTTCACTAGCGGTGTAAATACATTCCACGTGGATTCATTGTATGCATAGTCTCCTTTTAATGAATATCACGCAAATCGTCATGGTGATAGGTACATACGGTTTGTCCAGCATGTCCTAGGTGTTTCTATAAATATATTTAATAAAAAACAAAGGCCGGCCCCGGGGGAAGGGGTCCCTGGGGCCATAAGTGGCCTGAGGAGGGGGGCAACGCAGCCCCCCTCCTAAAGAATAAAAAAAAAAAAAAAGGCCATGACCCGGGGGTTGGGGTCCCCGGGGCCGATTAAGGCCTTGGGAGGGGGGCCATGCGCCGGAGGCCACGCCCCCTCCTTGCAGCACTCTGCAAACGCGCCCCTTGGCCAATTGTAAGTTGGGGAATTAATTCCCCTTCAATATTGAGGGTCCCTGAGGGCCAACTAGCCCAACAGGTATCTCCAGTATGCGCCAGGGAGCTGCGTTGTAGACAGGTGTTCTGAGGCCACGCCCCTTTTTACACCTCTATGCAACGCAGCTCTGTGGCGCTTACTGGAGGTACATAGTGGGCTAGTTTGACCCTAGGGACCCTTAGGATTCAAGGGGACTTAATCTCCCAACTTAAAATGGCCACAGGGCGTGTTTACACAGTGGGGAAGGGAGGGGACGGGGCCTGAGGTGACGTGTGCAAACACGCCCTGTGGCGCGTTTTAAGAGGTAGTTTTAATCCCCTGCCCTATTATATACATGGGGCTTTCAGAGGTGGTCATGCTAATCACAGGAGGACCCCAACGCATAGTGTTCCCTAGTGTATGTAGGTGTTTTCGCTGTATTCAGAGTGTCTTTTAACATAGCACTGGCTCTAGGACTGGTTAGTCAGACTCAGTTACCACCAGTATCCGTCTGAAAAAGTTGAGGGTACAGGATTATTTTGCAACAAGGCTTCTTTCTGCTCTTCTGTTTGTTCTTTCTGCTCATTATCCTTCATCCTGCACTTTTCTTAGTCTTTGATGACTTCTGTTGCTTCTTTCTGCATTTCTTTTTTTTCTTTTTGTGCGTTTTTTCTTCTCTATCTCTGTAGGCATAGTTAGAAATTAGCATTTAAAAAACCTTTGAAATTCACTGACAAAACCATAGGTTTCAGGCACATTATAGTTAGGAATTAGCATTTGAAAAACCTTAAAAATTCACTGAAAAAACCATAGGTTTCAGGGGCGTTCTAGTTAGCTGGACTTTTCACTCGTACAAAACCATTGAAATTCCCCCGTTATAGTTAGTTCAGCTAACTATAACTCACGCGCCCGCAATGCACTGCTGATGACGTCACATATTACATCACTCATGACATGGTCAGTGACATCACCCATGACATCACCCATGACATCACTCATGACATCACTGATGACATCATCCTTGTGATAGAGTGGCAGACCTTCTCCCCCCCTAATATAAACTTTGATACAAACATTCAAAAATAGAAACGAAAATGTTCAAAACAATGGACATACCAATACCAGTTACAACAACCTATTCAGTAATTCTAAGATCCACATCCACTCATTCACCAACTGTCCTATACAGTCACTCATACATGTACTCACTCATCATATGTACTCCCATACACCTATACATCCTGTTACCTAATGCCACTCATCCATAGAGTTACTCACACACATAGTCACTCATGCTAATAAAGAATCAAACATCCATTTACTTGCATATACAGTTATACACACACCACCACACTTACTTCTACAGAAACTTACACATACTTAGTCTTTTAAACAATCCCTTATAGAAACACATACTTATTCATACAGGAACTCTTCCAATCTCTCACTCTCACATATACTCACTTATATACACCAATAGTCACATATACTAGTTTAAAACATACGTAGTTACTCATAAAGACACTATTGATACAGTCATTCATTCACTAACACACCCATGCACATACTCATCCACCCATACAGTCCTGCACACATGCTGTCTTCAACACATACAAACAGTGAGTCACTCATTCATGCACCTATGCACTACGTAATACCCCCCACCAAACCATACAGACACTCATACTGATACTCAAAAAACCAACTAATAACCTATATAGACACTCATGTAGGTACTCACCAACCCATGCAGCCACTTATACACAAAGTGAGAGACTGATACAGATATTTACACATTTAAACATTACTCACTAAGCCATGTATTCACTAAGATACACTTAGTCAGTTAGACAATCAATTTTTCAAAAACAAATCATCCATTTAGACACTTATATACCCATTTATTCTTCCATCGACCTTGAGATATACATATATAAAACATATGTAATTTTCAGAAAAACACACATTCACAGGATGTCATCAATGAGTTCATGAGTGATGTCACTGACAATGTCATGAGTGATGTAATATGTGACATCATCAGCAGTGCATTGCGGGCGCGCTAGTTATAGTTAGCTGAGCTAACTATAACGGGGGAATTTCAATGGTTTTGTACGAGTGAAAAGTCCAGGTAACTATAACGCCCCTGAAACCTAAGGTTTTTTCAGTGAATATATATATATATATATATGTGTGTGTATATATATATATATATATATATATATATATATATATATATTCAAGATACACCTCCACTTTACTGGGGGCCCCCAGTCCTTCAGGGCGGGCCCATTTACAGGAATGGAGATCCTGGGTCGATGTAGTTTTGCCACAAACAAGAAGAATGAGCCCAACACCGACTTGTGGAGCAGCTGACTTTATTCGTCTTCATAGCAGTCAGAACGCACTCGAAATTTTCCTGACGCGTTTCGGCGTCGCTGACGCCTTGATCACAGGTGAGCGCTTTATTTCAAATCCCAGTGGTCACGTGCCTGTAGTGGTGTACCACAGGTCCCAGAATGCACCAACGTTGATCATAAAGAATACGCACCGAAAGATTTAGTTTTTTGGCTTGGATAGCGTGATTCTTCTTTCAGTGTTGTCATAATGTTCATAATGAAAAGTGCATTTGTTTTTAAAATATCTTGCTTATATGAATAGTTCTGTCCCACAAATGCTTTGCGTTAGTGCTGCTCCTGCGATGTTGCCAGGAAAGAGGCATATGTATATATATTTATATTCAAGGCATGTGTGCTGTAGATACACATGCAGTGCATAAGTCCACCATCTAGTGTTGGGCTCGGATGATTAACAGTTGTTTTTTTTCCCCAAGACGTTTTCTTAGAGTCTCAAGGCTGTATCACTCCTCCTCTTGATAATATTGCACATGGTCATAGGCTCCATTGCTAGATAGTTTTTTTCCGCCGACGGGTTCGTTGTAATCTTGTGCTCCGGTTCAAGACACTTTCTGACTCCCTTTGGTTAGCTAGTAGATTTCCAGTCGACAATATTGTCTCGATCGTATAGTTCTGTTTCCATTCCGAACAATTTCCCTTCTGCAGTGCGGGTCTTCACCTTGCCTTCTCAACTACCGGCCACGCCCGGCCTTGCCTCTTTCACTTCAGCAATTTTCTCGGAGAATGAGCTGCTAATGGAACACCCTCCATTCCATTTCTGTCTGAAGTGTCATTCTAAATATCTCCATACCGACCAACACTCTGTCTGTAATATATGCCTCTTGCTTGATAATCGAGAGGAAAGCTGTGAAGCTTGCAAGTCATTTCGATCGAAGAAAACTCTTAGAGATCGACGTGCCAGGTGCCAAGAGATTCAGCGGGAACAAGCAGACGATGTACCGAATATTTTCGGTCGACAACACAACCATGAGGAGGAAGCTGTGAGAAGTTGGCCTGATATAAGATGTCACTAGTTCTAGTGTACACCTTGTATCCGTCCAAACAACCCTTATGGTGATTGGTTGTAAAGTCAACCTTATAGACCAGCTATCCTAGTGGTAGCATGGACAAGAGCAGTCTTAGGCTAAACTCTGTATGGCATGTGAATCCAGCTGTTATACCATTTGTAATCCCTTGAATACCAAATGAAAGGACACCACAACAGATATATATAAAAATAGAATGTATTTATTCTAGTCAAACCCTCAGCACTCTTTATGAGATTCGAGGTAAGTACAACACAGTCTTATTTAAGTATACATTAAGTCACACAGGTAAGTAATACAGTTAGGCCCTAGGGGCCACGCAAACCATATACTAAGTAAGTGGTATAAGGACCACTGTCACGAACACAGGATAGGCCTAGGGAATCGCTGGGGCTACACTATACTACCAAAGGTTAGGAAGTGGGAGGCCCACGTGATTCAGGTGCAGAGTGGAAACACTCACGCGTAATGCGTAAAAGTCAATAGAATTACTAGCAGTTAGAAATTAACAGTTTTAGGACACTTCTGGAATAGCTAGAAAGTCGAGACTCGGAAACTAGACCCTAGGATAGTCAATACCCTTGTGAGCACCGAAGTACCCAAGTTACCTAGCCCACGGGCTGCGGGTGCATAGGTGTGAACTTGCGTCGGGTTTCGTCGTTGACTTCTATGGATGCCTGAAGGAAAGTTGCTGACAGGCAGTCAGTGAAGAGTGTCCGTGGATCCCAAGGAGGGGATCAAGAAGGAAGGAACCTGCAAGCAGAAGGGACAGAGTCTAGGTCACCAGCCAGGAGCCAGGAAGGAACCAGGCGATGTCGTGAAGATGCGGGTGAAGAGGTGAAGCTTGTCGCGGCAGCCACGGGTAGCAGGAGACGTCGAGGACGACCAGGACCAGGAGGTGAGCTGTCCCACGAAGGCTCTTGCTGACGGCGGCGTCGATATCGAGTTAGGACCCAACAAGCCTTGGCAAGCGGAACCCACGCAGGATGGAGGACTTGCTTCTGGTGCAGACCAGGAAGGTTTGGGGTGCTTCTCTTTCACAGAGGAGCGGGTGCCAGTCTGGAGGAGCCGGACCAGCAAGGTGAAAACAAAGGTTCGTCGTCGCAGAGGCTACTAGCCAACGGGCCAGCAACCGGACAACACGTCGAGCAACACAGGTGCAGAAGGGCCCCACGCAGAACACGTGAAGTGTGGGGAGCTGATCTTCTTTGCAGATGGTGCTCGGGAGTGGGGCTTCTCAATTCCCCAAGCACAGCCTCGAGGGAGCCTCGGAAGTCGCGCTAGTCAGTTACTAGCCACTTTTCCCAAGTCGCCGGTCCCACGTCCCTCGTCGCCTCCACGGGTCTCAGCTTCGCTGGAGATGTGGATCTGGTTCAGAGGTGTCTGGAAATCAAGGCTCTGGTCGGGCTCTGCAGTCGGTCCCTCGTAGAACTTCAGCAAAGCAAAGGGTAGTCTCTTGATGGTGCCTGTTTGCACAGGGTAGCCACTCCTTGGTCACAAGGGAGATTCTTCAGTCTTCTTCTTTCGTCGAATGTCGAAGGTCCAGAGTTTCTGTTCAAGTTGCAGGTTCAGGATAATCTAAAGTCTTGAGGCCCAACTCCCACTCTTATACTAATCTGGGGGGCTGGGTTACCTGCTAGGTCCCTCCTATGGGTGGGACCATGGAGGGGGGTGGTTATACCCCCTTCCCTTTGTCCAGTTTCACGCCAGGACTGGGGCTGGAGTGCCCCAGCACCGGTTTGAACTGGACTATGCATGGGACACCTTGTGTGCCCCAGGCATGTCTCATTCTTTTCATCCCTCCCTGCCCCAATACACTAAGGCCTGTCTGGGGTGGTGCTAGCACCTCCCAAGGCAGGAAACCTATTGTCCAAGCCTCCCTCGCTGGAAGGTCTCCCAGCAGCAGGAGGTCAGACTTGTGTCTGTGGCAGCAGCGTCCATTTTGTGACGCTGGGGCTCTGGTTAACTTTAACCGGGTAGTAGGTCTTCAACATGTCTTCTCCCTCTAGAAGGGAGGAATACTATCCTCATCGCCAGAAATGGTGTGGGGGTAGTATTCCAAAGTGTTAGACACCTTACACGACATGTTTTGATAAAGCCAAACCATAGTTACCATAACCGTTTAAGATTATAAGGCACTTTAAGAGTATATGGTAGGCTATATCATAGAACAGCTATAAGGACATGGTTCCGAAAGCTGCAGACAGGCTCAGCTCATGCTAGAGCACCATCTCGCATATTGCCAAGCACTCTGCCTCCAGGATTGTTAATGCCTGCCATAGGAGTGGCTGATAGGTACACATGTGTCTATATGTAAGTTAGGTATAGGAATACTACACCTAAGCAAGGAGTGATTACACAACCTTGCCCCAGCTGAGTGATCAGCCAGTTGTGTCATAATGGAAGGCCAGGCCAGGGGTGGCATAATACATGCTGCAGCCCCTAGTAGGCCTAGGGTACACCTATGCCCTGGGTACCTAAGGTACACTGTACAGGGGCCAATAAGGTGATCCTATCCAAATGGGTTATGCACCTAAAGTACATAGAGTCCATTTTAAAGAAAGAGCAGACAGCCTGAGACCCTGAATGGCAGGATCTCAGGCCGACTAAGTCGAAAAACCAGCTAGACACTAGGCAAAAAGTTGGGGGTAACCATAGTCAGATATCTACCTTCCTACAGTGGACCCTGTGTCAGGAGGCTCTGCGCCTCTGGACGTGGCTGGGACATCAAGACATTACCTTGGTGGTTCAACACCTGGCGAGTTCTCTGAACGCCAGGGCGGACAAACTCAGCCGCCGGTGCATGGTGGATCACGAGTGGCGTCTGATCTTGGACGTGGCGCAAGGTCTCTTTCTGAGATGGGGAGAGCCTTGGTTAGATCTTTTCGCCACCAAAGAGAACGCATACTGTCATCAGTTCTGCGCGTTGGAATTTCCAAGGCGGCACTCGCTCGGAGGCGCATTTCGTCTTGAGTGGAGCTGCGGTCTGTTGTACGCCTTTCCGCCTATACCACTTCTGCCCAGAGTGCTGAAGAAATCTGAAAGAAACACGTTAGATTCCTTACCTTAGAATATCCCCAGGCGTCAGGCTGGCTCCGGAAAGATTTTTCGTCAGCAATACCCTTGCGCGTCGCTAGGCGTCTTCTGCGGCTCCGCGTCCGTCATTGGCGTTGTGATCGCCGAGATGACGTCGTCCCTCTCGCGCTGACGTCAGTTCTTCTTTTTTCCGCGGCAGTAAGCGCAGATCTGGGAAGAGCATACCCTTTAGTCACTTTTTGACTAAACTTTTTGAACTTTTTTGGTTCCAATTTCGAGTCGACCTCGACTCCTGGTGCCGGTAGGGATGCCCGGTTCAAGCCGTGCAACGCCTGTCACCGCCTGATGTCGGTTACGGATCACCACCGCCGGTGTCTCTACTGCCTTGGGGCCGACCACGATGCCGAGTTGTGCCTCGACTGCCGGGCCTTGACTTCGAAGGCTAGGCGGGAGCAGTCCCGCAAGCTGCTCGAGATCCGGCGCCGCTCAAGGTCCCAGTCGAGGAGGAGGTCGAGGGACCGGTCGCGGAGCCGCAGCCATCACCGCTCATCGGGGTCAAAGTCCTCGCATTCCGGTAAGTCGAGGCACAGCAAGAAGTCCAAGAGGCGACATCGCTCTTCTGACTCCCCTCGCGTGACTCGGCTGAGGGTTTGGGTGGCACCACCTGCGCCATCGGAGTCGCATCCAGCCCCATACCCTCCGGACCCTGGGCCCAATGCGACTCCGACGGAGATCCGAGACTTCCTCGTGGCCATGAGGAGTCTCGCTCTGCCGTCGAAGCCTGCCGGCGCGCCTTCGGGCCCCGCAGGTCTGACTGGGGGGCCTAGCGAACCGGCGGCTCCGGCCCCCTCGTCGACTTCGGTCCCTACGCCGCAGGCCCGAGGGGATCCAGGCCTGGATCCCGGACGACGCCGGTCGACCTTACGACCCCTCCACCGGCACTGACCCCTTTGGTGCCGCCCCCGGTGCCGTTTTCGGACGACGTCGTCCCCAGGTTTAGTCCCGGTCCGGGCCCGGCGTCGGAGCTTCGCCGATGGATGACGGATTCGTCTACCGCCCGGCTCTGACCTATCCACCTGTCTACCAGGAGTCGGATGATGGGGACGACTGGGAGGGGTCTGAGGACCCTCTGGCACAGCAGTCCCAGTTATCTCAGGACTGGGCAGAAGAGCTGGGGGATGCCAGTTGTCTTGACACCTCCCCTGACACTGGCTTCATGTCTCCTCCCTCCGTGGCTACGGAGGAGGGTGCTACCTATTCTGTGGTGCTGCACAGGGCTGCCAAAGCCCTTCAGCTGGAGCTCCCTGCAGTGGCCGTGAGGACTAACCTCCTCACTGAAGTGCTTCTCGGAGCCTCTGCTGCAGTTCAATGAAGCACTGACGGACGTTCTGATGGGCACCTGGTCTAAGCCCTCCACAGTCCCTCCTGTGGACTGGAACGTGGCCCGGTGCCACCAGCCCGCACTGGGCGACCCCAGCTTTCTGTCGGTGCAACCCACGCCTGAGAGCCTGGTTATCCAGGCCTCTACCTCCCAAACCGCCTTCCCGTCTGCTCCCCCGGATCGGGAATCCAAAAGGTTGGAACAGTTTGGAAAGAAACTGTTCTCCTCCCTTAGTTTGGGGTTGCGTTCTATCAACACCACGTGCCTTTTGGACCGTTACACCCCTTCTTTGTGGGATACGGTGGCGGACGTGCTGCCCCAGTGTCTGGTGGAGGCCCGGACACGGCTCGCCCAGGCTCTTGCCGAGGGGCGGGATGCGGCACGGTACTAGATACGATGTGGGCTTCACACAACGGACTCGCTAGGTAGGGCAATTGCGACCACGGTGGCGATTCGTCGCCACTCCTGGCTGAGGTCCACGAATTTCTCCGGGGATGTCCAGAGCACCCTCATGGACATGCCCTTTGATGGCCATCGAACTCTTTGGCGACAAAGCGGATAGTGCACTGGAGCGCTTTAAGGACTCCAGGGCTACGGCCAAGTCCTTGGGCCTCTCGGCCCCGTGCCCGCAAACTTCCGCTTTTCGCCCCTTTCGAGGCCAAGGAAGGGGCACCCCCACACGTCCGTCTAGCCACAGGCCACAGAACCAGCCTCAATGCGGTCACGGACGTGGATTCCGCCGAGGTGGAGCGGGGGGACAGAGAGCCGGTCAGCCCACATCTACCCCAGCAGCATCTGCCTCAAAGCCTTCCTAGTCTGAGCTTTCAGGCCCATTCCACGCCAGTGGGAGGCAGAGTTCGCCATCACCTGTTCCACTGGCGTACCATCACATTGGACAGGTGGGTGCTGCAAATCGTCTGAAGGGGCTACTCCCTCCCCTTCGAGGCGACCCCTCCAGCCATGCCACCGCAGTACCACCGCATGTCGAGGAATCACTTGCAAAGTCTGCAGGAGGAAGTTACGGCCCTCTTGGCCAAGGGGGCCATCGAGCGCGTTCCTGGCCCAGAAGTAGGTCGGGGTTGTTATTCCCACTACTTTCTGGTTCCCAAGAAGGGAAAAGGGGGTCTACGCCCTATCTTGGACCTCAGGAGCGTCAACGCCTTCCTCCGGACGGAGAAGTTCAAGATGCTCACCTTAGCTCAGGTTCTGTCTGCCCTAGACCCTGGAGACTGGATGGTAGCGTTGGACTTACAGGACACTTATTTCCACATTCCCGTCCTGCCGGCCCACCGGCGTTACCTGCGGTTCACGGTAGGCCACGAGCACTTTCAGTTTACCGTGTTCCCCTTCGGCCTCACTAGTGCCCCTCGGGTGTTCACGAAAGTGATGGCGGTGGTTGCAGATTAGGGGTTCCAGTCTTCCCCTATCTCGACGACTGGCTGTTGAAGGCGGGCTCGCCTCAGGCAGTTGTCTCCCACCTCCAGACTACGGCCGACCTCCTGCATTTGCTGGGGTTCTCCATCAACGTGGCGAAGTCGCATCTGAGTCCCTCCCAGAAGCTCCTTTTCATCGGAGCGGTTCTGGACTCGGCGCAGTTCCGGGTCTATCCTCCGGAACAGCGGGTTTGGGATAGTCAGGCTCTGATTCCGATCTTTCAGCCTTTATCCTGGGTTTCGGTCAGGTTGGTACTGCGGCTACTGGGTCTGATGGCCTCCTGCACAGCAAGGGGTGTTGATCGCCTTTCCGCCCCTCTTTCTGAGGTTCTCCTCTTTCTTCTATCCCTGGCCCAGCAGGGCTCTGCTCTGGGCACCCTCAAGGGATATCTTTCAGCTATTTCTGCTTTCTTACGGCTTCCTGATCAGCCTTCTCTTTTCAAATCCCCTGTTGTTGCTCGATTCTTTAAAGGCATTACTCATATGTTTCCTCCTGTCCCTTTTGTAATGCCTCAGTGGGATTTGAACCTGGTCTTGACGTTTCTGATGTGAGCTCCCTTTGAGCCACTTCATAATTGTCCCCTTTGTCTCTTGACGCTTAAGACTGCTTTCCTGGTAGCCATCACCTCTGCTAGAAGGATGAGTGAGCTCCAGGCTCTCTCTTCTAAGCCTCCTTTTCTTTCTGTCCATCCGGACAAAGTTGTTCTAAGGACTCGCCCTTCCTTTCTCCCTAAGGTGGTAACTGCCTTTCACATCGGGCAGTCTGTTACGTTGCCCACCTTCTTTCCGCCTCCGCATCCTTCTAAAGATGAAGAGAGGCTCCACCGTCTGGACCCAAAACGGGCGCTGTCCTTTTATTTGGACCGCACCAAGCAGTCCCGGGTGGACGACCAACTCTTTGTTGGCTACGTGGGCGCTAAGAAGGGACGGGCGGTGCACAAGCGGACCATCTCTCGGTGGGTCGTTTTGTGTATCAAAGCTTGTTACTCCTTGGCTAAAAAGGTACCTCCTGTAGGGCTGAGGGCCCATTCCACTCGGGCCACAGCGGCGACTCATGCCATGGGCCGGGGAGTCCACTTGCAGGACATCTGTCAGGCAGCAACGTGGGCCTCGCTGCACACGTTTGCTAAACATTATTGCCTGGACAGCCAAGACCGGCGAGACGGCTTCTTTGGCCGTTCTGTTCTCCAGGACTTTCTGGTGTGATCTTGGTTCGCAGACCCACCACCGGGGTTGGTATTGCTGGGGTATCTCTTCTAAGGTGAGGAATCTAACTAACGTGTTTCTTTCAGATGAACAAGTTACTTACCTTCGGTAATGATATATCTGTAAGAAACATTAGTTAGTTAGATTCTTCACCGACCCACCCATCCTCCCCGTTCTGCGAACCGATATCTAGGGTTGAGGTTATCCCTTTCAGGGCCCTAGCATTTTTTGGCACCAGTGTCGGTCTCTTGCATGGCTCTGCGTTCCTGGCGCGGAAAGCTATGTCCATGAACTGACGTCCGCGCGCGAGGGCGGCGTCTAAGTACTCCGACCTCATCCCGGCGCACGACGCCAACGACGGACGCGGAGCCGCAGACGACAGCTAGCGACGCGCAAGGGTATTGTTGACGAAAAATATTTCCGGATCCAGTCTGACACCGGGGGATATTCTAAGGTAAGGAATTCTAAGGTAAGGAATCTAACTAACTAATGTTTCTTACAGATATATCGTTACCGAAGGTAAGTAACTTGTTCGATCAGGCGCGACCGGGCCCAAGTTATTCTTGTGGCTCCGGACTGGGCTCGAAGAGCATGGTATCCCGAGCTACTCAGTATGAGCATCAATCCCCCGATCCGTCTGCCTCTTCGGGAGGATCTTCTGTTGCAGCATCAAGGGACGGTTCTCCACCGAACCGGTCCAGCCTCCACCTCCATGCTTGGAGATTGAGCGGCAACAGTTGACACCTTTCGATCTTCCTCCCGAAGTCTGTGATGTCATCCTGGCAGCCAGGCGTCCCTCTACTAAAACGGTATACGCCTGTAGGTGGAACAGATTTGTGGCATGGTGCACAGCTAAGATTGTGTATCCCCTTTCTGCCCTTCTTTCTGAGGTTCTTCTATTCCTTCTCTCTTTGACCCAGCAGGGCTCTGCTCTGGGCACTCTTAAAGGTTATCTTTCGGCCATCTCTGCCTTTCTACGGCATCCAGATAAGCCTTCTCTTTTTAAGTCCCCGTTTGTTAACCGTTTTCTTAAGGGCATTACGCATACGTTCGTAATGCCTCAGTGGGACTTGAATCTTGTCTTGACTTTTCTGATGTGAGCTCCCTTTGAGCCCCTGCATAACTGTCCCTTACGTCTTCTTACTCTCAAGACGGCTTTCCTGGTAGCTATCACCTCTGCCAGGAGAGTGAGTGAGCTCCAAGCTCTTTCTTCCAAACCTCCTTTCCTTTCTGTTCATCCGGACAAGGCGGTTCTGAGGACACGTCCTTCTTTCTCGCCAAAGGTTGTCACGCCCTTCCACATCGGGCAGACCATCACTTTGCCCACCTTTTTTCCGCCTCCGCATTCTTCAAGGGAAGAGGAGCGGCTCCACCGTCTGGACCCAAAACGTGCCCTCGCCTTCTATCTGCAGCGTACCCAGCAGTTCCGGGTGGATGATCACCTCTTTGTTGGCTACATGGGTGCCAAAAGAGGTCAGGCGGTGCACACACGGACCATCTCCCGGTGAGTCGTTCTGTGCATCAAAGCCTGTTACTCCTTGGCCAAGAAGGAGCCTCTTGTGGGACTGCGTGCCTATTCGACCAGGGCAACTGCAGCCACTACTGCCTTGGGACGCGGTGTCCCCTTGCAGGATATTTGTCAGGCAGCTACGTGGGCCTCGCTGCACACGTTTACCAAGCACTACTGCCTTGACAGTCTGGTCCGGAGAGACGGCTTCTTAGGCCGTTCTGTGCTCCGTGACTTTCTGGTGTAATCTCGTTCGCACCACCGGGGTTGGTATTGCTGGGGTATCTATTCTAAGGTAAGGAATCTATCACTAACGTGTCTCTTTCAGATGCACAAGTTACTACTTGTGTAACGATATATCTGTAAGAGGCATTAGTTAGTGATAGATTCCTTACCGCCCCACCCATCCTCCCCGTTCTGCGAACTGGTTACTAGGGTTAAGGTTATCCCCTTTTAGGGCCCAAGTTTTATGCACCAAAGGTCAGTTTCTCGCATGACTCTGCCTTTCGGCGCAGAAAGTTGTGTACAGAACTGACGTCGCGCGCATGGGTGGCGCCTAAGTAGCCTCCATGACATCGTCCCGGCGCGCATGACGCCAGTGACGGGCGCGAAGCCGCACGGCGCCACCTCTAAGCAGAAAACTTTTCGGATCCAGACTAACGCCTGGGGAATATTCTAAGGTAAGGAATCTATCACTAACTAATGTCTCTTACAGATATATCGTTACACAAGTAGTAACTTGTGCAACAGCACCAAAACATCCCCCAGCTCCGAAATATTTCACTTTCGGATCATGATCAGCACCAAAACCGATCCTAGATGTAATGCAGGAAATGCTCAATCAGAGGCAAAAAACTCTCCAAATTGAGCCTGGAACAAAGAAAATAATTATTCAACCAGCAAAGCCTCACTCTTCTAAGAAACCTGTATTGTTTCAAGAGGCTTTAGACATTCCTCTACAGCCTTCAAAGAAGAAAAAGAAGGATGTTGCCACTAACCCTGTACACATCCCTATTTCACTTCTATTTAACCCACCAACACTACCCTCTGCATCCACTCCACCACCTCACTCTCCACAACTATCTGAGCCAGGTAATATATACCCTCACTCACCCATCATAGAGGATGATGATGACATGCCACAAGACATGCACCCTAGGGATGCTTGGGATGAGTGTGATATTGAGCCACAGTGGGATACAGACCCCGATCTTTTTCACACCCGTCCATCACCACCTGACGATGCCTCTTCATATCAATATTTAATAGCAAGAGCAGCAGCTTTACATCAAGGACCTTTATGTAAAGACGCAATAGAAGAAGATTTCCCTTTTGAAACCCTATCTAATGCTCAAGGGGGGTCAAGGCAGAATGTCTACCACTCCTTAAAGTTATTTTAAGTCATGCAGAGGTCATTTTTAGGGACCCTGTCAAAGCTGGTATTATAACACCACGTCTTGACAAAAAAAATTTAAAGCCGCACCCTCTGATCCCATGTACATTAGAGGTCCATTAACTTGTGACTCTTTAGTGATACCTAATGTGAGGAAAAGAGCAAATTCCTATACCGGGGATAAACCTCCCCCAGAGAAAGAATTCAAATTGATTGATGTTTCTGGGAAATTTGTAGCTGCCCAATCAGCTAATCACTGGCCCATAGCCAACAGTCAGGCTCTATCAGCTCGCTATGATAGAGCTCATTGGGATGAAATGGAGGGGCTCCTCCAACATCTCGAAAGAAGACAGAAAAATGGGGCAGGAAATTGTGAATGAGGGAAAACTCTTTACAAATATTTCAATAAAATGTGCACGAGATACAGCAGACACACCAGCTAGAGGTATAAATGCCAGTCTGCTATTACATAGACCTGCATGACTCCGTGTCTCAGGATTTAAACCTGAAGGGCAACAGGCCATCCTTAATCTCCTATTTGATAAGGAACAACTTTTTGCCCCTCAAGTGGACACAGCCCTTTAGAAAGTGAAAAAAGACTCTGAGGTCGCAAAATCAATGGGGGCTTTACAGAGAAGTACTTCTCAAGGTTCATTTATAGACCCAACTATAAACAAGGTGCAAGATCCGCCTCCTTAGAAAGCACAGGGTAACATATAAAAGTAACAGACAAACCTCTACTGCTAAAAACTTTTCAGAGAAATCCATTTTAAAGAAAGAGGTCGCAGGAATAATACTTGTAACTCAAACACAACTACCAAGCAATGACTTCCTTACCTTTCCCCTCATTCATTTAACGCCTGTTGGGGGTCGTCTTCAAAACTTTCATTCAACTTGGAGATCAATCACAACAGATCAATGTGTGTGGGATATTATCCAACATGGTTACTGTCTGGAGCTCATTGCAACTCCTCCAAATATTCCACCTTTCAAACACAAATTGTCACTATTACATCAAAATTTACTACAACATGAAATATCAACTCTTTTAATAAAAGGAGCAATAGAACCAGTTCAAAAACAATATCAGGAAGAGGGGTATATTCATTGTACTTACTCGTTCTTAAAAAAGATGGAACATTACGAACCACTCTCGACCTCAGACCACGCAATCATTATATCCTATCAGAACACTTCAATATGGTCACCATTCAAGAACTCCATCTTTTATTACAAAAGGGCAACTTTCATGACAGTCTTGGTTTTAAAGGACGCCTACTTCCATATACCCATCCATCCACAACACAGGAAAAATCTAAGGTTTCTATTTCAAGGAAGCCATTATCAAATCAAGGTTTTTCCCTTTGGAATTACCACTGCACCAAGGGTATTTACTAAAATTTCTAGCAGTAGTGGCAGCACATCTCCGCCCAACAAAGCGTACATGTATTTCCGTATCTGAAAGAGACACGTTAGTGATAGATTCCTTACCTTAGAGTATCCACAGGCGTGAGACTGGATCCAGAAAGTTTTCGTCAGCAGTACCCCTGCGCGTCGGTAGGCGTCGTCGTGGGGCTCTGCGTACGTCGCTGGCGTCGTATTCGCCGAGATGACGTCATCAGAGCTACTTAGACGCGCCCATGTCAGTTCTTTCTATTTCCATGCCAGCAAGCGCAGATCCATGAGAGAGCGGTACTCCTAGTTGATATTTTAACTTTATTTCTTAGACTTGTTTTTCTTGCTTTGTCGAGTACTCGACTTCTGGTGCAGTAGAGATGCCCGGGTTTAAGTCCTGTAGGGACTTCCGTCGGAACATGTCGGTGGAGGACCCGCATGACGTGTGTCTCTTCTGCTTGGGGCACGCCCATGACCCCGAGACGTGCCCTGATTGTCGGGCCATGGCACCGAAGGCTTTGCGGGAGCGTTCCAGAAAATTGTTGGAGGCCTGGCAATGGGTTCCGCGACGCTCGAGGTCCCACTCCCGTGGGAGGTCGAGGGACAGTTTGTAGGGCCAACACCACTGTTCGTCGGAATCGGGGACAGGTAAGTGTATGCGCCATAAGAAGTCAAAGAAGCGATGTCGCTCTTCTACTACCCCTCACCGGTCGCGGGACTCGGTGGAGGGGGCGGGTGGTCATTCCCCTGCGGCTCCGGTGGAGCCTCCGTTGTTGCCTGTGGCCTACCCGCCTTTCTAGGGGCCGTACGCGACTCCAGAAGAAATACAGGTATTCCTGTCGGCTATGGGCCGTTTATTTGCCCCATCAGGCCCCTCTGGCGCGCCTTTGGGCCCCGTGGACCCGTTGGCTGGTTCTGCCCCGTGCCACCTGTAGGAGAGTAGGGTCTGCTTTCTATGTTCACCCCCACTTTTTGCTTTTGCTTCACTGGTTTTCGACTTAGATGTGGCTGTGGGCCTGCTAATCAGACCCACAGCCCAGCTGTTCTCTCTCTCAATTCATACTATGTACTTTAGGTGCATAACCCAATTGGTAAGGATCACCTTTTAGGGCCCTGTACAGTGTACCTTAGGTACCCAGGGCATTGGTGTACCTTAGGCCTACCAGGGGCTGCAGCATGTATTATGCCACCCCTGGCTGGCCTTCCATTATGACACAACTGGCTGATCACTCAGCTGGGGCAAGGTCGTGTAATCACCCCTTGCTTAGGTGTAGTATTCCTATACCTACCTTATATATAGACACATGGATAACCTATCAGTCACTCCTATAGCAGGCCTTAACAGTCCTGAGTGCTTGGTAACATGTGAGATGGTGCTCTAGCATGAGCTGAGCCTGTCTGCAGCTTTCGGAACCATGTCGTTATAGCTGTTCTATGATATCGCCTACCATATACTCTTAAAGTGCCTTATAATCCTTGCGTTATGGTAACTATGGTTTGGCTTTATCAAAACATGTCGTGTAAGGTGTCTAACACTTTGGAATACTACCCCCACACCATTTCTGGCGATGAGGATAGTATTCCTCCCTTCTAGAGGGAGAAGACATGTTGAAGACCTACCACCCGGTTAAAGTTAACCAGAGCCCCAGCATCACAAAATGGATGCTGCTGCCACAGACACGAGTCTGACCTCCTGCTGCTGGGAGTCCTTCCAGCGAGGGAGGCTTGGACAATAGGTTTCCTGCCTTGGGAGGTGCTAGCACCACCCTAGACAGGCCTTAGTGTATTGGGGCAGGGAGGGATGAATGAAACGAGACACTGCCTGGGGCACACAAGGTGTCCCAAGCATAGTCCTGATAAAACCGGTGCTGGGGCACTCCAGCCCCAGTCCTGGCGCGAAACTGGACAAAGGGAAGGGGGTGTAACCACCCCCCTCCCTGGTCCCACCCATTGGAGGGACCTAGCAGGTAACCCAGCCCCCCAGATTAGTATAAGAGTGGGAGCTGAGTCACTAGGACTTTGGATTATCCTGATAACTGAAACTTGAACAGAAACTCTGGACCTTCGACATTCGACTACGGAAGAAGACTGAAGAATCTCCCTTGTGGCCAAGGAGTGGCCACCCTGTGCAAACAGGCACCATCAAGCCACCTGCCGTTTGCTTTGCTCAACGTTCTACGAGGAACCGACTGCAGAGCCCGACCATCGCCATGACTTCCAGACTTCTCCGACCCTTGATCCACATCCACAGCAAAGCTGAGATCCGTGGAGGCGACGAGAGACGTGGAACCGGCTACCTGGGAAAATTGGCTACTTGCTTCCAGTGCAGCTTCTGAGGCATCCTGGAAGTTGTGCTCTGTGGATTGAGAAACCCCAACCCCGAGCACCATCTGCACCGAAGATCAGCCCTCCACACTCCACGAGTTCTGCGTGGGGCCCTTCTGCATTTTCCTGCTCGACGCGTCTTTCCGGTTGCTTGCCCCTTGGCTAGTGACCTCTGCGACGAAGAACCTTTGACTTTCCACCGCTGGTTTGGCTCCTCCAGACTGGCCCTTGCTTACCTGTGAAAGAGAAGCACCTCAGGCCTTCCTGGTCTGCAACAGAAGTGAATCCTTCATTCTGTGTGGGTTGCGCCTGCCAAGGCTTGTTGTGTCACAACTCGACATCGACGCCGCCGACAGCAAGACCCTCGTGGGACCACTCGCCTCCTGGTTCTAGTCGTGCCCGATGCCTCCTGGTACCCGTGGCTGCTGCGACAAGCTTCACCTCTTCACCTGCATCTTCACGACATCCCCTGGTTCCTTTATGGTTCCTTCCCGGCTCCTGGCTGGTGACCTAGACTCTGTCCCCTCTGCTTGCAGGTATTCTCCTTCTTGATTCCATCCTTGGAATCCACCGGACACTCTTCACTGACTGCCTGTCAGCATCTTTTCTTCAGGCATCCATAGGAGTCGACTACGAAACCCGACGCAAGTTTACACCTATGCACCCGCAGCCTGTGGGCTAGGTAACTTGAGTACTCCGGTGCTCACAAGGGTATTGACTATCCTAGTGTCTAGTTTCCAAGTCTCTAACTCCTAGTTCCTTCCTGTGAGAAGTTGGCCTGATGTATGATGTCACTAGTTCTAGTGCACACCTTATATCAGTCCAAACAACCCTTATGGTGATTGGTTGTAAAGTCAACCTTATAGACCAGCTATCCTAGTGGTAGCATGGACAAGAGCAGTCTTAGGCTAAACTCTGAATGGCATGTGAAGCCAGCTGTGATACCATATATAATCCCTTGAATACCAAATGAAAGGACACCACAACAGATGTATATATAAAATAGTGTATTTATTCTAGTCAAACCCTCAGCACTCTTTATGAGATTAGAGGTAAGTACAACACAGTCTTATTCAAGCATACATTAAGTCACACAGGTAAGTAATACAGTTAGGCCCTAGGGGTCACGCAAACCATATACTAAAGAAGTGGTATAAGGACCACTGTCACGGAAATAGGATAGGCCTAGGGAATCGCTGGGGCTACACTACACTAGCAACAGTTAGGAAGTGGGAGGCCCACGGGATTCAGGTGCAGAGTGGAAACACTCACGCGTAATGCGTAAAAGTCGATAGAATTACTAGCAGTTAGAAATTAACAGTTTAAGGACACTTCTGAAGCAGCTAGAGAGTCAAGACTCGGAAACTAGACCCTAGGATAGTCACTACCCTCGTGAGCACCGAAGTACCCAAGTTACCTAGCCCACGGGCTGCGGGTGCATAGGTGTGAACTTGCGTCGGGTTTCGTCGTGGACTTCTATGGATGCCTGAAGGAAAGTTGCTGACAGGCAGTCAGTGGAGAGTGTCCGGTGGATCCCAAGGCTGGGATCAAGAAGAGAGGATACCTGCAAGCAGAAGGGACAGAGTCAAGGTCACTAGCCAGTGACCACGTGGAACCAGGAAGGAACCAGGCGATGTCGTGAAGATTGCAGGTGAAAGGTGAAGCTTGTCGCTGCAGCCACGGGTACCAGGAGACGTCGAGGACGACCAGGACCAGGAGGCGAGCTGTCCCACGAAGGCTCTTGCTGTTGGCGGCGTCGAAGTCGAACTAGGACTCACCAAGCCTTGGCAAGCGGAACCCACGAAGAACGGAGGACTTGCTTCTGGTGCAGACCAGGAAGGTCTGGGGTGCTTCTCTTTTACAAGGAAGCGGGAGCCAGTCTGGAGGAACCAAACCAGCAGTGAAGATTTCAAGATGTGTCGTCACAAAGGCCGCTAGCCAACGGGCAAGCAGCCGGACAGACGCGGCAAGCAGGAAAATGCAGAAGGGCCCCACGCAGGACTTGTGGAGTGTGGGGGACTGATCTTCGATGCAGATGGTGCTTGGGGTTGGGGCTTCTCAATCCCCGGTGCACAACTTCGAGGGTACCTCAGAAGCTGCGCTGGAAGATACTCGCCACTTTTCCCAGGTAGCCGGTCCCACGTCTCTCGTCGCCTCCACGGATCTCAGCTCGGCTGTGGATGTGGATCAGGGTCGGAGAAGTCTGGAAGTCAAGGCTCTGGTCGGGCTCTGCAGTCGGTCCCTCGTAGGACTTCAGCAAAGCAAAGGGTAGTCTCTTGATGGTGCCTGTTTGCACAGGGTAGCCACTCCTTGGCCACAAGGGAGATTCTTCAGTCTTCTTCTTTCGTCGAATGTCGAAGGTCCAGAGTTTCTGTTCAAGTTGCAGGTTCAGGATAATCTAATCTCCTGGGGCCCAGCTACCACTCTTATACTAATCTGGGGGGCTGGGTTGCCTGCTAGGTCACGCCTTATGGGTGGGACCTGGGAGGGGGGTGGTTACACCCCCTTCCCTTTGTCCAGTTTCGCGCCAGGACTGGGGCTGGTGTGCCCCAGCACCGGTTTGAACTGGACTATGCATGGAGCACCTTGTGTGCCCCAGGCAGTGTCTCGTTTCTTTCATCCCTCCCTGCCCCAATACACTAAGGCCTGTCTGGGGTGGTGCTCGCACCTCCCAAGGCAGGAAACCTATTGTCCAAGCCTCCCTTGCCGGGATCACTCCCAGCAGCAGGAGGTCAGACTTGTGTCGTGGCAGCAGCCTCCATTTTATGATGCTGGGGTTCTGGTTAACTTTAGCCGGGTAAGTAGGTTACAACATGTCTTCTCCCTCTAGAAGGGAGGGATAATATCCTCATCCCCAGAAATGGGATGGGGGTATTATTCCAAAGTGTTAGACACCTTACACGACATGTTTTGATAAAGCCAAACTGTTAGAAGGCGACCTCAGAGGAGCCCGGAGGGGGCCCTGACTATCCTGAGACAAATCCTCGAGGTATCGTAGCCGGGCACTGGCGGGAGACTCCTCAGGGGAGGAATCTCGTAGCTAGGATCGTACACTCGGCACCACACGACAAAGAGACGCCACACCGTGAGTTCTTAAGAACAAATCTTTATCAAATCGGAGTCGTAGGATCTTTATGATCAGCAAGGCAAATATATACAAGTAGAGCACGGGCTCATAGAGTCTCGGGGGGTAGGAGGTAGCGGGACAGTCTTTGCGGATATGGATCAAATGCAGGGGCGTACCCGGCGCACAGCTCACAATCCTCGAGTTGGGGGGTACGCTTGTCGTCGTCGGGGTCCGGCGGGACCAGGAGAGTCTGTGGGAGCCGCGAGTCACTCAGCAGGGCTCAAGCGCAAGTTCGGAGGTCTTACGATCTTCAGGGAGCCGCGAGTCACTCAGCAGGGCTCAAGCACAAGTTCGGAGGGCTTACGATCTTCAGGGAGCCGCGAGTCACTCAGCAGGGCTCAAGCACAAGTTCGGAGGTCTTACGATTTTCAGGGAGCCGCGAGTCACTCAGCAGGGCTCAAGCGCAAGTTCGGAGGTCTTACGATCTTCAGGGAGCCGCGAGTCACTCAGCAGGGCTCAGGTGTTTCCAAAGGCAAATCTGCCGGATAGTCCCAGAGCACCCCTTGTTATAGGTCGACTCCTCTTTGATGTCCGGAGTCTGTGCAGGCAGGGGTCTTGTCACCTGGGGGTCGCTTGTCGGGGTTTCCTGCCATTGTCTTTTGATCCTTTCAGGGCCGGGTCGGGAGGAGTCCCAGACACCCAGCAGGCGTGGAGCCAGCCCTCGGGGAGGCCGGAGGGCCGATCGAAACCCACCTTCCCAGGGGAGCTCAGAGGTGCGATGGAAACTGCTCCTCCCTCTCATCCCAATGGGAGCGCGATGTCCTCCCGCCGGAGTGGCGCCTCTAGGCCAGGGTCGCGATGGGGCCGGGCGGCCGTCATGGCGCATGAAGTGGGCACGCGGGCCTGGTGTGGCCGAAAGGAGGAAGGCCACGGACGGGGAAGTCCGGGTCGGGTGTGTGTGTGTCCTGGTGGGAAGGATCGGCTAGGCCGTGTGCTCGGGGGCTGCATGAGGTGCATGGGTCAGGATATGTGGTGCGGGGACAGGGATGGCCATGCCACGAGGCCGGGTCTAACACGCGTCCCCCCCAGCTGAAAGCCGGAGAGAACTACCCATCTTCTTGGGGGTTCTCTTCGCTGAGGCGGAAATACCGGGAGAGGCCATCGGCGTTGGCGTGGTCAGTACCAGGACGATGTTCCACGGTGAAATCCATCCCCTGGAGGGAGATTGACCACCGCAGTAGTTTGGGGTTTTCTCCTCGCATCTGCATGAGCCTTCGGCTGAGGAAGGCTACGGGCTGGTCTAGGCCCTGGTCATTCACCTGGGACAGGACGGCCCCAATGCCATGCTCGGAGGCGTCCGTTTGTACCACAAACTCCTTGGAGTAGTCGGGGGGCCTGGAGGACGGGGGCAGTGCACATGGCCGCTTTCAGGGCATCGAACGCCTCTTGGCAGGCAGAGGTCCACTGCACTTTCTTGGGTTGTTTTTCGGATGTGAGTTCCGTGAGGGGACCGACCAGGCTGCCGTACCCCCGGATGAATCTCCGGTAGTAGCCCGTGAGGCCCAGAAAGGCTCGGACCTCCGTTTGGGTAGTGGGTGGTTCCCAGGCTAGGATGGCGTCGATCTTGGGCTGTAGAGGGGCGACCTGGCCGCTTCCGACCTGGTGCCCCAGGTAGACTACCGAACCTTGCCCAATCTGGCACTTGCTGGCTTTCACGGTGAGGCCTGCCTGGCGCAGGGCGGTTAGCACCCTCCGGAGGTGCTCACTCCATTCGGAACTGAAAACTGCGATATCGTCTAGATAGGCAGCGCTGAACTTTTCCAGCCCGGCCAGGACTCTATTTACCGGTCGCTGGAAGGTGGCCGGGGCATTTTTCATCCCGAAGGGCATCACGCGAAAGCGATAGTGCCCATCTGGGGTGGAGAAGGCGGACCGCTCCTTGGCTCCTTCTGTGAGCACAATTTGCCAATAGCCGCAGGTGAGATCGAATGTGCTGAGGAACCGAGCAGCCCCGAGTCGGTCAATGAGCTCGTCGGCTCGGGGAATGTGGTGGGCATCGGCTCGGGTGACTTCATAGAGTCCCCGGTAGTCCACGCAGAAGCGGAGTTCTGGGGCGACACTGGGGGCAGCTGCCTTCGGGACCAGGACCACGGGGCTGGCCCAGGGACTGTCTGAGGGTTCGATCACTCCCAAGGTCAACATCTTCGAGACCTCGGCTTGAATGCAGGACCGGACCCGATCAGGGACTCGGTAGGCTCGGTGTTTCACCGGTGGGCTGTCTCCGGTGTCCACGTCATGGACACACCAGTCGGTGACTTGGGGGACCAGAGAGAATAGGTCGGAAAACTGCCCTAGGAGCTGGCGGCAATCCTCACGTTGCTGGGAAGTGAGGGATGGGGAGAGGTTCACTCCCTCTACGGAGCCATCCTTCTCTTTGGTACACAGGAGATCAGGGAGGGGATCCGACTCCTCTTCGGCCCCGTCATCGGTGGCCAGCAGGAGGCTCAGTTCCGTCCGCACAAAGTGAGGCTTGAGGCGGTTCACGTGAAGGACCCGGAGGGGGTCCCGTGGTGACTGGACGTCCACCAAGTACGTGACCTGGCTCTTCCGCTCAATCACTTTGAAGGGCCCGGTCCATTTATCCTGGAGGACGCAAGGTTTCACGGGGGCCATGACCCATACCTGCTGTCCCGGCTGGAACTCGACCAGAGTGGCATTCTGGTCGTACCAGCGCTTCATCTCTTCCTGGCTCGCCTCCAGGTTGTCCTCGGCCAGCTCTCTGAACTTCCTAGTCTGGTTCCGGAGGGTCAGGACGTATCGGAACACATCTCGTGGGGTGTTTCGGGGCGCCGCCTCCCACCCTTCCTTGACCAGGCTGAGGGGCCCCCGGACGGGGTGCCCATAGAGTAATTCAAACGGGCTGAACCCCAAGGATTTCTGGGGGACTTCCCGGTAGGCGAACAGGAGGCACGTGAGCAGGACGTCCCACTTACGCCGGAGGGGCTCTTCCAGGCCCGCGATCATCCCCTTCAGAGTCCGGTTAAACCGCTCTACCAGGCCATTTCCTTGGGGGTGGTACGGGGTGGTGAACTTATAGGACACTCCACATTGTTGCCACAGGGACGTCATGTATTTGGAGATAAAGTTCATACCGCGATCGCTCACGACCTCGCGGTGAAAACCCATACGGGAAAAGATTCCCATCAACGCCCGGCCCACCACGGGGGCTGTGACGGTGAGCAGGGGTATGGCCTCAGGGTATCGGGTGGCATGATCCACCAGGACGAGGATAAAGCGGTGACCTTGGGAGGTTGGGGGGTCCAGGGGCCCCACGATGTCGATCCCGACCCGTTCAAAAGGGGTACTGACGACAGGGAAGGGTTGGAGGGGAGCCTTGCGCTTTCCTCCGCTCTTCCCACTAGCCTGGCACGTGGGACAGGACTTGCAGTGGGCTTCTACATCCGCTTTCATTCTGGGCCAGTAGAAGTGAGTCACGAGGCGACTGTAGGTTTTGTCCTGGCCCAAGTGGCCTGCGAGGGGGACGTCGTAGGCCAAGCCCAGGAGGTGGTCTCGGAAGCGTAGGGATACCACCAGCACCCGGGCGGATCCTAGCTCCACCGCCTTCTGCTCGCTGTACAAAAGGTCATTTTCCCAATACACCCGGTGCGTTCCAGTTTGGTCGCCCGCGGCCTGGGCCTCTTCTTGTTGCCGGGGCCCGACCAGGGAAGGACAGGTAGCTTGCTCCCGGCATAACTCCTCTCGGGAGGGGCCCCCCTCGTGGCGCCGCTGGGCCAACTCGAGCAGATCGCCTGACTCGGTGACCTGTGCGGAGTCGGAAGGTGGGGGTTCGTCGCTGGCGACCGACCCTCCTTGTGGGGGGATGTGGGGCCCCTCGACGGGGACCATCCTGTCTTCTGTGGTCGGGGCGTCTTCGACTTCCCCAAGGGGGGGTCAGTCGGGCTGCCATAGATCGGGTGGTGGCCCACACCCACTCAGGGAGACCCATCATCCCTAGGTGGGTCTTGCGCTCGACTTGTTTCCAGGGGGAACTTTCCAGGTCGTTCCCCAGGAGACAGTCGACTGGCTGGGAGGTTCTCACTGCGACTTTCAGTTTACCGACCACCCCTCCCCATTCAAAAGGCACCAGGGCTACCTTACACAGACTTTCCGTATTGTCAGCGGAAATTACCGGGCAAAAGACGTTGGGGAGGACCTGGTCTTCGTTGACTAAATGACTGAGGACACCGGTGATGCTGGCCCAGGTGTCACGAAGGGCCTCTGCTTGGTGGCCATTGATAGTTACGAGCTGCCCATATTTCTTCGTGTTGGAGGGCAGGAGGCTTCCAGGGACCATTTCTCTATCTCCTAAGGATACTAGGGCCATGGCGGCGGGTTCCCACTCTACGGTCTCCTCAACCTCCTACCCCAGTGCTACATTGGCTATCTGTCTAGCGGGGGGTGCTGTCGGGGTGATGTGTGGGGCCATGGGGCATTCAGGGCCGTTGGCGTAATGCCCGGGCTTCTGACAACGGAAACAAGTGATGGTCACCCGGTGCCCCCGTCTCACGGGTGGGCCGGATACAGCTGGTGGGGGCGCCGGGAAAGGCGGAGGTTGGGTTTTCGGGGGACTGGACTGGGACTCTCTGCCCTCCCTGGTTCCCCCCCATCCTCTCTGACGGGGTGGTCCCTGACTGGCTCGGGGGTACTCTCCTACGGGGCCCCGGGAGACCCGGGTGTTGGTCCAGCGATCCGCCTCGACAGTCAGCTTTCTCGGATCTGTGAGCTTGCTGTCGAGCAGATGCTGGCGTAGTTCCACAAAGCAGTTCGCAGCCAGGTGTTCCCACAACATGAGGTCGGTTAGTTCTTCTAGGGTGGTTACCTTGCTGCCCTTGATCCACCCATCGAATGCACGGCTGAAGAAGTTCACATACTCCACCCAGGTGGTGCCCGGGATCTTCCTGCAGTCCCGGAACCGCTGGCGGTACATCTCCGGGGTGAGGCCGTACCTTGTGAGGAGGCCCTCTTTCATGTGGTTGTAGGAGGTCTGCATGGAGGTTGGTAGGTCGAGCAGGGTGTCTCTTCCTTCGCTCAGAAATCGTCCCCGCAACCCGGCCCCCCAATCCTTCTGCGGGACCCCATGGGAGGTCATGGCGACCTCGTATGCCCTGAACCACTGTTGGATGTCATCGTTTTTGTAATATTCTTTGACCACATCCTTGGGAATGTGGACCTTCTGCTCCGCCGGGGAGGTCGCCTCTCGGTTTCCCGGGGGCCGCGCTTCTTCGCTTTTTGCTTTTAGCTCGATTTCCTTCAAGCTGCGTTCGTGCTCCAGTTGAAGTCTCCTTCCTTCGTGTTCCCGTTGGAGTTTCTTCTCTTGTAGTTCTCCTTGTACTCGCATCTGTTCCACTGTGTGAGAAGTTGGCCTGATGTATGATGTCACTAGTTCTAGTGTACACCTTATATCAGTCCAAACAACCCTTATGGTGATTGGTTGTAAAGTCAACCTTATAGACCAGCTATCCTAGTGGTAGCATGGACAAGAGCAGTCTTAGGCTAAACTCTGAATGGCATGTGAAGCCAGCTGTGATACCATATATAATCCCTTGAATACCAAATGAAAGGACACCACAACAGATATATATAAAATAAAGTGTATTTATTCTAGTCAAACCCTCAGCACTCTTTATGAGATTAGAGGTAAGTACAACACAGTCTTATTCAAGCATACATTAAGTCACACAGGTAAGTAATACAGTTAGGCCCTAGGGGCCACGCAAACCATATACTAAGTAAGTGGTATAAGGACCACTGTCACGGAAATAGGATAGGCCTAGGCCTAGGGAATCGCTGGGGCTATACTACACTAGCAACAGTTAGGAAGTGGGAGGCCCACGGGATTCAGGTGCAGAGTGGAAACACTCACGCGTAATGCGTAAAAGTCGATAGAATTACTAGCAGTAAGAAATTAACAGTTTAAGGACACTTCTGAAGCAGCTAGAGAGTCAAGACTCGGAAACTAGACCCTAGGATAGTCACTACCCTCGTGAGCACCGAAGTACCCAAGTTACCTAGCCCACGGGCTGCGGGTGCATAGGTGTGAACTTGCGTCGGGTTTCGTCGTGGACTTCTATGGATGCCTGAAGGAAAGTTGCTGACAGGCAGTCAGTGGAGAGTGTCCGGTGGATCCCAAGGCTGGGATCAAGAAGAGAGGATACCTGCAAGCAGAAGGGACAGAGTCAAGGTCACTAGCCAGTGACCACGTGGAACCAGGAAGGAACCAGGCGATGTCGTGAAGATTGCAGGTGAAAGGTGAAGCTTGTCGCTGCAGCCACGGGTACCAGGAGACGTCGAGGACGACCAGGACCAGGAGGCGAGCTGTCCCACGAAGGCTCTTGCTGTTGGCGGCGTCGAAGTCGAACTAGGACTCACCAAGCCTTGGCAAGCGGAACCCACGAAGAACGGAGGACTTGCTTCTGGTGCAGACCAGGAAGGTCTGGGGTGCTTCTCTTTTACAAGGAAGCGGGAGCCAGTCTGGAGGAACCAAACCAGCAGTGAAGATTTCAAGATGTGTCGTCACAAAGGCCGCTAGCCAACGGGCAAGCAGCCGGACAGACGCGGCAAGCAGGAAAATGCAGAAGGGCCCCACGCAGGACTTGTGGAGTGTGGGGGACTGATCTTCGATGCAGATGGTGCTTGGGGTTGGGGCTTCTCAATCCCCGGTGCACAACTTCGAGGGTACCTCAGAAGCTGCGCTGGAAGATACTCGCCACTTTTCCCAGGTAGCCGGTCCCACGTCTCTCGTCGCCTCCACGGATCTCAGCTCCGCTGTGGATGTGGATCAGGGTCGGAGAAGTCTGGAAGTCAAGGCTCTGGTCGGGCTCTGCAGTCGGTCCCTCGTAGGACTTCAGCAAAGCAAAGGGTAGTCTCTTGATGGTGCCTGTTTGCACAGGGTAGCCACTCCTTGGCCACAAGGGAGATTCTTCAGTCTTCTTCTTTCGTCGAATGTCGAAGGTCCAGAGTTTCTGTTCAAGTTGCAGGTTCAGGATAATCTAATCTCCTGGGGCCCAGCTACCACTCTTATACTAATCTGGGGGGCTGGGTTGCCTGCTAGGTCACGCCTTATGGGTGGGACCTGGGAGGGGGGTGGTTACACCCCCTTCCCTTTGTCCAGTTTCGCGCCAGGACTGGGGCTGGTGTGCCCCAGCACCGGTTTGAACTGGACTATGCATGGAGCACCTTGTGTGCCCCAGGCAGTGTCTCGTTTCTTTCATCCCTCCCTGCCCCAATACACTAAGGCCTGTCTGGGGTGGTGCTCGCACCTCCCAAGGCAGGAAACCTATTGTCCAAGCCTCCCTTGCCGGGATCACTCCCAGCAGCAGGAGGTCAGACTTGTGTCGTGGCAGCAGCCTCCATTTTATGATGCTGGGGTTCTGGTTAACTTTAGCCGGGTAAGTAGGTTACAACATGTCTTCTCCCTCTAGAAGGGAGGGATAATATCCTCATCCCCAGAAATGGGATGGGGGTATTATTCCAAAGTGTTAGACACCTTACACGACATGTTTTGATAAAGTCAAACTGTTAGAAGGCGACCTCAGAGGAGCCCGGAGGGGGCCCTGACTATCCTGAGACCAACCCTCGAGGTATCGTAGCCGGGCACTGGCGGGAGACTCCTCAGGGGAGGAATCTCGTAGCTAGGATCGTACACTCGGCACCACACGACAAAGAGACGCCACACCGTGAGTTCTTAAGAACAAATCTTTATCAAATCGGAGTCGTAGGATCTTTATGATCAGCAAGGCAAATATATACAAGTAGAGCACGGGCTCATAGAGTCTCGGGGGGGTAGGAGGTAGCGGGACAGTCTTTGCGGATATGGATCAAATGCAGGGGCGTACCCGGCGCACAGCTCACAATCCTCGAGTTGGGGGGTACGCTTGTCGTCGTCGGGGTCCGGCGGGACCAGGAGAGTCTGTGGGAGCCGCGAGTCACTCAGCAGGGCTCAAGCACAAGTTCGGAGGGCTTACAATCTTCAGGGAGCCGCGAGTCACTCAGCAGGCTCAAGCACAAGTTCGGAGGTCTTACGATTTTCAGGGAGCCGCGAGTCACTCAGCAGGGCTCAAGCGCAAGTTCGGAGGTCTTACGATCTTCAGGGAGCCGCGAGTCACTCAGCAGGGCTCAAGCACAAGTTCGGAGGGCTTACGATCTTCAGGGAGCCGCGAGTCACTCAGCAGGGCTCAAGCACAAGTTCGGAGGTCTTACGATTTTCAGGGAGCTGCGAGTCACTCAGCAGGGCTCAAGCGCAAGTTCGGAGGTCTTACGATCTTCAGGGAGCCGCGAGTCACTCAGCAGGGCTCAGGTGTTTCCAAAGGCAAATCTGCCGGATAGTCCCAGAGCACCCCTTGTTATAGGTCGACTCCTCTTTGATGTACGGAGTCTGTGCAGGCAGGGGTCTTGTCACCTGGGGGTCGCTTGTCGGGGTTTCCTGCCATTGTCTTTTGATCCTTTCAGGGCCGGGTCGGGAGGAGTCCCAGACACCCAGCAGGCGTGGAGCCAGCCCTTGGGGAGGCCGGAGGGCCGATCGAAACCCACCTTCCCAGGGGAGCTCAGAGGTGCGATGGAAACTGCTCCTCCCTCTCATCCCAATGGGAGCGCGATGTCCTCCCGCCGGAGTGGCGCCTCTAGGCCAGGGTCGCGATGGGGCCGGGCGGCCGTCATGGCGCATGAAGTGGGCACGCGGGCCTGGTGTGGCCGAAAGGAGGAAGGCCACGGACGGGGAAGTCCGGGTCGGGTGTGTGTGTGTCCTGGTGGGAAGGATCGGCTAGGCCGTGTGCTCGGGGGCTGCATGAGGTGCATGGGTCAGGATATGTGGTGCGGGGACAGGGATGGCCATGCCACGAGGCCGGGTCTAACACGCGTCCCCCCCAGCTGAAAGCCGGAGAGAACTACCCATCTTCTTGGGGGTTCTCTTCGCTGAGGCGGAAATACCGGGAGAGGCCATCGGCGTTGGCGTGGTCAGTACCAGGACGATGTTCCACGGTGAAATCCATCCCCTGGAGGGAGATTGACCACCGCAGTAGTTTGGGGTTTTCTCCTCGCATCTGCATGAGCCTTCGGCTGAGGAAGGCTACGGGCTGGTCTAGGCCCTGGTCATTCACCTGGGACAGGACGGCCCCAATGCCATGCTCGGAGGCGTCCGTTTGTACCACAAACTCCTTGGAGTAGTCGGGGGCCTGGAGGACGGGGGCAGTGCACATGGCCGCTTTCAGGGCATCGAACGCCTCTTGGCAGGCAGAGGTCCACTGCACTTTCTTGGGTTGTTTTTCGGACGTGAGTTCCGTGAGGGGACCGACCAGGCTGCCGTACCCCCGGATGAATCTCCGGTAGTAGCCCGTGAGGCCCAGAAAGGCTCGGACCTCCGTTTGGGTAGTGGGTGGTTCCCAGGCTAGGATGGCGTCGATCTTGGGCTGTAGAGGGGCGACCTGGCCGCTTCCGACCTGGTGCCCCAGGTAGACTACCGAACCTTGCCCAATCTGGCACTTGCTGGCTTTCACGGTGAGGCCTGCCTGGCCCAGGGCGGTTAGCACCCTCCGGAGGTGCTCACTCCATTCGGAACTGAAAACTGCGATATCGTCTAGATAGGCAGCGCTGAACTTTTCCAGCCCGGCCAGGACTCTATTTACCAGTCGCTGGAAGGTGGCCGGGGCATTTTTCATCCCGAAGGGCATCACGCGAAAGCGATAGTGCCCATCTGGGGTGGAGAAGGCGGACCGCTCCTTGGCTCCTTCTGTGAGCACAATTTGCCAATAGCCGCAGGTGAGATCGAATGTGCTGAGGAACCGAGCAGCCCCGAGTCGGTCAATGAGCTCGTCGGCTCGGGGAATGTGGTGGGCATCGGCTCGGGTGACTTCATAGAGTCCCCGGTAGTCCACGCAGAAGCGGAGTTCTGGGGCGACACCGGGGGCAGCTGCCTTCGGGACCAGGACCACGGGGCTGGCCCAGGGACTGTCTGAGGGTTCGATCACTCCCAAGGTCAACATCTTCGAGACCTCGGCTTGAATGCAGGACCGGACCCGATCAGGGACTCGGTAGGCTCGGTGTTTCACCGGTGGGCTGTCTCCGGTGTCCACGTCATGGACACACCAGTCGGTGACTTGGGGGACCAGAGAGAATAGGTCGGAAAACTGCCCTAGGAGCTGGCGGCAATCCTCACGTTGCTGGGAAGTGAGGGATGGGGAGAGGTTCACTCCCTCTACGGAGCCATCCTTCTCTTTGGTACACAGGAGATCAGGGAGGGGATCCGACTCCTCTTCGGCCCCGTCATCGGTGGCCAGCAGGAGGCTCAGTTCCGTCCGCACAAAGTGAGGCTTGAGGCGGTTCACGTGAAGGACCCGGAGGGGGTCCCGTGGTGACTGGACGTCCACCAAGTACGTGACCTGGCTCTTCCGCTCAATCACTTTGAAGGGCCCGGTCCATTTATCCTGGAGGACGCAAGGTTTCACGGGGGCCATGACCCATACCTGCTGGCCCGGCTGGAACTCGACCAGAGTGGCATTCTGGTCGTACCAGCGCTTCATCTCTTCCTGGCTCGCCTCCAGGTTGTCCTCGGCCAGCTCTCGGAACTTCCTAGTCTGGTTCCGGAGGGTCAGGACGTATCGGAACACATCTCGTGGGGTGTTTCGGGGCGCCGCCTCCCACCTTTCCTTGACCAGGCTGAGGGGCCCCCGGACGGGGTGCCCATAGAGTAATTCAAACGGGCTGAACCCCAAGGATTTCTGGGGGACTTCCCGGTAGGCGAACAGGAGGCACGGGAGCAGGACGTCCCACTTACGCCGGAGGGGCTCTTCCAGACCCGCGATCATCCCCTTCAGAGTCCGGTTAAACCGCTCTACCAGGCCATTTCCTTGGGGGTGGTACGGGGTGGTGAACTTATAGGACACTCCACATTGTTGCCACAGGGACGTCATGTATTTGGAGATAAAGTTCATACCGCGATCGCTCACGACCTCGCGGGGAAAACCCATACGGGAAAAGATTCCCATCAACGCCCGGCCCACCACGGGGGCTGTGACGGTGAGCAGGGGTATGGCCTCAGGGTATCGGGTGGCATGATCCACCAGGACGAGGATAAAGCGGTGACCTTGGGAGGTTGGGGGGTCCAGGGGCCCCACGATGTCGATCCCGACCCGTTCAAAAGGGGTACTGACGACAGGGAAGGGTTGGAGGGGAGCCTTGCGCTTTCCTCCGCTCTTCCCACTAGCCTGGCACGTGGGACAGGACTTGCAGTGGGCTTCTACATCCGCTTTCATTCTGGGCCAGTAGAAGTGAGTCACGAGGCGACTGTAGGTTTTGTCCTGGCCCAAGTGGCCTGCGAGGGGGACGTCGTAGGCCAAGCCCAGGAGGTGGTCTCGGAAGCGTAGGGGTACCACCAGCACCCGGGCGGATCCTAGCTCCACCGCCTTCTGCTCGCTGTACAAAAGGTCATTTTCCCAATACACCCGGTGCGTTCCAGTTTGGTCGCCCGCGGCCTGGGCCTCTTCTTGTTGCCGGGGCCCGACCAGGGAAGGACAGGTAGCTTGCTCCCGGCATAACTCCTCTCGGGAGGGGCAGGAGGCTTCCAGGGACCATTTCTCTATCTCCTAAGGATACTAGGGCCATGGCGGCGGGTTCCCACTCTACGGTCTCCTCAACCTCCTACCCCAGTGCTACATTGGCTATCTGTCTAGCGGGGGGTGCTGTCGGGGTGATGTGTGGGGCCATGGGGCATTCAGGGTCGTTGGCGTAATGCCCGGGCTTCTGACAACGGAAACAAGTGATGGTCACCCGGTGCCCCCGTCTCACGGGTGGGCCGGATACAGCTGGTGGGGGCGCCGGGAAAGGCGGAGGTTGGGTTTTCGGGGGACTGGACTGGGACTCTCTGCCCTCCCTGGTTCCCCCCCATCCTCTCTGACGGGGTGGTCCCTGACTGGCTCGGGGGTACTCTCCTACGGGGCCCCGGGAGACCCGGGTGTTGGTCCAGCGATCCGCCTCGACAGTCAGCTTTCTCGGATCCGTGAGCTTGCTGTCGAGCAGATGCTGGCGTAGTTCCACAAAGCAGTTCGCAGCCAGGTGTTCCCACAACATGAGGTCGGTTAGTTCTTCTAGGGTGGTTACCTTGCTGCCCTTGATCCACCCATCGAATGCACGGCTGAAGAAGTTCACATACTCCACCCAGGTGGTGCCCGGGATCTTCCTGCAGTCCCGGAACCGCTGGCGGTACATCTCCGGGGTGAGGCCGTACCTTGTGAGGAGGCCCTCTTTCATGTGGTTGTAGGAGGTCTGCATGGAGGTTGGTAGGTCGAGCAGGGTGTCTCTTCCTTCGCTCAGAAATCGTCCCCGCAACCCGGCCCCCCAATCCTTCTGCGGGACCCCATGGGAGGTCATGGCGACCTCGTATGCCCTGAACCACTGTTGGATGTCATCGTTTTTGTAATATTCTTTGACCACATCCTTGGGAATGTGGACCTTCTGCTCCGCCGGGGAGGTCGCCTCTCGGTTTCCCGGGGGCCGCGCTTCTTCGCTTTTTGCTTTTAGCTCGATTTCCTTCAAGCTGCGTTCGTGCTCCAGTTGAAGTCTCCTTCCTTCGTGTTCCCGTTGGAGTTTCTTCTCTTGTAGTTCTCCTTGTACTCGCATCTGTTCCACTGTGTGAGAAGTTGGCCTGATGTATGATGTCACTAGTTCTAGTGTACACCTTATATCAGTCCAAACAACCCTTATGGTGATTGGTTGTAAAGTCAACCTTATAGACCAGCTATCCTAGTGGTAGCATGGACAAGAGCAGTCTTAGGCTAAACTCTGAATGGCATGTGAAGCCAGCTGTGATACCATATATAATCCCTTGAATACCAAATGAAAGGACACCACAACAGATATATATAAAATAAAGTGTATTTATTCTAGTCAAACCCTTAGCACTCTTTATGAGATTAGAGGTAAGTACAACACAGTCTTATTCAAGCATACATTAAGTCACACAGGTAAGTAATACAGTTAGGCCCTAGGGGCCACGCAAACCATATACTAAGTAAGTGGTATAAGGACCACTGTCACGGAAATAGGATAGGCCTAGGCCTAGGGAATCGCTGGGGCTATACTACACTAGCAACAGTTAGGAAGTGGGAGGCCCACGGGATTCAGGTGCAGAGTGGAAACACTCACGCGTAATGCGTAAAAGTCGATAGAATTACTAGCAGTTAGAAAGCAGTTAGAAATTAACAGTTTAAGGACACTTCTGAAGCAGCTAGAGAGTCGAGACTCTGAAACTAGACCCTAGGATAGTCACTACCCTTGTGAGCACCGAAGTACCCAAGTTACCTAGCCCACGGACTGCGGGTGCATAGGTGTGAACTTGCGTCGGGTTTCGTCGTGGACTTCTATGGATGCCTGAAGGAAAGTTGCTGACAGGCAGTCAGTGAAGAGTGTCCGGTGGATCCCAAGGCTGGGATCAAGAAGAGAGGAGACCTGCAAGCAGAAGGGACAGAGTCAAGGTCACTAGCCAGTGACCATGTGTAACCAGGAAGGAACCAGGCGATGTCGTGAAGATTGCAGGTGAAGGTGAAGCTTGTCGCTGCAGCCACGAGGACCAGGGAACGTCGAGGACGACCAGGACCAGGAGGCGAGCTGTCCCACGAAGGCTCTTGCTGTCGGCGGCGTCGAAGTCGGACTAGGACTCACCAAGCCTTGGCTAGCGGAACCCACGAAGAACGGAGGACTTGCTTCTGGTGCAGACCAGGAAGGTCTGGGGTGCTTCTCTTTTGCAAGGAAGCGGGAGCCAGTCTGGAGGAGCCAAACCAGCAGTGAAGATTTCTGGATGCGTCGTCACAGAGGCCACTAGCCAACGGGCAAGCAACCGGACAGGCGCGGCAAGCAGGAAAATGCAGAAGGGCCCCACGCAGGACTCGTGGAGTATGGGGGGCTGATCTTCGGTGCAGATGGTGCTTGGGGTTGGGGCTTCTCAATCCCCGGTGCACAACTTCGACGGTGCCTCAGAAGCTGCGCTGGAAGATACTCGCCACTTTTCCCAGGTAGCCGGTCCCATGTCTCTCGTCGCCTCCACGGATCTCAGCTCGGCTGTGGATGTGGATCAGGGTCGGAGAAGTCTGGAAGTCAAGGCTCTTGTCGGGCTCTGCAGTCGGTCCCTCGTAGAACTTTACCAAAGCAAAGGGTAGTCTCTTGATGGTGCCTGTTTACACAGGGTAGCCACTCCTTGGCCACAAGGGAGATTCTTCAGTCTTCTTCTTTCGTCGAATGTCGAAGGTCCAGAGTTTCTGTTCAAGTTGCAGATTCAGGATAATCTAATCTCCTGGGGCCCAGCTACCACTCTTATCCAAATCTGGGGGGCTGGGTTACCTGCTAGGTCACGCCTTATGGGTGGGACCTGGGAGGGGGGTGGTTACACCCCCTTCCCTTTGTCCAGTTTCGCGCCAGGACTGGGGCTGGAGAGCCCCAGCACCGGTTTGAACTGGACTATGCACGGGACACCTTGTGTGCCCCAGGCATGTCTCATTCTTTTCATCCCTCCCTGCCCCAATACACTAAGGCCTGTCTGGGGTGGTGCTCGCACCTCCCAAGGCAGGAAACCTATTGTCCAAGCCTCCCTTGCCGGGATCACTCCCAGCAGCAGGAGGTCAGACTCGTGTCTGTGGCAGCAGCATCCATTTTGTGATGCTGGGGCTCTGGTTAACTTTAACCGGGTAAGTAGGTTACAACATGTCTTCTCCCTCTAGAAGGGAGGGATAATATCCTCATCCTCAGAAATGGGATGGGGGTATTATTCCAAAGTGTTAGACACCTTACACGACATGTTTTGATAAAGCCAAACCATAGTTACCATAACCGTTTAAGATTATAAGGCACTTTAAGAGTATATGGTAGGCTATATCATAGAACAGCTATAAGGACATGGTTCCGAAAGCTGCAGACAGGCTCAGCTCATGCTAGAGCACCATCTCACATGTTACCAAGCACTCTGCCTCCAGGATTGTTAAGGCCTGCCATAGGAGTGGCTGATAGGTACACATGTGTCTATATGTAAGCTAGGTATAGGAATACTACACCTAAGCAAGGGGTGATTACACGACCTTGCCCCAGCCGAGTGATCAGCCAGTTGTGTCATAATGGAAGGCCAGGCCAGGGGTGGCATAATACATGCTGCAGCCCCTGGTAGGCCTAGGGTACACCTATGCCCTGGGTACCTAAGGTACACTGTACAGGGGCCAATAAGGTGATCCTATCCAAATGGGTTATGCACCTAAAGTACATAGTATCAATTTAGAGAGAGAACAGCAGGGCTGTGGGTCTGATTAGCAGGCCCACAGCCACATCTAAGTCGAAAACCAGTAAAGCAAAAGCAAAAAGTGGGGGTGAACATAGAAAGCAGACCCTACTCTCCTACACAACCCCCCCCCCCCCAAACTTAGGGACATTAAACTAACCTTGACCAGTTGAGTCTTCATGTTCTAAGTGGAAATATCTGGAGAGTCCATCTGCATTGGCATGGTCAGTCCCAGGTCTATGTTCCACTGTGAAGTCCATCCCCTGTAGGGAAATGGACCACCTAAGAAGTTTGGGATTTTCACCCTTCATCTGATTTAGCCACGAGAGGGGCTTATGGTCTGTCTGAATCTTGAAGTGAGTGCCAAACAGGTATGGCCTCAGCTTCTTCAGGGCCCAAACCACAGCAAAGGCCTCCCTCTCAATAGCTGACCAACGTTTCTCTCTAGGGGTCAGCCTTCTACTTATAAAAGCAATGGGCTGGTCTTGACCATCTACATTCAGTTGTGAAAGAACAGCTCCCACGCCTAACTCAGAAGCATCTGTCTGGACAATGAACTCTTTGGAGTAGTCTGGACTTTTCAGAATAGGTGCACTGCACATGGCCTGCTTCAGGTCATCAAATGCTTTTTGACAGCTTACTGTCCACTGAACTTTCTTTGGCATTTTCTTGGAGGTCAAGTCATTAAGTGGTGTCACAATGGACCCATAGTTCTTATCAAACTTTCTGTAGTACCCAGTCAGGCCCAAGGAAGCTCTGACCTGAGTCTGGGTAGTTGGAGGAGTCCAGTCCATTATGGTCTGGATCTTGCTCTCCAGTGGTTGAACCTGACCCCCACCAACTAGGTGGCCCAGATATACAACCTTGCTCTGCCCTATCTGGCACTTAGTGGCCTTGATAGTGAGGCCTGCCTTTTGCAGGGCCTCTAAAACATTCCTCAGGTGGACCAGGTGATCCTCCCAGGTGGAGCTAAAGACAGCAATATCATCAAGATAAGCTGCACAATAATCATCCAACCCAGTAAGGACTTGATTCACCAACCTTTGGAAAGTGGCAGGTGCATTCTTCAAACCAAAGGGCATTACCACAAATTGATACTGTCCTCCTGGGGTCGAGAAAGCAGTTTTGGCCTTTGCATTCTCAGCTAGTCTGATTTGCCAGTAGCTTGCTGTCAGGTCAAATGTGCTCAAAAACTTAGCAGCTGCCAGTCTGTCAATGAGCTTATCTGCCCTAGGTATTGGGTGGGCATCTGTCCTAGTGACAGCATTGAGACCTCTGTAATCCACGCAAAACCTCATCTCTCTCTTACCATCTTGGGTGTGAGGTTTTGGCACAAGAACTACAGGGCTAGCCCAAGGGCTCACTGAAGGTTCAATGACTCCCAGCTCCAACATCTTTTGTACCTCAACTTTTATGCAGTCCCTGACATGGTCAGGTTGGCTGTAGATTTTACTCTTCACAGGCAGACTGTCACCAGTGTCCACCTCATGGGTGCACCAGTTTGTCTGACTTGGGGTCAGAGAGAACATATGTCTGTAGGATTGCAGAACCTGTCTGCAGTCCTGTTGCTGATGGACAGTGAGGCTGTCAGAAAAGACCACACCATCAACTGAGCCATCATCAGGGTTCTGAGTCAACAGGTCTGGGAGAGGGTCACTCTCTTCCTCCTGCCCCTCATCTGTAGCCATGAGTAAGCCCATGTCTGCCCTGTCAACATATGCCTTCAATCTGTTGACATGAAGCACCCTGTGGGGGCTTCTGGGAGTCCCAAGGTCCACCAAGTAGGTGACTTCTCCCTTTTTCTCAACAATAGTGTGGGGTCCAGACCATTTGTCTTGGAGTGCTGCTGGGGCCACTGGCTCCAACACCCACACTTTCTGCCCTGGCTGGTAAACAGTCAGCACAGCCTTTTGGTCATGCCAAGCTTTTTGGAGTTCTTGGCTTGCCTCAAGGTTTTTAGAAGCCTTCTTCATATACTCTGCCATCCTGGAGCGGAGACCAAGTACATAATCCACTATGTCAAGTTTGGGTTGTCTGAGAGGTCTCTCCCATCCTTCCCTTACTAGACACAGGGGTCCCCTTACAGGATGCCCAAACAAAAGCTCAAAAGGGCTGTAGCCAACCCCCTTTTGTGGGACCTCTATGTAAGCAAACAGAAGGCAGGGTAAAAGGATGTCCCATCTTCGCCTAAGCTTGTCTGGTAAACCTTTTATCATTCCCTTTAGGGTCTTGTTGAATCTCTCAACAAGCCCATTGCACTGTGGGTGATAGGGTGTGGTGAACTTGTAGTTCACACCACACTCCTTCCACATTGCAGTCAAGTATCCTGACATGAAGTTGGCACCTCTGTCAGAAATGACCTCCTTTGGAAAGCCCACTCTGGAGAATACTCCAAGCAGGGCCCTTGCCACAACAGGAGCTGTTGTGGTCCTCAGGGGAATAGCTTCTGGATACCTGGTGGCATGGTCCACTATCACCAGTATAAATCTGTGCCCAGATGCTGTTTGTGGGTCCATTGGTCCTACAATATCTATGCCCACTCTTTCAAAGGGAACCCCCACCACAGGTAGTGGTATGAGGGGGGCCTTTGTGGTGCCACCTGATTTGCCACTGGCTTGGCAGGTGACACAGGAGCGACAAAACTCCTTAGTATCTTCTGACATATGGGGCCAGTGAAAGTGAGGGACAAGCCTGTCCCAAGTCTTGTTCTGGCCTAAATGTCCTGCAAGGGGAATATCATGGGCCAAGGTAAGAAGGAAGCCTCTGAACTTCAGTGGTATGACCAACCTCCTGGATGCACCAGGCTTGGGGTCTCTAGCCTCTGAGTACAGTAGCCCTTCATCCCAATACACTCTATGGGTACCTTGAGCATTCCCTGCAGCCTCAGCAGCAGCCAGCTGTCTGAGGGGTTCAAGCAAGGGGCAGTCTAATTGAGCCTGCCTCAGATTTGCCCTTGAAGGTCCCCCTGTCCCAAGAAACTCAACCTGATCAGGTTCAAGTTCTTCTAGGACAGTTCCTTCAGAGCTTTCAGAATCATCCTCCTGGGAGGGCTGATCCACCACCTGAGGCAGGGGGGAAGGCACAGCCTTAACCCTACTGCTCTTTCTCTTGGGTTGTGACTGGTCCATAGTTTCAGGATCCAGCACTTGTTCAGTGGTGCACTTTTTGGCCTGTGACCTGGTCACAGCAAGGACATGTGCATCTATCCCCAGCATTTCTGCATGGGTCCTATACTCTGAAGGACTGGGCTATTCTAAGGCCCAGCGGTGCCAGGGAACAACACCTGAAACCTTCGTGGGTTACCTGTTCCGGCGTACAAAACACAGAGACACGGGACACTTCCTGCGGCGTCAAAGATCAGCGTTTATTTACTGCAGGGATACAGAAATCGCAAGAAGTACACAACGTGTAGGTTCTGAGAGACTGCTTCGATTTGCAAAAGTGGATCGCTCCTTTTATACACATTTCTGTCATTGCTCAACATGGCAAACAAAAGGTTACAACTCAGTTCCCACAGTAAACTTCAAAAGGGTCGCAATCATGTTTCAGAAGCCCGGAACATAATTACAGCAACATTGCCGGTTCCCAACTGTAAAAGCACATTATCCCCACATTAAGCACATTCCATTCCGACTGTAAACGAATTAGGAGAAGGGACAGAAACAGATGCAAAGGAAAAACAAGGATGCACAACAGATTGGAAAAGAGTGTAAAGAGCAATATCGGAAACTTGATTGCAGGATCAAGGGACTCGTGCCTAATGCATGCATGACTGAAACAATAGACTGGCACGGCAAGATGAGCCTCGAGCGGAGTCATCTGCCTTTGCCGTGTCATCCCCCTCATCATAAAGACACCTTCAAAGGAACACGTGTCCTCCACGAAAGCTTGGGAATCCCAGGGTCACAAAGCGGACAAGGTCCGTTCGCTGGCTACTTGAGGGCAAGAAACAAAATGGATGCCGCATCTAAAATGGAACCCGAGGGTTCGGATGAACATACCCAGGAATGAGACGAACCGTACATAGTAGCGTAGCGAAAACGCGTACACCCACTAAACTCGTCATTTGCGGTTCGTAGATACCAAAGTCGTCCATATTCGAACACACCCAAAAAGTGTCATTACGATTCCCACGGAACCTCAGACGCTCCTTTTGCCCTCATGTAGGCAAGCACTAGTCGAGATCAGAATTGATTTCGATGTTCATCAAATCGTTCAGCTGTTGCTGGAACATTATTCTATCCATCAATGTCTCCTTGGTAACAGATGGCCGTCTTATACACGTTGTAGCACAGAGGCCACATAAGGCAGGACCACACTGCACACAAAGACAACACGTGAACAGAAACGTTACAACAACCCGTACGATCATCAGAATCTTCCAACCCCAAGTTGATATCAAGCCCCAAAACCATCCTAGAAGTGTCCAACCACCTTCGTCCACGTGTATGGACTCGGAGATCTTGTGCAACTTCGAGATGGCTTGGTAAACAGTTGGAGCGTTGTCAGGGATGAAAATGCAACAGCTCGAATGGATCACTTTGCACACACCACCTCTATCTGCAAGAACAACGTCTAGAACCATACGGTTCTGCAACGTCATAAGTTTATCCGCCTGAAGTTCTGCTGTTAAATTACCAAGAGCACTCGCAGTTATGTTAGCAGTCGACTCTACCACACGGGTCAACTGTCTTAGGTTCCTACTATTAACCATAGGTCCCCAAAACGGCAAGAAACCCTTAAAGAAGTCTCCTGCTTCTTGACCGGCAGTGTCCTCTTCACTAATAACGCCTCTCACAATTCTAGTTTTGTGATAAACTGAGGCAACTGTAAAAGTCGGTGGCAAAAGATTCGCAATATAACAGGTACCCGAGAAGTCACGGGGCAACCATGTATATGCACGTTCATACAAAATAGGTACCCTTGGCAGTCAAGAAAACAGGGGAGGAGAGCGTCGGTAGCACATACGTCTCAGTACAAGCACTCTTCCCAAGTTGCGCTCTCGGATTTCGACCAAGACCTTTCAAGCAGAAATTACCGAGGTGGGGTACGATCCATATTGGAGACGAGCTCTTAAGCTGTCTATCACCCACTGACATACTATACTCAGCCTCACTCAGGTCCTTATAGGCTTGCACCTCTTCATCTGGAATAAGCAATGCATCAAAAATATCTCTATCTAGATCAGCAATCGCTATCGCCAAAGGCTTGTGGTACGGACCAGGACCAAAGTTTGCAGAGCGTGGCTCTCGACTGAGGTAGGAATCTAGTGCACTACGGAACATAGTTTGGAATGCTCGAGCTGACCCTTGGGAGCTATAAGGAAGAACCAGATACGGAATACCCCTATCCATGGTATGTGGCAATAACCCGCACACCCAACAATTGGTAGTATTCATCACCAACTGATGCTGATGTAGGAGTTGAACGAAGGAGTTATTCATGAATTCCGCACGTTTAACCTGTTCATGTTGGGGCAGAAGATGAAAGGAATGTGGAGAAGCAGTGGTAACAGAGCTTAGTTTAGGAGAAAAAGTAGGTGAAATGGAAGGCAATAACGACTGTATTCCAAAATACACTCCACCCACCAATAGCATAGACACGACCAGAAACAGCAGGAATACCTGAAACAAAAAACATTTTGTTCGTACAATCTTATGCAATTTTGATCTTTGCGCCGACATCCTTTCTACTTCCAACAGCTTAGAGAATGCCATCCTCTAAAAACCGTCCGTGACGTACTTGACGCACTTCGTTCTGAGTAGCGATTATCAATTCCCAGGAGTTCCCAGGAGTCGACAAAAAGTAACCGACCTAGTGTCAGAAACCTGCTAAACAGAAGGGAGTACCCGCACGGCCCTACGGTTAACCCGGATGATAGGTTTTTCTAAACACTCAGCTTTATAAAAATCTCTTTAGCTGTGAAAAGCACACAAAAAAAGAAACTCAAAAAATCAGAAAAGGATGTAATTGTTCTTAATGTTCGTGGCAACAGTAAAGGAGAATATAAGAAAAAATGTATTAGTCTTTGTTACGTGGACGAAGAAAGTATCGATTTCTTCCAGGTCGAGTCTGCTCTTCAAATAATTGTTCAGCTGGTGAAACAGTGTTCAGTCGATTAGATGACAACTCGGACCTTGAGTTCTCCACAACTGACGACTCAACAGGTGTGTCTGGCTGCAATGAATTGTCTCCTACAGGTTGAGCATCACTAAACGGCACAAAGCACAGAGGGGTCTCGGTTTCCGTTGCCGCAATACCAGTTCTCACCCAACTGTCTGCTGGTAAAGGGATCGGAACCTTCTTGGTATGGGTGGCGTGCACCCAGTTCTTTCTGCCTTCCAACCGAACTGCAGTCCTTGTAGTCAACAATACTTGGAAGGGTCCCACAAATCTCGGCTCCAAGTTACGTTTTCTGCCAAAATTGCGGGTAACAACCCAGTCACCCGGTTGGAGCCGATGTCCAGGACCCTCTGTCTGTGCCGGTAAAGCTTCAAAGACCTGTTGATGAATTAACCTCAGTTTAGCAGTCAGATCATGAAGATAATCAATTAGCATTGGATACTCAAGACTATCAAAGGCCTTAGGTCTCGGGACTCCCCGAATGTTCGCAGGGCGGCCGAACACAATCTCATATGGGCTGAGCCCTACTCGAGAGTGCACAGTCGCTCTGGTTGATAAGAGAGCCAGAGGCAAGGCATCAGGCCATGACAAACCAGTCGTAGCTTGTATCTTCGCAAGTTTCAGCTTCAGAGTACCATTGTACCCTTCAACCAAACCCGCTGCCTGGGGATGATTGGCGCTATGGAATTTCTGTCGAATTCCAAGGCCCTTACACACACTCTGCATCACGCTTCCCACAAACTTGCTTCCGTTATCTGACCACACAATCCGTGGCATTCCATATCGAGGAAAGTATTCCTTCAGTAGGACTTTCGCTGTGGACAGGGCAGTATTATTCTTAAGAGGATAGGCCTCGAGCCATCTGAAGAACACACAAACCACAACTAAAACATACTTCAGATTATTGCATCTCTCCATATGAATGAAGTCCAGCTGGATAACCTCAAAGGGACAGGCAGGAGGAGCAAAATGACCGGGTGGAGTGGGGGTGCCCTTGCCAGGATTATGCATCAAACACACCATACAATTCTTAACCACCCTCTCAGCACATTTAGCAATACCATCATTCTTCCATACAGGAAACAACAACTTACATATACCTTTCGCACTAATATGTGACAAACCATGAGCCATAGTCACGACGGCTAATACATACGCATCCGGTAACATCCACCTCTGACGTTCCGACAGGTCAACCCAACATCCATGCATGTCCAACTTTCCCGTGCTTTCTTTCCACTTGGTCCTTTCAGTTTCAGTGGCCTCATTCTGAATTGCTTTCACACTCTCAACAGTGTCTTCACACATACCAGTCTCCGTCGGCCACCTCACTGAACTCGTAACATACATTCGGGTTGCAAGATTCTTAGCCGTTTCCTTAGCAATCTCATCCGCAAATGCATTACCATGACCAACATCCTCCGTAACCTTTCGATGCGCACTACATTTAACGATCGCTACCTGTTTAGGCAATGTGAGTGCATCCAAAAGATCATTCACGAGCTGTCCGTGTTGGATCTTCGTAGCATGCGATGTCATAAATCCTCTTTCTCTCCACAATCGACCAAAACTATGTGCAACACCGAATGCATACTGACTATCGGTAAACACATTCACTCGCTTTCCCTTAGACAAAACACACGCTCTTGTCAGCGCAATCAATTCTGCCGCTTGCGCTGAATTCTGACTCAATCTCGCGGTTTCCACAACCGTGCTCAACGTCACTACAGCATACGCAGTCGTCACATCACCATTCGGCAACTTAAAACATGAACCATCAACATACAAAGTGCCATCGGGATCTGTCAACGGAGTGTTTTTCAGGTCCACACGACCCTTTGTTTCTTCCTCAGTTCGTAAATAACAATCATGTGGTGGTACACCATTTGTTTCCATATTAGCTGGCAACAATGTCGCCGGATTCAGTACATTACAACGCTTAATCTGTATATGACTTGCCAAAAGTGTCAACTCATACCCGGACAACCTTGCACTCGTCAGATGTTGAGTTTTTGTCCGATTCAAGAGAGTGTCAACTGCATGCGGAACCATCACTATGAGCATATTATCCATGACCAGACCTGCGGATTGTCGAATAGACACCGCAGCTGCCGCTGTCGCCCTCAAGCAACTTGGTAACGCTCTAGCTACCGGGTCTAAAGTCGAGGAAAAATACGCACATGGACGCTGCTTACCACAAATTGTTGCGTCAAAACACTCAACGCACAACCTTCTCTCTCGTGAACGTATAGTGTAAATGGCTTACTGTAATCAGGAGTACCTAACACAGGAGCCGAACACAACGCATCACGTAGTTCAGAAAAACTTTTCTGACATTCTTCCGTCCATGGCAAAGGAGTCGAAACAACCTTGCACGTGAGAGCTATTAATGGTTTCGCTAACAGTGAAAAGTTCGGAATCCACTGCCTGCAGTATGACGTGATACCTAGAAAGGCACGCACATCTCTCTGAGTTGTTGGCACAGTCATTCGAGCAATTGCTGCAATTCTTTCAGGGGTCAACCTTCTTCCCGCCTTTGACAATAAGTGACCTAGATAGGTTACTTCTTGACAACAATATTGTAGTTTAGAAGGTGACACTTTGTGATGTAAGTAACATAGATGCTGTAACAGTGACACTGTAGCAGTTCTACAAATCTGTTCAGTGTCAGCAGCTACCAACAGATCATCAACGTACTGAATCAAAGCCGCACCAGCCGGCAACACAAACGCATCAAGTTGACTCTTAAGAGCTTGGCTGTAGATCGATGGACTCTCACAGTAGCCCTGAGGTGCACGTTTGAACCTGAAGCTACGACCACCTAATGAGAAACTGAATAGATCTCTGCTTTCCTCAGCAATTGGAATGCTAAAGAACGCATTCTTCAGATCGATTACTGAGAACCATGAGGCAGAAGCTGGAATCAGAGTCAGCAAAGCCGTAATGTCAGGCACCACGGGAAACTGTGGAACAACAATCTTATTCACCTCCCTTAAATCAATAACAAAACGATACACAGGAGGCTTGGATGGATCAGTCCGTTTCAAAATAGGTAACACAGGACTATTACACACGTTACCCCGTGTTTCCTCGATGACATCTTTATCGATCAAATCGTAAATGATCGCTAAAAGTGCTCGTTCTCCATCAAGAGAGATACGATACTGGGGAATGCGTGGCAGTCGCACGTTGGATTTCAATTGAACAACATAAGGTGGTATATCCAGCAGGCCCACATCATTGGGACCTGTCACCCACAAAGACTCAGGAAGAGAACTCAATTCCGGTGGGAGCTTATCAGTCGACAAATACATAGGAGAGATCACTCTCTGACCCAACGTAAGCTCCACTCCCGCAGGAGAACAGTACAAAGTCGCATATAACCGCTTCAATAAATCCAGGCCCAAAAGATTCTCACCACAACCAGTAGTCAAAATCAAAGGAGCTTCTAACTCACAAGACCCAATTGTAAGGGGCAAAGGGCTAGAAACTGGATTGCTAACAGGGGCGCCAGAGAATCCAACGGAAACATTCGTTAAGCCAGACAAAGGCGCGCCAGGGAGTTTCGGATGCATGATGGAACTTTTCGCTGCACCAGTGTCCAACAGAAAAGGCTCAACTACGCCCAATGTGGCAACTGTGACATAAGGCCCTCTCTGATCAACCGGAACTGATACTACTCCCTTTCTTTGTCTATGGCTGTCCTAGTAACTACCGTCCGCATCAACATCATGCTCGACATAATAGTCGTCCACATGATACTGTGCAGATCTACCAGACGATGGATCGCGCCGATCAAAGCAATTTTGCGAGTCTGATGAAGTGGCAAAACGCTCATTCTGATTCTGAGTAACACCGCGACCTCTACCACGTGACGCTTGTTGAGGACCACTACGACCTCCTCGAGCCGAAACACCATTGTTCCGGTCACGCAAAACTGGACAATTAAACTTCAAATGGCCCTCACCCCTACAATATGCGCATTGATTATACCCCAACACAAAGCGAGGTGTAGAGGAGTCAGTACGCGACTGCGATCTAGAAAACTGCGATTGTAATCGATTTGGCTGTTGTGAGTCATTTTGATTCGAGCGCGGAGGATACGCTTGCTGCAATAAGACCTTAGTTTTAAGATCCTTTGTTTTCTTATCTGCGCGTTCGCTTTTTTCTTTCTCTCTATTTTCGTAGTATTGGGCCGTGGCTAATATCTGAGCAGTGGTAGAAACGGCCCACGAACTTTCAGAATTCTTCAACTTGTTGCTTAATTCAGGCAACAAATTCGATACAAATTTGTCAACGAACAACCGCTGACCTCCCTCAGAGCTCATATCCTGACCACTATGATCGATAAATGCCTCCTCAAATCTCGTAAAGAAATCGGAGACACTCTCGCCCTTCTTTTGTTTGCACGCAGACAATTTGTCCCAATTAACGCGTATGGCTGGCATAAGTGTCTTCATAAGTGTAATTATCCTCTGGGGCAGATTCTCAATGAGCTGTTCAGGTTTAGCCCCACCAACCTGCCGTCCGTCAGCCGCCGCAAGAGCAGCCCAATCACCGCCTAACTCAGCTGCGTGATTCTCTTGACGGATTTTCGCCCAAATCGGTTGAGGTACTACATTACCAAACAACATATCAATATCGGCAAGGTTCATGACAGTAGCATCCACTAATTGGGACAACTCCTTATAATAACCTGCAGGATTTTTGCGGGGGTCAGGCAAGGTTTGCTTTACCTGCAAAACTTCGATCGCTTCCACGGGAGGTGTATCCAAACTCTCTGAAAGTGTGGTGGAATAGCAGGATTAGCAGCAGGATCACCTGGCATCCATACTGGGGGAACTTCCCGCATAGGATACTGACCAGGTTGTGCCATCCGCTCCTCAGTGTCGTCCTTAAACAATGCTCGAGGTTGCACTGTAGATCGAAAAGATAACAGACGCTCTAAAGCACGTCGGACATTACCACCCACAATCATACCAGTCGAAAATTGATTCTGAAGCTGTGATCTCGGGCGGTACATTATCTACCTCCTCATTATCGCACTCTTCTCTCAAGAATTTACACATTAACACGAATCTTTGTGTGGGCTCATTAAACTGAGAAAATGTCTCAAAAACTATACGCGAAGCGTACTTCGCAGGATGCCTAATCCATTTACGCGCCATTTTCACTAACGACTCACGTTCCCTACCATCAGGAATTTGACTGCGCCTCTGAGCAACATCAGAAAGATCTGACCCGAGCATCGGTCCAAAAAGCGGAGAATAGAGAGTAGCGACAGCATTAAATATACGACTACGAACAGAAGGGGAAGAAGAAGGAAGCACAGAAGCAACGACATTGGGAGTTAACGTAGAAACAGTAGCGGTAGTCGGGATAACAGGAGTAGTAGTAAGATTGGGCTAATGAGATACTGGCAAAGAAGCAGTAGGAAAAAGAGCGGGTAAAGGAGGATGAACAATCTGCGGCACAAGGGGATTTGGAAGAACAGGAGGAACGACAGGCTGACCAGCAGCCGCCAGAACAGCAGGTTGAGGAACAAGAGGAATCACAGGACCCACAGTATCTGGAGCATAGGGAGGTGGTGATTTCAATAGATAAGACAATATGGGATCTTATACCACTTCTTCTCCCGTCTTATCAGGACTAGACGTAAAACCGGATAACATTTATCCACCGCCATATGATGAAGTCTAGCACAAACTTCCTGCTCCTTCTCGTCTTTGTCTCGCTGATACTGTTCTGCATTTCGCATCACCGTAATAACACCTTCTCTCTTATTTTTCTTAATCTGTTTGATTTCTTTCTGCTTGGCCTCTTTGCGCCATAACCGAAAGGAATCAAACATGGCCGGCCTAGCCTTCTTTTTAAACAATTTAGCTTCAAGATTATCTAATATTGCAGTTTCGAAACTACCATGTGATGGCCAACTAAGAACACCATCATTTTTAGTGTAACGAATCCAATATTCATTATATACAATAGGACCTACTCCGTGGCGACTATAGAGCTCATAAATTGGAGTTCCAACTGGAGGTATCGGACATGAATCCTCCAGTCGGGAATCCGTGCTGCAACATTTAAGGAAACCAAACAAAGTACTACGGCCAGGCATCGTGCACACTAACCGAGTTTACAAACTTCAAGGGCTAGCGAATTACGATGTCCTCGCAAAAAAAATGCAAGACCCTCGGTTTTTGGCAATTGCAATCGTCAAATAAAACCCAACAACTAAGAACCAACAACTAAGAACCACAAATGCAATGGAACCATGCAAACAACAAAGTAACCGTCCCAAAAAGGAACTACAAAACCATGAACTCTGGGAGCGACCCACAAATACTTAACTGAAAGAGCAATGGCGTCACCAGGAAGGCCCGTCTATCGTCTCGCTGTACAAAGGACTACGCCAGGCGCCAAAACAGGTCGACAGTCAGGGCATCAGTCCGTCGCAGCCGTCAGGAGGCGGGAATCTTCGCGGGAAAAGTCTTCGGGCCACTTATTTCGACAACTGGATCGATGAAGCGGGGTGCACCTTCCCTCGGAGATTTCACACGAAGTTCCTCACGATCGTCGGGCTTTGGACCGGTACCGCTGATGTCGCCCTACGTTGGGCGCCAACTGAAGGACTGGGCTATTCTAAGGCCCAGCGGTGCCAGGGAACAACACCTGAAACCTTCGTGGGTTACCTATTCCGGCGTACAAAACACAGAGACACGGGACACTTCCTGCGGCGTCAAAGATCAGCGTTTATTTACTGCAGGGATACAGAAATCGCAAGAAGTACACAACGTGTAGGTTCTGAGAGACTGCTTCGATTTGCAAAAGTGGATCGCTCCTTTTATACACATTTCTGTCATTGCTCAACATGGCAAACAAAAGGTTACAACTCAGTTCCCACAGTAAACTTCAAAAGGGTCGCAATCATGTTGCAGAAGCCCGGAACATAATTACAGCAACATTGCCGGTTCCCAACTGTAAAAGCACATTATCCCCACATTAAGCACATTCCATTCCGACTGTAAACTAATTAGGAGAAGGGACAGAAACAGATGCAAAGGAAAAACAAGGATGCACAACAGATTGGAAAAGAGTGTAAAGAGCAATATCGGAAACTTGATTGCAGGATCAAGGGACTCGTGCCTAATGCATGCATGACTGAAACAATAGACTGGCACGGCAAGATGAGCCTCGAGCGGAGCCATCTGCCTTTGCCGTGTCATCCCCCTCATCATAAAGACACCTTCAAAGGAACACGTGTCCTCCACGAAAGCTTGGGAATCCCAGGGTCACAAAGCGGACAAGGTCCGTTCGCTGGCTACTTGAGGGCAAGAAACAAAATGGATGCCGCATCTAAAATGGAACCCGAGGGTTCGGATGAACATACCCAGGAATGAGACGAACCGTACATAGTAGCGTAGCGAAAACGCGTACACCCACTAAACTCGTCATTTGCGGTTCGTAGATACCAAACTCGTCCATATTCGAACACACCCAAAAAGTGTCATTACGATTCCCACGGAACCTCAACTCCACTTCAGACCAAACTGAAGTTTCAAGATCATTGCCCAGTAAACACTCTACAGGAAGGTCTGAACTAACAACAACTTTCTTGAGGCCAGTTACCCCTCCCCAGGAGAAGTTAACAATAGCCACACTATGGGAGGTAGTGGCATTGCTAGCGTTGGTCACTAGGTAATTCTCACCTAGTATGATCTGTCCAGGGTCCACAAAGGCAGGTGTCACCATTGTGACACTAGCCCCAGTGTCCCTGTAGGCCTGAGCCATTCTTTGGTTGATAAAAGGAGTCTGTCTGTACTTGCCCAGGTTACTGGGGCCTACAGTAGAGGACAAAGCTAAGTCCCCATCACAGATCAGAACAGCCTGAGTAGGTATTCTGACTAGGCCAGAATCCTCCTCAGTTCCCAGGGTTAACCCTACTACACCCTTTTGCTGGGAACCACCACTTACAGCTGGACTAGGGGGTACAGTTGCCTTAGGGGCAATGGTGGCTGGGGGCTTATCCTTTTTGGTGCACTTACTAAACCAATGTGAGTTGGACTTACAATAGTTGCACCATGGTTTCTTTTGGCCATCTTTCTTTTTATCCTTTTTGGGACCACCCTCCCCCTGAGCCTTTTGGGGGCCTGGTGAAGACTTCTGGTCTTTTTGTTTCTGATCATTACCCTTCTGGTCTGCCTTTTTCTGATCACCGCCCTGGTTCTGGTTTTTCTGCTTAACTCTAGTCCTGACCCATCTATCTGCCTTCTTTCCCAATTCTTGGGGAGAAGTCAGATAAGAATCAATCAGGTGTTGATGCAGTAGCTGGTTTTGACAGTTGTTAAGGATTTGTTCTCTCATGATCAAATTATACAATCCTGTATAGTCCTTAACCTTACTTCCCACTAGCCAGCCTTCCAGAGCCTTAGTGGCACAATCTACAAAGTCAGTCCAGTCCTGAGTCTGTGTCTTCTGGGTATCCCTGAACAACAACCTGTATTGTTCAGTGGTTAGGCCAAACCCATCAATCAGAGCACTCTTCAGGACAGTGTAATTGTCTGCATCCTCATCACTAACTGTGAGGAGCTTGTCTCTACCTTTCTCAGAGGAGGAGAGCCACAAGATAGCTGCCCACTGACTTTGGGGTACCTGCTGTACTTTGCAAGCTCTCTCCAAAGCAGTTATCCATTTGTGGATGTCATTCCCACACTTGTAGGGAGGGACAATCTTGCTCAGGTTTGTATTATCATAGTGCATGTCTCTATCCTTAGGGATATTGCTGCCACCAGTGGGTTCTGACCCACTAAACGTTTGCTCTCTAGCCAGAGCAAGCTTCTCCTTGGCAAGGGCAAGTTCTTCCCTCTGAATCCTCAGATTAGCTTCCCTCATTCTGGCTTCATGCTCCTTTCTCTCAGGGGAAGTCATTCCCCTGTGAGAGGAAGCATTAGAGATGCTAGAGACATGGGAGTGCATGGATTCCCTTGAAGGGGATCTGTCCCTCCTGCTTCTCTGTGTAAGCCCACTTGGGGGTCTGTATGGGGGGACCCCATGCAAACTCCCATGTAAGCTTAGGTTAGCCTGTCTAAGTCTTCCTACCTGGCCCTGGCTGTCTACCTCTTCATCTGAAGTCCCATCTGACTCATCTGTGGTGGGTAGACCCTCCTTTGTACCTAGGGTACTGGCCTGTGAGGCTCTAAGAGCATCATACTCCTCTAGGAGTTGTACTAGCTGAAGGAGGGTAGGGTTTGCACCCTGTTTTAACTTTCTGGAGGTACACAATTGTCTCATCTCCTGAAAAGTTAGGGTATCATATCTAGAGGGGGTCTTCTTCAGACCTGCCCCTCATGAGAGAGCATCTACTTGATCTCCTCCCAGAGACATGATCTAGTGAGGGTGTGGTGTGTGCACCTACCTACACTAGTTGTTTCTACTAAACCTCTCTGGTAGTTGTAGTCAGGGTGTGTTACTCCCTTCAACCTACAACCACTAAGTCCAGTAGGACTTAAGTATTATAATCTATGTTATATGTACCTAGACAATATCTGTGTGATCTTTCAATTTAGTATCTCAAGATTACAATGGTATTACAACAGCAAGCTCAGATCCCAACCGCTGCTCACCAATGTGAGAAGTTGGCCTGATGTATGATGTCACTAGTTCTAGTGTACACCTTATATCAGTCCAAACAACCCTTATGGCGATTGGTTGTAAAGTCAACCTTATAGACCAGCTATCCTAGTGGTAGCATGGACAAGAGCAGTCTTAGGCTAAACTCTGAATGGCATGTGAAGCCAGCTGTGATACCATATATAATCCCTTGAATACCAAATGAAAGGACACCACAACAGATGTATATAAAATAAAGTGTATTTATTCTAGTCAAACCCTCAGCACTCTTTATGAGATTAGAGGTAAGTACAACACAGTCTTATTCAAGCATACATTAAGTCACACAGGTAAGTAATACAGTTAGGCCCTAGGGGCCACGCAAACCATATACTAAGTAAGTGGTATAAGGACCACTGTCACGGAAATAGGATAGGCCTAGGGAATCGCTGGGGCTACACTACACTAGCAACAGTTAGGAAGTGGGAGGCCCACGGGATTCAGGTGCAGAGTGGAAACACTCACGCGTAATGCGTAAAAGTCGATAGAATTACTAGCAGTTAGAAATTAACAGTTTAAGGACACTTCTGAAGCAGCTAGAGAGTCGAGACTCGGAAACTAGACCCTAGGATAGTCACTACCCTTGTGAGCCCTGAAGTACCCAAGTTACCTAGCCCACGGACTGCGGGTGCATAAGTGTGAACTTGCGTCGGGTTTCGTCGTGGACTTCTATGGATGCCTGAAGGAAAGTTGCTGACAGGCAGTCAGTGAAGAGTGTCCGGTGGATCCCAAGGCTGGGATCAAGAAGAGAGGAGACCTGCAAGCAGAAGGGACAGAGTCAAGGTCACTAGCCAGTGACCACGTGGAACCAGGAAGGAACCAGGCGATGTCGTGAAGATTGCAGGTGAAGGTGAAGCTTGTCGCTGCAGCCACGAGGACCAGGGAAAGTCGAGGACGACCAGGACCAGGAGGCGAGCTGTCCCACGAAGGCTCTTGCTGTCGGCGGCGTCGAAGTCGGACTAAGACTCACCAAGCCTTGGCAAGCGGAATCCACGAAGAACGGAGGACTTGCTTCTGGTGCAGACCAGGAAGGTCTGGGGTGCTTCTCTTTTGCAAGGAAGTGGGAGCCAGTCTGGAGGAGCCAAACCAGCAGTGAAGATTTCTGGATGCGTCGTCACAAAGGCCACTAGCCAACGGGCAAGCAACCGGACAGGCGCGGCAAGCAGGAAAATGCAGAAGGGCCCCACGCAGGACTCGTGGAGTGTGGGGGGCTGAACTTCGGTGCAGATGGTGCTTGGGGTTGGGGCTTCTCAATCCCCGGTGCACAACTTCGAGGGTGCCTCAGAAGCTGCACTGGAAGATACTCGCCACTTTTCCCAGGTAGCCGGTCCCACGTCTCTCGTCGCCTCCATGGATCTCAGCTCGGCTGTGGATGTGGATCAGGATCGGAGAAGTCTGGAAGTCAAGGCTCTGGTCGGGCTCTGCAGTCGGTCCCTCGTAGAACTTTAGCAAAGCAAAGGGTAATCTCTTGATGGTGCCTGTTTATACAGGCTAGCCACTCCTTGGCCACAAGGGAGATTCTTCAGTCTTCTTCTTTCGTCGAATGTCGGAGGTCCAGAGTTTCTGTTCAAGTTGCAGGTTCAGGATAATCTAATCTCCTGGGGCCCAGCTACCACTCTTATCCAAATCTGGGGGCTGGGTTACCTGCTAGGTCTCGCCTTATGGGTGGGACCTGGGATGGGGGTGGTTACACCCCCTTCCCTTTGTCCAGTTTCGCGCCAGGACTGGGGCTGGAGTGCCCCAGCACCGGTTTGAACTGGACTATGCACGGGACACCTTGTGTGCCCCAGGCATGTCTCATTCTTTTCATCCCTCCCTGCCCCAATACACTAAGGCCTGTCTGGGGTGGTGCTCGCACCTCCCAAGGCAGGAAACCTATTGTCCAAGCCTCCCTTGCCGGGATCACTCCCAGCAGCAGGAGGTCAGACTTGTGTCTGTGGCAGCAGCATCCATTTTGTGATGCTGGGGCTCTGGTTAACTTTAACCGGGTAAGTAGGTTACAACATGTCTTCTCCCTCTAGAAGGGAGGGATAATATCCTCATCCCCAGAAATGGGATGGGGGTATTATTCCAAAGTGTTAGACACCTTACACAACATGTTTTTTTTTTTTTTTTAAAGAAATTTTTATTGTTTTCACAAAAGTTATAACAAAGGACACGAAATCAGATCGTATACACATTAAAGTAGACAAAACACCATACATAATCATCATTTCTCCAAGTAGACCTAGATCGGGCCCCCTGAGGCCATCATTATCAGCCGCCCTCCCCTTCTTCCCTTCAGTTTCTCTAGTCATCTGAGTCAGAAGACTCCTCATCAGAAAGAGGTGGTGGATCACATATGTTGCCCCTATATTTGTTCCATGCTCCCCACACTCTGACCCATTTTCGAGGACAACCCCGCCTGATAAATACAAAACGTTCAGCAAACATAGCCCCATCCATGTCCTTTTTCCACATCGACAGTAGCGGTGTCTCCACCGCTCCCCATTTTTGGGCTATGATCCGTTTAGCCATCATGTTCCCTACCGTCACCCAGCCCTGCGCCTGGCGATTAAGATCTGTGGGCTCCCACACATTTAACAGACAGCGTCTGGGTTCTGGCAGCAGTGATACCCCGCACACCTGCGACATCGTTCGCAGCACTCGCCTCCAGAAGAGTTGAAGAACCGGACAGTCCCAGAGCAGGTGATAGAAGGTCCCCTCCTCCCCGCAGCCCCGCAGGCAGAAGGGATGTGGTGCTCTGCCCAGTTTGTGCAATAGGCTTCTGGTGAAATATGAGCGATGTAGAATACGAAGTTGCACAAGACGCAGCCGTGAGGGTATACCCGCCTCGCGCGGTGACGCCAGCGCCTCCCGCCAATCTGGGTCATCGAAATCGCCGACCTCGTCAGCCCATTTCTCCCGCAAGACCCCCATAGGGTCCGGCAAATTGTTGATCAGTTTGCGGTATGTGAAAGATGTGGCCCGCTTAGGCATGTATTCGGTCAGCAGCCTGTCTTCCAGTGGAGATGCCTCTGGAACCTGCACACCTGGGGTTAACTGTGTCGTTAGGGCGTGTTTCATCTGCAGGTATCGGAACCATTCTGAGGGAGCCAGCTCATACTGTTGTTGCAAACGAGCGAATTGAACAACCTCCCCTTTGTGCCACACGTCGCCTATCACCGAGATCCCGATAGCGTCCCAAGCGGCAAAGCCCTTGCTGTCCCTGAGCCGTCCCAGTCGCTTCGTGTCCCAGAGAGGCGTAAGCTGCGTCAGGACTCCGCGCCACCCCAGCCTGGCCTGTGCCACGTGCCAGAGAGACACAGTCTGACGCAGAGGGCCAATCAACTGCGGGGCCAGCCGGGCATCATACAATGGGGCCAGCATACCCCTTTCGCCCAGTATATCCCTATCTGCCTTATACGCTGGATCAGACTGCGGCGCATGGAGCCACTGATTGATCACCTTGAGCTGCGCCGCCCAATAATACAACTGGATATCTGGGAGAGCAATTCCCCCATCGTACCACCCACAGACCAGTTTCGCCTGTGCAATGCGTGCTGGTTTGTTGCCCCAGAGTAAATTGGAGACTTGCGCTGCAACCGCTCGGAAATAAGCCGATGGCACCGGATAAGGAGTATTTTCCAACACATAGAGAAACCTCGGCAGGGCCATCATTTTAAAGAGCGCCGCCCTCCCCACCAGGGTCAAGGGCAACGTTCCCCAGTGCCGCACATCCTGCTTGAGGCGGTCCAGTTGAGGGCTTAAGTTACACCTGAAAAATTCCATCTGATCCAAGGCAACATGTATCCCCAGGTATTTGAACGACCCCTTCGCCACCTGTATCTGGCAGCCCTCCGACAGTCGAGGGGGGGGGCCCTCAGCACCATGAGGACCGACTTCGACCAGTTGATCGTATAGCCGGATGCCCGGCCAAACACCTCGCAGATATTAAGTAATGTAAGGATGGATCGCCTCGGAGATGACAAGTAAAGCAGTATGTCATCCGCATATAGGGAGACGCGGTCTTCCCAGTTCGCCGACCATCGAAGGCCTCTCATCATAGGTTCCCACCGTATCCATGTCGCGAGGGGCTCGAGTACTAGGGCGAAAAGCAGCGGCGAGAGCGGGCAGCCCTGTCGCGTACCTCGCCCCAGGGGGAAATCCTCCGACATGTGCCCGTTGGCCGCGACATGGGCCAGTGGTTTGGTATACAGGAGTCGGATCCAGGCACAGAATTTCGGCCCAAACCCCAGATGAGACAGTACTGCGAAGAGAAAGGGCCACTCCACCATATCGAATGCCATACGGGCATCAAGGGAGAGAATAACAGCGGGTTCTTGAATTCGGTCCACTCGGGCCAGCACGCTATGTAAGCGCCTCAGATTGTGGGAGGTACTCCTCCCGGGCATAAAGCCCGACTGGTCCGGGTGCACTATGTCAGTCAAGTGTGGCGTGAGTCGGAGGGCCAACAGTTTCGCAAGGATCTTGGCCTCTGCATTAAGCAGAGAGATGGGGCGATAGGAGGCGCATTGGTCCGCCGGCTTATACACAACATGTTTTGATAAAGCCAAACCATAGTTACCATAGCCGTTTAAGATTATAAGGCACTTTAAGAGTATAAGGTAGGCTATATCATAGAACAGCTATAAGGACATGGTTCCGAAAGCTGCAGACAGGCTCAGCTCATGCTAGAGCACCATCTCACATGTTACCAAGCACTCTGCCTCCAGGATTGTTAAGGCCTGCCATAGGAGTGGCTGATAGGTACACATGTGTCTATATGTAAGCTAGGTATAGGAATACTACACCTAAGCAAGGGGTGATTACACGACCTTGCCCCAGCTGAGTGATCAGCCAGTTGTGTCATAATGGAAGGCCAGGCCAGGGGTGGCATAATACATTCTGCAGCCCCTGGTAGGCCTAGGGTACACCTATGCCCTGGGTACCTAAGGTACACTGTACAGGGGCCAATAAGGTGATCCTATCCAAATGGGTTATGCACCTAAAGTACATAGTATCAATTTAGAGAGAGAACAGCAGGGCTGTGGGTCTGATTAGCAGGCCCACAGCCACATCTAAGTCGAAAACCAGTAAAGCAAAAGCAAAAAGTGGGGGTGAACATAGAAAGCAGACCCTACTCTCCTACACACTGCTAGCTTTTTCTCGGCTAATTTCAACTCGCCCTCGATTTTAAGTTTGGCCAATTAGAGTTTGTGATGGCGACTTCTCTCTCTGTCTGCGAGTTCCTCCGGGGATAGGCCCCTGTCTGGTACGAAGCTTCGCACCTGGTTGCTGCTGCGTTCTCCTTGGGAGTCTCCAGCTTCGTCGTGGGGCTCCACCGCTCCTTCTGGGCGGGGGGCTCCAGAATCCACCCAAGCTTTCAGTGCCTTCTGCATATCTTCTTTGGTGTTGAGATCAGTGGTAGCGATTTTTAGTTCTTTGCAGAATTGCTTCAGTTCTCTGTGCGTGTACTCTTCCAGTTGTTCTGCCTGGAACACGGTACTGGTGTCGTTTTCTGTGAGACTCATGGCGTTTCCTTCTGCCATCTTTGTCGGTAGTGCGTCAGCCGTTCACGGTACGATCTCTAGATTATGGGCCCGAATCCCGTCGCTTGCCACCAATGTTAGAAGGCGACCTCAGAGGAGCCTGGAGGGGGCCCTGACTATCCTGAGACCAACCCTCGAGGTATCGTAACCGGGCACTGGCGGGAGACTCCTCAGGGGAGGAATCTCGTATCTAGGATCGTACACTCGGCACCACACGACAAAGAGACGCCACACCGTGAGTTCTTAAGAACAAATCTTTATCAAATCGGAGTCTTAGGATCTTTATGATCAGCAAGGCAAATATATACAAGTAGAGCACGGGCTCATAGAGTCTCGGGGGGGGTAGGAGGTAGCAGGACAGTCTTTGGGGATATGGATCAAATGCAGGGGCGTACCCGGCGCACAGCTCACAATCCTCGAGCTGGGGGGTACGCTTGTCGTCGGGGTCCGGCGGGACCAGGAGAGTCTGTGGGAGCCGCGAGTCACTCAGCAGGGCTCAAGCACAAGTTCGGAGGTCTTACGATCTTTCGGGGAGCCGCGAGTCACTCAGCAGGGCTCAAGCACAAGTTCGGAGGGCTTACGATCTTCAGGGAGCCGCGAGTCACTCAGCAGGGCTCAAGCACAAGTTCGGAGGTCTGACGATTTTCAGGGAGCCGCGAGTTACTCAGCAGGGCTCAAGCGCAAGTTCGGAGGTCTTACAATCTTCAGGGAGCCGCGAGTCACTCAGCAGGGCTCAGGTGTTTCCAAAGGCGAATCTGCCGGATAGTCCCAGAGCACTCCTTGTTATAGGTCGACTCCTCTTTGATGTCCGGAGTCTGTGCAGGCAGGGGTCTTGTCACCTGGGGGTCGCTTGTCGGGGTTTCTTGCCATTGTCTTTTGATCCTTTCAGGGCCGGGTCGGGAGGAGTCCCAGACACCCAGCAGGCGTGGAGCCAGCCCTCGGGGAGGCCGGAGGGCCGATCGAAACCCACCTTCCCAGGGGAGCTCAGAGGTGCGATGGAAACTGCTCCTCCGTCTCTCATCCCAATGGGAGCGCGATGTCCTCCCGCCGGAGTGGCGCCTCTAGGCCAGGGTCGCGCTGCGGCCGGGCGGCCGTCATGGTGCATGAAGTGGGCACGCGGGCCCGGTGTGGCCGAAAGGAGGAAGGCCACGGACGGGGAAGTCCGGGTCGGGTGTGTGTGTGTCCTGGTGGGAACGATCGGCTAGGCCGTGTGCTCGGGGGCTGCATGAGGTGCATGGGTCAGAATATGTGGTGCGGGGACAGGGATGGCCATGCCACGAGGCCGGGTCTAACACAAACCATAGTTACCATAACCGTTTAAGATTATAAGGCACTTTAAGAGTATATGGTAGGCTATATCATAGAACAGCTATAAGGACATGGTTCCGAAAGCTGCAGACAGGCTCAGCTCATGCTAGAGCACCATCTCACATGTTACCAAGCACTCTGCCTCCAGGATTGTTAAGGCCTGCCATAGGAGTGGCTGATAGGTACACGTGTCTATATGTAAGATAGGTATAGGAATACTACACCTAAGCAAGGAGTGATTACACGACCTTGCCCCAGCTGAGTGATCAGCCAGTTGTGTCATAATGGAAGGCCAGGCCAGGGGTGGCATAATACATGCTGCAGCCCCTGGTAGGCCTAGGGTACACCTATGCCCTGGGTACCTAAGGTACACTGTACAGTGGCCAATAAGGTGATCCTATCCAAATGGGTTATGCACCTAAAGTACATAGTATCAATTTAGAGAGAGAACAGCAGGGCTGTGGGTCTGATTAGCAGGCCCACAGCCACATCTAAGTCGAAAACCAGTAAAGCAAAAGCAAAAAATGGGGGTGAACATAGAAAGCAGACCCTACTCTCCTACACAACCCCCCCCCCCCAAACTTAGGGACATTAAACTAACCTTGACCAGTTGAGTCTTCATGTTCTAAGTGGAAATATCTGGAGAGTCCATTTGCATTGGCATGGTCAGTCCCAGGTCTATGTTCCACTGTGAAGTCCATCCCCTGTAGGGAAATGGACCACCTAAGAAGTTTGGGATTTTCACCCTTCATCTGATTTAGCCACAAGAGGGGCTTATGGTCTGTCTGAATCTTGAAGTGAGTGCCAAACAAGTATGGCCTCAGCTTCTTCAGGGCCCAAACCACAGCAAAGGCCTCCCTCTCAATAGCTGACCAACGTTTCTTTCTAGGGGTCAGCCTTCTACTTATAAAAGCAATGGGCTGGTCTTGACCATCTATATTAAGTTGTGAAAGAACAGCTCCCACACCTAACTTAGAAGCATCTGTCTGGACAATGAACTCTTTGGAGTAGTCTGGACTTTTCAGAATAGGTGCACTGCACATGGCCTGCTTCAGGTCATCAAATGCTTTTTGACAGCTTACTGTCCACTGAACTTTCTTTGGCATTTTCTTGGAGGTCATGTCAATAAGTGGTGTCACAATGGACCCATAGTTCTTAACACACTTTCTGTAGTACCCAGTCAGGCCCAAGAAAGCTCTGACCTGAGTCTGGGTAGTTGGAGGAGTCCAGTCCTTTATGGTCTGGATCTTGCTCTCCAGTGGTTGAACCTGACCCCCACCAACTAGGTGGCCCAGGTATACAACCTTGCTCTGCCCTATCTGGCACTTAGTGGCCTTGATAGTGAGGCCTGCCTTTTGCAGGGCCTCTAAAACATTCCTCAGGTGGACCAGGTGATCCTCCCAGGTGGAGCTAAAGACAGCAATATCATCAAGATGGGTTCCGCCAGAGGTGTTCTTCTTTGCTGCTCTGCACTAGCTGGGATTGCCTGGATCTTCACCTTACCCTTGACATTTTCTACCACGACTCTCGGCCCCCGCTTCGCGGGCGCCGCTCGAGGGACTGGGTTTTGGCTGCTTGATTCCGGGGCGATTGTGGCGACTGGATCCCGCGCTGGCCGCTGTGCCATAATCTGCTGAGGGGCTGTTGCTGGACGCACGAACTTCAGGGAGCGCCCGGCGCACTCGGGACTGCGAGGACCAGGGTGCTGAGCGAGACGCTGAACAGCCGCACCTGGTCCTCTTCCCGACTCCTCCCCCAACACCTTCACCAGGCGGTGCAGCTCTCGTCCTGCGGGTTCCGCCAGAGGTATTCTTCTTTGCTGCTCTGCACTAGCTGGGATTGCCTGGATCTTCACCTTACCCTTGACATTTTCTACCACGACTCGCGGCCCCCGCTTCGCGGGCGCCGCTCGAGGGACTGGGTTTTCGCTGCTTGATTCCGGGGCGATTGTGGCGACTGGATCCCGCGCTGGCCGCTGTGCCATAATCTGCTGAGGGGCTGTTGCTGGACGTACGAACTTCAGGGAGCGCCCGGCGCACTCGGGACTGCGAGGACCAGGGTGCTGAGCGAGACGCTGAACAGCCGCACCTGGTCCTCTTCCCGACTCCTCCCCCAACACCTTCACCAGGCGGTGCAGCTCTCGTCCTGCGGGTTCCGCCAGAGGTATTCTTCTTTGCTGCTCTGCACTAGCTGGGATTGCCTGGATTTTCACCTTACCCTTGACATTTTCTACCACGACTCGCGGCCCCCGCTTCGCGGGCGCCGCTCGAGGGACTGGGTTTTCGCTGCTTGATTCCGGGGCGATTGTGGCGACTGGATCCCGCGCTGGCCGCTGTGCCATAATCTGCTGAGGGGCTGTTGCTGGACGCACGAACTTCAGGGAGCGCCCGGCGCACTCGGGACTGCGAGGACCAGGGTGCTGAGCGAGACGCTGAACAGCCGCACCTGGTCCTCTTCCCGACTCCTCCCCCAACACCTTCACCAGGCGGTGCAGCTCTCGTCCTGCGGGTTCCGCCAGAGGTATTCTTCTTTGCTGCTCTGCACTAGCTGGGATTGCCTGGATCTTCACCTTACCCTTGACATTTTCTACCACGACTCGCGGCCCCCGCTTCGCGGGCGCCGCTTGAGGGACTGGGTTTTCGCTGCTTGATTCCGGGGCGATTGTGACGACTGGATCCCGCGCTGGCCGCTGTGCCATAATCTGCTGAGGGGCTGTTGCTGGACGCACGAACTTCAGGGAGCGCCCGGCGCACTCGGGACTGCGAGGACCAGGGTGCTGAGCGAGACGCTGAACAGCCGCACCTGGTCCTCTTCCCGACTCCTCCCCCAACACCTTCACCAGGCGGTGCAGCTCTCGTCCTGCGGGTTCCGCCAGAGGTATTCTTCTTTGCTGCTCTGCACTAGCTGGGATTGCCTGGATCTTCACCTTACCCTTGACATTTTCTACCACGACTCGCGGCCCCCGCTTCGCGGGCGTCGCTCGAGGGACTGGGTTTTCGCTGCTTGATTCCGGGGCGATTGTGGCGACTGGATCCCGCGCTGGCCGCTGTGCCATAATCTGCTGAGGGGCTGTTGCTGGACGCACGAACTTCAGGGAGCGCCCGGCGCACTCGGGACTGCGAGGACCAGGGTGCTGAGCGAGACGCTGAACAGCCGCACCTGGTCCTCTTCCCGACTCCTCCCCCAACACCTTCACCAGGCGGTGCAGCTCTCGTCCTGCGGGTTCCGCCAGAGGTATTCTTCTTTGCTGCTCTGCACTAGCTGGGATTGCCTGGATCTTCACCTTACCCTTGACATTTTCTACCACGACTCGCGGCCCCCGCTTCGCGGGCGTCGCTCGAGGGACTGGGTTTTCGCTGCTTGATTCCGGGGCGATTGTGGCGACTGGATCCCGCGCTGGCCGCTGTGCCATAATCTGCTGAGGGGCTGTTGCTGGACGCACGAACTTCAGGGAGCGCCCGGCGCACTCGGGACTGCGAGGACCAGGGTGCTGAGCGAGACGCTGAACAGCCGCACCTGGTCCTCTTCCCGACTCCTCCCCCAACACCTTCACCAGGCGGTGCAGCTCTCGTCCTGCGGGTTCCGCCAGAGGTATTCTTCTTTGCTGCTCTGCACTAGCTGGGATTGCCTGGATCTTCACCTTACCCTTGACATTTTCTACCACGACTCGCGGCCCCCGCTTCGCGGGCGCCGCTCGAGGGACTGGGTTTTCGCTGCTTGATTCCGGGGCGATTGTGGCGACTGGATCCCGCGCTGGCCGCTGTGCCATAATCTGCTGAGGGGCTGTTGCTGGACGCACGAACTTCAGGGAGCGCCCGGCGCACTCGGGACTGCGAGGACCAGGGTGCTGAGCGAGACGCTGAACAGCCGCACCTGGTCCTCTTCCCAACTCCTCCCCCAACACCACTTCCCATCACCTTAAAATCACCTCAACGCTTACACGCGCAAGCGGGATGCGCGCGGGTCTTAGCACGGGGCTAAGACCGGGCAAAGAGCGGGCCGTTTGAGGCCGTTCGAGTACGGTAGAGGCCGGGTCCGGGCCACCCTTCTATTCCATCCTCGATACAACCAGGTGGCCATGGCTGTAAGGGAAACCAGGAGCACCGCTGCCAGGTCCGGAGCCCAAACACTTTCTACCTTGGGGACTATGGATAACTTTATCATAACGGCCAACTCTGTACTTCATAAAGAAATAATCACGTTAGAGAGGAGACTGTCACAGGGATTGGCTGCATCAAAACGCTCTTCTCTTGGGGCTATCGCTAGGGCTCTATCACCTATCACCAGGGGTGGGACTAATCTATAGGGAGAATTTGCGCCCGAGCCTGTTACATACGGAGGCGATTGAGGGGATCGAAGTCATGGCCTTTTCACTACAAGGCGACAGAGGGAACTTACTTACAGGCCTGCTCTGTTATCGTCCACCGGGGCTGCACACTCCAACGCAACCTCTTTTGAATATAATCATCAACCTTGCACTCACACATTCTAAGATGGTTGTCCTAGGTGACTTTAACTGGCGGGAGGACGCAAGCACAAAGAACCAGTTGAGGGATCTAACGGCTACCTGTCTTGGCCTTGGCCTCCACCAGCTAGTTACATCTCCCACCCACCAAAAAGGCCACATACTGGATCTGTTGTTCGCAAATAAGACGGAGGTCGAACTTTTAGGCGCTCACCCGCTTATTTGGACAGACCATTTTTGTATTCAGTTTAAGATACTGCTACCAGCTACCTCTTGCCAATCCGAAACCACGGCAACATACAGAGAGGGTAGAAACTGGGTCAGATTGGCCAAAACCGGATCACGGTTGACTCTCCCCACAGCTAGTCTTTTCCTAACCTCCAGATCAGTGGAGGATAATTACAATGCCTACCATAAGTTTATAACTAACGAACTGGACTTTTTAATCCCGAAGAAGAGGATTAGAGTCAGGAGCAGACCATCAGCGCCTTGGTACGATGATGACCTGCGACAGTTAAAACAGCTCTGTAGGCAGATTGAAAGGAAATGGAGGAAGGGGCTTCTTGCCAGGGATAAAGCGGCGCTGAAATCCGCACAGAGTAGATACAAGCAACTTATCCTGGATCGCAAAGCGAGCTTCTACGCTGACTCTATAGCGTCTGCCCCAAATGGAGCAAGGGAACTGTTTAGAATAGTGAACTCCCTATCGGCCCCTAGCTGCCTCGAAAATAAAGTAGTACCCTCCAAGAGGTTATGCGATGATATTGCTACCTACTTTAAGGACAAGGTGAAGAAGATCACGGACCTCTTCGGGGTCTCTGATAGAGTAGCTGATGCCTCTGGGAAAGGAACGCACCACGAGAAGCCAAGTGGTGATTGTTCTCTAACCCTTTTTCCATCTTTCTCAGATGAGTCATTTATCAAGACGGCACACAGCATCTCGTCAGGTTCCCCCCTCGACCCACTGCCCCAGAAGGTTTGGAAGCTTTGGGGTCACTCGACCTTCCCCTGGCTGCGCCAGATCTGTAATCAGTCGTTGGCAGAGGGCATGGTCCCGGATAGTTGGAAACTGGCCTTGGTCTCCCCTCTAATCAAAAAATCAACCCTGGACCCAACCGTCCCTGCCAGCTTCCGGCCAATATCACTCCTCCCGTTCCCTATTAAAATCTTGGAGAAGGTGGTGAGCAGATCCCTCTCGAGTTATCTAGAGGCTAACCGTTTGCTGGACAGGGACCAGTTCGGCTTCCGCCCTTGCCACGGAACCGAGTCCGCATTAGTCACCATGCTGGACACGTTGCGGATGCGGGCTGACACAGGGAGCACCGCTGTTTTGGTGCTCCTAGATCTGTCAGCCGCATTCGATACCGTGAGTCATGAAACACTGCTGCGACGGCTGACGGAGGTTGGGGTTGGGGGCCAAGCACTACAGTGGCTGCGCTCTTATCTAACGGGAAGACACCAAAGGGTGACCATGGGTTCCTTCATCTCAGAGACCACACCAGTGGACTTTGGAGTTCCACAGGGCTCTAGTATCAGCCCCATCCTATTTAATATATACTTACAACCGCTATTTTCCATCATTAAAGCGTTTGGGGTGGAGCTGATCAATTATGCTGACGACACCCAACTGGCCTTTTCCTTGGAAGGCAAACAGGCAGTCTCTCTGGAGCAGTTCCAAAATTGCATGAGGCAGACTACGGACTGGCTACGGAGAAATTGTCTGCAGTTCAACGGAGACAAAACAGAACTGTTGCTTTATGCACCAACAAAACTGATTCAACATCCTCCGGTGGACTTCAGAATCGCCCCGGATTCAGCTCCACTGACGCCAGTTAGCACTGTACGGAACCTGGGGGTTTTGTTCGATAACAACCTTCAGCTGGCTTCACAGGCTAGCAAAACTTCCAGTACCTGCTTTGGTCTACTGCGACTTCTACGCCGTGTCCTCCCATTGCTGCCTGCAGATTCTCGTAACACGGTTGTTAGAAGCATTATCCTCAGCAGGCTGGATTACTGTAACTCTCTGTATCTCGGAGCCCCCCAATACATTCTGCAGGGGCTACAGAGAGTTCAGTCAGCTGCTGCCAAGTTGGCACTTGGTCGTAAGTTTGACTCTTCCTCCACCCAGGCACTCAGAGATCTACATTGGTTACCCGTTAAAGAAAGAGTCCGTTTTAAATCTCTGTGCCTGGTGCACAAGGCAATCCATGGACTAGGCCCGATCCCACTCCAGGAAAGATTTGCCTGGTATTCCCCGGTAAGGCAGCTGCGGTCATCCAAGGCCAACCTGCTGGTACAGCCCAGTTTTAAACGGGCAAGACTAGGAGGGAGGGCATTCAGGGTGGTTGGAGCTCAAAGCTGGAACGAGCTCCCACCAGCTCTCAGACAAACGCAGTCTTTGATAGAATTTAGAAGGAGCCTCAAAACCTGGTTGTTCCCAGCAGCGTAAAGTCTCCGACTTGTCCTCTCGTGCGATAAAACATCTTGTCTGGTCAGAGCGCCTGGATACCCGTAGGGTTACAGTTTTTGTGTTCTCTCTGCGCTATATAAATCCTTATATTATTATTATTATTATTATTATTATTCAGCAGGGCCTACCGGGGAATACTAGGAATTTGAGTTTAACACCACCACTACTAGGGTCAGTTGACGATGTCCAACCTTCAATTAATATTGATATCACTGATATACAAGGTGATTCTCAAAGCCTCCTCCTTGTCCCCTCCAACCAACCCCCACAGGGTCCTGAATCTAGGAATAAGACCCTAGAGGTTAGCCAAGGCAAAGGCGCAACTAAGAAAAGGAAACAGTGCACCCAGGGTTTGGGGGGGAAAAAATCAAAAATTTTAAAACATGATAACCTTCAATCCCCACAAAATAAGAGCAAGGGACGAGGGAGGAATCCCCAGGTATTTAATACCAACCAAAGGGTTGAAGCAACTCCCCTATTGTCAAGTAGTCTCCTTGCAATTTCTAATGCTGACGGGGAAGCGCAATCAGGGGATAGAGTCCTGAGCTCTACCATTGAACGCCTGATAAACTCCCTCGAAGATAGACTAACACGGCTAGAGGCTAGGCTAAGTGGCATTGAGGAGGGTATAAATGCTACTCAGTGAACCCTCATGGAATCTACCCGGGGGCTAGGGAAAGTAGAGGGTAGGTTGACTAGAATGGAGGATTTAACGAAAGATCTGGTAAAGGGTGTAGGGACACTGAAGGTATCGCTAAATGGCAGTGGTATCTGTTCAAAGTGTGTAGCAAGGGGAGGTGCAGCCCCCGCAATACCATCATCTACCCACCAAACGAACCCATTCTACTCAGCCACTACCCAACCTAGTACATCTGTTACCAACAATCTAGCCCCAAGCAATGATACAGCACAGGACATTCCAAACCCTTCCCTTCCATCCCCCCCACCCCTACCTCACAGGGGGGACACTACCAATAAAACTTCGGCAATGGCTATCCCTGTCACCCAGACACAGGGACCTAATCTCCCGGCAAACTTCCCAAAGGGACCCAATTTATACCCCAGGGAGCAAGCCATGCAACCTCAAATGAAGATCCTTGATCCCAATTCCGCCAGGAGATCAGCCCATCTACCTCCTGGTGCCGCTCCCTACGTGGTAGTCCTTAGTGGTGTCCCAGAGCTTGCTGAGGGCTCCAATGAGACTCCCACTTCGATCAAAAACAAGACTATAGACTGGCTCAACAAATTTAGGCCCCTACCCCCGGGCATGTATAACGAGGTCATTCTGGTAAGGCGGGTTCGGTGGGTAGGAGAGACAATCAAAAGGGGAACAGGGGACTGTGTTCTGGTCAACTTTAGAGACCCAAGAACAGTTGCTTACATCTGCAATTGGGTTGGGGGTTCACCACACACCACCATACAGACACTTCCCCTATCGGCCTTCTACCCCGACAAATCAGAGCGGTTTGAGGAGGGAGGCGACGAGGGTTGGTCATGGGTGGGCCGGAGAAAGTTGTACCAGGGAAGAAGAGTCCATCCCCAAGGGGATCCTCGGGGCATGAATAGATGGAATCAGCCAGCCTTAGATCTGAATGGGGTCCCATTTACTCACTCCAATAGATTCGACTGCCTCGATGCTGTGGATTGACGGTGTAATCCCAAAGGGGAGTGCCACGTCTGTCCAGCATTTGGGGGGGAGAGGAATACTGGGGCAGGTGGGTGCTCACTAAGACAGATCTCCTCGCCATGGGCTATCCTAGATAGTGAATGCTCTGACACTGGGGACTGGGCCCCCCCCCCCCGGGCCAGTTCAAAGTATTCCTGACGAGATTGTCACAAGTACAGCTAAGGATTTGAGGTCATTAGAAATCCTATCTTGGAACATTGCGGGGTTACCCAATAAGTTAGATTGCAGCGAATGGGCGGACTTCATAAAGAAATACGATATATGCATGTTCCAGGAGACGTGGGCCAGAGAGAACTATTGCCATGCTGGGTTTGCAACCTTTAATGTTTTAGCCATATGGGGAGGGAAGGGACGTCCGTCCGGTGGTTTGTCAATATGGATTGGTTCCCATCTTGGCTGTAAGGCCGAGATTGTAGAAACCAATTCACTGGACATTTTGTGTGTGGCCTTACGCTGGCCCACTGGGATGGGCCTAACACTGGTAAACGTATATTCCAGACCGGTTGGAGTAGCGGGCACTTCAGGGACAATGGAGGACCTGGTGACATTCCTCGATTCTGTCTCTAGTTCAGCAACACTCCTTGTCGGAGGTGACTTTAACACCCAGTATGAACCATTCCCGGCGTACCTAGACGGGGTCAGTAGTGAGGAGGATGATCTCTGGGATATTCCAATTATTGCGGGTCCCCCGGTTAGGTCATGCTCACCACTTCTATCCCAAATAATAACTATGGCCCTTGCAAACTCACTTAGAGCTTGCAATGGCAGGTTCAAAGGGGACATACCACCGCAACCAACCTTCAATAGATTAGGCCAGGAGTCCCGGATAGATTATATATTAATCAAACTACAGGACTGGAAACTAGTTAAAGAATTTAAAATAGTCCCCAGGCTGGACAGTGATCACAATGGCCTGTCCCTCTCCCTGGCTGCTGACGGATTTCTTAACGCTGCTGCGGCAGAAAACAGAGTACTCGTCCCAAGTCTAACTATATCCAGTAATAGGCGAAGAATAAGGTGGGAAAAACTCTTGGAAAAACCAAACCGCATCAGGGCAATTTATGAGCTAGTGGCATCAGCCCTTGAAAAGGTGGGAAGACTTCTCCCACTACTGCCCTCCCCTGATGGGTGCCTTTCTCTGGGGGACATTCATCTGACCCTGTGCAACAACCTTGCCGAGGTATTGAACCCGGTGGTTCGGGAGAGGAAAGTGAGGAGAGAAAGAGCCTCCTGGTTCAATGCTAGCTGCAGGAGAGCCAAGGCAGACCTTCTCCAGACATTTAAAAATAAGGAGGCCCCTCTGGTCATTAGGGAAAAACGGGCTGCTTATAAGCTCCTTCTTGAAAATGCCAAAATAGATTGGGACTGGGAGAACTGGTCAGAAATGACATCTGCACTCAAAGTCAGAGACCCTAGGAAATTCTGGCAAATAGTCAAACATGGCTCTGCTGAGCCTGTTATGGCTATAGAGGCAAATATTGCGCCTGAAGTGTGGGAGGAACATTT